>NC_067399.1:258662288-259288330 GCF_016432865.1 Antechinus flavipes | reverse complement strand
AATTGCCATTTACTACATCAGGGTCCTGTAGCAATCAGCCAACAGATTGGTAAAGTCCTAACTAGGATTCAGAGAATTCAGAGCCTGGAGGAGAAACAAGCCTCACACACTTGAACAATTGATGACAGAATATTGTTATCAAGTCCTGGATTTTTATGGTCTGGGCTGTAATATCAAGCTGACAAAAAGGAAAAACTAGATCCCTGTGAACTTTAGGCATCAGGGAAGTTTTCACAGACTTGGAGTTTGAAGACATAATAAGATTGAGATCAGTAGAAAATGGTGAATACAAAGGCATGAAATCAAGACAGAGGTGGGAATTAACAGAACATGAGTGAGACTTCCGGCCAAGATGGTGGAGAGGAAATACACTTCTGTGTAACCTCCGTGTTTTTCTCTCACTATTCATTTCATTTCATGCCTCTGAATTAATGCTCGACTGAAAAAAAACCATACAATTACTTACCAAGAGAAACCATCCTTGAGACTCGTCAAGAAAGGTCTGTTTTTGCGCGAGGGCGGGGACGGTATTTGGAAGCAGTCTGCGGGCAGCAGCTGCAACCAGAGCACAGATAGCAGCTCAGAACCGGGTAGAGCGGAGAGGGGGTGGGGCACGATCGCAGCCGTCTCTGCGGGGAGAGCTTTGCTATAGGAGCAAGTCAGCAGCCCAGCAAAGAAGCTAAAAACACCGGGGGTGAAGAATACAACCCCAAACAGCTGGAGTCTCTCGGGACCTGGCCACCCCTCCCCCACAGTGTCTCAGCCCGCTCGGATCTCAGAGCGCTCGGATCTCAGCGCGCAGGCGCCATAGCACAGTAGGACCCGTGCCTCACGAATACCCTGCCCCTCCCCCAAAGAAAGCAGCCTCCATTCAAGGGGTTTTTTTCCTTCTGTTTCTTTGATAGTTTGTCTTTGATAAATAGACAGAATGAGCAAGAAACTGAAAAAGAATTTAACCCTGGACAGCTTTTATACAGATAAAGAGCAGACTCCAAACCCTGAGGAGACTAAAAACAAACAGTCCCCAGGTGAATCCCCGAAGGAGGAGACCTTATGTCCCTCAGCACAGATGAATCTCATGGAGGAAATTAAAAAGGCTCTCACAAGGGAGCTAGAAGAAAAATGGGAAAAGGAGAGGGAGGCTTGGCAAAAGAGCCTGGAGAAGTCAGTTAAAGAGATAGTGGATAAAGAAACCAAATCCTTGAAAAATAGGATTGGTGAACTGGAAAACAAAATTGGCGAAATGGAAAAAAATTCCACAGAACAAAAGAACTCAATTGGACAATTAGAAAAAGATCTTAAAAAAGTGAGTGAAGAAAATACCTCACTGAAAATCAGGGTCGAACAATTGGAATTGAATGATTCGAGGAGACAAGAAGAATCAGTCAAGCAAATCCAAAAAAATCAAACAATGGAAAAGGATGTGAAATACCTTCTGGGGAAGACAACAGACCTGGAAAACAGATCCAGGAGAGACAACCTGAGAATCATCGGACTTCCAGAAAAGTATGATGAAAAAAAAAGCCTGGACACTGTCTTCCAGGAAATTATCAAAGAGAACTGCCCAGAAGTCATAGGAACAGAGGAAAAAATAAACATTGAAAGGATTCATCGATCACCCACTGAAAGGGATCCTAAAATCAAAACACCAAGGAATATAGTGGCCAAATGCCAGAACCCTCAGATGAAAGAAAAAATATTGCAGGCGGCTAGAAAAACCCAATTCAAGTATCAAGGAGCCACAATAAGGATCACCCAGGATCTGGCAGCATCCACATTAAAAGATCGAAGGGCCTGGAATATGATATTCCGAAAGGCTAAGGAACTTGGTATGCAACCAAAAATAACTTACCCAGCGAGATTGAGCATCTTTTTCCAGGGAAGAAGATGGACATTCAACGAAATAAGCGAATTTCATCTATTTCTGATGAAAAAGCCAGAACTTAACAAAAAATTTGATCTACAAGCACAGAACTCAAGAGAAATCTAAAAAGGTAAAGATTAATCTTGGGAACTATATTTCGGCTGTAAAGATGTATAAAGAATACATGTATACCTTGTTCTAGAAACTAGTTGTGGAAAGGACATTGTACTAGAAAAAAGGGAAAGTGGGGGTACTACATTTCATGAAGAGGCAAAGAAAACCTAGTATATCTGAGAGAAAGAATGGAGAGGGATGAAAATAGTGAGTATTTTACTGCTTTCAGAATTGGCATTAAGAGAAGAATTTTAGACATATTCAATCTATGGTGAAACTTCTCCCACCTCAGTGAAAAGTGAGAAGGGAAAAGTGAAAAAGGAAGGAATAAGCTAAGTGGAAGGGAATACGGTAACTGGGAGGGAAAGGGGCAAGTTGGGGGGGGGGGAACTCTAAGGGAGGGGGAGGGATACTGAAAAAGGGAGGGCTGTGAGAAGCAAGGGGAGCTCACAAGCTTAATACTGGGAAGGGGGGTAAGGGAGTAAGAAGGGAGAAAAGCATAAACCGGGGTTAACAAGATGGCAAGTAATACAGAATTGGTCATTTTAACCATAAATGTGAACGGGGTAAACTCCTCTATAAAGAGGAAGCGGTTAGCAGAATGGATTAAAAGCCAGAATCCTACAATATGTTGTATACAGGAAACACACCTGAAGCGGGGTGATACATGCAGGTTAAAGGTAAAAGGTTGGAGCAAAATCTACTATGCTTCAGGTGAAGCCAAAAAAGCAGGGGTAGCCATCCTGATCTCAGATCAAGCTAAAGCAAAAATTGATCTAATCAAAAGAGATAAGGAAGGGCACTATATCTTGCTAAAGGGTAAAATGAATAATGAAGAAGTATCTATATTAAATATATATGCACCAAGTAGTGTAGCATCTAAATTCTTAAAAGAGAAATTAAGAGAGCTGCAAGAAGAAATAGACAGTAAAATTATAATAGTGGGAGATCTCAACCTTGCACTCTCAGAATTAGATAAATCAAACCACAAAATAAATAAGAAAGAAATCAAAAGAGATAAATAGAATACTAGAAAAATTAGATATGATAGATCTCTGGAGAAAATGTAATGGGGACAGAAAGGAGTACACCTTCTTTTCAGCAGTTCATGGAACTTATACAAAAATTGATCATATATTAGGACATAAAAATCTCAAACTCAAATGCAGTAAGGCAGAAATAGTGAATGCATCCTTTTCAGACCATGATGCATTGAAAATTACATTCAATAAAAAGCCACAGGAAAGTAGACCAAAAAATAATTGGAAACTAAATAATCTCATACTAAAGAATGATTGGGTGAAACAACAAATTATAGACATAATTAATAACTTCATCCAAGAAAATGATAATAATGAGACATCATACCAAAATGTATGGGATGCAGCCAAAGCGGTAATAAGGGGAAATCTCATATCTCTAGAGGCCTATTTGTATAAAATAGAGAAAGAGAAGGTCAATGAATTGGGCTTGCAACTAAAAATGCTAGAAAAGGAACAAATTAAAAACCCGCAATCAAACACTAAACTTGAAATACAAAAAATAAAAGGAGAGATCAATAAAATTGAAAGTAAAAAAACTATTGAATTGATTAATAAAACTAAGAGTTGGTTCTATGAAAAAACCAACAAAATAGACAAACCCTTAGTAAATCTGATTAAAAAAAGGAAAGAGGAAAATCAAATTGTTAGTCTTAAAAATGAAAAGGGAGAACTCACCACTAACGAAGAGGAAATTAGAGCAATAATTAGGAGTTACTTTGCCCAACTTTACACCAATAAATTTGACAACTTAAATGAAATAGAAGAATACCTCCAAAAATATAGCTTACCTAAACTAACAGAGGAAGAAGTAAATATCCTAAACACTCCTATCTCAGAAAAAGAAATAGAACAAACTATCAATCAACTCCCTAAGAAAAAAACCCCAGGACCAGATGGATTTACATCCGAATTCTATCAAACATTTAAAGATCAGTTAACTCCAATGCTAAATAAACTATTTGAAGAAGTAGGGATTGAAGGAGTCCTACCAAACTCCTTTTATGACACAGATATGGTACTGATACCTAAACCAGGTAGGCTGAAAACAGAGAAAGAAAATTATAGACCAATCTCCCTAATGAATATTGATGCTAAAATCTTAAATAAAATATTAGCAAAAAGATTACAGAAAATCATCCCCAGGATAATACACTATGACCAAGTAGGATTTATACCAGGAATGCAGGGCTGGTTCAATATTAGGAAAACTATTAACATAATTGACTATATCAACAACCAACCAAACAAAAACCATATGATCATTTCAATAGATGCAGAAAAAGCATTTGATAAAATCCAACAGCCATTCCTAATAAAAACACTTGAGAGCATAGGAATAAAAGGACTTTTCCTTAAAATAGTTAGGAGCATATATTTTAAACCTTCAGTAAGCATCATATGCAATGGGGAAAAACTGGAACCTTTCCCGGTAAGATCTGGAGTGAAGTAAGGTTGCCCACTATCACCATTATTATTCAATATTGTATTAGAAACACTGGCCTCTGCAATAAGAGTCGAGAAAGAGATTAAAGGAATTAGAGTAGGCAATGAGGAAACCAAACTATCACTCTTTGCAGATGATATGATGGTATACCTAGAAAACCCCAGAGATTCTACTAAAAAGCTATTAGAAATAATTCATAATTTTAGCAAAGTAGCAGGATACAAAATAAATCCCCATAAATCCTCAGCATTCTTATACACCACTAACAAAATCCAAGAGCAAGAGATACAAAGAGAAATTCCATTCAAAATAACTGTTGATAGCATAAAATATTTGGGAATCTACTTACCAAAGGAAAGTCAGGAATTATATGAGCAAAATTACAAAAAAGTTTTCACACAAATAAAGTCAGACTTAAATAATTGGAAAAATATTAAGTGCTCTTGGATAGGCCGAGCGAATATAATAAAGATGACAGTACTCCCTAAACTAATCTATTTATTTAGTGCTATACCAATCAGACTTCCAAGAAAATATTTTAATGATTTAGAAAAAATAACAACAAAATTCATATGGAACAATAAAAAGTCGAGAATCTCAAGGGAATTAATGAAAAAAAAATCAAATGAAGGTGGTCTAGCTGTACCTGATCTAAAATTATATTATAAAGCAGCAGTCACCAAAACCATCTGGTATTGGCTTAGAAATAGATTAGTTGATCAGTGGAAAAGGTTAGGTTCACAAGACAGAATAGTCAACTATAGCAATCTAGTGTTTGACAAACCCAAAGATTCTAAATTTTGGGATAAGATTTCATTTTTTGATAAAAACTGCTGGGATAACTGGAAATTAGTATGGCAGAAATTAGGCAAGGACCCACACTTAACACCACATACCAAGATAAGATCAAAATGGGTCCATGACCTAGGCATAAAGAACGAGATTATAAATAAATTAGAGGAACATAGGATAGTTTATCTCTCAGACTTGTGGAGGAGAAAGAAATTTGTGACCAAAGATGAACTAGAGACCATTACCAATCACAAAATAGAAAATTTTGATTATATCAAATTAAAAAGCCTTTGTACAAACAGAACGAATGCAAACAAGATTAGTAGGGAAGCAACAAACTGGGAAAACATCTTTACAATTAAAGGTTCTGATAAAGGCCTCATTTCCAAAATATATAGAGAACTGACTCAAATTTATAAAAAATCAAGCCATTCTCCAATTGATAAATGGTCAAAGGATATGAACAGACAATTTTCAGATGAAGAAATTGAAACTATTACCACTCACATGAAAGAGTGTTCCAAATCACTATTGATCAGAGAAATGCAAATTAAGACAACTCTGAGATATCACTACACACCTGTCAGATTGGCTAAGATGACAGGAAAAAACAATGATGAATGTTGGAGGGGATGCGGGAAAACTGGGACACTAATGCATTGTTGGTGGAATTGTGAACAAATCCAGCCATTCTGGAGAGCGATCTGGAATTATGCCCAAAAAGTTATCAAACTGTGCATACCCTTTGATCCAGCAGTGTTTCTATTGGGCTTATACCCCAAAGAGATACTAAAAAAGGGAAGGGGACCTGTATGTGCCAAAATGTTTGTAGCAGCCCTGTTTGTAGTGGCCAGAAACTGGAAAATGAATGGATGCCCATCAATTGGAGAATGGCTGGGTAAATTGTGGTATATGAATGTTATGGAATATTATTGCTCTGTAAGGAATGACCAGCAGGATGAATACAGAGAGGCTTGGAGAGACCTACATGGACTGATGCTAAGTGAGATGAGCAGAACCAGGAGATCATTATACACTTCGACAACGATATTGTATGAGGATGTATTCTGATGGAAGTGGATTTCTCTGACAAAGAGACTTAACTGAGTTTCATTGGAGAAATGATGGACAGAAACAGCTACACCCAAAGAAGGAATACTGGGAAATGAATGTGAACTATTTGCATTTTTGATTTTCTTCCCGAGTTATTTTTACCTTCTGAATCCAATTCTCCCTGTGCAACAAGAGAACTGTTCGGTTCTGCAAATATGTATTGTATCTAGGATATACTGCAACATGTTTAGCATATATAGGACTGCTTGCCATCCTGGGGCGGGGGGGGGGAGGAGGGAGGGAGGGGAAAAAATGAAACATAAGTGATTGCAAGGGATAATGTCGTGTAGAAATTATCCTGGCATGGATTCTGTCAATGCGAAGTTATTATTAAATAAAAAAAAATTTATTAAAAAAAAAAAAAAAAAAAACAGAACATGAGTGATAGACAACAAAAAGTCCTGCCCAATGTTAGAATTTATCTTGAGGATGAAATTGGATAAGAAGAATGGAACAGATCAAGGATGGCCTTCAGTACTGTCTGAGTGCTTCTTACTCCATGTTGTAAGCAGTGGAAGTCATGATAAGAAGGTAGTATTTAGGGAGCTTGTTCTGACAGGTTTTCCAGGTGGGTTGGAGTGGGAAGAGAATGAAGTTAGGGAGGCCAGGAAAGACCAGAGAGAGAAGGAGTATGTTGTAATAATTCAGAGATGAGGTTAGGAGCCTGAGCCAGGAGACTGGTAATAACAGTAGTGTCATGGTAACATTCATTATCTTTGCTTTCCAGCTGAGAATATGGACCCAAAGGCATGTGATATCAACTACACACACTCAGCATCTTAGTGGTTAAGCTCAGGAGGGCCTGTCCTTCCTCCTTTAACCTTGGCTGTTATCTTTAACATAGTACCAAATGAGGCAAAGGGATATACCATCAATCTTGTGTATCTTGGACAGACTGGAGTATTGGAAGGTGGGAGGCAGAATACCTAAGAAGTAAACACCAGCGCATATTAGGAGATGTTTATGACCACTGGAATTGATGTTTTCTTAGATTTAGCCTGATTCCCAATTGGTTCCTCAACCCTAGTTGTTTGGGAAAGTGATGCTGAGGCTGTCACAGAGGGTCTGCATCAGTCCTGGAGTGAGGAATGGTCCTTGATCCTTCTACTGGAGTAGCCAGACTCACTGAGCAGCTGCTAAAGGCTGCATAGGTCACCTCAGCTGGTCCTGCGCGACTTCATGGCTCATGTGGCCAACATGTCAACAAGACTCAATCCAGTTCAGGACTGCATATGTTCATTAAGCATCTGCCCTATTCACATCAGTGTGTTCTGCACTGGGGGAAACTGCACATTTTGGGATGGCAGATTCTCCTTCCTTTATGGGGTTTGTGCCTGCTCTTCTCCTGTATGTGCCATTGTGACTCAGATTGTGATGCCCAGACCATGCAGTCTGGAGTCACCTTGAAGTAAGATTCTCAGAGTGCCCAGAGTTAAAGTGCAGGACAGACAAGCTAATGGAGAAGAAAGAGGGTTCAGGACCACACGCCACTATTTTCCCAGTATTTTAGTTAATGTTGAATAGAACAAGAATGAAATGATTCTTAGATGAATGACCCAAATATCAACTTCCAGGACACAGTGAACTGGAAAATAATCAGCCTATTCAGCATAGGATGTGGCCTGAATGGCACAGGTCCATTCCAAATGTATTTGTTTTCCTTGCAGTGTGTATACTGTTGCTGTTGTTGTTGCTGAGAGCGACTGGTCCTTTGTGGCCCTTTGGTAGATGGCGACCTCAGAGGGACCACGAGATCCCAGAAGCCTGCCCTAGCTATTTCCCAGGATTGACTTTGGCATAGAAGGCATTCTTACAGAAGTTTTTTCTTCTTAGGAAATGTCTGTGCGGAGCCTGACACCTTCTGTACAATCCCACCCAAGTTACTAAACAGAGACCTTCTTACAGTGAGAATCACAAATTTGTCATTTTATAAGACCTAAAGTCTTCTCATCTTTGAGCTAAATGTTCCGATTCATTCAACTGATCCTTGTTTATTGGGTCTCCAGCCCTTCATCGTCCTTGTCACGCCCCTTTGGACGAATTCGAATTTGTTAATGTCCTTAAAATGGGCTGCTCCAAACTGAGCACCACAGTCCAGAGATGAAGAAAGCAGAGGAAATCATTCCCAGTACTGTGCCTCTGACAGTGCATGGGAGCTTCTGTTGGGGAATGTGATGGCTCCATCCCTGCAGGCAGGAAGGAGCTTATGATGCTATTTTGACAGTGAGAGATGCACTCTTATCTAATTATCTAGTCCCATCCTAACATTTCCGGGGAATGAATTTCTCTGCATCCTCTACTGCTTGTAGTTGTTGAAGAAGATATGTGTGTGTGTGTGTGTGTGTATGTGTGTGTGTATGTGTGTCTATACATACATACATACATACACACACACACACACACACACCACAAATGTACATATTTGTTGTTGTTCACTCCTTCCGGTTATGTCTAACTCTTTGTGACCCCACTTAGGGTTTCTTTTTTTTTTAATATTAAATTGTGGGGGGTTTTATAGCTTTTTATTGCCAAAACATATGCATGGTTTATTTTTCAACATTGGCCCTTGCCAAAAACTTCTGTTCCAACTTTTCCTCTCTTTCCCTTCACTCCCTCCCTTACATGGCAGTTAGTCCCATACATGTTAAATATGTTAAAGTATATATTAAATACAATATATGTATACATATTTATACAGTTATCTTGCTGCACAAAAAAAAAATCGGATTTAGAAAGAAGATAAAAATAACCTGGGAAGAAAAACAAAAATGCAAGCAGTCCATATTCATTTCCCAGTGTTCTTTTGCTGGATGTAGCTGGTTTTGTTCATCATTGATCAATTGGAATTGATTTGCACCCTTTCATTGTTGAAGAGAGCCCCTTCCATCAGAATTGATCCTCATATAGAATTGTTGTTGAAGTGTTTTCACTTAGCATCAGTTCATGTAAGTTTTTCCAAGCCTCTGTATTCATCCTGCTGGTCATTTCTTAAAGAGCAATAAAATTCCATAACATTCATATACCATAATGTACTCAGTCATTCTCCAATTGATGGGCATGCATTCAATTTCTAGCCACTACAAACAGGGCTGCCACAAACATTTTTGCACATATGGGTCCCTTTCCCTTCTTTAGTATCTCTTTGGGGTATAAGCCCAGTAGAAATACTGCTGGATCAAAGACTATGCACAGTTTGATAACTTTGGGGGCATAATTCCAGATTGCTCTCCAGAATGGTTGGATCCATTCACAACTCCACCAACAATGCATCAGTGTCCCAGTTTTCCCATATCCCCTCTAACATTCATCATTATTTTTTCCTTTCATCTTAACCAATCTGACACATGTGTAGTGGTATCTCAGAGTTGTCTTAATTTGCATTTCTCTGATCATCCTTTCATATGAGTAGAAATAGTTTCAATTTCATTATCCAAAAATTGGCTATTCAGATCCTCTGACCATTTATCAATTGGATAATTGTCTTGATTTCTTATAGAGTCAATTCTCTATATATTTTGGAAATGAGGCCTTTATCAGAACCTTTAACTGTAAAAATGTTTTCCCATTTTATTGCTTCCCTTCTAATCTTGTTTGCATTAGTTTTGTTTGTACAAAAGCTTTTTAACTTGATATAATCAAAATTTTCTATTTTGTGATCAATAATGATCTCTAATTTTTCTTTGGTCACAAATTCCTTCCTCTTCCACAGATCTGAGAGGTAAACTATTCTATGTTCTTCTAATTTATTTATAATATCATTCTTTATGCCTAAATCATGAACCCATTTGATCTTATCTTGGTGTACGGTGTTAAGTGTGGATTAAGACCTAGTTTCTGCCATACTAATACACAATTTTCCAAGCAGTTTTTGCTAAAGAGTGAATTCTTATCCCAAAAGCTGCGCCTGAAGTAACACAAGGAATCCCAGTCCTAACGAAATAATTCTTCTAACATGACAAAAAGTTGCCCCCACATCCATTCTCTTCCAAATTGCCCCATGTCTAAATATAAAAATCCTCATCACTCTTGCAATTTTATCTGTTATCCTAAGAGGTTGAAGAAGTCTTTGGGTTTGTCAAACACTAGATTGCTATAGTTATTGACTATTTTGTCCTGTGAACCTAACCCATTCCACTGATCAACTAGTCCACTTAGGGTTTCTTGACAAAGATACTGGGTAGATTTGGCCATTTGCTTCTCCAGCTCATTATATAAATGAAGAACTAGAACAAACAGGGTTAAGTGCCTTGCCTATGTTCACACAGCCAGTAAATATCTGATGTTGGATTTGAACTCACAAAGATAAATCTTCCTGCCTCTAGACCCTGCACTCTATCTGCCATACCACCTAATTCATTCACTTTCACACATATCCAGGGAAAGATGAGATGAGCAAAGGCTAGAAGAATTAATGAAAGAAATTACATATCCATACACCAAAATCACTCTTGGCTCTAGATAGGGAATAACACGATAAAATGGAAAACCGGGCCTTGGATTCAGAATCCTAGTTTCGGTTACTATCCAAATGACCCTAAACAAATCCTTTCACTTCTGAGACTTGTTTTCTTCATCTGCCAAACTGAGTTCAGAGCCCTGTCATGAAGAAGCATTTTGTAAACCACAAACTACTGTATAAAAGTGAGCTCTTGTAACTAAGTTCCTTTCTACTGAGAAGTACTAGAGATCGTGTTCTGAAACTGTAAAGAGGAATTGAGGTTAGGGTTAAGTTGGGGTGAATTTCCCAGGAGCCCAGGTTTTAAACCATGGAAGACATCAGAAAAGAAGAAGAGATGAAAATGCTATAGTGGTCAGAGCTGACATTTGGAAGCAGGAGACGATCCCACATCCCAGCCCTGACTCCATCACTGACTAGCAAATAAGTTTCCTAGTCTGTGAAATGATTCAGACTATGTATGGGACCAAATGGGACGATTGTAAAGTGCTTAGCACAGTCCCTGACACATAGTAAGTGCTGTATAGATGTTAGCTATTATTATCATATTATCTCTAAACCCTTTCCAGCCCTAAAGTTTATAAGAAAGATTTAGAGAGCATCTTTTCTAGTTCATTTATTTTATAGAAGAAGAATCTAACAAGGTACAGAGAGATGAAATGTTTTTTCCTGAGGTTACACAAATAGTAAGACAGTATCAAAATTTGAGTTCAGGTTCTCTGATGATAGTCCCTGGGTTTTTTTCCTCTGTATCACTCTGATCTCTTCTGAGCAGCTCAGGAATCCTCACTAGACACTTTGCCAAATAGCATAGACAGTTAACTTAGAAGCAGGTGGATGGACCAGCTAGTCAGCTCTGTTTTCTACTCCTGAATGGTCTGATGGGCATTGGACCAACCACTGGACCATTTAAAGAGACCCTGACAGCTCTTTCCAAGGACTGAGCCTAGATTCCTGGCCCATTCTCTGATTCCTTAGTGAATGCACTGGTAATTTGTGTGTGACAGGGCTTTAAAAAAACAAAGAGCCAGAGAGCTGAAAATTTGTGTGGAAAATGAAGGAAATATCTGCGGATCCTGGTTGTGGCTGTGAGTGGAATTGTTTCCCAACATGTACACAGTTCATAATGTTTCATTTTCCCAACTTTAATTCCTGAGAATATAGACCATGAAGTACACACATTCCTCTGCTTTTCCTCTTTCCTTATAGTTTATTCAGAGACAGGAAAAGAGGTGAGATGAAATGAGAGTAGAGGAAAAGGGGAGGGGAGAGAAAGAAAGAAAGAGAGAGAGAGAAGAGAAGAGAAGAGAAGAGAAGAGAAGAGAAGAGAAGAGAAGAGAAGAGGAAGAGATAGACAGAGACAGAGAGAAACAGAGAAAGACAGAGAGAAGAGGAGAGGAGGAATATAAGAGGAGGGGGTGAGAAAGAGGAGGAAAGAAAGGGAGATGAGAAGAAAGGAGAAGGGAGAAAAAAGAGAACAAGAAAGGAGAGAAGATGAGAGAAGAGAGAAATGAGAGAAGAGATGAGATAGAACCCTTGTTTAGTATATCTAAATAACTGAAGCCAGATCCACATTTCCTTCCATATCACCTTTCAGATTTTCCATCCTCTTTGGAAACAGTATCATGTCTGGCTCCTCTTACCTCTGCAGCCCCACCTGCAATGACTTCAAGGATGAGGGTTTCATAGCTAGTATCCCCAAGCTAAATGGAGTCTCCAGGAATCAAAGAGGAGTAATTATGGATGGAGCTTCTTGTCCTTGTGTTTCAGACCATGAGGGGCTAAGGGCCAGGGGATGAATAGGCTGAAAAAGCCCCTGGACACTCTCTCTTTGTCCACTTTGGAGACAGCAAAGGATTTTGAGGAACTATATGTCTATGCCTTTGAAAATGACAATGGAAACCTGTTTCAGTGACTCCTAGGACCCAAAGAAGAGAATTTTACAATTCTCCTGCAGGACCAAACCACATTAATGCTTATTCTTAAACTTAACAAAACTTGTCCTCAGATTTCCAAACTGAGGGTACAGAGATTAAGAATGGCATTGTCACCCAAAGCCCAGGAGTTTTGCCCACCAGTAGGGCAGGGTTTGGGAAGAAGGGGGAGGTGAGAGGCCCATTTCCCCTTTTGTTTGCCTCTAATGTCTGGTGCTGCCTCTGAAACGCTTGTAATTCTAATATATGACCTAAAAATGGAGAGAGGCCAAAAGCAAGACATGTCTGTGCCTCACCAACTGACCTCTCTCTTCCTCCTGCTTCTCTTTTCTTTCTCCTTTTCTAAAAACTCTGCTGAGAATGGTTCTCACGCTGGCTTTTTCTTCCCCTGCCTCCTCCTCTCCCTCTTTTGTCAGGCCCCCCAGCCCAGGGAGGAGTGCTAGGGGAGGGCTCCACCCCCCAGACCTCATTCCCACACTCATAATTCCTGGGTCACAGGAGACACAAAAGGGGTTGCTGTGCTCTCCGGCCCTAGCTTGGTGGGGGGTTGCAAGGGGAAAGAAGGGAGGGAGGGAAGGAGAAAGAGGAGGAGACATGGCACAATCATTTTTTTTAACCCAAGCTTTATTGGCTCTACCTTACTTTCACACTGAAGATGACCTTCTTCCCTATCCCCTGTGCTCACCCCCTCGTTAATCTTCCTTACTCTCCTGGGGCAGTCTTGGTTTTCTTTTTCTTCCTTAGTGACTCTGTTTCTCTGGGAATTTTAGCCATTTTCCTTCCATCATTCCCTCCATAATAATACTTTAGAAAGAATACTAAGTGTGAGGAATGCATGAAGTAAGGATCAGGGGTGGAATCAAGGAAAAGTGGTAGAAAGAGTGACTTTTTAATGTGGGGACTTAAGCTTTCCCAAAGTTATATGTCTCTAGGTGTTCCTGAAAGCTGTTCCCTGGGAACAAGAAAGGGTTAAGTCTCCAGGCTGAGGTGGCAACAGTCCAGGTACCAGGCAAAGGCATCTGGGTCTGGAAGGCAGAGTTGGGAGTTGTAAGATAAAACCTTGGTCTGCCCTTTAAGAATATTCCATATAAAGAAACTAAAACTGTTTCATCTTTCTGTTGGAATGTTCTACCTGTGCCCCCATTGCCTGGCAGAAGTATCTCATCCCCTTCTCTACTTTCTGCACATAAGGTCCAAATGTTTTCTCCTCAAGTCACAAGTGCTCCTGCCGTGTGTCCAGTCCTGTGTTTGGTTACTCTGAGATGGAGGTTAAAAAAAGGAGCAGATATGGCCCTTACCCTTGGGTAGCTTACAATCTGACAAGAGAGACAAGAGCCATACACTCACAACCAGTGAAAAACTATTCCTAGGAAAAAAATGGAAATTTGAACAGAATAGACAAAAATAAACAAATAAACCAAGTGCTACAAAATTAAAATCTTTTTATTTGAAATTGAGCATTAAAGACCATATACCTAGAAGCAATTCAGGGAAAATGCAAACCAAAGATTTAAGATAACACAAGCACTGCCCTCAAGGTACTTACAAGGGACAAGATATATCCATAAATAATTTCAATGCAAGTTATATGTGTGTGTGTGTGTTAATAGGAGTCCTTGCCAGATAAGTGGTCAAAGGATATGAATAGATAATTTCTAAAAGAAGAAATGCAAAATATCAACAACTATATGAAAAATTTTCTCAAAATCATTAATAATTAAAGAAATGCAAATTAAAGCAACTCTGAGATTCCACCTCACATTTATCATAGGAGCAAGGATGAGCAAAAGATGAAAATGGCAGATGTTGGAAGGGTCATGGGAAGTCAGGGAACAGTAATGCACTGCTGGTGGAACTATGCACTAGTCCAGCCAAACTGGAAAACTTTCATAGCCGATCAAATTATTTCCATCCCTTATCCTGGGTAGAGATTAAAGTCCACAGTGCTTCGAACTGAGTTCTCTGGTTTCTTCTTTCTGTTGCGCAAGCAGGACAGAAGAACAATTCATAGGCAAATGAGATCAAGGCAGAGGTGTGCTAGAACTTGTTCATACCAGCTTTTATAAGAGCTGATTGTTAAATCTTCTGTGTAAGCATTTATGCTTCAAAACCCAGCAAATATTACATACACATTGGGGCTTTATTTATCATTTTGTGGGTTGTCTAGACTTAAGAAAGTGATAAGTAAAATGTTGATAATGCAGATTAAATTCTTTTGGCAGTTTTTGTTTTTGGAAGGCAGCTTTATCTGGAGCCCCTGGACCTATGTCTAAGTATTTTGAGGCTTCAAGAATTGTGGGCATGCCTTTCAAGTGAGGGTCTCCTCACTCACCTCCAGCTTGTCTGAGCACAGAACACAAAAGCTGTAATTTCTTTATCCCTTTGCCAATATGCACTTCACTGAGTAGCCTTGTAATGTATTTGGATTGCTGTTTGGTTGCTGAGGTCTCTAGAAGGCCTTATCCCTTCCCACCTAATCAAAAAATTAAAATAAAGAACCCAGGATATGCCTTCATGAGGTCACAGAATCACAGAGTTTTTTCTGGCCTCAACCCATTCCCCAGAGATGCATCTCCGCTCTCCAGAGGTGAAATTATTTCTTATCTGTGACCCCCATTTCCCTTGCTGAAGTATGAGCTCATTTCCTCTTGTTCTATCCTCAGTAGAGCTTGTGAATAGCTAGGCACCCCCATACCCTCTATCCTCCTCCCCAAGGATGGACTTTCCTTTAGTTCCTCAGAGCCTGTTAAGTTATCTCCCTTCCAGCCCATATAACTCCCAGAACCCTAACCTTGTCTATGAAATTCTGTTTAAATTCAGTCTTAGATTTGGCTACTTTCTTCTGTACTTGTTTACTCCCCTCCCCTTCCCCTCACTTTCACATTCTCCTCCCTGTCCATGATACAAAGTTGTCTCAGGCACAGAATCCTAGTAAGAGGTTAAATCTATTAGCACAAAGCATCAGATTGAAAATGAAACCGTTCGACCTATTTTGCCTACATCAAAATAGCTAATTTGTCTAATATTTTTTCAGTGAATTTCCTGCATGGCCTAGCGTGTTATGCAAAAAAGTGGCTACAGATACAGCTTAAGTGATAAGATAAAAACTAGTTTAAACAGTACTTTTCTGTCACCCAGAACTCTAAGGCCAGCACTTCTTCACATTTATAGTATAATGATGATTGATGCTCCCCTCCAAAAAAAAATCCTCCTGAGACCCTGAAACTTCTGACTTCTACATCAGAAAAGAAAAGCTGTAAGTACATTTGGCATAGCTGTAATCTTAAGATATCATATCATATTCTTTTTCTTTGAAAATCTATAATCTGTACGTGGCACATAGAGCAGCCTTCTATTAAATAAGGAAAGGGCTCTCCGACTGACAAGATATAGTTGTTTCCCCATCCATCCTAGGCCTTTTCATTGCTGCAGTGCAGCTGTGCCTGCTCTGGTTCCCAGCTGGGCAACAGAGTAATCTTAAGTATCACCCAACTTGGTCAGCCTCTCAACTTCTAAGCTAGGAGGCTCAGAGCAGAAACCTGGGCAGATTTGGGACAATTAAAGAACTGGAAAGACTTCCTAGGTTTCCTCTATGGTTTTAGGGAGCACTATAAACTCCCACATCCACTCCAAGTCTACTCTTTGGCTTCTGACGTGTTCCCGCGGCCCCTGAGGCTGGCAGCATCTCGGGGTCAATGTGGGCCACATCTTCCCCACTCCAGGCCGCCTCATCAGTTCCCCCGCCAGCCTCCAAACCAGGCCTGGCAGCCAAAGTGCAGCAAACCCTGACTGGCCTGTACCTCCTCTAGTGGCTCCCTCACAGGATGGCAGCCTCTCCCTTCATCAGGAAGTAACAGCTCACAAGGATGAAAGAGAAGGTGGCTCCCTGAGTGTTTTCAGACTTCTAGAAATAACATTGGAGATTCAGAGAGAAACGGATCCCACTGACATAGCCATTTCAGAGGAAGTTCACTCTGCTCATTATTGACATAACTGTCACCCTGTCCTTCCGACTGTGGCTCTGTGGGGAATGATAGGTCTTAGAAAATGGTCCCCATATTGAATATATTAGAAGCTAAATCTATCAGGCTGGCATTATTGGAGGGGAAACAAGGGGAAGTTGGACATCTAGACTATTGCCATCCTTATTCCCTGTCTCCTCTCCAGCTTAAAGTCAAGAAGACCTGGATTCTAGCCCAACCTCCGATACACACCGTGTCACCCTGGACACATCATTTAATCTCCTGATGTCCTAAGAAATTCTTTGAATCTATTAAGTCACAGAGCAATTGCAGGTCTGCTTTAGGAAAAGCTATTTCTTCACTGGAGTTTTCTTACATTGATGAAATAACAAGTCCAGGGTGAGGGCACAGAGCTCACAAGTATTCTGAGGTCCCATTTTTATACTTCCTATCATAACAAGTAGCTTTCAAATCCATCAGTTCACTGAGATTTATTCTCCTTTCCTGGGCATGTCCAGGAAATATCCATTAGAGTCTCTTCATCTTCCTATAGTGAACTTAAGCTCCTATTTCTTCCATATCCATTGTCCCTGCTTCCAAACTGACCCAAGTCTCCTTCACTTAGCAGCCACTAAATGAGTTGTCTCAGTGAAGCTTATAGCTTCACACACCAGCTTCCCAACCACGATTCAGAAGGCAGTCCTCCCCAGCCAACCTCATGAATCACATTTTATCTCTTTACTTCAGATCTTTAAAAGGCTGTCACCTTGAAGAAGGATTAGACTCGTTCTGTTTTGCCCCAGAGGGAAAGCTTAGGCCTAATATTGCTCTGAATCCTCTTTTCCCTCAAGAATCCATCAAGGAGGCAGATCTTAAAAGTGATATGATTTGGTTTGTCAGATGGGAAAGGATTTTGCTCCTTTCTGAATTTTTGCAAATCCATTTCCTCCACACTATTAAGTTTCCCCAAGAAACTTTCTTGACTTCCTTTGTTGTCTTAGCTAGGAAATAGAGCAGCTCCCCTCACTTTGATTCCTGGGTCCTGAAGAGCAGAGGGGAGACAGCTCACCTCCCCTCTGGTCACTATATCTTTGAAATCTAGGTGGAGCTACCTGACATATTTTCTGCTGTTTGACTAACCTTGTAGCAGTATTCCTGGGAGTTCCCCGAAAGTTTTTTCAGTCCTTCCGCCTGCCTTTCCATAAGCAGTAAGTGTCTTTGCACTGTCCCACTAGGGACTAAATGTTCTGGGTTCAGTAATCCTCTCTGGGAGAGGAGAAATTGAAGTCTAGGCTCTCAGGGGCCATGCTGGCATGGTTCGAAATGTTACTTTTACTCACCACCTTCCCAACCATAGTTTAGGTGGCAGCCTCTCCAGCCAACATCATGAATCACTTTTATCTTTTTACTTCAAGTCTTTAAAGGGCTGTCACCTCGAAGAAGGATTAGACTCGTTCTGTTTTGTCCCAGAGGGCAGAATTAAAAGCAATTGGTAAAAACAGTAAAGAGGCAAATTTAGACTGGAGGTCAGAAAAAACTAAGTGACAATTAGAGTTCTTCTGAAGTGTAATGTGTAAAATGGGTTGGGAAATGTGGGCTCCTCCATTTATTATTGGAGGACTGTAGGCAAAGACTATGTGACCACTTGTAAGGTATGAGTTATAGAAGGAATTATTTACCAAGTAGTGACTGAGCTAAATCACCAACAAGGTCCTTTCACACTCTGAAATTCTTTGATGCTATATAGCCCCTGTAAAATATGAAACTTCGGTGACTATAGATCATAGGTATTAAACCACCAATTGTGTGCTCAATTAAAATTTTTTGTAGTGAATCCCTATAAATCCTGTTCAGATCATCCTAATAAATCCTACAGGAGTCACTGTTTTAGTGACCTTCCACATCATGTTGCCCTGAAAACATCCATTTTTTTAAAATATTTTTTATTCCTAGGAACTGGATCCCACACATATCTGCTGATTTATTTTATTCCAAGTAATCAGTTCATAGATTTATAGGATCATAGATTTAGGGTTGAAAGCAACCATATAAGTTGTCTAATCCAACCTTTTCAGGATTAAGAGTCAGTCTGTGGCTTAGGTCAGGATTTATTCTGTGATCAAAAGTCAGTCTGTGATCTGGATCAGAGATGGGTCCATGGCTAGGGTTAAGGTTCAAAGCTGTGGCCAAGGTTAAATGTTATTTATGGCTGTGGAAGAATACTTCGACGCAGGTATAGATCTTTAACTTTTTTTTTAATAACTTTTTATTGATAGAACCCATGCCAGGGTAATTTTTTACAGCATTATCCCTTGCACTCACTTTGGTTCCGATTTTTCCCCTCCCTCCCTCCACCCTCTCCGCCAGATGGCAAGCAGTCCTATACATGTTGAATGGGTTACAGTATATCCTAGATACAATATATGTGTGCAGAACCGAACAGTTTTCTTGTTGCACAGGGAGAATTGGATTCAGAAGGTATAAATAACCCGGGAAGAAAAACAAAAAAGCAAGCAGTTTATATTCATTTCCAGTGTTCTTTCTCTGGGTGTAGCTGTTTCTGTCCATCTTTGATCAATTAAGGCTCTCTTTATCGAAGAGATCCACTTCCATCAGAATACATCCTCAAACAGTATCATTGTTGAGGTATATAATGATCTCCTGGTTCTGCTCATTTCACTTAGCATCAGTTCATGTAAGTCTCACCAGTCCTCTCTGTATTCATCCTGCTGGTCATTCCTTACAGAACAATAATATTCCATAACATTCATATACCACAATTTACTCAACCATTCTCCAATTGATGGGCATCCTTTCATTTTCCAGCTTCTAGCCACTACAAACAGGGCTGCCACAAACATTTTGGCACATACAGGGCCCTTTCCTTTCTTTAGTATCTCTTTGGGCTATAAGCCCAGGAGAAACACTGCTGGATCAAAGGGTATGCACAGTTTGATAACTTTTTGGGCATAATTCCAGATTGCTCTCCAGAATGGTTGGATTCGTTCACAATTCCACCAACAATGTATCAGTGTCCCTGTTTTCCCACATCCCCTCCAACATTCCACATTATCTTTCCCTGTCACTCTAGCCAATCTGACAGGTGTGTAGTGGTATCTCAGAATTGTCTTAATTTGCATTTCTCTGATTAATAATGATTTGGAGCATATTTTCATATGTCTATAAATAGTTTTAATTTCTTCATCTGAAAATTGTCTGTTCATATCCTTTGACCATTTATCAATTAGAGAATGGCTTGATTTCTTATAAATTAGAGTTAATTCTCTATATATTTTGGAAATGAGGCCTTTAGATCTTTAACTTTTTGATAACTTTGGCCTTATCAGCCTTATGTTCTGATCACCTTATCTATAAAACCAGAGCAATTCTCCGCACAAAATAGATGAGCAACAGAAAATTGTGGACCAAATACAAGTGACGGTGCATGTTCACCTGCACAGCCTTCTGTTCCATAGTCCTAGTAGCCAACTATGCATGGTTCAGTGAATGCTCATTGGCAGTTCTTGCAGTACAGTCCCCCAAACCTACTGAGGGCAGATGAAGTCCTAAAAAGGTTCACCCGTAATGACCTTTGGTCTCTTTAGGTGAGAACTCTAGTCCCTGCAGCCCTTTGTTTTTCTGCCTATTAGTAGACTGCCTCTTTCTTATTTCCCATCAAGGATTCTCCAGTCAATCCAACTCCACAGTTTCTGAGTAAAGGCTAAGATTAAAGCTCTGTTAATGCTCCCTGATGGTGAGAAAGGAGAGAATAGCATCCTCCTCCACAAGAATGACCCCAACCCACATTGACCTTCTTCTCTGACCTCCAGGTATATTCAGAGCAAGAGCTACATAACATCCCACTGACTTATTCTTGTATGGCATCACTCTGTTTTATGTTTGTGAACTTTGTCTTTTCACAGAGGCTGAGGTCTTTAGGATCTTCTCTCTTGCTGTTTCCCCCACAGCATAACTGAGCTCAGGGCTAGACAAAAGGGAGTCTGTAAAGATTCATATCCTTTCCCCTTCTCCTCACCTATATTAATCTTATCAGACTCCAGGTCACAAAATATCCAGCTATTTCTATAGAAAGCTGAATCCCACCTTGCCTGGAAGTTAACTTAACCTTTGAGATTGCATACAGTTAAGTCTGTTCTAACTAGGTCTGTCAGTAAAGTGATTGTAGTATAGACGCTATTTCAAACTACACCTAAGTCAGGGAATGCAGTCTATGATGGCCAAGTATATTGGGATGGCTTTGAGGGAGAAGCACGAATTTTTTAAAAGTTACCTTTGTGAGAGCCATCTACACCTAGAGAGAGGACTGTGGAAATGTGTGGATCACAGCATAGCATTTCCACTCTTTTTGTTGTGGTTTGCTTGCATTCTGTTTTCCTCTTTGATTTGATTTTTCTTGTGCAACAAGATAATTATATAAATATGTATGCATATATTGGATTTAACATATATTTTTACCATGTTTAACATATATTGGATTACTTGTCATCTGGGGGAAAGGATGGGGGAAAACTTGGAATACAAATTTTTGCAAGGGTTAATATTTTAAAAATTATCCATGCAGGTGTTTTGAAAATAAAAAGCTTTAATTTAAAAAAAAAATAGGATAAGAAAAAAAGAAAAAGTTACCTTTGTATAGGTTTTTGCTTGGCTATCAGCCACACTTTGCTCTCTCTGAATTGGTAGAGAGAAACATGGCTCCTAGGCCATGGCTACTGTTTCTTCAGGGATACTTGGGTATATGCTGCATATTGCCTTATCCAGCCAGGGCAGCTCTACTGACCACATGTGATATCATAGAAAAGACTGAGGAGTCAAGAATTAGTGGCTCGGCAACTAATTGGCCATGATTTAAGACAAGTCTTCTTACTTTGGGGACTTCATTCTCTTCATCTATAAAATTCAAGGGTTGTAAATGATCTCTAGGTTCCTTCTAATTTTAACCCTCTCTTTTTCACAAGCTACTACCCTTAGAATGTTTTCCACTGTACTACACACCCCTCTGCCCCACCAAGCTGTTTTCATCACTATCCCCAACACCTGCTGTGCTCTTTTCCACTCCTTCCAAATTTTAAAGGTTTTATTTCTTTTTGGAATGCCTTCTCCTCGCTGCTCTTTCTAAATTATACTAAATCTCAACTAAATTCTTACTAAATTCTACTAAAACTTAGGATCCAGCTCAGCTCCCTGAGTTTTCTCCAACTTCCTCCCTGCTTAGTTCACATTGATCTTTCCTTCTCTGATCTCTGAACCAACCATGCTGGCTCTCCCTTAATGATAACTGAACTTTGCTGTTCCCTTGTCTTCCCCTTTGTGTCATCTTCTCAGCTAAAAGGATGAGTCCCCAAGGGCTAGGACCAGAATGGTCACTACTTAAGTAAGTACTTCCTTCCTGACAAGTTCCAGAATCCTTGACCTGGAAGAGACCTACCAGGATCTAGGCAAGAGAAAATTACTGTACTTGGATCCCAGCACAGTTACCACTGTTTGCCAAGTTGCCCTTTTTCCAAGTCTTATGTGCCCTTCAGTGCCCCCTTTTCCTCTTCAGTAGGTGGAGACTCATTTCCATCAAGTCTGATAGAAATGGGTGTTTACAAGGTGTCCCAGCTCTCCCCTCAGGACGTACATGCCCAGCCTTCTAACAGATCCTTGCAACCCTGATTGAGAGAGTACTGGCAGGCAAGGATCCTGAGAATCAGTCACAATAATGCTGCAGACCTCTTTCTGGTTTTGAACAGCCAAGCCTGCATCTTTGCCTTTGAATGAGCCTAACTGGAAAGCCCACAAAGTGTTAAGCCTTTGAAAAGGGCTCCTGGAAGCTGGGCATCTTGCCACCCTCAGCATTGGACACAGAGCTTTCTCTAATTACCATGGCATCACCTGCTAGAGAGAAGGGGCTCCAAGCAAGCTTCTCCGGGTCACTGTAAGCCCTGGCAATGGCCTGATTTCAGCTGACCAAAGCAAGGAAGAGCCATTGGAATCTGGCACTTACACTCTTGAGCTCCCTCTGGGACTCTGGTGACTACTTGGTTTCTTTACTCAGGAGCATCAAGCTGATCCACCCAAATCTCAGTCCTTCCAGGCAATTAGGCTCTTTGGTACTTAAGCAGCATTACCCTTCCCTACTAACAGAACTGATAGAGCCTAAAATGAGCTTTCAGGCCCCAGCATCTTCTCCTCTTGCGCCCAGAATGCTCATTTCACTCCTCCAAAGCTTCCAAAGACTAAAGTACCGCTAATTGTCCCTTTCTTAACTGCACTTACCATGCACTGTGCTAAGTGTTGAAGGCAATATTCACAATGGGAAAATAACCTGGGAATTAGTCAGAAGCCTGGAGTTCAAGTCTCTTTTCTGATCCAGTCCCATTCATGCTTTGGTTTCCTCTTCCATAAAACAGTATTAATGGTGTTTGGACTGGCTACTTCACACACTTGTCAGGAGGAAACTTCTCTGCACCCTAGAAATCTGAATTATTGCTATTAGTAACTGGTTTATATTATAGTTATATGTGTGTATGTCTTGTATCTCCTTTCCAGACTGCACATTCCTGATTGTCAAGGCAGGGTCTTTATCTCATTTACCCTCACTCATCTTTTTGAGAGAGGCAGTGAGTATGTTGTAGTGAGAAGAACATTTTGGAGTCAAAAGGGAACTGACTAGTAGTTAGTTGGGTGACTAGAGATATAATATCCTGAACTTTAGTTTTCTTATATATGAAATGGGGATAGTTCTTTCACTATCTACCTCACAAGACTGCTCTACAGATTTTACATGTTATATAAAATGGTAATGGTTATTATGATTATCCTTCACTAGACTACATTTGTGATAAATGCAGCCAGAATTAGGTCCTAGTAATCCAGGAGACTGTGGGAACAGAGAGCAAGCATGCTGGACTGGGCTGCTGCTGACTGATGGACCTTTTGATTCCCACCAAATTCTTAACAACCCTTAGGGAAGGTGGGAACAGAAGTGGTGTGAAGGGTTAATATAAGGAGGTGCTAATGCATCGGGGTTGGCCCCTGGTTTCCTGTTTGTACCAAGATGCAACCTCTCCCCCCACCTTTCCTCAATTAGCCTCCATCTGGCCCTCTCCATCCCGTCCTGCTCACCACGAGTTCTCGTTTGTAGGAATTTGTTAAATCCATAAGGTGTGTAATTCTTGAGCTGGGACTGTGGTGGGGGAAGGGAGGAGACTCACAATTAGGGCCCTTCCATTTCTGGGCATTGTTGTTTTGCTCTAAGAGTCTGATCCCCTCCCCTTCCCATGGGGGTAATCTGGGACCATATGTGCCATAGCAGGAACAACCAGCCCAGCTGCCTCTCCACTACACCAAGCCTTCTCCCTTCCTTCCCTCAGATTCTCTATCAGAACCTGGAGAAGGAAGGCTCCTTTCTTGGGCCAGGGCCAGGAGGCACTTTAGAAGGCAGTGCTGACTCCTGTTCTCAGTTTTATTTTTTTGGTTGATCTCTCTAAGATCTCTTCCATTCCATTCTCAGACCATGGTGGTCTCTGCAAGGAGCCTCTTTCTCTTGGATGAGCTAGCTTGGAGCATTTGCTCCATGTCTTGAAGCATCCTTGTGCCCTCCACTTCTTTTAGAGGCTTTTTCTAAATACTTTGCAATGTCAAACTTAAAGAGGCCATGGTTCCAGTAAGCAAACGTTAATCAAGAGCCTTCTAAATTCACAGTTCTGAACTAAGGATAAAAACTTGAAACACGATGCCCTCTTTCCATCCATGATGCCATCTGCTGGGGGTGGGGTGGACATATATGTAAACAAATAAATATAATAGAATGAGTTGAGAATGACTGGTTTTACCCATTTGGGGTGGGATTTAACAGACTGCATTCTGCTCTAAGTACTTGTTTTCCCTGGATCCATAGAATCAGAAGAAGTTGAAAGAAGAAATAACTCAGAGGTTATTTCCCCAACTCCTTTTTAAATGATTAACCCTGTCTATAGTATTCTGCATAAAATCATCCAGACTTTACTCAAAGACTTCCTTTCATTCCTTGCAACCTTCCCTGGGTCCTCTGTCCCCATTCCGTGTCTTTATGTATATCATCCCTAAAAAGAACTGTAGGAACCCAGGCAGGTCCTAGAAGTACTGTGGGAACATAGGTTCTGGAGCACCAGCATGGGCTGCAGATCTCTACCTAGGAAACACATTCTGGAGGCCTGCTCTGCAGAATCACAGACCTTGCACTGTGCCCAACCCCAGCATAGTTCTGAATTCCCAGAGGCCTCAGATCCAGAGGTTTGACAGCTGCTGGCAGCCTCATCATCAGGTGAAATTTGGACTAAACTTGACAAGCATGTCCATAGACAACTGTACATTGAAGCTTTTGCCTGGTCAAATTATTTCAGGAATCTAGCTGTTTTAGTAGTCTTCGGGACCAGAAATGGCAGTTGCCAACACAGGAGAAACAAAGCCACTATTTACCTCCCGTTGTGGCCTTAAATGACAGCCCCCTTGTCCTTCCCTCCTAAGTTATGGAAGCATTGTCTCTTTTAAGCTGTTAACTCCTTCATCCTATGGTGGTTATTTATCCTTCATTCTCGAAGAGGACCAATGACACTCAAGGAGCACTTCCCCTGAATTGGGTTGAAGTGAAGCAGAGTTTTTAAGCAGAGTTGTACAATCTTCAGCCTCCCTCTCTCCTCCAGAGTCATGGAAGTCCAATGGCAAGAACAAAAAAGAATGAACTGGAGATGGCCCAGGAGGTCGTGAGTGACCTTGGCCTTTCCAAATTAGGATTTTTCCCAGGTATGTTTGTCTGAGACAACTCCCTCTCAATAACAAAGGAAAAGATAAGAGTTGAGACAGAAGATCTGATTTGATTTGCCATCAAATATATGTATATGTATATGTATATATATATATATTTATATGTCGTGAGTGACCTTGGCCTTTCCAAATTAGGATTTTTCCCAGGTATGTTTGTCTGAGAATAGAAGACAATTGTTTTTTACATTAATCTTGAGTCATCAAAAGCCTAAACAACGAGTCAGAGACCTGGGGTTCTAGCTGAGACTTGGAGGAGGCCAGTGAAACCAGAAGGTGGAGATGAGTTCCAGGTACAGGGTAAAAAAGTCTGGAGTCAGAAGATGGAATATGGGATGTGCACAATTCCTGCCTCAAAGAGCAAAGGGGGAGATAAGGTATAAGGAAGTGGTAGATAGGACCCAGGTGTGAAGGGCTTTAAAAGCCAAACACAGGGTTTTCTATTTGATCCTGGAGGTATTAGAGGGCTATTGGAGCAGGGTGACATGGTCAAACCTGTGCTGAAAAGTCAATTTGACCTCTAAGTTGAAGATGGACTGGAATGAGGAGAGATTTAAGATATGGTCAGAAGAAGGGAAGGGAATAAGTACTTACAAAGCACCTATTATGTGCTGGAGCCATGAGATGAGCGCTGTTATTGTCCCATTTTTCAAATTAGAAAACTGAGATTAAACAGAAGTTGAGTGACTTGCCAGGATCACACAGCTAATGAGGCAAGGACAGATTTGAATTAAGGGTTTTTTTCACACCAGGCCCAGCACTTATCTGCTGCACCATGAGTTTCTCTGCATTTCCCAGCTCATTGGTGCTTCACTTCTAAATCCTAGGAACCTTAACTTCAATAAGAAGTTAACCTTGCTACCTATTCAGACAGCACTTGTCTGAAAGGTATTCTTCCTTCCCAGCTGATGCCCAAGTGAAGAGATTGTCTAAAGTAACAGGAGATGTTCTCAGGTTCTGGGATCTGGCAAATCCTGTTTTCTCATACCTGGAAGGGAGCCACCTACTCAGGCACTTGGGAGCATCTTAAAATTCCAGCCTATCACAGACCTGAACCCAGAGTCTTTCCTTCCCAGTCATGCACAGCTGCCTGTGCTCTAAAGCTTGGAGCTCTCGGTCCTTTAAGCCCTGTACTTCCCCCTCACCATCTGTGACCTCATCTAAGGACTGCAGGGAATTGCAAATCAGTGTCCTGTTTGAGAGAGCCCAGATTGTGTATCGGGGTATGTCGTTACTTACTGAGTGGCAAGGGTCTCAGCTGCCTCCACTAATGCTGGATGAAATCTGAGCTAAGCCAAGACCTTCCCAGCCCGGGTTTGCCTGTTTGTTTGGTGCCCTTTGGGATTTAGGTACCTGGATGCAGTTTTCCCAGAGAGTAGAGAGAATGTGGGGTAGTGGACTCATATCCTCAGAGCTGGAAGGGTACTCAGATGAGGCTGTCCTTGGGCCTCCTACCCAAGGCAGGAACTCACACTCCATCCCTTGGTGGGGGGTCAGCCTCTCCAGGAGCACTCCAGTGACTGGGAGTCTGTTTGGCTCTTTGCCACCCTCATTGTCCCCTGGAGGGAGGGGTACTTCACTTTATCATGCCTTTCTTAAAATATGAATCTGAGCAATTTCGGATTCTGATGCAGAAAATCCACAGCCTAGAATCCGCTTGTTCAAATCAAGCCAACTTCACTTCCTGTGTCCGCTGTATATCAAGATAACAACACAGACTTGACAAGCTCTCCAGAGCTGCCAGCTCCCTGATAGTGGCCGGGCTACAATTTGCTGCCGCTAAAAGATTAGATTTGTCCGTTTTATTGGCCCTGCCGAAGGGTAGGACCTACTGGCTATGTTAGACATCGTCTGGGATCTCTCCGAAAGGAAAGGAAGTAGCAGATTGTGGAGGGTCTCTGAAAGGGCTAGCAGTCAGAATCCCCCGACTAGGCCTGTGGATGACAAGCTACAGGGGCCTGACAAGGAAGAGAGACTGCAAGGGAGGGGAAAATGTCACAGCAGACCATGATAGAAGGCTAAGTTCAGAATGGTCCAGTGTAGAAGATCAGTAGAACAGTGCAGGGTAAACCAGTGAATCAGGCCCTTGGTAACTTCTCTTCTCATGTATGTGGCCAACTCTTCATGAAAGGCTGGATTGGAAAAGCTAAACTGGGTAAACTCTGCAGACTAACACTTGTCTGTGCCCATGTGTCAGATTAGGAGCTCCTTGACCAGTTTGGGCTTGACTTTCAGACACTGTATGGTAGAAAAGGCATTTAACATGAAGTCGGGAAGAGTCGAGTTCAGATACTGCCTCAAATAATCCCTGATTGGATAAATCACTCAATTTACTTGCCCTAGTTTCCTCATCTATAAATTAGCCTGAATAATAGTATCTACATTATTGTGGTGATTGTGAGGATAAGGTGAATTAATATTTGCAAAGTACTTTACAAACCTATATAAATGCCATTTATTATTCTGTATTCAACCTACATGTCCAAGTTGTAGTCTCAGCAGGAACAGTTAAGACCCCAAGGGCTCTGGATATAACATGGTGGGCCCTGGCTATCACAAACCTGTCTGTCAAATTTAAACCTTCCTCACACAATTTACATGAAAGGTTTATAGACTGTAATATGAAAAGACACACCTAAGTTCAGAGCATTCCTTTTTCATATTTCTTCAGCCCTTACAGCAGTCAGTCTTCCCACTGGTTCAATCTCTTCATATGTGTCAAGTGATAGAAAATTCACCAACTGCTGAGCAATCCATTTTACTTTTGGACAGCTCTTAGTTGTTTGTTTAAAAAAAAAAAAAAACTTCCTTATACTGAGCTGACATTTAACTCGCTGTAACATCTACCCCTAATCCTAGTTCTGTCCTCTGGGGCCACACAGAATACATCTAATTCTTGCTCCAGATGATGACTCTTCAATTATTTTAAGGCAGTTCTCATGCATTCTCCCCCTAAATCTTATCTGGCCTCTCCAGGCTAAGTGTCCCAAGTTCCTTCAACTGATCCTTATATGGCATAGTTTCAGGCCCCTTCTCCATCCTGGTCAGCTTCCTCTGGACATGTGCTACAAGATCAGAGCCTGCCTAACCTGAGGCACACAGAACTGAACAGAAGACTTCAGATATGGTCAGACTAGGCACAGGATAGGAGCAGTACTGCCCTCACATTCTGAACACCAGATTTCATGCAATTTAAAATCATTTCAGGTTTTTTAAGTGCCATGTCACTCTGTTGACTCATATTGAACTTGCAGTCAATTAACTTAGTTCCCCTGGGCTTGACTACTGAGAAACTGAACAATAAGATCATAGAATAAAGGCCCCAGCCATACAGAGTAGGCCCTGCCTCTGACTAGCATGGTCATAGAATCATAGGTTCAAAGCTGGAAGGAAATTTAGTAGTCATCTATATTAACTCCCTCATTTTACATTCCAGAAAGCTAAGGTCCAGAGAAGTTGTGACTCACCAAGGGCACACTGGTGATCAATATTCAAAGCCAAGTCATGATTCCAAATCCATCATTCTTTCCACTATAGAGCAGCAGAATCTGGCAAGTGACCAGTGATATTCCCTTTGTCACATAGATCCTTGGAGAAGACAGCTGTATGTGCTGGTTTAAATGGTTTCTAGGCTTGTCAAACTGATGCTGCCTGTATTTTCCAGCATCTTACTTTCACTGTCACTGAGCATCTGGTGAAGACCTTTTTTTCTGTCTCTAAATATCCCTAGAAATGCCCTGCCAAGTAGTCTAGTGATGTTTTCCTATTTTACAGACTGACAAAGTAAGGCCAAAAGGTTTTCTGCTACCCAGAGTATCTGCTTTCCTGCCCTCAATCTGGATGGGAGACTGATGAAGTACCTCAGTGATTGTTTATCCTTCCAGTCAAAGAAAAGAGAATTGGTGGGGACTAGAACAAGTTTAGGAGAGTTCAATGTGAATTTCATTAAAACATCCTGGGGTCAGATTTTATGAGCTGGCTCCCAGAATTAAGTGAAATATTTATCGGCAGAAAGAGGTGAAGAAGTCAGCAGTTTCTTCTCAATTAAGTAATCTCTGGGCTTTTTTTACAGCTTCCAGAGCAAGAAGCCAATCCATTCAGCCCAGAGCCTCACATCTTACAATTCCTGAATTGTGTTCCTACTCAGAAAACTCACCAGATTAAACCTTGACAATCCCTGTTAGTAAGGAACAACACAAGCACCAGTCCTTTGCCTATAACCTAATATCTACCCAGAAGATACACAATCATGCATCCTTATTATTAGCCAAAGGCATTTCAGATACTAGTCTACAAAGTCTTATATCCATCATCTATCCAAAAAGATCACCTGCAGACACCAATGGAAGGTCCTTGTCTCATCTGTCTGCCCCCAGATAGGCAATCTGGGAGAGGAAGAAGTGGGGTTTAGAGGGACCCAGTGGTTTCTCTCTGTTTAGAAAGGGTGGGGTAGACAGGTTGGCGTATTTAAATCATCTTCAGGATTGCCAGAAAGCTAAACAATGAGTTTATTTTCTACCTTTGGGAAAGATGGAAACTGTCGCCTCCTTAAATTTATTATTTTTCTCTTGGTACATTTTCCCAGCCCAGAAAGCAGAAGTGATGCCTGAGAACCAGGATGAAGGTTGAGCTCCACCAAAGCCCAGAATGGGGAATTGGGCCTGGACAACTTTGTTAGGTCCCAGACCAAGACAGGGAAGGAATGGAGAAAGAAGGAGGGTGGCAGGATCCTTCGGAGATTACTATGGATTGGTATTTGTACAGTGCAAGAAGATCTGGGGACCTGAGACCTAGGGACATAGCTTAGGAGAGTGGGGGTAAAGGGAATCTCATTCCACCCTGATTCCATTTTATTCAGCACAGCAAATATTTATAGACAACTATTTTCCACTATTTCTTTTGCCAGGAAGCAGTATAGTATAATGGATAGAGTTTTAAGATTAGAGCTAGGAAGACTTGGGTTCAAAAACTTTACTTAAGCACTTGCTATGTGATCCTGGGCAAGTCACTTAACTATTTTGTGTCTTAGTTTATTGATTTATAAAATGAGGTCGTTGAATTTGATAGTCTCTAAGGGCCCTTGCAACTCTGAATCTGTAAACCTATGATAACAAAAAGATAGAGCTTGGTCAGTGACGCATAAGTGAGAATGAACGTGCAGATTCCTAAGGTGTCTAGAAGACTGGAGGGTTGGATAGACTTAGAACCTCGGATTCTGAACAGCCTTTAATAGAAGGCTGAGGGTTAGAGTGGCTGCCCCAGGCAGGAGAGTGACAAGATGAGTGTTTTAAAATGATTAATCTGATGGCAGAAATTGAGCATAGAGGATTAAAGACACAGGGACTGGAGATTAACAGTAATACAAACAAGAGTGAGACAGCAGGGGCTGTGTATGATAGAGAGCTGATTATTCTCCCCTTTTCAAAATAATTGTTTCCGTAAGGAAAATACTGAAGTTCCCGAACTCATTCCACAAACATTAAGTTTCTCGTATGTGCGTAGTCTCAAGAAGTCACAGACAAGTAAAATGTAGGGTCTCTGCCTGAAAGGAGTTCACAATCTGTGTAAGGAAGATAGGAACATCTAGAATATTTCTCAAGAGTCAAGAAAAGTCACAAGGCAGTAAAATAGTGCTTCTTCTTGTTGTTCTATTCATTTCAGTCATGGCTGCCTCTGTGTGATCCCATCTGAGATTTTCTTGGTAAAGACACTGAAGTGAGTTGCCATTTCTTTCTCCATCTCACTGTAGAGAGAAGGAAACTGAAGCAAACAGGGATACGAGACTTGCTCAGGATTACACAGCTAGGAATTGTCTGAGACCAGTCTTCCTGATCCGGGCCTGATCCAGCACATCCCCTGGCTGTCCTAAAATAAGTGCTAGATTAGTATTTTGGACCATGCCTGGGCAGAGCAACATGTTTCTGAACAAAAATGGCCTTGGCAAGCCTCACAGAGGAACAGAACCAGAATTGGGCCTTAGACAATGGATGGAGTTTGGATAGGCAAAAAGGATGGTGATTCCTAGGTTACCTCCGAAGAGTCTTTGAAAACTATGCAACGGAATGTGAACCAAACTAAGCAACCTTCCTTTGGGTTGAAACCAAAGGTCTTGGAGGTCTGAAAAAGTGGTTGGGAGATAGCCTTTTTAATTTTAAGTTCTACATTTATTAAGGACTTATTTGTACAGACCACTGGATACAGGTTAGATTAGACATAGGGCCCTTCCCTAATGAAACTGATAGACTAGATAAGACACATTAAGAGAACTATAATACAGAATTGGCAAAGACATTAGAAAGAGGCAAGCAGAGTGCTTTGTGAGGTGACTTCTGTACCCATACCGAGAAATCCTTTTGTCTTGACCCCAGGCATGCTTTTCAAGGGATCCAGGAAGTCAACAGACTTGATTCCCCTTTTGGGGTTTTGGTGGGGAAAGGCTGGAGCAGGTGACTTACCCATCAAGCCAAAGCTTGATGTCTGGCTGATTTGGTTCTCAGGCACCACTTCTGCTTTCCAAGCTGGGAAAACACAAGCAAGTGAGGAAAATAATAAATGTAATAAGGCAATAATGTTTGCTTTTTTCAAGGCACCAGAAAAGATAGAAAGGCCCTTTTGTTGAAAATAAACAGGGACTTACCACGAGTGGCCCATCCCAGGCCACTACATTACTATACCATCCTTGGCTTATTCTCGCAGTTGTATTACTGGGATCCCACAGTTTCTGAAGCCTTGCCAGACAGGACAACAGGAAGCCTCCAGAGGCTCCCAGCTGCTTCATGGTCATCTTATCGGATAACGTTCTGGTCTGTAATTAATTAAAACAAAAAAGTGGAGGGTTGTAGAGTGGAAATTATGGAAGGGTTCTGAACTTGGAGTCAGGAGACTTGAATTCAAATCCTGGCTATTGTAACTGGGTAAATTACTGCATCTCCCTGAACCTAGAAATCCACTACTTTACCTGTTAGGAGGAAAATGCTTTGTAAATCTTAAAATTAGATATAAATATGAAATGTTAAAATATGGGTAAAGAATTTAGGCAGAATGAACACTCTCCCATCACAAACACTTCTGGGCTCAAGAGGAATGAGCAGAGTTGGGGGAGGGGGAAGGATGGGCAGGGCTACTTTCAGAATGCCCCTTGTCTTTCATCTCCTGTGTCTGGTTCTATAATATTGCTCAAATTGTGCCCCCTCCTGTCTGTCCAAGCTGTCTTCTCCTTTATCACAGTGGTGGAGAGCACAGCTTTTCTCACTTCACCAGCTTCAGAGTATTCCCTTTACAACTCTTTCATCTCCCCCAGTCCAGCCCCATAACACTTCGAATTGCTTCTTGCTCCCACCTCTGTTGTGAAACTCCTTAATCACTTTCCGGTTTTTCTTTGTCCTTCCCACCATTTATCCTACTTTCCTTTCAAATGATCTCTCTCTCTTTTTTTTTTTTCCCAGTGATTTATTTTTTAATTTTTAAATTTTATTTATTTTTTTTCATAATTATAACTTTTTATTGACAGAACCCGTGCCAGGGTAATTTTTTACAGCATTATCCCTTGCACTCGTTTCTGTTCCGATTTTTCCCCTCCCTCCCTCCATCCCCTCCCCCAGATGGCAAGCAGTCCTATATATGTTAAATATGTTGCAGTATATCCTAGATACAATATATGTGTGCAGAACCGAACAGTTCTCTTGTTGCACAGGAAGAATTGGATTCAGAAGGTAGAAATAACCCGGGAAGAAAAACAAAAATGCAAGCAGTTTACATTCATTTCCCAGTGTTCTTTCTTTGGGTGTAGCTGCTTCTGTCCATCCTTGATCAATTGAAACTGAGTTAGATCTTCTCTTTGTCGAAGAGATCCACTTCCTCATACATCCTCATACAGTATCATTGTTGAAGTCAAATGATCTCCTAACTCAAGGATGCTCACCTCTGCATCACTGGGGCCCTATAGTCAATGCTTCAAGAATCCGTGATTTCATAGTTGTTAGGTACTTCCTCTGACAGCACAGACCACAACTTTTCTGTTCCTTAGGAGGCGGTCTTTGTGAGTGAGGGTGGCCAAAAAATTCATCATCTTGTGGTCAACCTTTGATGAGTTCTCTGAATCCGCTGAGCCGGTGCTCGGATGATAAATATCACCAGGCCTCTGCTATACTGAACGCCACCTCAGTCTGATGAGACCTGCCAGGATTCATTCTCCTGCTGGCAAATCCTTCAAGAAGCCAAGCTCACATTCGTGCCACAGAGAGGCACTGGAGGATTAAGTTAGGATCGCCCATTTAAGGCTAGAAGAGACAGCAGAGTCCAGCCCCTGCATTTCCAATTGAGGGACCTGTGGCAGAGAAAGTTTAAGGGACTTGCATAAATCACACACAGCTAGAAAATATGTGGGGCAGGATTTGAACCAACATTTTCAAATCAGAGCAAAAAGCTGTTACCTTCTCCACCACTACCTCCATTCTTGCTTGGGCCCTCTTCATCATCAGTTCAAGCTGTTTATTCAAAAGAAACTTTGTTGAGCATCTGTAACTTTCTGTGTGCTACAGACTATCACATCTGGATTGTCTCTCCAAAAAGCGTCAAAGCAGGGCCTGCTGAGTTCAGTGATTTTAACCTTATGTCCCCTTTCTGAGCTCTGGACAATTTTGCTGCTATCACCTCTCAGTCTCTTAGTCTAGGAACAAACACCACCAGGTGGTGACCAAACAATACTCGGAAATATTGAGGTATAAATTTCACACACATACACCCACCCTGCCCCCCTCCCAGTTCCTCACTTGTCAGGCACATTAGAGGGCTGCGGGTTTTATTTAAACAGTAGTCTAAATAAATAGTTTCTTCACCTGTAAAATAGAGATAATAGTACCTACCCCCCATGTTGTTGTAATGATAAAATAAGATTTTATTTATATATATATGTATATATGTATATATGTGTGTATATATATATATATGTATGTATGTATTATATCTAGAGAGAGGTGCTTTACAAAGCTTAAAGCAATCTCTATCATTTATTTTAACACAATTGCTTTCCTTTGTAGTCTTGTGTTTTTTTATTTTATGCATTTAAAGGCATTTATTCTGAAGATGGGTCCATAGGCATGCCCAAACTACCAAAGGAGTCTTTGACACAAAAACCCTTAAGAATGGCTGCTCTTGGAGTGTGGACTCTGTTAGAGAGAATATGGATGGGCCTGAGTATGGCAAATAATAGGCAAACCCAGCAGGACCTTGGGAAATTTAGCAAATCCCTCTACCTACCTAGTGCACAAAGATGCTGCCCTAAAAATAGGAGCCTCAGGAACCTTGGACATTGCCTGTGGGTTTGCTGGAGTGATGCTCCCCCTTCCCTTTACTTTCAAAGGAAGCTACTTTTTTTCTCCAGAATCACCTTAGGCAATTTTTCTACCTGCTCTTGGCCCCAGCCCCCAGGACAGCCTGTCTTTGGCCATTTAGTGTGAGGCCCCAGCCTAGACGCTCTGTGTGCGGCCTGGCCCCTGGGACAGACAGCAGGCAGCATTTCCACGCCCCCTCTGCCCCCGCTGCCCCCTCCCGGGCTCGCTCTCTTTGTCCCCCTGCCTCTATCTCTCTCTATCTCTGTCTCCCCCTGCGAACACACAGCCCTTCTGTGGGGCTTGACAGGCCATGGAGGAGGAGAAAGATTGAGCTAAGTATATGGAACCGCATTTCTAACTAAGTATATTCGGGCTGCAGTCCGAATGCCGCCTCCCCTCCATCTCCAGCTTCTTTTTCTACCGCTTGGTCTGAATCCATGCCTTGTTTGCAGGGCTACGGAACAGGCTGATGGGCTAAGCCCCAAGTCAGCGGATGTTCTTAGACTACTGTTTGGACTGAAATCCTTTCCTGAAGAACTGACTTGCCGTTCCTCCCCTAAGGGGCCAGCTTTCCCGAAGCTGACGGGTGCAGAGCTGTTCCTCGGCTCAGTGGCCTTTTTTCTGTCTCTCAGAGTTATCCCTACCAGTTAAGACAATCTTTTCAGAAAAATCTCTGCCTCATCCTCTACAGAGCTGCCCTAACTAGGGCAAAGGGCCAGCTACCTACAGCTACCAGCTCTGAGACCCTGTGAGGCCCTGGCTCAGGATCTTAGCCCACCTTTATTGCCCAAATGAGCATCTTTCCTTCATCTTCCAAAACGCCAGCCTCTGTCGCTTGGCTCCCACACTTTGGGGGGATAAGAGGGGGACTGCCTCCTGGCCACCTTAGGGTGCAGGCTTTGACCAGACCCAAAGGCAAGACAGTGTCGGGTCCTCTGTATGAATACTTCTTTGGGACACTGGGAAGCAAACAGCTCTTGGCACTCCAGGCTCACTCAAGGGAGGAGATTTAAACTGGCAGAGCCCGGGCCTGTCAGCCAGTTTGCTTTCCCTGCTCCCCTCTGGCCATCCTCTGGTAGATGTCACTGTCTGGCCATGATTCAGTGCCAGGGATGGGCTGGCACCCTGGGGCTCGGAGGATGGGGAGGTACCACGTCATCCCTCCCGCAGACTCACTGCCTTGGTAGAGTGCAGTGTCTCACTTTCAAGGGAAAAAAACGGTGTTGCAACCAACTCCCATTCCAGGTAGACAGGCTGGAGGCAGCCCCCACCCACCGTGCGAGCCCAGGAATCCCAAAGAGAGGTGCTTCGGTCCCTGGCGAGGTGGGAGGGGGCAGATCCAGGGCTTCCTTTTGAGTCTATCTTAATCACTCTAATCTGAGTAACCCCCTTTCAAATGCCTGTCACTCTCGGTGCCGTAACGCACCCTCACTCACAGGATCGCAGAAATTCCCAGCCCTAGCCCCTCCTTCCGCCGGCTGGGCGGGCTCTCTCCAACTACTCGGGCTCTCTCAGGCTGTTTGTTTCCCACTGCCTTTGCTGTGACTAAAGCGAGCCCGCCGGCCTGCCTGCCTGCCCGCCCGCCTGCCCATCCTCCCACTTTCCCACACTGCTTAGCAATCAGCAAGTTCTCACACTCACCACCCCCCTCCCCCCCTCCCAGGCCGCCTAGTCTGCCTAAGAGAGCAGGCCCGCCGGCCTGGCCTTCAGCTTCCCCAGATCTGGGAACTGCCCCCCTTCTGTAGAAGGACCCTGGGCTTCCTTTCGATTCCTCGCTGCCTAAGTTCTCTTTCATTCTCATCTTTCTTCCTTTAGCTTCATTGCTGGCTCTGAATCCAGCTGTCCATATCTGCCCTTTCTCCCCTCCCCCTTCTCTCTTCTCTGATTCCCTTCCATCTCCTCTCCATTTTCTCTTTTCCCCCCTTTCCTTCTTCCTTTCCCCATCCCCCTCCTCCTAGCTGTCCCCTCCCCTCTCCTTTTACCTTTGTCTTCTTTTCCCCCTTTCTACAGAAACTATAGATGGTGCAGGGAGAATCATGCACTTACCTTAGCAATTGGAAAATTCAGTTAACATAGTGATCAAGGAGTAGAGGGAGGCCTAGGAGAAGGAATAGCAGTGATACAAACTATACTAACTTTCAAAGTTCAAAATTTTAATCCCCTGTCCTTCCCCCTTCAAATGACAACCACATTTTATAAATAGAAACAGGACAGTCTTCCTCCATGACATTTGCACAGAAATTTCAGGACACTTGGAATAAGATCTCACATCTTATATTTCCAAACTTGCATGAATCGCAGGTACCAGTGAAATTACACTCTGCAAAGCTGCATATTTTCAAAAACAAAACAAACGTGAGAGAGGACAAAACGCAATGGTGTACAAATCCTCAGGGTAAGCTCCTGTGTTGCTCAGCTTATCTCCAAGGATAGCATTGACTAGGAGATAGCACCAAGGATGTCAAGAGTAGCATTTAAGCAGAGAGAATATACACCAAGAGTTCTCAACCCTCTAGCAATCTAAGGAAGCTTGTGGACTCTTCAGAATAATATTTTTAAATACATCAAATAAAATACATAAGGAAACAATCATATCAAAATGCAGTTTAAAAAAATATTTTAAACTAAGTATGGGTACCCCAAGTTAGAGGAAAAGAGACTAGATAATTTCTAAAGTTTATTGTTTACGTTTACATGTGATTATTTCTCTATTCTCTTACAAAGAAAGTAAGAAAAGGAGAAAAATCCTATGGAAATGGTTAAAAATTGTGCTTACCTTCCCTACCACCCTATGGGTAGTGCCAAAATACACACAATTCTTTCTTTCACCTCTGGTCTCTTTACCTGAACTTTGTAGCAACAAACCTTAGAAACCTTAAGCAGCCTGGGACTCACGAGATAATTAAATTGTCTTATCAGTCAATTGATCTACATATGCTAAGGGCCTCCTATACAGAGGGCCCGGTGCTGGACACCAGGAAGGACAGATCCAGTGGATGAAAGCTCTCTGAAGCATCTTCATGTGGTAGAGGGACTAGTTGTTTAGCCCCAGGGCAGAATCTGAGAGAAGGTAGATTTAGGTTTAACATTAGAAAAAATCTTCCTAGGAATTCAAGTGATCTAAAAGTAAACGGTCAGCTTTTGGGAGGTAATATTTCTGAATGACTCTGGGCAAGTCATTTAACCCCACTAAATCACTTTGCAAACTTTAAGGCATTATTGAAATGTCAATTATTATCAGAATCTGGCCCGACCTTGCCCTTTGCCTGAGTGGGATCACAAATTGAGGAGTGCTAATTGCTGAAAATTCTCTTTTTTCCCCCTACCCTTTGGGCACAGAAAACAAATCAGCGGAGATGTTTTTTAGTTTTCGTGGTCTTTGGGGCTTCCCTTTCTTAGTCTCCCAGATGGAGCAGAGACGTGGCAAACTATAAGACAGAAAATATTAAGAGCTTCTTACTTTCCTATGATTGGATTTGAGGATCTTGGTACCTATTTCTTTGGATCTTCTCTAAGGAAGTGAGTGGATATGGAAGATATGATAAGGAGCAATTATTAGAAACACAAAGTAACTTCATGTCATTTTTTTTTCTTCAAGGTTCAGCCTGTCTCAATGATTCTGTAGGTTTAGCTCCAAATGTAGAATATAACTTTTTTTCTGTTCACTTAAGGACACAAAGCCTAGTGCTGCTGGGTCTCTGGCCTGACCTCAGTGCCCTATAAACCTAACCCCTGGTCAGGAAAGACAAAACTGCCTTTGCCTTATCTCCATCTGCTTAGAGAAGAGTTTAACCTAACAAGATTAGCATTGGAGTTCTCTGTCTCTTTCTCCTTTTTTCTTTGAATGCTTTGCAAAGAAAATAGCATTAGGATCCTGACAATGGGCTCCAGACCTCATATGCTAGGGAAAAGGGAATGGGGAGGGCCCTGATGTCTCTGCTAGAAATGAAAAGTTCTGATGTTAGCTCCCAAATCTTTGAGTTTTCTGAGCTCAGGGGAGTTCAGTCCTTGAGGTCAGGGGTCCTCATTCTTTGAGCCCTGGTAGCTCCTAGTGCAGAAATAGTCACAGTTTGAGTAAATGATTGTAAGCTACTCAAGGGCAGGAACTCAGCTTTATTTCATCTTTGTATCCCGGCAAATGCATGCACATGATAAATTCTAAACAAGTGTTCATTCAGTTGAACTGAATTGGCCAGAAAAGGGGAAATTACTTTCTTATGGACTGTTGTTCCCTTATGTGTATCTATCTTCCTGTTACCATTACAATAAACAACCAATCCCTGATCCTACCAAAAACTTCTCTGAAAGAGGTATGGTGCTTTGTCCAGATTACTAACTGTATCAATTAACATGGTTTGTATTCTCTCTCTCTCTCTCTCTCTCTCTCTCTCTCTCTCTCTCTCTCTCTCTCTCTCTCTCTCTCTCTCTTTCTTTCTCTCTTTCTCTCTCTCTCTCTCTCTCACACACACACACACACACACGCACACACACACATTCACTCTCCCTCCCTTCCCCCTCTCTTCTTTCTCTTTCCTCTCTCTCCTTCTCTCCTTTCACTTTCTCTCTGACTTTCTCTTTCTCTCTCCTTCTCTCTTTCTCCTTTCTCTACTTTCTCTTTCCTCTCTCCTTTCACTATATCACTTTCTCTCTGACTTTCTTCTCAGTTTCTCTTTCCTTCTCCCCTCTCTCTCCCTCCTCTTTCTCCTCTCTCTACTTTCTCTTTCCTCTCTCCCCTTTCACTATCTCACTTTCTGACTTCATTCTTTTTTCAATTTCTCTTTCCTTCTCTCTTTTCCTATCTTCATCTTTCTCTCCCTGTTCCCCTATCTTTTTTTCCCTCTCTATCTCCCCCTCCCTCTCACCTCCTTTCCTGCTCCTCTCCTTCCCCCCGTATTTGTCATCTTTTTTTCCCAATGTCTTCCTCACTCCTACCTTCTCTATCTTTGTCTTTCTCTTCCTCTGAATCTCTCAACATTACATCCATATTCCCTAACTTGAAAGGAGTCACATGCTTATGAGACCTTAACATATATCCTAGAGACCTAAGTCATTTTGAGTTTGAGAAAACAGTCTTGTTCAGTACAGAGCAGGAGAGATCCTGACTCAGTCTACATGACCCAGTGAAAAAATAATTATGGAGGTAATCCATTTTCTTTTAAAATTGTACCTCTCCCAGTTAGAGAGCCATCTTGAGGTTTTCCCAGACTCATATTGTCCCTGAAGTTGTCAGGAGGTGAAGCCCACCAGTCACGCTGAGGGCCCAGAAAAGGTACTGGGTGACCTCTCTCCCCCTCCCCACTGCCTACCCACAACTCCCCTTTTGGATATTTCCCCTTCTACATTGTCCAGAGCTTGAATCAGACCTGACAAAGGGGATTAGGGGATAGCCCTGCTAAATAGAGGAGCAGGTTGGATTCCGTGGGAACCAGATCCAGGGCACAGGGAAAAGGGTCCAGGCTAACCCCAGGTCACACAGAGAGCCGGAGCAGGAGCCATGCCCGCCGGCCGGAGGAGATTCTCTTGGACACTGGCTTTTGTAGGGCCAAGTCCCATCAACCCAGCATGTATCATGATCTCTATTGACAGGGACAGAAAAGAGCTATTGTTAGCCTAAGAAGCCCTCCCTTTCAGGCCCCCAGCTCAGCTCTCCCAGCCACGTCACAGTCATAGAGGTACCAGGAGGTGGGCCCCCCAAAATAGGCAGCCCCACACTGTCTGCTTCCTGTTATTTGTAGAAGTAAGAGGAGCCCAGAGCAACATTGTCAAGCAGCAGTTTGTCTTTAACATCCCTCTACCCCCTGCACATCCCATCTATCCCTCCATTCCACAAAAACGTTTTAAACATTAGCTATGTGGAGAGCTCTTATTGCTGGTACTGGGGTGTTTATATGAATTTATATAAGTTTAGATGAAAAATTACTCTTACCCTCATGAAGCTTAAAGTCTAGCAAGTAGATAAACTACAAATGTTATATCATAACAATGCTAAGTGCCTTAGAGAGATTAAAGAAAAAATGCTATAGAAATTCCAAGAAAGGTTCCACACCAGTAAGAGCGGAGAGCGAAAAGGAGGGCAAGTAGAACATCCTAGGCAGAGGGGACAGTATGAGCAAAAAACACAGAGGCAGACCCAAGAGTAGGTTGGAGAAGACCTGAGGGCAGTGAGTGATCTAATCCTGAGGAAAAGATTGGAAATGGAGGTCAGGGCCCAATTGTTGCAGAAGTCCTCAAACTTTTTAAATAGGGGGTCAGTTCACTGTCCCTCAGACTGTTGCAGGGCCGGACTATAGTAAAAACAAAAACTTTGTTTTGTGGGCCTTTAAATAAAGAAACTTCATAGCCCTGGATGAGGGGGATAAACATCCTCAGCTGCTACATCTGGCCCGTGGCTGTAGTTTGAGGATCCCTTGGAGCCTTGAAAGCCAAGCAACCAAACATACCTTGTCTTGCCATACATTCTCTCTGTCTTCCTCATCTCCCTCTTCTTCCTCCCTTCTTCCTTCTCTCTCCTATATGCCTCTCTCTCTCTCTCTCTCTCTCTCTCTCTCTCTCTCTCTCTCTCTCTCTCTCTCTCCCCACACACACACACACACACACACACACACTAAAAGAGTGCTAAAGAGAGCATCTTCACTCAGTCCTCCATCACAAAGCACAGGTGACCTCCCTCTTATACCCCTCATGGCCCATGGCCCTTTGGTGTAGGGATCCAAGACTGCTGACCTGCTCCTCTTCCTTAGTGCGATAGTCCTGCCAGTGTAGGAAGACACTGTTTGTTTAGGCTCTTCCTCCAGGCTTCAGCCCCTTGGGCCCTTGCCAGATCGGAGGTGAAAGAAGCTTCTGTTTCACCCTGGCTTAGAAATAAGCCTTTGGTGCAGTTTAGAAGCATCAGATGCACACGTACTTGGTTCTGTATAGGGCAGTACACCTGAATCTACAAGTCATCTGGGTTCAAAATCTGGGACCAACAAGGAAGCCACCACTGAAAATTCCGTTCTCTCTTCCTGTCCCTCCCCAGTTGGGCCCTCTTTGAGACCTGGAAGTCTCTCTGTTAGTCACTGACAGCATCACAGTCAGTCAGTAAATGTTAAGTGACTTGTAGGTGTCAGGCCCAGTCATCTCTGAGGATACAAAAAGAGGCAAACACAGTCCCTACCCTCAAGGGGCTTACAGTCCAACAGGGTGGACAGCAAGCAAACAAATGTGTACAAACAAGCTAGGAAAAGATTAAGCACGAAAAAATTAGAGGAAAGTCACTAGTCGTAAGGGGTTGGGAAAGGCTTCCTGGAGATGGGACTTAGTTGGGAAGGAAACCCAGAAGCAGAGATGAGAAGGAAGTGCATCCCAGAAAATGCCTACAGCCCAGAGACAGAGTATCTTCCTTATGGGGCAGCCGGACCAGGGCCACTGGATTGAAGAACATGTCAGGGAGTAAAGTAGGGGAAAGGTAGGAGAGCTTTTGGAGGGCTTTGATGCCAGAGGATTTTGTCTTTGATCTTGGAGGTGATAGGGAGCCACTGGAGTTTGGGAAATGACATGAATCGTGGGTTTTAAGCTGAAAAGGACCTTAGAGATCACGGGTCTAACCCCCTTGTTTTACATACTGAGGTCCCGAGAGGTTGCAACTGCTCAAGGCAAGTTTGGAGTCAAATTGTGCCTCAGATAATATTGGGAAAGTTACTTGACCACGTTTGGGCCTTCGTCTGTAGGAGGATCAGGTTTGGCAAGCTGGCCTCTTTCAGTTCTAGGTCAGTGACCCTAAGTGCTGAGACCAAATGCAGCACGTGCTGCCTGCTGGGGCTCTGAGCGCCAGACAGGGTTTTGGGAGGTCCCCGTGATTCAACCAGGATGCCCGATGGAAAGGAAGGTGACTTCCTCGGATCAAAATATAGCTGAGCAGGACTTAGAGATCAGCCCATTCCTTTCGCGTATGTGGAAACTGCAGTCTAGGGATGCTAATTCAGGGTCACACAGTAGGTTGAGAGCCAGAGCAAAACCTCCTGGGCTGACTCCAATCCGAAGCCGTTTCAGATAGGTAACCCAGCTGTCCTCCAGCCAAGGTGCGTGTCTCTGTTATCCTAAGGGGTAATGTGTTGGGTCACATCTTCCTGGGAGTAAGTTAAACCATTAGCACTAAAAAACACATTAGATTTCTTCAAATTAACTGTAAGCCAGACCCTAATAATGGATTTATAAACGTTCCTCCTGGTCCGATGTCCAAGATGTTTCCTTCTACGCTGACCCTCCATTCGTTATTATACCCTGCCCTCTCCCCGGCCTTTGGGAAGGAAAAGGCCACAAAGAGACTGGGATGAGTTCCTCAGAGACAGCTGAGAACCTGACCATCTGAGGACAGATTCTCAGGAAAGTGTCCAGTTGTGCACATGTTCAGCACCCAAAGGCACGAAGGGGGGCGAGGAGGAGACAGTACAAGGGGACAAGGATGCACAGAAGGAGCTTGTTGTGGTTTGAAAGTATCTTCTGCTACTAGTAAGTAGGTGAGACAGGAAGAGAAACTGGGTCAGCAGGCTGCGTGTGGGCACCAGGCAGCTGGAGCTGGCTCTGGGTGGGGCCGGGTTTCTGCTGCATTCAGAGAAGGGATGCTGGGTAGGAGGAGAGGCCACTTGGGGGGAGCTAGTCCTCAGGGGACTGGATAGCCTGCTCAGGCGGAGGGTGTGGGAGCGCAGGGGGCCTAGCCCCAAGGGGAGGCTGTGGGAAGACTGCTGAGAAAGCATCCCTTCCCTGCAGTTTGAAAAGGAAAGTGGACGGAGCTGTTGCCAGGAGAGCCAGTCTTGGGAAAATAGGAATAACGACACTTGCTGGTGCTTGTAAGGAACTTTGAAGTTTACAAAGCCCTTCCCGAGCTTACAGCAGCCTTGTGAGGAAGATAGCGGGCTCTATTTCCCCCAGTTTACAGATGAGGAAATTATGGTTCAGTGAAGTTATAGGACCTGATCACCCTCATATGCTGGTAAATGATTTTGTGATATTTCCATACCAGAACTGAACTAGGTATCACAGCTCTATGTGAAATGCTTATTCCATCCCACGTACTGTCTGAGGGAGTAGCCGGGGGATTGGAGGGGTAACAGGACATACTCCAGAGACCCCCTTGACAAGTGACTAGCCTGAGACGCTGCCCCAGCTCTGCTGTCCAACTGAAGGGAGGAGGGAGAAAACGTAGCCACCTGTGGTCTGATGGACAGAGATGATCAGGAGAAACAGTAGCAAAGCAGGATCGGAAGGGGGACGCACACATCCCAGAAGGGAAGGAGACTTGAGGAATCCGTGTTTACCTCCGCGTAGAGACTAATTGTTGAACTGCTTTGGCTCCAGAGGTACTGGACAAATATGAATTCATATAGACAAGGAGACAAGTTTGCACAGACGGGGCAGATATGGAAGGGTCTCGGTCTTTTAACCTAGTGTATTTCATTCCTGTACCTGTGTGCTCAATTGTTTATAGATTTTGCAACTCTTACACTTATTTTTGGCTCAGAGGGTTTTTTCCTACCCCCATGGCTATGTGTATTAACCAGGTTAACCACTTCAGATTCAGCTTCAACTTTAATTCCACCCCCTCCTCCATCTTCCTTCCCTAGAATATTGTTCTCAAGTTCAGAGGCTTTACAAATTGCATTGAAATAAAAAATAATAAATCTCAAGACTTGTTCATCTTTTGGACTTCAAACCAAAAACATTTCTGATCACAAATAGGGACAGAATGAATTTTCTGGGATATTGTTAAGACCTGGGATCCCCTATTCGCACAACTTCGATCCCTAAATCTACTATAATTCCTTCTCTTGCTTGTGATAACTGTTGCCCAAAGTGTCCATATCCCCATCCAATATGTACTGTAAAGGCAAACTGCTCAGCCTAGTGCACATGGGCCCATCAAAGCTTGGAAAGGTTCAATGATATGGTCATAGCACTGACAAATTGCATCACTGATTTAGATCTGGCAGGGACCTTCTGGATTAACTTGTCCAGAGGTATCAAACTTGAAGCCCAGTGCCCACCAGCCAGCATAGTACTGCCCTCATCAGATTAAAATGCCCTTGTAATCATTTTGTTCAATCTCCTTGTTTTATGCTTGCAAATGTCTAATGACCTAGAGGTGACCTATGGTAGAAAAAAGACTAGAACCTGAGATAATTAACTCCTAGGACACCACACTGCACCAAATATACAACTCTGATAATCTGTTATAATCTGTTAATTTACACTGACCAAACCTATGCTGGTTAATAATGCAAATAAAAATGCAGTGTAACACAGATAATGTTAGTTTGTGATTTTCTGAGTCAAAATACAGCCTACAGGGAGCCATTTATATTTGAGTTTGATGCTACTGATTTAGTCCAATACCTTCATTTTCATAGGGGGAAGAGGAGCCCAGAAAGTTCTCACAGTTAATCAGTAGCAGGGCCAGGACTGGAACCTGGACCCTTGGCTTCCAAGTCCATTATTCTCTCTCTAATTGGTGCAGCCTCTCAGTATATCCTGGGATTCTCATTTTAAGTCGGTCTCATCCTAAAACAGTTTATTACTCTTCTTGGCAAGAAGGGAGGATTCACAGAACTATGCCAAAGGACCCCACTGAAGTCACTCCTGAGGAATGTACACCTTCAAGGCACGCTGTCCACTCCCATGCTAGCTCACTTGTGTCAAATCACAAACTCTTTGATCTCTTAAGCCTGAGAGATCATTGAGTAACTCAAGAACAATGCCTTTTGCTCCTCATTTGGCTGCTGTTAGCCTGTGAAGCCAAATGAGGAAGAAAGACAAGATTCTCAAGACTCTTTGGACAGTGGAGTCCAAAAGTGATGCTGGGGTGGTCAGTATGAACAGAGGTTGTCAAGATGGCAGGTTTTGTGTCGTACAATATCCGGGAGTCAGGAAACTTAAGCTCCACTCCTTTCTCTACCACAGACCACCTCTGTGATCTTGGAGAGGTCCCTCCCCACTGTGGGCCAAAATCTCTATGTATATAAAATTAGGAGATTGAACAAAACAAGCAATGACAGAAAGAAACTTGATTTGGACTCCTGTGTAACCAATAGGGAAATAGCTTAAACATCTTTAAAATGGAGATCACAATTCTTATATTACTCACCTCATGAGATCATTGTGAGAAAAGTACTTTTTAAATTCAAAAGCATCATAAGCTGAAATTATATTAATTGTCTGACTCATGCATATCTCAAATTATATCATGATATAAATCAGGGTCTCTGGGGATAGATGATACAATGGAAAAAACATCAATATCATAATCAGAAAACCTGGATTCAAGTTCCTCTTCTGCCTATCACTTTCTTCTTATGGGCCTGTTTTCTCTTTTATCAGATAAAGGGGTCAGACCCCTAAGATTTCTTCTTAGCTTGATAAGTTTATGAACTCTGATCTGATGCATATCTTAAGTTAAAAAAAAAAAAAAATGTGTGATTTAGCCAGTACTGCCCTAAACTACTCTGTCTTCTCTACCTTATTGGGCTTCCCCTAACTCTACAAAATACTGAAGATTTGGGAACATAAAGGTAGTTGGAATCTTTTTTGTTCCTTTCTAGCACTATATCAAAATAAATCATTGCCCTTCTCATCCCTTGTGCCAGGGCCTATGATGTCACTGGAATTTCTCTTTCTCTTGGCTCTGAGTTCAGATTTAAGGCTGGTATCTCAATTTAAAGGCTCCCCATTGCTAAGGGGATGGGTGAAGGAAGCCAGCTGGAGAGGAAAGTGATGTGATTAGAATACAAATTCAAAATCTTATCCATCCAAAAAGAGATCTCAGAAAGCATTTAACAAAGAAATATTTTTCCTTCTCTTTTCCTTGACCATTAATATATGGCTCTGGGAGTTGAATATCCCTTTGGACTCCTGATAACTCTTTTCTCTCTTTCTCTCTCTCTCTCTCTCTCTCTCTCTCTCTCTCTCTCTCTTTCTTTCTCTCTCTCTCTCTCTCTCTCTCTCTCTCTTTCTTTCTCTCTCTCTCTCTCTCTTTCTCTCTCTCTCTCTCTCTTTCTCTCTCTCTCTCTCTCTCTCTTTCTCTCTCTCTCTCTCTCTCTCTCTCTCTCTTTCTCTCTCTCTCTCTCTCTCTCTCTCTCTCTCTCTCTCTCTCTCTCTCTCTCTCTCTCTCTTTACAAAACATGCATGGGTAATTTTTCAACATTGACCCTTACAAAGCCTTCTGTTCCAAATTTTTTCCTCTTTTCCCCCCACCCTCTCACCTAAATGGCAGGTAGTCCCATACATGTTAAATATGCTAAAATATGTTAAATCCAATATATATATATACATATTTCTACAGTTATCTTGCTGCACAAGAAAAATCAGATCAATAAGGAAGAAAAAACTGAGAAAGAAAACAAAATGCAAGCAAACAACAACAGAAAGAGTGAGAATGGTGTGTTATGATCCACACTCAGTTCCCACAGGTCTCTCTCTCTCTCTCTCTGGGTGTAGATGGTTCTCTTCATCACTGCACAAGTGGAACTGGTTTGAATCATCTCATTGTTGAAGAGAGCCACGCCTATCAGAATTGATCATCGTATAACCTTGTTACTACATACAATGATCTCCTGCTTCTGCTCATTTCACTCAGCATCAGTTCTTGTAAGTCTCTCCAGGCCTTTCTGAAATGATTCTGCTGGTCATTTCTTATAGAATAATATTCCATTACATTCATATACCATAACCAGCTGATGGGCATCCATTCAGTTTCCAGTTTCTGGCCACTACAAAAAGGGCTGCCACAAACATTTTTGCGTATGTGGATCCTTTTTCCTCCTTTAAGATCTCTCTGGGGTATAAACCCAGTAGAAACACTGCTGGGTCAAAGAGTATTCATAGTTTAATAACTTTTTAAGCACACTTCCAAATTGCTCTCCAGAATGGTTGGATCTGTTCACAACTCCACCAACGATGTATCAGTGTCCTAATTTTCCCACATCCCTTTCAACATTTGTTATTATCTTTTCCTGTCATCTTAGCCAATCTGACAGATGTGTAGTGGTATCTCAGAGTTGTCTTAATTTACATTTCTGTAACCAATGTGATTTAGAGTATTTTTATATGACTATAAATAGTTTCAATTTCTTCATCTGAAAATTGTCTGTTCATATTCTTTGACCATTTATTAATTGGAGAATGGCTTGAATTCTTATAAATTTGAGTCAGTTTTCTACATATTTTAGAAATGAGGCCTTTATCAGAATCTTTGAATGTAAAAATGTTTTTCCAGTTTATTGCTGGTAGCCTTATTCTCAATCAGGATTCATTCCTTGATTCAGTCAACATTTATTAAACACTTGTTGTCTATCTGTATGATCTTGGGCAAGCTACTTTAAGCCTCATGACCTGTTTTCTTCTTTGTGAAAGAAGAGGGTTAGAGTAGATGGCTTCTGAGATCTCTTTCAGGCTTTAACTAAAAGCTGTGAAGCACTGTGTGCCAGACCTTGTGCTGGATGCTAAGAATACAAAGATGAAAACAAAACAGATTCTATTCTCCTATTTCACAATAAGAAATAATGAGACAATTCCAGAGAAACCTAGGAAGAATGAATTAATGCAGAGTGAAGTGAACAAATCTAAAAGAATACTATAATACTCTTTTTAAAAAATCTTAAAAGATTTAAGAATTCTTATCAATGAAGGGGACAATCAGAAGGCTGAGGATGAATCATGCTTCCTAAGTGACACAGTGGCTGGAGCACTGGACTCAGAGTCATGGAGAGCTGAGTTCAAATCTTGTCTCAGATACAAACTAGTTGTGTGATCCTGAGCCTTTCTCAGCTTCAGGGTCCTTATCTGTACAATAGAGATAACAACTGAATTTACAAAGGTTTTTATGAGAGTTAAGTGAGAGAGCATATCTAAACTGCTTTACAAACCTTGAAACACTGTATAAATGCAAACGTAGGTGATTATGTTTCCCACCTCTTGGCAAAAACGTAATTAATTAGAGGTACAAAATGAGGCATACATTTTCACATATGTCCAATATATGTCTGTTTCATTTGATTTTACTTATTTGTTTCAAGAGAAAGCTTTGATATTTGGAAAAAGAGTTATAGGAGAAAGAGGAATTAAAAGTGATGAAGAAGAGAGATAGAAAGGAAGAAGAGGGAAAGGAAAGAAAGAGGCAGTCTGCCCATCCTGTTTTCTCTGTCTCTTCTGTCATCCCCAGTCTCTCACATATCTTCAATTTCTTCCAAGTCTACTGGTTGCTTCCCTACCGCTTACAAACATAGTTGCCTCCTCCATCAGTTCATCCATCCTCTGCTAATTCTTATCCCATTTCTTCTCTTTTGTGACTAAATTCCTTGAGAAAGCACTATAAGTGCTTCTACTTTCTTCTCACTTTCCTAAATCCCTGCAGTCTGGTTTCAGCTGCTCTCTCCACAATTACCAATGACTTAATTGTCAAAGCTGGTGGCTCTTTCCCAGTCCTCAACCTCCTGTAGCCTTTGGCCCTATTGATCACCCTCTTCTCCTGGATGTTCTTCTAAGTTTTCAGGACACTGCTTGCTCCAGATCCTTTTACCACCTTCTCAGTCTCCTTTTCTGAATCTCTGAGTGTCCCACAGGGCCTTCTCTCCCAGCCCTCTCTCCTGCCCGTATACTCTTTCACTTGGTGATATTATCATCTCCCATGGTTTCAGTGAATATCTCTGTGCTGAAGATTCTCAGATTGGTGTATCTTATCTATAACCATAGACTGCTTGGGTCTGCTTGTCACAAGTGCTGCCTGCTCTAAATCATCCTCTTTCACATTTCAAAACGATCCTTCCTCCATGTCACCTCCCCTCCTCGGGAAGCTCTAGGGGCTCCTTAACACTTGTAGCATCAAAAAGAAAATATTCTGCCATCCAAAGCTTCACATGACCTGGCCCCTCGTCCTCCTTTCCAGTCTTCTCACACACCCCCACATACACAGGTTTCCTTCTTGTTCTTCCCTCTAGATCCTCTGTCTCCTGACTCCTGGCATTTTTACTGGCTGTGCCCCTGCCTGGAACACTCTCCCTCTTCATCCCCACCTACAGGAAGCCTTTTCATATGCTCCTTAATTCTACTGACTTCCCCAATTTATCCTATATAGGGCTCGTTTGTACATAGAAACCTTGTTTTCATGTTGTTTTCCCCTTAGACTGAGAGCTTTTTGAGAGCAGGGGCTGTCTTTTACTTTTTTTATACTTCTAGTGCTTATCAGAGTGCCTGGCACATAGTAGATGCTTGACAGATGTTCATCAAATAACTGACTGAGTAAATAAAAAGCCTGAACTGAAGTAAAACAAGAAGACAGGTTCTTCTGGCACATTCTGGTTTTGTGATTCCAGGGAAGTTTGAGAGTCCCAGACAAGTCTCTGATATTGCCAAGTACTTGGTCATCTACTCAAGAGTTCCCTCTAAATCAATGAAGTCACAGAAATTTAATGTGTACTTTTAAAAACAAACTATTTATAATAGAGATTCATAGTTTCATATACAGTCTCCTTTTTATGTTCTTTATAGATAGAAATGGTCATGGTTTCTGGATGTTCATCAAGTCCATGATGTAAAAAAACCTTTTTTTAAAAAAAATCATCCCTGCTTCTTAGGAACTTACATTCTATCAAAAGAAACAGCACGTGTACAGGTTAACAAGTACAAAGGAAATTTAGGAATCACTAATGGGTAAGGGTGGAGGGCAGGGTAGAGAGGTTCCTGAGTTGAGTCTTGAAGGACTCTAAGAATTCTTTGGAGCAGAAGGAAGGAGGGAGCACATTCCAGATCTGGAGGATGGCCTGTGCAAGGCCTGGAGATAGAAGCAGAAATGCTGTTTATTGGGATGGCAAGGAGGCCAATGTGACTGGAACACAAAGTGCTTGGAGGGAATGCCTAGAGAGAAAGGGACAGATGCAAAAATCCTGGTGTTTTCTGAGAGCTGTTTCATTCTGTGGCTCGAGAAGGTTTGCACCTAAGTCACTGTTGTTCTTTCCAAAGTGCCCTGACAAGCCAGAAAGGATAGTCAGCTACAGCCTCAAATTTACCTTATACTTAAACACAATCCTATGGGAAGGATTGGCCACAAAGATGTTTTCCATGATTTGAATGAAAACATTTCTTACCTATTCTTCATGCCTAAAGCATATCTTTCCTAGTCCAGATCGCTGTCTTTTGAGATCTTCTTAATTCAATTAGTTCATCAAAAAACATTTATTAAGTACCTATGATATGCCAAATACTGTGCTAAGCATTGAGGATACAAAAAGAGGCAAAAGATAGTTCCTGCCCCTCAGGAGCTTACAGTCTAGTAGGGAAGATTTTTTAGGGTTTATTGGACTTGCTATCTCTTCCATTAAACTTTCCCAGACCTCTCATCCACCAAGTCCAGCTGAGAAGAGCCCCCTCTTGGTATCCCCCATTGCCTGGTAAAGTACCTACCTTGTAGTAGTTACTTAATACTAATTTATTAAGCTGTGTTGACAGAGTAATGCATTAAACACTAGAGATACAAAGGCAAAAGACAGTGCCTACCCTCAAGGAGCTTACAGTCTAATGGAGGAGACAACATAAATACAAATACACACAAAGGAGACTATATATAAGAAAAATAAAACTTAATTAATTGAGAGAAGGCCCTGGAATTAAGAGGAGTTGGGGAAGGTTTCCTGTAGGAGATATGATTTTAGCGAACTTAAAGGAAGCCAGGGAGTTCAATTGTCAGAGCAGTGAAGGGAGAAAATTCCAAGCAGAAGAAACAGCTGAAAAAAAAAAAAGAATCAGAGTCTAGCAATGGAATGTCTTGTTTGTGGAATAATCAGGGAGGCAGTATCATTAGATTAAAAAGAACATGCCATGTACTTCTACCATGTTTAACATGTATTGGATTGCTTGCCATTTGGGATAGGGGGTGGGGAAAGAGGTTGGAGCACAGGGCTTTGCAGGGGTTCATGTTGAAGAATTATCCATGGGTATGTTTTGAAAAGTAGAAAGTTTTAATTAAAAAAAAAAATCTGAAACTGGAGGGGAAGGGGAAGTACATGTCAGGAATACCAATCTAAGATGACTAGAAAAGTGGGAGGAGGCTAAAGGGCTTTGAATGCCAAGCAGAGCATTTTTGCATTTGATTCTGAAAGGTGATAGCCACTAGAGCTTATGGGAGAATGGGGGGAGGGACCAACATGACGTGTTTGGGCCTTCCCTTTTGTAAAATCACTTTAATGACTGAATCAAGAATGGATTAGAATTGGGAGATACTTGACTTGAGTCAGGGAGCCTCACCAGTAGGCTAGTCAGTAATCCAAGTGTGAGGTGAAGAGCAGGGGCAGTATCAGGGGAAAGGGGCTTATTCAAGAAATGCTACAAAGATGAAATCACAGGCCTCCACACAGCTTGGTCATTGGGGTATAGGGGAGAGCAAAGAAGACAGATGAGGAGTCTAGAATGACTCTTAGTCCCTCAATTTTCCTAGGAATCATTCTAGATTCCTCATTTACAGTAATGAGCCGGGAAGAAGAGCTGGGGGGAAAGAAAATGAGCTTTGGACATAGTCATTTTAAGATTTCTACTGGATATCTAGTTTGAGATGAAAGACCACTAGAAATGCACAATTAGAGGGCAGCAGAGAGTTTGGAACAAGAGAAGTGCTCAGGATAGAGATAATAGTCATATCCATAGGAGCTGATAAGAGTATTGTGCAGCATAAGAGAGGGTCCAGGAAAGAATCCAGAAAGACACCTCCAGTTAAAGGGCATCATCTGGAAAAGGATCCAGCATAGAACAGGAGTGTCAGAAAGGTAGGAGGAGAACCAGAAGAAAGGGGACATGTCCTGAAAACCTAAAAGGAAGAAAGTATTAAGAAGGGAGAGGTGATCACGAGTGTCGAAGGCTGCAGAGAGGGAGAATGAGGAGTGAGAAAAGATCATTGGATTTGGCAACTAAGAGATCATTAGTTACTTTAGAGAGAGCAGTTCTCTCTTCATTGTTGTTATGAATGAATGTTAAATGAAGTCAGAAGCCAGGTTGTAAGAGGTTATGAAGAGAGGAAGAGGAGAGAAAGTGGAAGCACCTATTGTAGAAAGCCTTTTTGAGAAGGGTAAAATAGATTTAGGGCACTGTTTAGCAGTGCTTTTTTCCAGAAGAGAGACATGAGTATGTTTGTAAGCCATAGGGAATGAGCCAGAAGCCAGAGATTGAAAATAATAAAATTGAGAAAGAGTGAGGACAAGAGGGACAGTCTGTGGAGGAGAGAGGCTAAATGGGGTCACTTGAACAAGTAGAGGGGTTGGCCTTGCTAAGGAGTGAGACCATTCATCCTCTGAGAGCAGCATGTCTAAGCAGTTTGCTGTCTGAGCAGACAGATTTTGTTCACTAAAATCAAATCTGCTTAAGACATCACTGGTTAGTGCAGTCTCACCATTTTTGTTTGTATGCTTGATTTTAAGGAACGTTTTCTCAAATGAGAATTCAAAGACACTTTGACTTTTGGCCAGTGAGTGAGCCCACAACTATTGTCTGAAAATCTGCATTTTCAAACCCTGACAACTACTATCTGTGTAAACCTAGAGAAGCCATTTAACTTCTCCAAAGCTCAATACTTGCTGTATCTAACACCCAGAATTAATCAGAAGTCACTTTTGTAAATTGTTAACAGGCTTTCAAAATGAAAATTATTTCACTTCTTGGCAAAATTACAGATAGACAGTTTTCTCCATCTCTGAGATGATCCAGGTCGTTCTGGGACAGGGTCTCTGGGCTAGGCATGGGTAAAAGAACTTTGTAGAAACAAGGACACTGAGGCAAAAAGAATTCCTTCAAAGGGAGACTGTTCCTATCCAGAACAGGGACAGATTTTGACACGAGAGCTATCTTCAACTTGAGGATATTCCCAAGGATTTCTGATTTGGCAGCCGCAGGTTTACTGCTTACTCAGCTCAAGTCACCTCCAGGATCCCCCCCCCCCTTCAAACATTCTTTTTCCCCTCCATTTCCTCTCATACACCTCCTAATTACCTTCTTCCCCAGCCCTAACCCAGGCCAAAGGTGCTGCCCAAGGTGCTGAGAGGATCATTTGGCCTCAGCCATTGGGCCTAATGATCCGGACACTGTCTTTCATCCTCAGCCCTTTGGCCCAGGATCAACCCCAACACCTGTTTGACATTTTACTCCTTTGGGGAGAGGGCAGACAGACCAACAAATCAACAACTCTAGGTGGGAGAGAGGAGAGGGCCAACAATTTCTACTGGAGTGAAATCCAACAGATCTATCCTTGGGGGTGGGGAAGGCTGACAGCTCTGAGGGAGCTGGGGATAGCAGACAGACAGACAGACAGAAGTCCCTGACCCAGAGAGTCACTGACCCATGAAAACTGCAATCAGTTCTTGAATAAAGCAGACAGACTTCATATTGTTGGTGGGGGAGGTATGTAAGACAGAATAGAGGAAGAGGGTTGGGGTGGGCAACTACCCCTAAGAACACCCATAAAACAGCAAGCTAATTATAAACAGCCTTCACTGTCACTCAAGCTCTAGAGATATGGGGTTGCAGGCAAGGTTTGACTTTAATCAAACTACAAACTAAGGGTAACTGTACTAATCCGATGAACATTCTCCAAAGAACAATGATAACAGCACACCTCTTAGGAACCCTTATGTGGAGTCAGAGGATCTGTATTCTTACCAGAATTTTTTACTTACTATCCCTCTGCCCTTCTTGAACAAAGTATTTAACCCTTCTACACCTCAGTTTGCTCATCTGTAAAATGAACTAGAGGGGCAGCTGGGTGGTATGTTGGATAGCATCAGCCCTAGAGTCAGGAGGACCTGAATTTAGATCTGGCTTCTGATAACTTATAAAGTTCCTTTCAGTTCCAAATTCTATAAAAGGCCATATACACTCTAAGAAAGGGAAAAAAAACCTAGATCAAAATCTTCCCCCAAATAAATCTGAATGATGCTAAAATATCTTCAATGGGCTCAAGGGTCTGTCTTGTGGGTTACAAAGGGTCTTAACTTGCTAAGAACTGTTGTCTAGGACTATTTCTCTTCATTCTTTCTAGATCTAATGTTTTGGAGCTATGCAGTCTGGAAACTGAAGCCTACAAAAGATTTAAGATCGTGGAATAGTCTTCTTAGATAGCATTTTATAGTCCAGAGTGATCCCACATACCCCTAAGCTTCTCTTAATCTGTCATGGCTTAGCCTTCTAGGGACTTGCCTAAACCCATAAGTCAGAAGTCACTTTATATTCTGAACCTGTCCTAATTTCTAGGGAATGAGTGTTGTCGAATGCAGGACAGATTTTCTTCAAGTTTGGGCTGAGTCCTTAGTTAGTCTCCCACAGCCTCTTCTTTTAGAAGGATTGAATGAATAGGGGAGAACCCCATTGAAAAGATTTCAAGTTGCTTACCCTGATTCATTTATTAATGGTAGGGGTATTTTATGGCCATTTGGAGTACAACAGTATTCTTATTCCCATTTCAGAACTTGGATGCAGAAGGTTCTGTCCCATCCTAAGCACAGCTTGCTTTCTTGGATACATTGCACTGTCAGATTGCCCTCATGGTCTTAGGCTCACTTTTTCAGATCACTCATCTTCCCCAAACTCTTCCACGGTCTCTTCCCTGCAAACAGGACAAATGTTTTTGCTTTTATTTGTTTTTATTCTGGGGTGCCTGGCTCGTTCTGGAATTCACTAAGGATGTACTTGGGAGAGGGGAGAAGGAAAACGATGTGGAAATTTCCAAAAGGAAGACCCAGCAGTCAATAAGAATATTCAGTTCAGGTCAATGTATCTAGTAGGAATGTCACTTAGGTCAAGTAAGTGACTTACTTGAAGCCAGATTATTTCTTGAATTGGCTTTAGGGGAGGAATGCTGTATCTGTAAGAACCTATATGGGTTCTACTCTGCCATTCCAGAAAAGCCTATGTTAGAGACCAAGCTGTTATTTTATGTGTATTCACTGTTGTCTTACATTTTATTTAGTAACACACAAATGATGCTTTCTCTTAATTTAACCTAATTGGTCAAAGTCAGTTTCACAAGCAGTTCTTTTTTAGTTTACAAATAGATTTTTAAATGGTTTCTTCCCTGTTTTGATGACCATTTCAATATGTTATCTATCCCCTGCTTCCCAGTCCTACTCTCCTTCACTTCATTCTCTTAATATGCTGGAGCTACATGTGAATAGTGCCCCCCATCCTTTTGTCTGGACTTCAGGAGGCAGAAACTATATTCATATAGAGACTCCACCTTTCTACTAATCTCAGGGCCTAACTGCTCTGTCTTTTGACTATCTGTGAACATGATGATGTAGTTAAGGGATTTAAAGTAGGAATGGACCTTAGAGTTGATTGAGCTCATTTTGCAGATGAGAAAATTGAGGTACTAACTGACATTTGAACCCAGACCCTTTGATTCTGAATCTAAGGTACCTTCTATAATTTTCCAGTCTGCCCGCAATAGAAACTTACTGATGCCTCCTGAATGCCTAGCGTAAGCTATGGACTGAAAGGGAGATGGACAAAAGATGCCCATATTGTGAGAACCTTATCCATCAGCAAATACTAAGACCACTTCAACTTACAAAAGACCAATATCTGTTCATTGGCAAAATCCCTTTAGTGTATTTAAGGGTTTGTGTGTATATTAAGTCCTGTTAAATGAAGATAAGGGAACCTATGACAGATAGATATCTATCAGAACTAGAAAGAACCGAGGTCTTCAGTGGAAATACATATATAATGTATATGTCATAGTTAGCATTTATGTAGCACTTTAAAGTTTTCAAAATGTTTTTCACAACATATTTTCAAAATATGTAAAATAAATATTTTTGTTAAGAAGCTAAGAAATTGTTACTAGCCCCGTATCACTTAGCTAAATGACAGAGCTAGACTTGGAATCCCTGTCCCTCCAGAATCCAAGTCCTCTTTCTGAAATGTTCCCCTAACTCTCTGAATAGGATTTAATTCACAGAGATCAGCTTGTGCAAAGTGAGTAGCACTCCCGTAGTTTCTCCAGGATCCCTAAGGGGAAAGACTCTTTTACAGATTAGGAAACTGAGGAGATGCTGAGGCTGTAAGGTTTGGGAAGGGTTGTTCTGAAGTCTTTCAAAAGGCATGGAGACTATGCTCAAATATCCATAATTACACATTGACTCTCTTCACTGTCTCCCTCCCCCTCCCCTCTCCACTCCCTCCCTTTTCTCTCCCCTCTCTCCCCTTCTCTTTTCTTCTCCTCGGATCAGACTCACTCTCCCCAGGCAGGGGCGTTGCTGGGAATTCCAGTGAGTTCCCAGAGCTGGGCCACCCCCACCCCGCCCCCCCGGCCCGCCCCCCTGCCTCTCTTTCACGGAGCTAAACTCTGGGAACAATCTTCTCCCTCCTTTTCCCCAACCCCCAAACCCACCATGGACAAATGGCAACACACCAGGCAGCATTTGCTGAGTCCCACAGCTAGGGACGGGGACATGTGTGTGAACTGGCAAAGCAAAAATGCCACGGAAGGGGTGGAGTGGTAGAGAGATTAGAGGCCAGACCGGGGATGGGGGGGAGGACCCTCTCTACCTCTGTAGGGTGAGCCCTGAGGTGGCCACGTCCCCTGACTGTGTCTCGGAGCTCTCATGGCTTCTCCCAAACTTCCATTGTCCTTCCCAGCTAAGCCTACAAATCCTTCATCAGTTTGTGCCCTCGTTCTTACATTTCCTTTCCAATCAAGGGTACATATTTAAATTTCAGGTCCCCCAAGGAAGTTTTTGCCAAAAGCTAGTTCCCCATTCCCTTGGGAATTATTTTCTGTAATCCTCACCTTCACTTCCCCCTTCTGGGGTGATTCTCTCCAGTTCCATAAAGAACATAACCCATCCTTCAGCCTCCCAGCTTCCCATTTTGTTCACATAGACACAAACACACTCATACAAACACACATGTATAATAGTTTGGGAGGTGAAGGGGGCTGACCATGGCATTTTCCCTTTGAACATTGAAACTGGCATGTTTCCCAAAAGCCCATTTTTACCAGCAGCCTAGGACCTCCCCCAAAGTCTGTGTTACCTTAACTAATCTGATCTCCCTCTTTCCTTCACTTCACCTCTTTCTTCCTTTCTTCCTTCACTTCACCCCTTCCTTCCTCCTTCCCTCCATCCTTTTCTTCCTTCCTTCACTTCACCCCTTCCTTCCTCCTTCCCTCCATCCTTTTCTTTCCTCATTCCCTTCTCCTGCAGCACTGGCCTGTTTGTCAACCTCCCTGACTGGGACCGAGTCTCCTTTACCTCCCACACACCACCCCAGCCCTGCCTCCTCCTCCCCTTCTTCTCACACAGGTGAGTGAGCTGATGTGAAAGTTCTAGTTATGACTCAGAAAGAAGGTGTGAGCAGGGCCTCACTGCGCCTGGGCAGCAGCCCCAGCCCAGTGTGGCAGGACTTTCCCACACTCCTCAAGGGTGTGTTTCCCAGGCTAGTTGTGTTTTCGGAAGGTGCTGTTGCATGTTACCCCTCCTGAGGTCAGGTTGCTCATCCCTCAGGCTCTCCTGTACTGCACTGGGTGGGTGGGACCCCTTCAGGAGCCATGAACCTGAAACAAGCAGCTTGTTAAAAAAAAAAAAAATCCAAAGAAAATTAATGTAAAGTCTTCTTCCTGCTGTTTTCACTTGCCTTTCCATCTTCCAGGAATAGACTTTCAGATAGCATCATGGTCCCAAGCATCTCTCAGCTTCTCACTCATCTTTGGGAGTGGATCCTTCACATTTAGAAGTGAATAAAAAAGTGTAGGTGTTGAGAGGAGCAATAACTTGCCCTGCATTTCACACTTATTTTTCCCTTTTGGCCTCCGCTCCCATCCCTATTCCATCTCCTCTTGGGGTGGAATGAGGGGAGTAAAGTCCTTGTAAGGAATATTCACAATTATTTCAGGCTAAAAAGGATGCACTTTATTCAGAGCAAAAAGTGACCTCAATTGTCCTATGTGTTAGATACAACAAACATTTTAAGTGCATACTATTTATAGGCCAGTCAGACTATGGGAGAGATACATCTTATTTAGATAAGATATATTCCTTACCCTCCAGGAACTTAACAGGTTTATTTATGGTCCAATGGAGACCAGATCTGAATCTTTGAGTCAGATACTTAATAATGCATCACTTTGAACAAAACATTTAAACTCTATGAGCCTCAGTTTTCTCTTCCATAATATGGGAATTAAAAAAGAAAAACCACAAGCATTTACTGTCTACTATGTATGCACTGTTATTTTACAAATACTATTTCATTGGATCCTTAGGGGAGGTAAATGCTAGTATTATCCCCATTTTACAGTTGCAGAGACTAAGATAGACAGAATTCAAGTGATTTGGTAGAGGCCATACAGTCAGCAGCTTCTGAGGTTAAATTTAAATTCAGGCTTTTCTGATTTCAGGCCCAGGGTTTTATCCACTGTGCCGCCTATTTGCAATAATACTTTCATTCACAGAATTACTGTCCAAAAAAGCCCTTTGTACAAGGACTCTACAAATAATGTATTATTTGCATTTTATATCTTGTCTATCCTGTTGCTGCCCTCCCTGGAAGAGGTGGTCACAGGAAAAGGAAGAAATGTAGCTGAGATTGATATAACATGGATCATGGATTTGAAAAGTCTTCTTTCTTAATGTTTGATATTAAAACCATGATTTTATTTTTATTATTAAGCTCCTTTCAGCCCCCAAAAAGGGAGTAGCAGGAGCCTGGCAGAGCCCTGCTCTGGCTCTCTTGATCTGATGGGATGTCCCTGAGGGGTGAGAATCCAGGGCCTCCAGTCTTAGACCGGGGCTTTCCCCAGTCAGGAAGCAGCTGGTGATAAGGTCCTGCTTTCTGCATCATTTCTCTAGAGCTCTGTGCTGCTGCCTTCTCGTGAGAACCTTAGGAGTGAGGCAGACAGACACATAGCCTGAGAACCACTAAACTGAGAACTCTTTCCCAGAAACTTACCTGCTTGTTTATCTGGGGTCAACCAGATAGGACCAGATGCTTTCCGGGGGCATCTATATGATGTAATGTCAGTCCCATGCCTGCCTGACCAGATCAGCCAAATGCTCTTCACCATCACTATCTTTATCCTTATAATAGTCAATTCATTTCAGCAGTATGGTGTACTGTGGAGTGTCCAGGCCCATGATGGGATATATAGTAGGGAAGATGAGAGAAGAGCAAATAGAGAGCCATAAGGAAGCACGTAAGCTTCCTGGGGAGACATACAGGAAGCAGGGAACAAGATGAAGCAGAGGATGGTGGAGTATTCATGGGAATGGTACCTGCCCATTCTTTGAGACCCAGACCAGATTGCTTCATGTCTGAGGTTCTCAGGTGCTTTGGAACAGCCCTTCCTTCCTAGGTCTTACCCCACCTGCCTGGTGAGAAAGAGGAAGAGCCAATGATGAATCAGAGAGGAGGGAGGAAGGAAGAGAATGATTCTCTTGGAAGACAGAATGATTGATGGTCAAAGCATGAGTGCCCCAGGCCGTTTACGATTTTATTTCAATTCTCTTGATGCCCAGGGGTAACCTCAAAGCTGTTCCCACAAATTCAAGTATATTATTCCTAGTTTAGAGCCATGTTACTGAAGGGTAGAATGGGAAAAACACTGAATTTGGAGCCAGGAGATCTGGACTCAAATCCCAGTCATCACACTGAAAACCACTGTGTGACCACCTTGCCTTTCATGCTTTTGAAATCGTTCTCAGCTCCAAGTTAACCTTCCTGAACTTTATTTTCCTCATCTGTAGCATAAAGCTATTACTATATATTTACTATACTTTGTGAGAAAAAAATGTTCTATAAACTTCAAAGCACAATAGAAATGCAAGTTATTGTCGTTGTTATTTCTGATCAGGTGCTTAGCACAGTGCCAGGTGCATAGCCGGCATTTAATAAATGTTTATTGATTGATCAATCAGTAGAGTAGCTGAGATAGAAGACAGTAAATTCCACTCTTGTGAGACAGAAAGTTTAAGTATTTATTCCAGGGCTGCGCAGAATTCTTCCTTGTTAGAGAAATTACACCCTTTCCCGTTCTTACTGATGTGAGAATCATTTTCTGGGCTCCTACTAGTCTAGACTTCAGGTGGGGAAAGAGAAACCTTTTGGCTATCCTTTGGCATGGTATTTGCTGGTTGCAATACCAGTGGCATTTCCTTGTTTCTTGTTCAGAATTAGGGATCTCTGGTGTTCATTTGCAACTGTCCCCATTCTCATCACGTACACAAAGGTGTGAAGAGGTGACTCAGTCAGTGCTTTTTACATCATAGGTGCCTTAGAAATATTTACTAAATTGAGTCCAGAATGGGGAAAATAAGAGAGAGACAACTCTGAGGGAAAGAGGTGGCAAAGAGTGGGGATGGACAACTCCCCCATGGAAGTTCTCAGAGAAAAACATATTTCAAGACGGGTTGAATCACCTGGGAATTGAGCATACAAAGGGAAGAGTAATTTAGGTGTGCAGGCTAATAGGCAAAAAGCAAGCGTCCTCGTCTCCAGATGATTTTCATGGTTGGAGGTTCAGCAGCCCCTACCCAAGCTTCTCCCAGCATCCACAGCAGAGTCAAGGTGTCAAAGTTAAGAGGAAGTCAGGAAGCCACTAAAGAACTAAACTTCTCCCTGAGCAGGGAAGAACTTGCTTTTCAAGCTTTTGAAATAGATCTGCACTGCCAGTTGGCTGGTACAGGCCCAGACCCATAGTGCTGTCACCTGAGGCCGGGCTGACCCTGGTCCCCCAGCCAACATCCCTGCGCCAGCTGGTTCCCACTCCCAGGCCGCAGCGGCGCTGCCGTGGGGGAAAACCACTACCTGTGACTCCTGAGGGGTGGGGATGACTGAGCCCGAGCCTTTCGGAATGGGCAATGAGTGTTTGGTCTGGGAGCTCCCGGTGACTCAGTGTGAGCTGGTAGCGAGGCTCCTCCCCCGGGAACGCGCTCCCCCGGCACATGCCAGCGAGAGCTCGCTCTCTCCTTGACCACGTAAGTCCCCGCGGCCAGCGTGCAGTTGGGGCCAAAGCGCGGCCCTGCTCAGCCTCGGAGGGCACCGCCGGACCAGGGGCTCGCACCTTCCCCAGCAGAGGAAGCACGCGGAGGACGCGCGGCTGTGAAAAGGCAGAGCTGCAAGCTCTAGTCTCCTCCCTCTCCCCGTTGCCTTCTTGTACATCAGGGCTCCCCACCCCCTTCCCCCTTCTCCTTGGCTCTTATTACCACCATTGCCAAACAGAGCTGGCCCATGGCTGCTCACTCTGCCCGTAGAACTCTTTCGATGTCAGGGAGGTCACCGAGGGGAGGAGGTCTCCGAACGGCCGGCAGAGCCGGGGGGAAGGGAAAGAAGGGCTGACTTTGACCCTGCTGCTGGGCTTGGTTTTGGAGGATAAAGCCAGGCAGAGAAGGGGGCCGGCGGGTCTATCTCGCAGGCTACCTCAGTCTACTCCCATATAAACTCCCCTCTCCCCACTGGTTAGATAGCCACCGGCAGGCCGTGGAGCTTCAGATATTTTCCCACCGAGAAGCCTTTGTGTCATCATCCTTAACGAGAAAAGGAAGAATGTTCCCATGAATTTGGTGTTAATTGTATCAGCACCTCCTTCTCAGGGCCCTTCCCCCCCTTCCCCAGCCCCACGCCTCATCTTAACATGACAGGTCGGGGGAAACAAACCCGTTAGTGGGACAGGGAGTGGGGGTGGGGCTCAGGCACAGAGGATCTGGCTTTCCCTCCCCAGCTATAGGTCTTCCCCCCACTGCACCCCGTCAACAGGTCACGGGTCTGCTAGCAGCCAATTCGGTGCTCCAGGGAGAGAGATCCAGCTGTGCTTCCCAGACTAAGGCCAGCAGGGGCCAAAGGAGGCTTGGCCGGCTGATTCCTAGAAATGGTTAGCCAGCAGCCTAAAGGATTCACAGGCAAGCTGAGGCATCCTGGGGAGGGCTACCAAACCCCCTGATCTGCAGCTGGGGGGGCGGGGGAGAATACCAGGGACCTACTTAGGGCCCCAAAAAGGGAAGGGGCCTAATGGGAAGTGGTATTTAGGAACCCCACGGTCCCACCTGTGTCCAGTGGATTAGAAGGCAGACCTAGAATTTGGTGCAGTGATACAGGTCCTAGCCGGAGGGGAGGGTGATTGCCTGCCTGCCCGTGCAGGACCCCGCAGGCAGAACAGAGGTCCCTGTTCAGTCACTAAGCAGAAGATGAAATCCAGAGGTAATAGCCCAGCTGCTCCCTGCCTCTCTCCCTCTTCCCCGAAAAAGCTGCCCCAGCCCCTGGGCGCGTGGGAGGTCAGTTACATCAGTAAGTCACCCTGGTACACGGTCACACAATGAAGCAGCATCACAAGTGTTGCAATTCTTAAGGCCTGTGGGAGAAGGGTGTGGCAGGGAACTGAGGGCCCACAACCCCTCTCCACCACCACGGGCAGTCACCAGGGCTCCCACTCCCCGGGGAGCTTCCCCATTACTCCCCTGCCCACGAGGCCCCAGCATCTCCTGGTCACATGCTAGCCGGGCTCCAAGGACGGAAGGAGAGACCAGCTGGGCTTGCTCCCAGCCGTTCCCCACCTCCCTCCATCCTCCTCCCTCTCTTGCTGGGGAATTCCCTTCCTGAGAGCCTCCTCTCGGCTCCTAGCAGAGCTCGCACCCACAAGACAGTGAGCCGCGTCCCCTAGAGCCCATGTGCCCCCTGTGGCCGGCGCAGGCCGTGGGGCCTCTGAGGAGCACAGCGAGCCGCGCGCTCGGGGCCGGCTCCTTGTTCAGGTCCCTCTTGCTCTACTTTTGTCTCTGCTGCCATTGTGCCCGGTTCCCTCAAGATGACTCGCCTCCATGTGCCCTGACCTCCTCCTGCGAGTAGTGACTGACCCCGGAGACAGGCTGCAGTGCTGGGGAGCGGGCACCTGCCCAAGGAGGTGGGGGGCTTGTGACCTGAGACCAAGCTAGAGGGTCCGACACACCGAAGGGGCCGCTGAACCTAAAAAGGAAGGGAAGGGGGTGGGGCGGGCTGCGCTGAAACAATCCCACATAGGGCGGGCTAGAGCCGGACACGCATCCGCTACAGCATCGGAGGAACGCAGAGAGAATCAGCTTGTTAAAGCTGGAAGAAGCCTTAAAGGCTTTTCTCAGCCAGGCTCCCCTCGTTTTCAGATGGGGAAACTGAGGCCTAGAAAGGGGAAGTGGCTACTACTTAGCGGCAAGTTGGCTTTGTGCGTGTTCAGCCTGTGGCTTTGGCTGCCAGCCAGGGTCCTCCCAGGCTTTCCTTAGCATCCCATCTAACCCCTCCGTCTTGGTCTCTGTAGGTATGTAACTGTGACAAGTACCTGAAGATCTCCAAGGAGAAGATCAGACACTTGATGAAGATCAGTGGCTACCTGTCGGGGGAAGACGACACAGGTGAATAAGACGGCAAGCGTGGATGGTGTCTGGGTCCAGAGTCTGTGCTTTTAGTCCAGGTGACATTGATTCCCTCTGAGTTCCTCAGCCTCCCCCAGCTGCCATGGCCTCCATCCAGCCTGTTACCCATCCTCATGAAGGCTTGCCCAAGTCTCACTGGGAAAGCAACATGTACACAGCTTACAAAGTGCTTCCCCAAACTCTACAAAGCAGTGAAAGGATTTTCATGCCCATTTTATGAGTGAGAAAAGTAAGGCACAAAAAAAGATTTCAATGTGTACACAAGTAAGCAGGATCCAAGGTACAGTGTCAAGGAGACAGGAAAGCTCAGGACACAGTGTGCCCCAGGAAAGTTTGAGGAAGCAGAGGATGCTTTCATGCTTCAGTAATTAACTGATCATCTCACTTTCCTAATCTACAGTCACTCAATAAGCAATTATTAAGCGCCAACTATATGTCAGACATCATGCCAACCACTGGGAGATGGGAAGATAGGTTAGAAACAGACCCTGCTCCCAAAGGACTCAGTCTGATGAGAGAGACAGTGCGCACCCAACTATACACCAACAGGATAAAGGATAAGTTGGGAGTGCTCTCAGAGGGAAGGCCCCCAAATTAAAGAGATCAGAAAGAGCATCTTGTAGAAGATGAGGCTTTAGGGGGCCCTCGAAGCAGGGAAGCCCACAGGCAGGAATGAGGAAGTCAGGGATGATGGGGACTGAGAAAGGCCACTGGATTTGGCAATGAAGAGCTCGCTGGTAACTTTGAAGAGGGCAGTTTCAGTTCAGTGATGTTGGAAACCAGATTACTGAAGGCTGAGCAGTTTCTCAGAAGTGTTTGAAAGTGCTTCCAGCTGTATTCTGCTCTCTGTGACCCCAGGGCCCTCCCATCCATGCACCGTTTGCTATTTCCTTCTCCAGGGAATTAAGTTTCTTGCCCAAGGTCACACAGTTAGTAACTGTCTGAGACACGATTGGAACTCAAGTCTTCCTGACTCCTGGCCTGGCCCTCTATCCACCAAGCCAACCAGCTGTACCTAGAGAGGAATGAGTAAAGGCCGCCTAGAGATTTGAATGTGAAATGTAGTTAATACATATATACATATACACATCATATACACATGTACACATCAAGGGCTGGTGGAGGCAGGGGGAGACCAGAGCAGATTTGGAGGCAGCAAGAAAACTAGGGAGAGACTGAAGATTGAGGAAGGGGAAATAACTGAGGAAGCAATCTAATGAAGAAGAAAAGAGGCAATGAGATGAAGGGCACATGTGGAAACTGATCTTGGCAAGGAGAAGGGCTGCCTCATCACAGGAGAAAATGGAGCAGAGAAGGAGAGATTCAGGGATGACATCAAAGAATTTTGAAAAGTGAAAGCAGAGGAGGGGGGTTTCAATGCAAATGGCCTCATCTTCTGGGTGAAGCAAGAGTCTAAATTCTTTGGATGGAAGGTGGAGTAAGGAAAGGGAATAGGAAATTCAGGTCCTCTTAAACCACTGCCTGCTTCCCTTCGGTCTGCCTACCTGCAGGGGTCACTCCCTGTCATTGCCAAGAGCCAAATTACCAAGAAAATCTATCTACACTTTCTCCCATCTTCTCTGACTCCTTGAGCCCTGACTGTCACACTTCCAAGCCCACCACTGGACCAAAGCTGTCTCTTCCAGCATTGCTAAAAATCTTTTCTCAACAAGTTCCTCTTCCTAGATGCTCTTAACTCCCTGACTTTCATATTCTGCTCTCTCCTAGTTCTTCAGCTCCTTCTCAGTCTCTTTTACTGGATCTTCATCCGTCTCCTACCCATTATCACTCCATTATCACTCCAAGATTGTTCCACAGAGCTCTATCCTGGGCTATATGCTTATCTCTAATTCTCTCTCTCTCTCTACCTTATTATCTCTCTTAATGTTCAATTACCATATGTGTACAGAAGACTTTTTTTCTCCCCACTATGCCCCAAGGCCCCTTTCTAAACCCTAACACCCAACCCTGCTTTTTCAGCTTCCTTTTGTATGTGTTCTTCTCCCTTAGGAATTGTAAACTCCTGGAGGACAAGGACTATCTTTTTTTTTTTTTTTTTGGGGGGGGGGGGAAGGGGAGGCGAGGTATTTGTGTTTCTTCTCCTCCCCCTACTAAATAAATGTATATTAATTGATTGATTAAAATCTATATACTTAGTTCTAATCTCTATTGAATTTTAATCCCTTCTAGACTTCTCCACCAGAATGTCCCATTGTCATTTCAAACTCAACATCTCTAAATAGAATTTATTATCTTCTTCCCTTCCATACCCCCAACCTTCTAGACTTTCTTGTTTCCCGAAGTATTACTATTTTTCCAATCACCTAGGTTTATAACCTTTAAAGTCATCCTGTATTCTCGTCTCCTCCTCATGACCTTTCCCCTTCCTTATCTAATTACTTGCTAAATTTCATTGATTCTGCTACCCCCAAAATCTTCATTCACACAGCCAGCACTCAAATTCAGGCCCTATTCTTAGTGCCTCCAAAACTAAACCTCCCCACTCCATCTAGCTATCAAAATAATCTATCTCAAATTGACCTTGATCTCTAGCACACAAATCATCAATAGATCCCTTCTCCTGAAGAAATGCAAACTCATCCACTTTCTTTTTTTTTTTTTCTTTAATAACTTTTTATTGACAGAACCCATGCCAGGAAAATTTTTTACAGCATTATCCCTTGCACTCACTTCTGTTCCGATTTTTTCCCCTCCTCCCCCAGATGGCAAGCAGTCCTTTACATGTTGAATAGGTTACAGTATATCCTAGATACAGAAGGTAGAAATAACCCGGGAAGAAAAACAAAAATGCAAACAGTTTACATTCATTTCCCAGTGTTCTTTCTTTGGGTGTAGCTGCTTCTGTCCATAATTGATCAATTGAAACTGAAACTCATCCACTTTCAGTCCTTCTTAATCTGACTTCAGAAAGGTTACCCATTATTCCCCTTCACGAATTATGTATTATATCCAAACAAGCATTCTCCACATAGGTCTCCTTCCTTCTTGACTCTACAAAGGCTGTCTCTCATGACTGAGATGCTCTTCTCCTCTCCTCATCTCAACCTCTCAGAAGTCTTAACTTTTTACATGCAAGTCCCCTCTTGAAATGAACCTGTACTGATCTTCTCAGCTATTAGTGCTCTAACTCTCCTCAAATTACATTGTATAGTCTGATCTGTTCATAAATGTGTATTCCCCAAATTTAAAAGTAGGCTTCTTGAGGGTAGCTTTTTGTCTCAGATCCCCAATGCCTATCTATCACAGTGACTTTCCATATGATAGCCATTTTATAAATTCTTAAACTGATCACACTAAAAATAGAAAGGTCCTTCATTCCAATGATCAGAAATGGAAAGCATTGCTTGTTCCCTGTGCCAACCTCTTCCCATAGTTTGGCAATGGTGAGTATGGGTACCAGAAGGACACTTAGACATGGTGCTTCCCCAAAGTAGAGATATAGTTGTGGAGAGGAAGAGCAAGAGTTTGAAACAAGGACTTTCACTTACTCTAAAAAATCTCACATTCCAGGCCTGAAGTTTTTCTAATTTAAGGAACTTCTAGAGAAGATTAGTATGAACTCAGCTCTTTTGAGTAGAGTCTGACTTGGAAGGATGATTAAGAGAGACAGGATTTAAGGATTAAATCATTTCCATTTCGGTGAATAGGATCTGGGATCCTACCTCATGGCCTGAAAACTATGAAACTCCTCTTCCCTTTGGAAAAGAAATTCCATATAATTATCCTTCTAATTGAAACTTACCCCAAATCTTCCATGTTTTTTATTTTTAAATGGAAGAGGAAGGAACCTTTCCCATTATTGTTACTGCCCCATTACTAGGAACTAGGATCCTTGCCTTATTTCATAGTAGTTTTATGAAAAAATTTGTTTCCGGTCAAGAACTGAAACAACAGTAGGTGAGTCTGGTGAAAGACAGAAATTCCTTTCCAGCTGCCCATTATACAATTTCTAGTTAAGGCCTGTGTTCTCCTATAGCTTTACCAGCAAGTTGGTTGCCTCAACAGTGAGAGGCCAGGTAGGGAGCTTAGACTGGTTGCCCTCCTACCCTTGCTCCAGTGCCTTTGTTTTATGGCAAAGCTGGTGTGTTATTAAAGGGACAATTAATTGTTATCTAATCGTTCATTTGCATTTTGCACCTGGGGCACCGAGAGCTTTCCCAGGGTTGGGGCACACTTTCCACCCAGGTTGCTTGGACTTGTGTTCATTCTCTAAGAAAGTCTTCAAGCCCAGACAGCTCTTCTTGGGGGAGGAAGTTCCTTTCATGGTGGTCCATGCAAGGGGTCTGGGGCATGAAGAAGAGATGTGTGGCCTTGGATGGGAGAGAGCTAGGAGCATCTCTTCTCTAGGGGCAGTCCTGAACCCTCTGCCTGGGCTCCCAGTCTTGCTGAGAGAGATACTAGTAAATCACCGAATCTTGGGGCTGAAAATTGGGAGACACCTTAGAGATCATACAGGACAATCCCCTCATCTGACTGATGAAGAAACCCAGACCAAGACAGAAGTGTCTTCCCCAAGGCCACAGAAGTTAATATTTGTGTGACTGAATTGCCGGTTCCCTGACTTAACCCATCCTCACTCCACTCCGTCATGCTTTGGAAATCAGATGAAAGTAGCTCAGTGCATTTTAATAAACAAAGGAAATTGAGATCTGTTGAAGGGACCAAGGGCTCTTCCATATAAAGCAAACCTTGAAATACTACATTCATGTTAGCTCTTCTATTAACATTCCTAGTGGAACTCTGGATCAAGGGCATGAGTGCAGTTGTTAGGTGTCATGGAGGAAGTCAGGGCAGCCTGTTTGATGGAGTTAAAAATCAAAACGTATTCCTAACTCCTCTGTGTGAAAGTTCTGAAGACTTAGGAGCCACTTCTCTACCACATTACTGAATTATATCTTCCATAAAAAAAGGATTAGTAGGAACCATAAAGGATGAGACAGGAGAATCGCTGTTCCCAGGCTGCCTCCAAAATTTCAGAGGAAGAGTAAGATGAAACAGAATTGATCCTTCCTCCAAACCTCACTCACAGCAAAAAAGAAATAGATTCAGAGACCCAGGGAGCTTTGACTGTAAACCTCCTAAGCCATGCAGACACAGGAAGGGAGGCTGAATATATCCAAAGCGGCGGCACCTTGTACTGGGTTTATCCAAGAGCCAATGCTCAGTGCCCTTCCCCCAGCCCTTAAGCACACTGCTCCACAAGCCCTGTTTCTACACAAAGGACATTTGGGTCTCTCCAGTGATCCCAGGGTGACCATTTGTTTCCTAGCATTTGGCACAGTTGTCCCCCGTCTTTTCCTGAGAGCCCCAGACTGGATTGGGTTGTGACAAAAGAGGAGGAAAAGGGAGTCCTGCTGGGAGGGAGGACACCCCTGCCATCATTCCCATCCCTTTTTCCCATCACTTCTCCCTAAGGCTTCCTGAGCCTGGGCCTGGGCCTGAGTCTGCCCCATTGGGTGCAAACCTCCAGCCAGACTGAAACTCTCTCAAGGCAGGAACCATTGAAGGAGTTAGGGACAGTGGAGAGTGAGCTCCATTTGGAATCAGGATTGGAGTTCAAATCTTTATTACCAGCTTCACAACATACCATTCTTGTGACTTTGGATAAGTCACTTAACCTCTTAAGGACCCAGTTTTCTTACATGAAAAATTCAGGAGCTGGACTAGAAGGCTTTAACAGTCCCTTTCAGTTCTAAATTGGTGATCTTGTGGTTACCCTGGCAGGTGGGTCAGGCAAAAACATAGGAAGGTATTAGCTAACAGCTGCCCAGCCTCAGTTATCTCCTTCCCCCCAGCCCAAGGCCACCAAAGTCTCCTCCACAGCCAGTTTTCAAATCCTAGTCCTAGCTCCTACCAGAAACGCTTTGTCAGTTGATAATAGGACAGGAGTGGATCCGTGAGAAGTAAGCTATGGGCATTCCCCGGGCTGTCAGAAGGGCATAGGTCACATTGCCTGGTGTTTGTCACCATCCCCTGGGAGCAGGCTGGTTCCAGGAGGAGGCTTTTGTACTGCCAGGCCTGGCTGGGCGGCCCTGGTGGTCCTTGTCTCTTCTAGGGGGCTGTGTTGTACGGCCTCTGTCATTAGCCACTTTCATTCCTTCATTCATTCATCCCTTCATCTCTCTGCTTCTCCTTCTGAAATTGCTCTGCTCTGGGATAGTCTGGCTTCACTTTAAGAATGTTTCCCTGGCCCTGGGACATGTGTGTGTGTTACCGTATATCAGGTAAAAAATAGTGCACTTTACAATTTACAAAGCACTTTGATGCAATATATATGTATGTATGTATGTATGTATGTATGTACACACACCTCTCTATCCATCTATCTAAAATTGCTTTTGATGTAGTGTCTACATACTGTATGAACCTTGGTGGAGAGACAAACTCATCAGCCCCTTGTGGCCAGGCCGTGGGCATACAGCCAAGCAGAACATCTTCCACTGGCACAGCTCCTTGGGCCCTTTGAGCCACCTATCTCTTCTCTGCCCCATACAGGCTTTCTCAGTCAAGCTACTGGGGAGCCAGGACAGGCACCTCTTCCTCCTAATAATAGTGTTGGGAAAGCTATCATTTTCCTCCTCCCTAACCAAGAGCCCTGAATTGATAGATTTCCACAATAGTTCAGCCCACAGACCACTTTAAAACTAGGAAAAATCTGCCTAACTTACCTCCATCAGTCAGTATATTTACTGGTTTGGCTCCCAAGGATAGCAGTTTAATTTGCAGGGAGGCTCATGGGACAGCAAGTTCTAACTTGTGTTTAGGGTTTGTCTCAACCCAGAACTGGGAAGACAGGAACTTCTGGGAATCTGCTCCCCTCACCTGTCCTCTCCTTGCTTCTTCTTGGTCCTCTACCTGCCCCTTGGCACTTAGCCCCCCTTAGGCACCAGCATCTGTGAAGTCCGTCTTTTTGCTAGAGAGAATAGAGAGGAAAGCATCCTCTCTTAGGGAGACAGGAACCTCCATGGCATAAGCTGCAGACACCGTAGCCCAGAGCCTGAGTCAGTCAGAGGCCCTGAAGCACTTTCTAAAAGGGAAATGAATGACTATTGGCAAATCACTTCTGTCTGTATCTAGATTTCCTTGTGTATAAAAAAGAAATAATATTTGTCCTTGCTGATAGGGGTCAGATGAGATAATAGATATGAAAGTGTTTGATTTCTATAATGCACTCTGAAAATATAGGAATTATTTTTAAGTAATGGGGAGCCACATAAGGTTTCTAAACAGTGGAGTGAAATGATAGTCATGTTGATGATGATGATGATGATGATAACAAGATGACATTCATATAACATTTTAAAGTTTGCAAAATAGTTTACATATATTATCTTACTTGAATCTCACAATGACCCTGTGAAGTACAGGTATTATCATCACTTCATTTTACAGATGGAGAAATTGAAGTTCAAATAAGATTAGGCCTTGTCCATGATGATACTACGAGTATCTGAGAAGGTACTTGCAGCCAAGCACACGATGAGCCTGAGAGCATTTTATGGGAAGAACTGAAGCTGTGGAAGGGGAGAGATTAGAATGCTAAGACCAGTTAGGATATTTCTTCAGGAGTCCAGGCCTGAGGAAATGAGAATTTTAAACAGGTGGTGTACAGTATTCTGTAGAAATGAAAAGGAGGCATCAAGGAGGACAAAATCTCATTACTTCAGGCCCCTGATTGAAGTTAATATTTATAATGTAAAAAAGTTCATGTTTATAATATAGGATAAAAATTTTTAAAGTTTACTCTGCTAATTACTGGTATAAACAAACAGTAATGGGGAGCAATTGTCCACAGGACCCCTCGACTAACTCTGCCCCAGATACAGCCTGTGGTCAGGGAGGCAGCACTCAGAGCCTAGACACCAGATCTTCAGAATCCACGTTTCCAGGTATCTTCTGTGGTCTGGCACCCTAGGGCAGTGTGGGCACAGATTCACAAGCTAAACCAGAATACACAGGATACATCCCTCCGGGGTTTCCCTTTAGTATTGAGAGAGGTTCAAGTAGAGCACCAGCATCCCCAGAGGGGAGGTCCTCGTACACTCAGCAGCCATGTTCTCTGCTATCTGGGCGATCATCGCCTGTCCTTCTCATCTTCTCCCCGCATCCCTGTCCTTCTCCAGCAGCACTAGGGGCCGACCACTTCTGCAGTGAAATCCTTGTTTTAATCTGAATTCTCATGTTAAGCACAAGCAGTCTCAGCATGAGAGAAAAAGCCTCATAAACTTCTTGCAGAAAGCTTCTCTTTTGTGTGTGTGTCTCTGGGTCTCCAGTGCCTTGAACACATTATTTAATAAATATATATTGAATTGAAATGAAGCTGGTTCAAGCCTCGAGACTGTCTGACCATGTCTGCCTTCCTACCCCTCAGAGCTCAGCTGAATGAACTTCTCTGCTTTACTAATCACTGTTTTTCAAACTTGTAAATCATTTTAGCAGCATCCTGTGTGTGTGTACTCGCACGTGCATGCAGAAAGAGCTATGAAAGCAGACAGTTGATGCTTTTTATTTTGTGTTCCTGGACTTACTTGGAAATACCAAGATAATTTTTTCAAAAATATTCTGTGATAGTTTGAACTTTTTGCTATGGCCTGCTTTTCTGTAGGCTTAGTAAAGTGCATGCCCACCTCAGTTCTCCCTGCCCTACCCAATCCTTCCCTGGGCCCAAGTGGAAAACTGCTGAAAGATCTCTGCCTGCCCCTTTTCCCACTGAAGGTGTTGCACAATCCCGCTCCTTTGTCCTCCTTGTCTTATCTGGAATATCTGTGACAGATAGCAGCCACCTTCCCTGCCTACCTGTAGCCGGGACAATTTCTCAGCCTTGTAACTTTCCTTATCATCCGATCTCAAACCAAGAACTTGTTCCCAGAGACCTTTGAGCCCCAAGAATGTTCCTTAGGTGTGTTTTCCAACCCATGCAGGCTTTTACAGTCCAGGTTCTGCTACTCCAGGATCACCCAAGTAGGTCAAGTGCCAGGGCACTTTGGGATATATGGGCACTGCAGATCTAGGGAGAAGTGTAAAGATGGGTTCCCCGTTCCGTGGGTATCTCACTGCCCAGGGACTTGACCACATGCCTCAGCAGCCAAAGCAAGCCTTAGGGTCCTACCTTCCTATCAGCTGCGAGGTAGAGGGTGCCAATTCAGGGCAGGAGATACCACCAGGATGACAGTGTTCCCTCTGAGGAAAGGGTACTTCCTTATCCCAGTCAGCAGGAAATGGGCACAGTGTGACTTTAGTCACAGTGAGAAGCTCCGGGGAGGCATCTCCAAGATACTGTGATACTGTGGGACGGATGCTAACTCTGGGTTCCGTTCCTGGATCCCCAGCATACACACCACCTGTATGTCCTTAGGCCAGTCGCCAGTCACTCTCTCAGGGCCTTAGTTCCATGATCTGTAAAGTGATGACTTTGGAGTAGATTTCTGCTGAAGTTCCTTCCAGTGGAAAATACTATGATCGTTTCTATGAACCCCCTTCACCTAGGAGATCAATGATATTTTTCAGAGGGCTAAAGGGATTAGAGTAACTGTGTCTATGGTCAGTGGCTAGATTAGATTTATGGACGAGGATAAAGATCTGGTTGCTCAGTCTGTGGCCATGGCTAGAAGCAGAGGATTTAAAGGGGGCTCAGGCCCCAAAGTCTTTCTTGTTTGTAAAATAGGGATAATAGTAATCTCTACTTCACAGGATTGTTGTGAGGGTCCACCAAGATGAAATATTGAAAACACCCTGTAAATGTCAGTTATCATCATCACTGTTGTTGATAGTTTTCTTTCCAATGCATCATATCTCCTCCTTAGAGTGGAGCTCTGGGGGCCCGAAAGGCAGGAGCCCCCAGATGTGGGTTTCATAAGCATCTGGTTCTAAACCAATCCAACCCACTCTAAGCTCTAAACTCTAAGCTAATATTCAATTCGATTCAACATTTATTAGTGTGTGGAAGACTCAGTGCTGGCAGTTGCAGAAAAAGAAACAGTCCTTGGGCACTGGGGAATTTGTCCTCCTCTGCAGGGCTACAACCAGTATACAACAGCCGTGTTACAGGGGAAGTGGAGGCAGAAGGGGGTGCTCACTCCTGGGAGGGACGTGACCCCCCACGCTGACCTTTGCCAACAGTTGAGGTCCTGGGGCGGCAGATTGGTCTGGTCGACTCCCTTCTGCACTCCCCCAGGGCACAGTGCAAAATGCATCTCTATAACCAACCTTTTAAAGCTGGCTGTTCGACCTAGGATCTTTTGAAGTCTATTTATACCGAATGCCACACTCGGGCCCTGAGGCCGGGTATCAGAAAGGTACAATTTTATAAATTAACAGAATTATAATAAAGGTCACAAAGCAGCTGGAGCCAAGTAGCAGGAGCAGCAGCAGCAGCTTAAAACCCTCACAGATCAGGGGTGAATCTGATGGGATGGATCCACTTCTGGGGCCGGGCCTTTTCCACTACACAGGGCACATAAAATGGCCCGGGACTGTGTGTGATCCCAGGCTGAAACTGTATTTCAGATGGAGCCATAGAGAGAAGGGATGCAAGTGTCCTGGGTCAGTCCGCAAGGAGTTCCTAGGGAAGGGAGCTAAGCTGGGCCTCTGCAGAGCCGAAGGGGAGAGAGGAATAACAATGAAGAGAGGACTCACTTTCCCACAGCCTGTTGCCCTTGTGCTTTACAAAGGCCATGTCTTTTGTGGGTGCCTGTGGTCCGCAGGCAGTCCTTATTTTACTTCTTGGCTTCCACTAGCTGCAAAGGTGCAGGTGGGGGCATGGATACCACCCAAGTTGCTCCTAACTAGGAGCAGGTAGAAGGATGAGGGCTTTCCCTTCCCCCGCAGACCTTGCTGGGACTCTTCCCTGCTGTGGTTTCTAATATTGCTGGGCTCACTGGCTTGAAGTCTGTCTCTCCTCCAACCCCTCACCCCACTTCTTTTCTCATGGGTGCTCAGGTGTGGGAGCAAGAGGAGAGCTTCTCGACGTCTGTGTCTGGGAAACCAGACTCTCTCAGGTCGGGCCAGAGTATTTTGTGAGGTTCTCGTCTGATTAATCTGGGAGTTAAATGTGGGCTTCGGAGGGACGAGTCCTTGCTCTGATTATGACCAGGCCCCTCACTGGTTTATCAGGGACTCTGCTTCCAGCAGAACTTCGCTTCCAGCGACCCCAGCAAGGAGCCTCTACGAGCACCTCTCATCTGGCAGGGGGGTGGTTCTCCTAAGTGCCCGCAGCCTCTCGGGGCCACGGGCTCATGACTCTGGCTCGGGGAGTGCAGGCATTTGTGTAAGTGTGAGAAAGGAGAGGAGCCAGGCCGAGGGCGTGTGAGAGGATGGAGCGGGAGTGAGCAGAGAAGGAGGCTGAGGCAGTGTGGGAGGCGAGGGGAGGGCCCCGAGCCAGGGCCGGTGCCAGTTTGCCCTCTGGGCTGGGCGGGTGCCCCTTCCCGGGCCCACATTCCAGGCACCCCAGCTCACCTTGCCTTGACTCCCCACAAGGCCCCACTGTGCTGTGTGCTCCTCTCACATAGATAAGGCTGCTTCCTCTCCTCCCACCCCGCCCCCCACTTAAAAAGCCCTCTGGGGTTGGGCCCTGAGGAACTGATGACCTTTTCACAGCAACTTTTGTGTTCGATGTAAGCTTGTTTGTCTAGTTGGCACCCTGCTCTTGGGCTCCTTGTGGCCTTTTCAAACCGCTGGGACCAGGGGGCGGGTGTCTTCAAAAGCCTTTCAAAAGGATCCCGTCCTAGGAGGGAAAAAGTTTTACAAGCTCCCATTGAAAAATGGTTACTTTGAAGTGATGTTGCATTTTCTACCCTTTGAAGCAGACAATTAAAGGGGGCCCGGAGTGAAAGGCAAAGAGCTGGACTTCGCTTGGGGCTGTGAGGGCTGGCTGGAATGGCAGTGAGAAGGGGGCAGAGGCAGGTCCTAACGGGAGCTCAGCCTGAGCTAGGCCGGAGCTGGAGCGGAGAGGACAGGAGTGAGGAGAAGAGGCGAGGAGAAAAGGGGAGCAGAGCAGGGAAGGAGGATGGGACAGAGAGCTGGAAGAAAGGAAGAGAGCCAGAAAAAGAGGACAGAGGAGAACTGGGTGGGGGGAGAGAGGGAGGGCACAGACTAGAGAGCTAGGGGAAAGGAAACAGAGCTGGGAACAGACGGGGACACCCAGACAGCCCTCTGCCTGGCCAGCCTTTTCCGACAGGGTTTGGAAAGGATTGGAACCTCCCACGTCGTGGGCTTTTCCGGGGGGAGAGGAGCAGGGGGGTGAGCAATCCCAGATGGAGGGATGCAGGGGAAGTACTGTGAAGTAGCTTCCCTCCTTTCAGATTAGAAATCCCCAGGACAGACCGAAGAGAATGGGGAGCCCCAGTGTAAAGAGAGGAGCATACCAAGCATTCCTGGAAGCTCTGAGGCGCACAAACGCAGGCGCTCACTCAGTGCAGGGGGTGAAAACCGTCACTTCCAGAAAGAGTCCTGGCCCCCAAGCATCCTAGCAAAGTTAACTCTTCAGGCGCTGGCTCGGAAACAAAGGAGCCTTGGGCCTGCCACTGATTTCCATGCGATCCTTCTGGACTTCAAGGCTGCTGCTTCAGAACTTGAATCAGGAAGCTGTGCTGGTCTCCTCCACCCTGATCCCCCTCCAGCACCCGCCACCCTCCCTCAGCCCAGTGACACTCCCGAGAGCACTCCTGTGCTTCACCCCAACTGATTGCTGCAGTTTAGAAATCGAGGAGAAAGGCAAGGAAGATTTTGAAAGCTGTTTGAAGGCAGTGTTGAGTCTTTCCTTGTTTGAAGATACTTCCCAAGAATCAGCAGTTCCAATTCAGAGGGTCTAGTCATTGTTGCATATGTGGAACCAATAGCTAAGTTCTTAACCTTTTTTTTAAATTTTAGATCTCTGTGACAGTTTGGCCTTTGGCTGGCTTCTTTCTCAGAATAATGCTTTTAAAAGCATAAGTATGATGCATAAGATTACAAAGGAAACCATTTCTATTGAAATAGTTAGCAAAAAATTTCTTTCCTGGTCTGACCTGGTCTATCTGAAATTAATTAGCAAGAAGTCTCTAAATTTAGCCTATCCTAAATTTCCAAGGGCTGAAAGAAATTACAAATTTTATGTTGTGATAATGGTCCTTGTTAGTTTTCTTCTTTCACTCATGGCACCCTTATAAATGGCTTTGCTGCTTTGAGGTGGAGTATCTAAGATAAAAACACTTGCCACCTGTCTTCACCTTTACTTTGTTCACCCTCTGAAAGGACTCCCTGTGAAGCACTTCGTTGCTGTTCCATCCTGCCAGCCTCTTTGTGATCCCACCTGGGGGTTTCTTGGCAAAAATACAGGAGGGGTTTGCCATCTCCTTCTCTAGCTGAGGCAAACAGGATTGAATGGCTCAGTCAGACTCACACAGCTAATAAGTGTCTGAGATCAGATCTGAACTCATGAACACGAGTTTTCCTGATTCCAAGCCCCATGCTCTGAAGCTTGCACCAGCTAGTCTCCCAGCACTTATATCAGACTTAAACTACCAGACACCCATATTTGCGGCTAAGTCTAATGATATCCACCCAGGTCCAACAGGGTGATGTATGAATAGAAATTGAACCAATAGAAATGCCAAGCAAAGAAATGCATATCGTAGTACTAACATAAAAACGTATAATATGAGTTTCCTTATTCAGCCTAAATGCATGTCTGGAGCATAGATGAGTAAGAGGAGGTAGCCATGTGAATACCATTACCCAAAGAGTATGAAAGGGCATAAGCATTGCTCTAAAACTGGAGGGAACTTCAGATATCTTTTAGTTCCTAGATTTTACAGATGGGGACTAGAGAGGTAAAGTCACATGCCCAATGTCACATTAGTAGTAAGCATCAAAGGGGGGATCTGAACCCAAGTATCCACAATCAGTATGTTCTTTTCCATTGTCCCATTATACAGCTATCACAAGTGTTCTCCCCATTTAAGTTCTTCTCACTTCTGAATGAAACCAATTCCACAAATATTTATTAAATAAAAGCTTTGTGCCAGGTGCTGTGCTCCAGCACTGGGAGTATAAAGATGAAAACTGACACAGCCGCAGCCCGTGGGGAGCTTACAATGTGTCCAAAACAACTCACTCTCTTTTCTCCCCCACCAGCATCCCACCCCGCCCCCAATCTGGAATCCCTATTACTGTCCTTGACACTGTTTGCTCATTGTTTGTCCTGTTTTCTGGAAGAGGGCCATGACGTCAGGAAGGCGATGCCATGACTTGCAAGTGAATTGGATTTAAGTGAGGGAGGGCCGGGTTCATGGCCAGATATATAGATCAGAATGGCCGGAGATGGCCCCAGACACACCACCCAGATCAGCAGGTCTGCGACCTGGCGTCATCCTTGATACTCCCATTTATTCACTCTATGTGCAGTCAGTCATCAAAACTTGTCCCGCCTGCCTCTCCCAGCAAGTGCCATTTTCTCCATTCACAAAGTACCTCCTTGGTTGGCGTCCTCAGCCCCCCTCATCTCTAGTAATCAGACCCTGGCATCGAGACACAGGCCTCCTCCGAACTGTCAAAACAGTTTTCCTGAAGCATTGGCTTGACCCCACTTAATAAACTGCAGTGGCTTCCTATTACCTCCAGGATTAAATGTGAAAGATGGTGGTGGTGGTCTTTTAAAATTCTCCACCACCTGGCTCCGTCCCACCTTTCCCATTCCCCCCCACATTACGCCCCGCCACATAATCTGTAGTGACGTCGCGCTAACCTACTTGCTGTTGCTCCAATCATAGTGCTCCATCTCCTGCCTCTGTCTTTGGGTGCATTATCCCCTCGTCCTGCTCATCACTGCCTTATGGTGGAAGGCTTCCTTCAGAACTTGTCTCAGAGACCACTTTCACAAGAGATGCTTTGGACATAGGAGACATAGTACCTGTCCTCAAGGAGCTTATGCATCCACAAATATGTTTATTACAGGCAAAACAGATAAGATCTTCCCCAGTTTCCCTGCTGCTCCCGACTTTCCCTCTAAATTCACCTTCCATCTATGCATAGCTTGTCTGTATCTATTTTACACATGCATAAATTCATTGGGAGCAGACGCTGCTTTCTCTTACCTCTGGTACCTGACTCGGTACATATAGAATGATGAGCTCTTAGTAAATGTTTAATTGATTAATCTAGGGAATAAATATGCAAGTGAGAATAATATCAGAAAGACAGAGAAAGCAGATTTAGACAACATGGTCGGAAGATTTGAGGAGGGAGAGGAATCTGCAGGGAGACAGGGTTTCCCAGAGAAGCTGGTAGCTGAGCAGAGCCAAGGAAGCAATACATGCCAGTGAGGTAGACAGAGTACAAATGCAAAGAGACCCAGGATAGCAGAGCGAGTTCCAGGGACAGCGAAATAAACTAGCTTAGCTGCAACATAAAGTATGTATGTCAAAGGCAATAGAGTGAAATAAAGCTGGGGAATTAAAGCCAGATTGGGGGCTAAGAGGAACCTTAAGTTCCAGACCAAGGAATCTATATTTTATCCTATAGGTAATGGAGGAAAGCAGAATGTTTTTGAGCAAGAAAATCACGTAATCAACTCCATATCCATTATTAGGAAGATTATTTTGGTACATATGAAAAATAGATCAGAAATTGTAATAATGAAAATGGTAAGCAATAGTCCAGGAGCCAAGGATGATGAAGGCTTGAGCTTAAGGAATCTTTTTGGAGAAGGTGGGATTTAAATTAAGCCATTTGGATGTGAGAAGTTTCCTAGATTTGTTTATTTTTTATTATGTTTTTACAGGCTGCCCCAAGAGTCCTGAAGAGGAATGGGAGCTGTGCCCCAAGGCAGAGACTCCAACCTTATCAGAAACGGTCCCTGAGCAGCTCCCAGGCTGTACCTATAACCCAGACTGCCGTTGGCTGGGAGACTCAGACCTGGATGTGGGGTCCCTCACCCTGAAAAATGGGACCACCCTGCAGATCAGAACCATCCCCCTTGGGGTGCTGGAGAAAACAGACCTGTCCCATTTCTATTGCTGCACTCAGTGTGGCAAAGTGTTTTGGGAAGGTTCCCATTTCGGGCGAGTGGTCTCTCAATTCCAGGAGATCTTAGACGGTTCAGAGCCCCAGACTCAGAATTTGTATGAACTGAGCTGAGCTGGGCTGGGCTGGGCTGGGCTGGGCTGGAAGGTCCGACCGTGGCTTCCTTCTGTGGGGAGCCAGTTACCAACCACAAATGCAGGCTTTAAACCCTCCCTGTGGAGGAGACAGATAAGCCCTAGGCATCCTGTCCTGTTCTATCCTGTGCTGTCCTATCCCATTCCACTCATACTCTGCTCCTGGATACAAGGTGGAAAGTTTGGTTTGCTATTCACTTTGAGATATTTAGCGTGAGCATACTGCCTGGTGTGTGTGTGTGTATGTGTGTGTGTGTGAGAGAGAGAGAGAGAGTCAGACAGACAGACAGACAGACAGACTGGAAAAAACACTCCCTGGAGAGGGGGCTATTTCTATGAAACACTTATTCTATTTAAAAAAGAGAGAGAGAAAAGAAAAGAAAAAGAATGCTAACAAGAATCCTGGTAATGTTTTCCTAAAAGAGATTTTTATTCAAAGTCTCTGTTATTTTGGGTTATTTCTCTGCAATAGTCTCCTCTGAGTGGAGAGGAACAAGTGAATGGGGTGACCTAGAGTTAAAACTCCATCATCCCTTTTTCCCAGCACTGAATCCTACACCTTCCTTCCCTCTTTCTTAGTGGCCAGTTTCTGCTTTGGTGCTTACTCATCTGGGGACAGATTTCTGATTCTAGGAAAGCTTTAGGAATCTGTCTTTGAACATAGTCAAGGTATGTTTAAAGGAAGAAGAGGAAGGAAAAAGGCTGGTTTGGAATCAGTTAAAAGAATAGGAGGAACAGATGAGGGCAGGAAGAAAGATGAGGAAACTCTCAGAAGGGAAGGACAGATTAAGGAAGGATCTGTGATCTTTTAGGAATCGCTCCCACTGCCCAGTAAGTGGAGCTGGCTACCAGTAGTGTAGTGGATAGTATTAGAGATAGGAAGCTCTGAGTTCCTATCTTCCCTCAAATAAGAGAAATTACTACCTGTGCAATTCATTTCCCCACTCTATTAAGCCTCAGTTTTCTCATCTGTAAAGTAAAAAGTGGATTTGATGACCTCCAAAATCCTATCCAGCTCTTAAATCTATGTACTATGAGTGTGATTCTAATAATCACATTTATATAGTATTTTGTTTTCATTACAGCATATTTGCTTAATTAGTATTGATAGGGCAAATGTTATCATCATCATATTCCAAATGAAAGAGGCTAAGGAGAATGTCTTGCTCAGCTTCACACAACCAGTGTGACATTCAAATCCAAATCTCCCAAGTCTAGCACTCCTTCCACTAACTACCTCTGAGATCAATGAATCACAAGGCAAGAACACTTCCCCACTCTTGAGGGAAGGAGAGATATTTGGAGGGCTCCAGTTCATTTCAACAAACATTTATTAGAGATCTACTACATGCAAGGTCTATGCTAGCCTGAAGTCACCAAGACAAAATACCCAAACCTTCTATATCCCCAAGAAATTTATATTATAAGGGGGAGAAATATAGACAGGGCTGAAGTAATCGAGCATAAAGTCTTCCAAGAAAAGCAAGTTCCTACTAATAACTAGAGAAGGTGCAGGGAGAGGAGATCCAGAAAGGCCTCATTCTGAGGCAGTTCCCAAGTTCGCTTGTTTTACAGATGAGGGAGCTCTTAAAAAGTCAACTCTATTTAGAAACCTTCTCCATAGGAGGACTGGTAAAAACAGCCCCATCCTTTCAGCTCAGGATCTAGGTTCCAAGTCCCATCTGCCTGGCTCTGAGTGGGCCCCACGTTGAGGGGAGCTAAAAGGCTGAGCCTCTCACTGGCTTTAGAATTTCTAGGTGATGTTTTCTAATAGCCCCTCCTAAAACATTCCTCTTTGGAAGATGGAACCTTGATTCCTGTCCTTACTGGACAAAATACCCTAGACCTGCTTGCTCTCTTGTCCTGACACCTTTCCCTCAGCCATCTTGGAGACAGAGCTTATCCTCTAGTCTGGGCTGACTTGAACTTGCTGTACTTAGCTTTTGTAAAGTGACTTGGGGGGGGGGGGGTTACCTTTTTTAAAAAGGAATTTCTTTTCCCCTCTTTTTATTGAATTGAAAATACAATCTAAGCAGCCCATCATATTTTAATGTCACCTATGCTAAGCCTGCCTAAATGAGTATCAATGATTTTACCATTTGCCAGATTTTCTGAGCACCCATTCTCCCTCTATAGACATTTCTCTCCATTACCCAGAATGAGGAGCATGAAAAGAGTGAATGGCTTCATATGCCCTTATATCTCAGTAGGAGAGCCTCTGCAAGCTCAGAACAATCCCGCATTTTCTCTCCTCTCTCTCTTTTCCCCCTCCTCTTTCCCACAGTGAACCCTTCTTCCCTTTCCCTCACAGCATAGCTGAAGGGGACATTAGATATACTTAACTTGAGCCCTGACAATTCAGCCTAAACTATTCTCTCATTCTCAGTATCTCTGGATTTGCAAGGACTTTGGAGACAAGATAGTCTAAACAAAAATCCCTTCTAAAATATAGCTCGAGCATGGTTATCTAGCCTTTACTGACGATCTCTAAGGAGAAGGAACCCACCTTTTAGATAACTCTATTGCTGGGAAATTTCTCCTGACATCAAGTTTAAATCTGTCTTTCTATAACTTTCATCTGTTATTTCTGCTTCAGTCACCCGAAGCCAAAAGGACAAACCCTATTCTGCTCCTTCAAAGGCCTAATCAAATACTTCAAGACAACTATCACATCCCCTTCTCTGTGTTTTCTTCTCCAGTTCTTTATATGGCAAGATCTCAAGGCCTTTGCTCATCCTGATAGTCTTCTTTTGGACATCCCCTAGCTAATCAATCTTTTTCCTAAAATGTGGCCAGGATCGAGCACAGGATCTCTGACCTATCCTAGCAATCACCGGGAGCCAATTGACATTTTTCTAAAGTACTTAGCACCTGACCTGGCACTTAGTAGATATTCAATAAATGTTGATTGCCTTTGTCCCTTCCCCCAGCTTCTGATAACTCTTCTTCATCTGGGAGTTATCCCACACTTTCCAATCCTTGTCCCGCAGCTCAATTTTCACTTTAGCTATAGCTAGCACCTTTTTCCAGTTGCCATCAGAACACCTCTACCGGGATGTTCCACATCTAAGCATTGCCCTGCTACTTCCTGTGTGATCCATTCAGGCTCGTTCTCATTTCTAAAGTGAGGATGTTAGACCAGACAGTGTCTACACCTCTTCTCAATTATGACCTATGTCCAAAAGCAAATTCATTCCCTTCCAAATAGGATGGCCCACTAATTAACCAGATCTTCAGAAAACATCCATGAAGAATTGACCTGGTAATGTTTGACCGAAGCAGCCCTGCTTATCCCCATCCCAGGCCAGCCAGCCTACCAGATTCCCTGATCCAAAGAAACACTGGAAGTTCTGTGGCGAAACTGGCAGTGGTCTTAGTTTTATTATTATTAAAGCTTTTTATTTTCAAAATATATGCATAGATAATTTTCAACAATTTCCAAATTGTTTTCCTTCCTTTCCCCACTACCCCCTCCTCTAGATGGTAAGTAATCCGATATATAAACATGTGCAATTCTTCTATATATATTTCTACGATTATCATGCTGCACAAGAAAAATCAGATCAAAAAGGGAAAAATGAGAATGAAAACAAAATGCAAGCAAATAAGAGAGAGTGAGAATGCTATGTTGTGGTCCATATTCAGTTCCCACAGTTCTCTCCCTGGGTGTAGATGGCTTTCTTCATCACTGAACAAATAGAACTGGTTTGAATCATCTCTTTGTTGAAGAGAGCCACAACCATCAGAACTGATCATTGTATAGTCTTGTTGTTGTCGTGTGCAGTGATCTCCTGGTTCTGCTCATTTCACTCAGCATCAGTTCTTATAGTTCTCTCCAGGCTTCTCTGAAATCATCCTGCTGATTGTTTCTTACCGAACAATAATATTCCACAGCACTCATATATCACAATTTATTCAGCCATTCTCCAATTGACGGGCATCCACTCAGTTTCCAGTTTCTATCCACTACAAACAGGGCTGCTACAAACATTTTGGCACATACAGGTCCCTTTCCTTTCTTTAGTATCTCTTTGGGATATAAGCCCAGTGGAAACACTGCTGGATCCAAGGGTATGCACAGTTCGATAACTTTTTGAACATAGTTCCAAATTGCTCTCCAGAATCTCTGGATCCGTTCATAATTCCACCAATTATGTATCAGTGTCCCAGTTTTCCCACACACACCCCCAACATTGGTCATTATCTTTTCCTGTCATTTTAGCCAATCTGACAGGTGTGTAGTGGTACCTCAGAGTTATCTTAATTTGGCACTGGTCTTTTTTAGCTAAACCCTAGATCACTTAGGCATCAAAGTCCCGGAACTTCTGACACTTGATTCAGAATCCCTGGGAACAGATGGCACCTTTGCTTTCAATGTCTCTTTAGCCATCCTCTCCCAGACCTCAGAGCTTCCTTGTTCCTATGTTGCTCACTCCCATCACCCTCCCCCAGGAAAGCCAGCATGCTGGGCACATTTTGTCACATCTATGAGAGAACCAATTCACAACCTCCCCCTTCCAAAAGACAGCCCTTGGTCCTGTGAAAAAGTAAAGGTTTCTTGCCCCTAAATGAGACCTGAAATTAAAACTTAGAACCGTTGCAGATATGAGTTCCCCTATTACTATGCATCAAGCATACCTACCATAAGTCTACCTATTCTTAGACTTATCTTACAGTCCCCAGTAATAAAGGCAGGCAGGAAAAAGGCTAATTGACCACCACTATAATGGCCACTTAGATTAGCCAATATAGGTGGAATGTCACCATATGTTTCCCGGCTATGGGTCATCACCCCTTTGGGTCCATTTGTTCCCTCTCCCTCTGGGAAAAAAGCTGAGACCAGACTGCCGTCTCCGAACTTTATTGCTGTTGGTGATGGCTTGCTTCTGGGTCACAGGGAAACACTCAGCCATTTGCCAAGGAGGCGTGAGTCAGGGGAGACTGGTTTTAAAGTGGGGGGAGGGAACATAAGGGAAACATCCTTTGAAGGAACCCTCTGATGCTCCTGGTGAATGGTATACACATACATTCCAGGAGAGTAAAAGGTCTATGGAGCCGAAGCTGGATCTTTATTTGTCCACGAGTTAGTTAACTTGAGGCTGAAGTTGGTGGAGGGTGGGGAAGTTGTGTCCTGGGCTACAGCCCGGGCTGTGGGCAGGGTCAGAAGTCAGTCTGTGGTAGAATTTAGGAATTAGTTTGTAGCTGGATAAGTCTGTTGCCAGGATTAGGAATCAATGTCCATGACCTGTGATGGGGCATAAGATTCAGTCTATGGCCACTTTAGGGCCTAGTTGCAGACATTAAGCTCCAAGAGCAAAGAGACTGTGTCTCATTTAAACTTTGTGCCCCTTTTACCACAGTCTGCTGTATATCCTATGTGTATATATATATATATATATATATATATATATATATGCCCACTTTTGCCAGGAACTGTTCTTGACAGAATAAAACAGTCCCTTGTCTCCATATTCAGTTTTCACAGCTCCACCATGCCCCGTCCCTGACCTCCCATTAGGGCCACAGTCCACATTTCTAGCTGCCACCACAACCCCTCTATATGCAGGCAAGTCCTCCTCAACCTCAGTTTCTACATTGGTAAAATGGGGACCAATCAAGCAATGGGCATTTATTAGGTATATAACTGATGGTGATGTAAAAACAAAAATGAAATTTCCCCTCGCCTTGGGGAGCTTACATTTTGGTGGATGGTAGTAAGACAGCTCACAGGATGTTTGTGGGGAAGTCTATATTCTGTCAAGGATAGAAATGTGTAGTATGTTAATATATACAAAAAATACAGAAGATAGCCAAAAGGAGAGACACAAGCAACTGAGAGGCTCAGGAAAATAACTCGTATTGGATGTGACAACCGAAGCAAACTTTGAAAGAAACCAGAAAGTCTAAGAGGTTCAATTTCAATTCAGTAAACATTTATTAAATACCCACTATGTGCTAAGCATTGGGGGTACAAAAAGAGCAAAAGACAGTCTCTGTCCTCAAAGAGTTTACAATCTAATGAGAGGGAGAGGACAACATGCAAACACTATACACAAAACAAGCCATATATAGGATAAAAAGGGAATAACTAAAATCAAGAAGGCATAGAGTAAAGGGGGGTTAGGGATGGTTTCCTGTGGAAGATGGGATTTTAGTTAAAAGCAACCTTAGAGGTCAGTAATCACAGTGGAGGAGGAGAGTTCCAGAAATAGAGAACAGTCAGAGAAAATGCCTGGAGCTGAAAGATGGGAGTGTTTCTTTCATGTAACAGCTAAGAGATGAAGAGAAAGTTACTGGGGATTGACTACCTGCAAGGAATGTGCAGAGTCCTCTATAAGAAACAGCAAGATGACTGATGTGTCGGGAAGGATAGAGTGCACAAAAGTGCAATGTGTGAGGAAACTAGGAAGATAGATGGGAGCCAGGTCAGGAAAGACCCTAAAGCTAATACAAAATTTGTATCTGGTCCTAGAGATAATAGGAAGCTACCAGAGTTTGTTGATCAAGCATCTATGCTCTAGGAAAATCACCTTGTCCTCTGTGAAGGTGGATTGAAAGAAGAGTCTTGGGGCAGGGAAACCTGCATTAGTCCAGATCAGAGGCAATGAGGGCCTGAACTGGACGGGGAGGGGAGGTGGCAATGGGAATGTCCCTTGCATGGGGACACAAAGAAAGAATGGAAAAGACTTGGCTAGTGATCGGAGAGGAGGGAAGATCCAGCCATCCCAGATAACTCAAAGGATACTGTCCTAAAAATAAACAAGGAAATGCAGAAGAGGGGTGACTGGGGGAAGAAGTAATAAGATCTAGTTTTGGACACAATGGATTTGAGTTGCTTCTAGGAAATCTAGTTCAAAATGGTAAATAGGTAGGTGGTGGTAGTTGAGCCATAGGGCTCAGGAAAAAAAATGATGGCTAGATGGCTGGGAGTCAACAGCATGAAAATGATAAATTCAGAGGTAAGAGCTGATGAGGTCACCCAAAAGAGTGAAAAGAGAGAAGAGGAAAGCCCTGGACAGAGCCTTGGAAGAGCCCCAGTTAGAGAGCACAACATGGGTGATGGTTGATCCACCAAAGGAGCCTGAGAAGGTATAGTCGGAGAGGTAGAAGAACCAAGTGAGAATAGTATCCTGAAAACTGTTAGAGAAGAGAGTATCCAAGGAGAGGGGGTGGTGAAAAGTATTTAGTCCTGTAGAAATGCCAAGAAGGATATTGGGTAGGGACCAAGACATTATGGTAGGCTTTGAAGAGACAAAGCAAGACTGTGATACTTGCCAACCTTCAGAAATTTACACTTGACTGCTTGTATTAAAATACTTCACCTGAGATAATGTGAAGTTTTCATTTATTCAAAAATAGACATCTAAAGAAAATAGTGAAAATAGGAAATAGTGTTTTGGTCCTAGAAATCTGACTTGTTTTACAGGTAAGTAGTACCTTAAGAGTGAATTAGAAGGGGCAGTTAGATGGCACAGTGGATAGAGCACTGGTCCTGAAGTTCAAATTTGCTTCAGATATTTAATACTTATTAGTTGTGTGACCCTAAGCAAGTCACATAGCCCCAGTTTTCTCAAAAAAAAAAAAAAACCCAGGATTTTTTATTTGGAAAGGCTCTTTCAAAAAAAAGAAAAGCAGAGAATATATTTAGGTGTTAGGTTCAGGAAACTAATTAGCTTCTGCCAAATATATCCTTCTTGCAAGCTGATGGCAGGGCCCCTGTATGACACAATCTCTGAATTGTTCATTGATTCTTTCAAATTTATTCATTTTACATAAAGAAACTAGGCTGTTTGGAGAGGCAAAAACAAAATAAAGAAATAAACTGATTCTTAGAGGGCAGAAGAATTAATCCTAACAATTCAAACTGTGCAGAGGTATAAAAGCTTGTCTTGAGAGTACAGTGGATTTCCCATCTCAGGAGGTCTTAGGGAGGGAGAGGTCAGAATGGGGTGCAAGGGCCTGATTATTTGGTGAGGATATTGTCAGAGGAAATTCTTGTTTAAGCATGATTTGGACTAGATAACTTCCAAATTCCATTACAATTCTAAAAGTTTATAAAGTGTTTATAAATTCTCTTCAAGATTTTGTGAAAATGAATTAGAGTATGACTGCCAGTGTTAGAAGTTAATAAATCTGAAAGATTTAGGGGAAGGAAGACATATGGATAATGAAGACCTGTATAAAGATATATTAATACATTAAGCCATTAATACAGGTTGTTCCTAGGACTTTGAGGATTATAGCTAGGCTGGAGTACAGCATTATGGGGAAACAAAGTCAGATTGGGGTTTGTAGTAGGAGGGAAGCCTCTAGATTAAGAATAATATAGTGGAGTGGGTTTTTTTTAATATCTTTTTTTTTCAAAATAAATGCAGAGATAGTTTTCAATATTCACCCTTGCAAAACCTTGTGTTCCAAATTTTTCTCCCTCCCCAGGCCAACAAGTGATCCAATATAAGTTAAAACATGTGCAATTCTTCTGGACAATATAGTGCAGTATTAGGAGGAATTAGAAAGAATTCTAGTTCTGGAGTCAGAAGATCTAGATGTGGTTCATTCCTTGTGTGATACTGGGCAAGTTAATTAACCTCTTTGGGCTTTAGTTTCTTCATCAGTAAACTAAGAGGGATGAGATGAATTACATGGCCACCAAGGATCGATGCTCTTACAACTTTGTATTTTAAGGTTAATGATATACTTCCCCAGAAACATCTTATCTTGTCATCACCCACCCACCAGAAAAGAAGTTCCTTGAGGAAAGGTACAACTTCATATTTGTCTTTCGATCCCATCAGCTAGCTACCTAATCAATGCCCATTGCTTGATTGGTCCCCATTTTGCCATGAAGAAACTGATGAGGGTTCTTGTCTGTGGCCATGCACCTGTCAGGTATCAGAATCAGACTGGACTCCAGGTCGTGATCATGCATTCTCTCCAGCACACCCCATCCCTGTTCTTCCTCCCCTGCCACAGAACCATGGCCAGAGCACCAAAAGGCCCCGGATTTCATTTCTTCTCTCAAGAGAAGATACTCTCAAGAGTGCTCTCAAAGAGATACCCGCACCCTGACCCATCCAGGTCCTTTTCTCATTAGGACCCCACCTTTAGGCGGCTTGTCAGAAGTAAGAACCTGGCTCCCATTATCTGCCACAATAAACTGGGCGCCGGAGCCTAGAGCCGGGAAACTTGGCCTTGATCGTCCTCAAGGAAGTAATAAATTGTCTAGATTTGAATAAGGGGTAAACATCAAAGGGAGTCAGCCTCCCTCCTTAATCCGTCTAAAGTTAGTAAGATGGGGTTGGTTTACTCTAATTCAAGGCTTTAGGGTTTTATTTATTTGTTTGCTTTTCGTGTAAAAGGCTGGTCAAGCCTTCTTGGGATAGTGTAAAATAATATTAATAGCTTAGATAGCCTTTATAAACCCTGGTGGTACAAGTACCGGATTATTGTCTGCTTTCACAAATGAGAAAGCTGAGATTTAGAGAAGCTGTCATTTTCTTTCCCTGAACCAAAGTTTCTTACGCTGCCAAATAATGTTGGACTAAAAGATCCCTGAGGTCCATTATGGCTGTCTAGATAAATTCTATAAATTAGACCTGAAATGCAAGCAGAAGTTTTCCGGTTCCCATTCTAGTTTTATTTCTTTTAAATGTTTTATTGAGATTTTTTTTAAAGACCACTGTCCAATGACTCCTTCCTTTCCTGCCTAAATGGAGTCTCCTTTGTGACAAATAAGCAGTGTCTAGTAAGATAAATTAATATGTTGCCCAGATCTGAAAACATATGCTTTCTGGCTCACTCATAGTCCACCACCCCTAAATTGAAAAACAGCTTGCATGCTCTATCTTCAGTCTTCTGCCTTTCTGTTTAGTCATTGCTCCAAGGTTCTTTGCTTTGAACTCCCTTGCCATCTGAGACACCTCTCAATGATCTGATACCCTCTGGGTCTTTGGAGAATCACCAGCTGTTTTTAGAGATACTTTTTGAGCCTTAAATAGGGGGTGGGGAGTTAAGGGGGTAGTTGAGTCTTTGCAAACCACCCTGTGCCTGCAAGGAGTTTCTTTTTGTTTTCTAAGGGACTGACTCTCTCAGTCTATTAGAATATGGGAGATGCTGGAAGATTGGTTGCCCAGGAAACAGTCTCTGCTTGGAGGGGTCCCCGGTTGTCTGTCGCTTTCTGAGGTGACTGGGCTGGAAATGCTTCTGCAGATGAGCTTGCTCCTGCTTCCCGCACCTCCCCTTCAAAGGTCTCCCCTTGAGCAGGATTTGGCATTGATTCTCAGTGCACTTTACAAATGAATGTACAAACACCATTTCTCATCCACCAGGAATGTGTCTCCTCTCCCCTCCCCACACATCCCTTTCCGGGCACACTTCCTTCCTGGTGTAATCTGGATCGGAAACAAACCTTACTGTGTACTTGGCTGGCTCCCCAAGGGGAGGGGGGCGGGGGGAGAAAGCCTCTTGGCTTTCTGTTGGGTCAGTGGCTTAATAGCTCGGCCTGAAGTTACCTTCCGTCATTCAGCTGATTCTCAAGGGACCCAGACGGAGGGAAGGCCAGCACTTCCTTACTGGTGTTCCCAGTGAACTGTGGTCTTTTCACTAAGCAAGGCTTCTCAGGTATGGGACTCAGTTCCATGTTTATGAATGTGGACAGCAGGGGCAGAGGAGGGTTCCTTCCTCCCACCATCTAACTGCTCTCCCCTCACCCTCATGAATGCAAAAGCTCCTTGAACACTGATTCAGGCTTGTGATGGAGACAGCCATCTGTATCCAGAGAGAGGGCCGTGAGGACTGAGAGTGCATCACAGCATAGTATTTTCATCTTTTAAAAAAGAAACAAACAAACTTGAACACTATTATCATATTCAAGGCCTTGGACCTCATCCACAACCTTCTAAACCTGAAAGTTAAAGCTCCCTATTCCTGGATCAGGAATTCCCATTCCCAACAGGACCACTGACTGGATGACGTTAATCAAATAACTTATCAATATTGAGAAATCAGAATTTGTATGTTATATAGCACTTTTAAGGCTCAGAAAGCTCTTTATGCATTCGATCCTATCCAATTCCTACAACCACTTTGCCAAATGTACATTATTCCTATTTTGTAGATGGCAAAATTGAAACCCACAATACTCGATTATTTGCCCAAGATCACACAACTAATACACAAGAGAAAAGTCCAGTACTCCTTCCACTACATGACAAACTACCTCGTTTCAATTTGTGTCCTTGGGCTTCATTTGTCAGATTTTCTTCCTGTCTATTTATTAGAAGTAGTGAAAGTACAGTAGCTGCTTCAAGACAAGACAAACACCGACTTCCCTTTGCTGTCCCAATCACTTCCAGGGAGAGGGATTTCCTTCATCTTCACATGAGATCCAGGGCTAAAAACCAGAATTCCCAAATTAGAAGGTTCCTCAAAAGTCGCTTAATCCCAACCCATACCTGAACAGAAATCTCTTCTACAAGTCTTAGTCAAGCCTTCGATTACAGGCACCCAGCGATGGAGAACCTCACATCTCCAAAGGGATTCTGCTTTAAGGTGGCCCTAATTCTAAAGGAGTTCTCTCCCTCACCCAATCACATCAGGGATCTGGAAAAGTCCCATTTCTGCTTTTTATGGATGAGGAAAATAGAGGTCCAGAGAGGTGGCTTGTCCAAAATCATACACAGAGTGAGAGTGCCAGGCCATTTGACTTCAAACCTAAGCCATCTGCCTCCCCCACTCTTTTATACAACACCCTGTTTCCTCCTAACAGAGGAAGGAAGGGTCTTTTCCAAGGGCAATTCCTTCAGTTTAACTTCCTATGGAATGGTCTCCAATTTCCTCACCTTCCTGGCCATTGGCCTCTGAACTTGCTTCCGTCCATGTCCTTCCTAAAACCTGGTACCCAAAACTGAACATGGTATTCCAGATGTAGTCTGACCCTCAGCCCTTAGCTCATGGTGAGTAATCCCATACACCCCTGGGAAGGGAAATGGAGACAAGGAAGATATTTAAAAGAAGTGGAGGAAAGGGGGAGGATGGGTGTAGAGTGTTGGGAATAGCATAAAATCCAAGTGCACTGTCCATTTATGTACTCACATATGCCATATGTGTTCATACAAATGTTCAAGCATAAGATGAAATCACTCCCTAATTGACTCAATTGTCACTTAACCGGAGACTTAGTCAGTCTTAGAAAAGACACATATGTGTAAGAATTATCCTAAACTTCTCATTTCTCTCCCTGAAATGAGTTTTTATTTTGTTTTGCCCTTAATTCTCTCTTTATCTTTTTGTCATTTTGACTTCTATTTGGACCTGCCTCTTGGCATGTGTGTGTGTGTGTGTGTGTGTGTGTGTGTTTTACACAATTTTCCCCAATTACGTGTAAAAACAATTTTAACATTGATTTTTTTTTTAATTTTCACTTCCACATTCTCTCTGTCCCCTTTCCCTTCCTGAGACAATATGCAATTTGATGTAGGTTATACATGTACAGTTCTTGGGACCACTTTTCCAAGTCTGAACTCTGACCCAAGTACACTTTTTACAATAGACTTGTAACATTTTAATCCAGAATACTACTTCTCCAGCCATAAGCCTTTATGCTCCAGCTCTTCCCTGTGAGAGGAGAAAGGTCTGTCTGTTGAAACAGCTCCTTGACTGAATAACGGAGGGAAATTGGACTTCAACTCATTCCCAATAGCAATGGTCAACAAAACTGAGTAGGAAAAAAAAGTGAACTTCCCCCAGCTGCATCCTGAAAAGTCCCTGCTCTCAGCGTGACCCAGCCTGTGCCTCCCAAACCTGCCCATGGATGTGACTGGGAGCTTTTATTTCTAAAGAAGTCAGAAGAGTTAGCCAGTTACTTTCTCCCTCCCCCCCTCAGCCTTAGTTTCCTTATTTGTGCAATTTGGGGGAGGGGAAAGGCATGAACTGGCTCACTCTTGTTATGTTCATCAGTAAAAATGAAAGTTGAACTTGACTTTTAAGGTCCTTTCTAGCTTTAATGTGGCATGACCTCAGTTTCCTCATCTGCAAAATGGAGTTCATAGTACTTAAATTACTTACTCCCCACAGCTCTGTTGTGAAGAAAACCATTTTTAAACTTCAAATGCCATCAAAATGTGAATTTTTATGACAGCAACAATAAGTCAGAGCAGCTTTGAGGTTCCTTCACCCTCTGTAGTGAGGTTCCTTCTGTCTCCACTTAGCAAGCTGAGTGTCTTACTATAACTTTTGAATGACTAAGGTGTTCAGGGAGCCAAACATATTGATATTTGAAATTAGACCTCTGGAACAATGACCAGACAGTCTAGTCTTCGATTTGAACCCCAAAACAAAGCATTCGGTCCCTCTTTAAGATCTGCAAAGCGCTTTACAAATAAAAAATTCTCTTGATCCTAACAACAATCCCAGGATATAGATGCTTTCTTCATCTATAAAATGGGGAAAGCAAGGCAAAAAGGTTAAGTGACTTGCCCAGGACCATTTGATTGAGGTATAGGGTCATATTTGAACTGAGGGCTTCCTGACTCCAGGCCTAGGATTATATCCACTGCACTGCTCAGCAGCACATAAATTCATATTTACGCACTTTATGATGCTGTATATATATATACACTCATACACATATACATTCAATCACATTTATAATTGACATTTAAACAGTGTTTTCTATATGGTAACAATCTGATTCTTACAATAACCGTGAAAGGTACTGCAGTTACAATTAATTTGCAGATGAGGAAACTCACTCAGGCTCAAAGACTTTAAGAGACTGAAAAATGGTAGGATTCCAATTTCTCTGATTTCTATACTACCCACATGTGCCTTCACACATACATCTAATTCATATACCAACATACTCTCACACACCCCTATAGTCATCCACATATCCACATTCTTGTGATCATATATACTCCCACAGACATAGAACACATTCACACACCCCTCTCAGAATGCTAAACAATGACTGTCTCCTTTTGACAGGGCCAACATTGAACAAAGCACTATGGGAGCTGTGTGGTTCCCATAGATGGTTGTGATGGAATTCTAGAGGTTGAGTCAGAAGATAGTCAGTAATTTTTTTAATTTTTATTTTATTAAGCATTTATTAAGTACCTACTATATATCAGGCACTATGTCATGGATTAGGAAACAAAGAAAGGTAAAAGACAAGTTTCTTGTCTGAAGCTCAACCATCTAATAGAGACAATATGGAAAAAATTATGTACAAACAAGATATATACAGGATAAATTGGACATAATCAATAGATGGCATTAGTATTACGGGGAACTGGGAAAGACTTTTTTGAAGAGGAAATTTTAATTGGGAAGCCAAAAGGCAGAAATGTTGAGGGGGTTAGTCGTCAGTGAAAATACCTGGAGGTGGAAGGAAAAGCAAGGAGGCCGGGTAGCAGGTAAAGTGTATGAAAGGTGGGAGAGAGGTTTGAAGGGCTTTGAATGACCTACACAGCATTTAATATTTGATTTTGGAGACAATAAGGAGCCACTAGAATTTATCTAATGTGTGTGTGTGTGAGAGAGAAAGAGAGAGAGGAGAGAGATGGTCAAATCTGCAATTAGGTTTTGGCTTTATCGTTACTGTATAATGTCATTTCATCTGCCTAAGACTGTTTCCTCATCAGCAAAATGGTGATCCTGTGCTTTCCCTACCTGCTCCCACAGTGCTGCCGTGAGTTAAGTGCTTATAAGTATGAGCAGTGTTGATGACAGAGCTTACAGAGTTGTCACCTCTAGGCCAGAAGTGTTGCTGTGGGGAGCCCTCATTAGAGCCTGCCTCCTGCCATGGGAAAGCAGGACTTCAGAGGGCCGGTGCCCCCCTCCCCTGGCCAGTCTTCCCTCCCACACTCAGTGTTTTCTGAAATGTATTTACAAGTGTGAAATCTGGCTCTGACTCCCAGGTTGGAGGTCAGGGCTGGGTCGGGGGCTGGTTTTTAGTAAACTTCTCTCACTTGGGGGCTCAAGCCCCAAGTGCCCAGGGCTGCCAGCCCCGAGCCGGGGCAGCCTCCGCACTCTCCGAGGGTCCCGGAGTTCATCATCTGTCTGGACCTGTTTCCTGGAAAGGCGGGAAACGAATGCTCGGAGTTTACAAGCTAAAGGCCACTGCAGGAATGTCTCTGGAGGCGCAGGGACATCGTTTTGGAACCAGTTTTTATTCCTAAGCTCCAAGGGGCAGTGGACGGTCCGGGGAGGGCCAGCCAGCTGTGGGACTGGGGAAGGGGAGGCCGGGATGGCCCAGGTTGGGCTCTGGGGGCGCCGGGCAGGGGGGGCAGGCTTTGGCCAGGCAGGGATCGTCTGCCCCAGCCCTAGAAATGCGTCCAGTTCTTCTTCCTCTTCGGGTTAGCCGCTCGGAGCTGGGCCGGTTTGTTATTTGATCTCTATCCTCTCTCGGCCTTTTCTACCGGGTTTCTGTGCTGCTGGGAAGAAAAGCTCTCCTCTTTCCCACGCTCCCCGACACATTTTAATGAATTAACTGGAAGCCCCGCCCCCTCCTGGCAGCCTCGGGCCCCTCCCCCAGTGGCAGAACTCCTTTAAGGTGGCCTGCAGGCCTCATTGTTCGCTCCTGGCTCTTGTCCGGCTTCTCTTCTCCCGGGCTGGTTTTTGTCTGTGTGGTCTGAGCATGAAGTTTTGCAGAAGGGAAACAGACCAGGGGAGGGAGGGTGCTGGGTTCACAAGGCAATTCCCATCCCACTGAACAGTTGTTTCGGCAAAATCGAATTATGAATTCGAAAAAGTAATCCGGGGGAAAGGCCTTTCGGGTACCCCTCCTCCAGGACGTCAGCACAAAGCGCCCCTTCTCGGGGTTTCCGGGGGTCTGCTCCGGGGCATTCCCCTCCCACCCACTCTCCCCGCCGGCGGCGCCCGATTTACCCAAGGCTGTGGGCCGCTGGCATTTGTCTGGGCATGAGGAGAATTCAACAACGGTTCCACAAACATTTATTAAAGGCTCGTTACAATGTGCAGGGCTTTGGGTGGAGCGCAGAGGCGCGGAGATAACACGGGACAAAAGCCCTGTTCTCAAGGCGCTTACTGTCTAACAGGTGCCGGGGCAGTGCGGGAGCTCCCGGCGGGTGCTTCCCTCACCGCTCTCGGAAATCTGTCTGCGAGGTTAACTGACTTGCCGGGCAAGGCTCTGCCCAGTCTCCTGTCTCACAGGCTGGCCCTTAATCCTGTTTGCTTCTTCTTTACTTGTGCTTCCAGATTGTCTCCCAGCTCTTGCCTTTTCTGTACCTCCTGCCGAATCCTGGCACCGGCCCTCGTGAGGGGGAGGGAGAGGAAGAAATGGGTTAAAGGAGTGACTCCAGGGAGAAGGTTGCTGTCAGAGCACTTGTGGAGCACGGGGTGCCCAGAGAGGTCACCAAACCTGAATATTTAGGAACCAAGGGCAAAATTGCATGGGAAAAAATTTTTTTTACATATAAAATCTTTCACCTAGAGATTGCTAAGTCTGTCCCATGCCCGGCAGGGCGGCAGCTGGTTTCATAACTGGAGCCACCAACCTCAGGAAGGTTAAATAGTAAGTATAGTGGGGAAAAGATCCAGAGATTTCACCCTGTGGGTTCACCTCCTGTTCTGAACTAAGCAGTGCTGATAAAAGATTCCCGTCCCTGAAAACAAAGCTGGGGTTTGCTCAAATGTTTTGTTCTGGGGCTCCTGGGAAAGCAGTTTGGTGTTGCTCTATTTTTGCAGCAGCCTCCGAGATAAAAAACTGCTTCTGTCCAGCAGCAAATCATTCTCAGACTTTATCCTCCTCACAGGCTACCTAAGTGGGAACCCCGCCCCCATATCTTGTTTGAGAGCCTGTTGATGGGAAGTGACTATCTTTCCAGGCAGCAGATTCCACTTTTCAACAGGGTTACTGAAAAGGTATCCCCTTTTGCACTCCAACCTTGTCATTCCTACTTTTGCTCTTTGGTATGGAGGAAAATGAAGTCTGTTCCCAACACAGCCTTTCAGATGCTTAAAGGCAGCTGCCATGTTTTTCCTGAAGATCCCAAGTCTCCTCTTCTCCAGGCTATCTCAGGTTTTAGCCTGAGTTCCTGCACCAGGATTTTTTCCCTCGTGATTGTGGTCCCCCAACCTCTGGACACACTTACCAATATTCTTCCTAAAATGGGGCACTGAATTGTTCTCTATTAAAAGCAATAAATCTGGGGATCATTAAGCAATAAATGGATCACTGAGGTTTAGAGCTATTCTAGGACCTTAGAAGCCATCTTCATTTCACAAATGAGGAAAGGACTCAGAGAGGGGAGTGACCCCTCCCCGAAGATCAAACACAAATAAGAATTGGTAGGGCTAGGATCTGAACCAGTTTTTCTGTCTCCAAAAGCATACTTCCTTCTACCATATCACAACACAAGGGCTTTTCTTGTTGATGTTCTTTTGTCTTGAGACTGAAAAACTAATCAGGATTCCTAGAAGACTGAAGAGCAAATAATGAAAAAGCAAATAAAAAATGCACTTTCCTTCTTTCATGCCTTTGGAACAAATGTCTTTCCTTTGAACCTGAAGCTCCCCAGATATGGAGTTCTCCTCATTCTAAGTGGCTGTGGATAGTGTCTGGTAGGCATAAAAATCCAGCAGTGGGAAGTCGAGAGGGAAAATCACATCAAAGGCTGTTCTGTGCAAGTTGGAAGAGAGTCCTATCAGCCAAAGATTACAAATCAGAAGCAAGGATTTGGAAACACAGAATCCTGAAGGGAACAATGGGATCCTCTACTGAAGAGATAAGAAGCTGAGAAATGCAATACCTTACCTAAGATGGCAGACCAGGGAGACAGTGGGAAAGACTCATTGAACCTCACAGGCTCCAATACATCCCATACTCAGGCCACCAGATGAAATCATTTTCCTCCCCTGTTCAGGACCTGCAGTGACTCCCCATTGCCTACAAGCTTCAGTTCAATTCAACAAATATTATGTAATCTGTACTATTGATTGGGGAGGCAAAGAGGTAAAGCATCAACCTACTGGCCTAGTATGCAAGGCCCTTCCCAGTGTGATCCCAACCTGCCTTTCCAGCTTGGCCTCCCGCTGCTCCCCACACACATCCCACACTCTTAACTATAATCTTACCATTCCCCAAACATCACTCATGCTTTCCTGCCTGCCTTGCTTCACATTGTTCCTTCTGCCCAAAATGTTCTCCCCAGCCTCCCACTCACCCACCCCCGACTTACGCCCTACCCATCCTCCAAGGATAAACTCAAATGTCACCAGCTTCAGGAAGGCTTCCTGACCTCCTTTGATTAGATCTCCCTCCTCCAAATTAACAGAGCGTTTTGTCTGAATCTCTCTTATCACCCCCATCAATTAGCTACCTATTTAGATGAATATACATACATATATTTAAAAATATATGTATATGTATGTTTCTATGTATGTATATGTAGACGATAGTCTTATGTTATATTATAGCTATTTGCGATACTACCACCAAGCTCCTTGGGGACAGGAATTGGGTTCTGCCTTCTGTAGCTAATGCAGACTTGGAAGCCAAGTAACCTGTCTAGCTGGCTGCCTCGACCACAGCCGTGGGAAAAGAGAAAGAGCACTGAATCTAGAGCCAAGTCTGAACGATGATTCCACCACTGATTAGCTATTTCTGTGCCTCAGTTTACTACTCTGTATAATGGGGATAAAAATACATAAGCTCCCTACCTCAGAGCCTTTTTATGAAGAAAACTGTCAACTGCAGAGCGTCATAGATAGAAATGTCAACTGTTTTTTTTTCTTCTAAACATATTTCCACATTTATCATGCTGAGCAAGAAAAATCAGATCAAAATGGGGGGAAAATGAAAAAGAAAACAAGCAAATGAAAAACAACAAAAAAGGTGAAAATACTATTTAGTTATTATTCTCATCATCTCTGAGTAGCCACTGATCAGTCATTGGTAGAGGGCCCGATCATTTCCTCATCTTTCACCATTGATAAGGACTCTATAAGGATCCATACGGACCACCAGACCCTGACCCAGGCTGTGTGGGCTCACACAGATGGGCCAGGCAGGAGCATCCAGGAGCCAAGCCCCTAACTATTGCATGCCAGAGCCAAGGAACTTTAGCTGGGAGACCTCACTGATTTAATAGCCTGAGTTTCTGTAATTGTCAGTGACAGTTTTTTCCCACACTGAGATCACAGAACAGCCTTTGTCTGCAGGCACCAGTTCTGCCCACCCCAGCATGGACCTAAATGGAGTTTTTCTCCCCTTTCCCAATTTTCACTCAAGCCCTTAGGAAGAGTCTTCCAGAGTATGCTCCTCCTGGTGAGAGTGACCTTTGCTCAAATTGAATGCTGAGTTCACTTGTCCATAGTATGAGATTCTGTGGTGTGTTTGTTACTTGTTTTGTAAAATGTATAAAATGATGTAACTAGCCCTACAATAAAAACAAAGTTCATAGCTACTAGATATTTTTAAATGACTATTTTTTTAATTTTAAAAAATGTTGCCATTTTTTCATCCCAAACCTAACATACATTATTCTGAACACGTTTTCTTGGTCTGTCTGCTGTCCAAGTATTTAGTTTTTGCTTTGCTTTTTTGTGCCATATTTCTTGTGTCATTTACTATTTAGCCTTTCCCACACCTACCAAGGACAGTCTGATTGGTTATGGAAAACTCAGTGGCAAGGCAAGACAAGAAGCATTTATTAAGCAACTATGATATGCCAGACACCATGACAAGCACTGGAGATAAAAAGGCAAAAAAACCTAAAACAACAACAACAAAACCATTCCAGCTCTCACTGGGCTCACAGTCTAATGCAAAAATATTTACATACCTATCAATCAATAAGATTTAGACAGGAGAATCTGGGATATAATCTTAGAGAGAAAACACAAAGATTAAGAGAGGCTTTTTGCAGGTCATAATGGGCAGATGTGCTGTTAACATTTATTGAGGACCTACAATGTGCCCAGCAGTGCCCCGCCCTCAAAGGGCTTCCACAAGAATGGGAAAATCTCGATTCAAATCTCTCTACCACTCCCAGACACTTACCATTTCTCTAACCCTGGGCAAATCTGAGCCTCAGTTTCTTCATTTGTAATTTAAAAACATGATTGCCTATTTTTACAAGGTTGTTATGAAAATCGAATGAAATGTGGGTAAAGTGATATAAAATATTAGTCATTAAAATAAGAACAAGCTGACCTTTTTATATAGCAGAAGCAAAGAAATGGAAACAAAATAGATGCCCATCAGTTGAGGCACTGTCAACTCAATTGTGGTACATGAACAAGATGGAATATTGCAAGAAATGATGAATAAGTAGGATGCAGAGAAGCTCAGGAAGAGAGAGTTGAACAGATGCAAAGTGAAGTAAAACAGAACCAGGAAAACAATCTACTCTACAAATGAAAAAAGGGGGGAAAATTAAATATTGTATATTCATAATGACTTGTCCCCCAAAGAAATTAGAAAATTCACTTTCCTCACTTATTTGCCAAAGTAAGGGATTCTGAGTGTGGAATATCCCATAGACTGACCATTCGTTCAGCTAATATGTTTTATTGAGTTGCTTTTTTCTTTCTTTTAAAAAAATTATTTGTTACAAAAAGAGAGGAAGAAGAAAGGCTATATTTGGAATTAATCATGATGTAAAAAACAAAAGATATTAATAAGACAAGATAAAAAGATAAAGAAAAGTTTAATAAAAATCAATAAAAACTACAGGAAGTAGGGAATAAACAACTCTATCCTATATCCAGACACACAGAATGGACATACTTTATAAACAACAATAAAAGCTAACATTTCTATATGGTTGGAAAAACCCTTTACATATATTAACTTATTTGATCTTTACACTGAGAGGCAGGTGCTATTATTATCCTCACTTTACAGATGAGAAAAAATCAAGATGAGAGAGTTTAAGTGTCTAGCTAAAGGTCATACAGCTGAGTGTCTGGGTCAGGATTTGTACTTGGACTCAGGTCCAACACCCTCCCTACTGCACCACCTAGCTGCCGCACTAAAGAGTAAATAAATTTCGACTATTAGTATGAGCCAGAGAAATTGGGTGAATCTATTACAAAGTAATAGGAAGTAATATTGTGTCATGAGAAAAAACGCTAGCCTTGGCCCTGGAGACTTTATATGACTAAAGTAATTTCAGTAGCAGCCAGATGAATTCCAAACTCAGGAGGACTCTGAGGGAGCAGACCTCTGTGCACAGAGAGTATTATGTCCATGGATATGCTAGTAAATGTTTAATAATCAACTCCCTGAAATAGCCCAACACATTTTTAGGTTTAATCTGCATTATAAAAATTTTCTTAACCACTTTCTTACATCTAGACAATAAAAATTCCTGATTTTTAGCATTAGCTGATTTCAGAAATATACATGCTAACCCTGGAAATTTAACTCTAGCGCAGGTGCGCGCGCGCACACACGTACACACACACACCATATCATCAGAGAGAAGGGATCTGTAGGAGACAAGACAGTTACATTGAGTTCCAAACAGAGGGTCACATAATAAAGAGGCTATGCTGAAAAAGAGAGAAGCACACCAAAGACAAACACCTATAGCCACTGATACAGAAGGAAGCAACCTGATTGCACAGAATGCTACCTCTGGACTCAAGGAAGGATTTCCAATAACCAAGAGTTGTGAATTTATCCTTTGGCAGAACATGTTTTCTACAATTTGTACCCCACTCACCACTGCATCCTTAAGTTTAAAAAGCACATATTAACATTATCCATATTCTATGTATTTTTAATTTTCTGCAAGGCAACTGGGATGAAGTGACTTGCCCAGAGTCACACAGCTAGTGAATGTTAAATGTCTAAGGCCACATTTGAACTCAGGTCCTCCTGATTCCAGAGCCAGTACCTACTGAGCCATCTAACACTCCTAAGTTTAAGTCCACTCTTCCCTTTGTGGAAGATGTTTCCCAGATTTCTTAAGGATGTTCTGTACCAGCTTCTTACTGCTCAGTAGATACCATTTTTAAAAACCTAATTATGTCAAACTGACTGTCAATGGGAAGCACACTAATAGGGACTCTCAAGTGACTGTACTAGCTCTTCAGCTTATCTTTAAAACCTTAAATAGGAACAGGAGCCCCCTTTTGGAAACACCAACCAGTAAATGCAAATTGGGGGAGTGGAATGAAAAGGGCTGCTACATTAGGAACATTTTTTGTGACCTTAAGAAGTTATTACATATATTTTATAACCTGAGATATTTCTTGGGGATAGATCTGGATTTCTTTTAAAAAGTCAAAGATATTCAAAGCCCAGTTGGAAGGCTCTTCCTTCTGTCCTCAGCATGGCTAGTATCTCCACATTCACTCATGGACCTCTCAAAGAAATAAATAACCAGATGATTTTTTTTACTCTTTCTTCTGGGTATACACTCAAAGGGTTATCAGCCCTATTAAACCCATGTGTCTTCCTTGATTTCAAAGAAACCATACTCAACCTTATAAACTGCAGGATGTCCCCAGCTGGAATCATAGCCCTTAATACACTACCCATGCTCAAGGAACAGTTTCAGAAGTTTGCAGGGGAGTCTGTGAATTCTCCTAATAGCATTGAGACTTGGAAGATTCAATCCCCTTCCACTCATACTAGTCATTTGACTAACATTGCCCTCTTTTAGCCCTCATTTTTCACTTGCTCAGTGACCAGTTGGAATGGTTGGGGGGATTCATTTTATGTGACTTGAAATACCATGGAGCTCAGAGGGCTGATGGGGATCATCCTAGATTGTTCAAGAGTTTTACAATTCATCCTTCCATGGTAAAGTAAACAATTCCAGAAGGTATCTGGGTTATGGGGAGGAGGGGAGAGCTTGATCATTTTCTTCTCTATATTCCTTACATCATCATTATATGATGCAGGCAAGAAACTGTGACAACTTGAAACTTGAAACTTGAAAGCTATATCTACTGAATCCTTACAATTCAATTCTGTGTTAGGCAACCCTATCCAGGACAACCTGCAGGTGCTTTTACTTGCACTACTAACCTATGGCTTTCAGGAGGAAGATATTTTTATAGACAGAAACATTTTCTACTTGCTTCTCTGAAGTTTAATCTTTTCCCCTTCATCTTGGCATGGGACTCAAAATATTACAAAAGCCTGGTAGTGGCTTCCTGGTAGTGGGAAGTTCAAGTCCTGATTCTGATCACTCACTGTGCTTGCTTGAACATTTTTACCTTTTCCTTAATTTTCTCATCTTTGAAATGGGGCAATTAGAATAAAATATGAAACAAAAATTGAAAGGTTTTCACTTCAAAGTTCTATGATTTTATGGATATGGGAAATGTCCTACATACCAAAGCTTCTTAAAATGTGGGTTGTAACCTCATGGACTCACATAACTTAATGTGGGGATCACAAAAAACTGACAACAGTAAAAGGCATAAAATATTCCACCAAGATTTAATTTTTTAATACAAATAAATAAGTACATCCATCTCATTAGTATGTAAATTTGCTTTTGTTTTAGTAAATAATAAAATTATCTGTATGCCAAAGAAGTGTTTAAAAATAAATTCCTTTTTTTAATGCTCATATCTATTTTATATACATGTAAGAAGTTCTTGGGCAAAAAACGGTCTTGAGTGGAAAAAATTTTAAGAAGCCTTGTACCACCAATCTTCCCTCAACCTCCTCTATGCAAGATCTCTCTCTCTCCTCTGTCTCTGTTTCTCCTCTCTCTCTCCTCTGTCTCTGTTTCTCCTCTCTCTCTCTCTCCTCTTTCTGTCTCTGTCTCTCTTCTCTCTCTCTCCGTCTTTCTCTCTCTCCCCCACCTCTCTGTCACACACACACACACACACACACATCTTTGTAAGGCAATTTCATGGCCAAAAGAAAAATCATTCCCTAGTGGCTAACTTTTTGGAAAGCAGCCTCTCCATTCTATAAAGAATGGAGTCTTGATAGCGAGGCTTGTCCTTAGATACATTGTCCCAAGTCTATTGAAGACCAATATAGGAAGCCCTTCCAGCCTAGCTGCCAAATGTTGCATTTTGAAGATGATAGCATCTTAAGAGCTGACATCCATGTCACCAAGGACCATAAGAGAAGGATTTATTGGAGGCTTATATGAAGAATAATTCAGAAATCACATTCTGCCAACTAAAAGTAATAAAGACACCACTGTGTCTCGCCTACTAGAACACTTTGTAGCTTTCAATTTCATTAATATCACCTTTAAGAGCAACCAAAGTGTCAATAGTTAGCTACTATTTTAACCACTGGGTGTTGCTTGAGCTGCCCTTGGGGCCATTGTGGTCCACAGGTTAGTAACAAGGATTAGAGGAATAAGATTAGAAACAATTAGAAGGCAGTTAGTTCTGGCCAAACACAGATAGGTGCTACAATGACTAGATGGAGATGATTTTCAATCTGTCAAAGGTGAGGGGAGAGGGGGGGTAGGTAAGGGGACTAGTAGGGAATGAAAGAGAGAGCTGGAAGGAGGAAGAGGGAGAGAAGAAAAAGAACTCTGAAGTAGCTATTGGCTATCAAGATAATCCAATCACTGTCCCTGGGAAGGGGAACTAATTAGAAGGAAAGTTCTCATGAAAAGACAGCTTTGCTTGTCCATGTGTATGAAAGAGCTCTGAGTCAGTGGTCAAAATTAAATCTGAAAGTCTTTATCCTGCTGGGTTCTCTGGTCACTTTCAGTCAGGTTTCCCTATGAGTTTAGAAAACCTCAGACTTCTTCATTTTATTCTCACAGACTTATCTCAGATTAACCATTAGTTAGTTAATGGGATGGGGCCAGTTCTCAAAAGCTTGTTACATTTCACCAGGAAGTGCATGAGAGGGAGGAAAAAACCCCTTTTCCACATTGTATAAGACAAGTTATTTCTCAGCACTTCCAAACTACCCTAATTGGGGAGAGAAGGAAGAGAAGGGGGGGAGAGGAGGAAAGGAAGGGGGGAGAAGAAAGAAGAGAGGGGGGAAAGAAAAAGAGAGGGAGGGAGGCAGAAAGACGAAGAGGGAAGAAGGGAAAGAAAGAGAAGGGGGGGCGGAGCGAGATAAAGACAGAGACAGAGAGAGAAGGGGAAGAAGGGGAAGGGAGAGCACTTGTGAGGTCATGTTGGGTGGGGGTGGTCAGGAAAGAACGCCACCCCCTCAGACCTCTGAAGTTTGTAAGAGGGAAGTCATTGTTAAGCATACTATTGAATTTATTCAACATCCCACTACCTTCCACCCCAATCTCTATGTCAGAAACATATAGGAAACAGCAGAGACAGGCCATTCCTGTTTAACCTGCCAAATAATTTTGGGATCCTTTTTCCTGACAGCTACTGACTTCCCCTACTATCCCTGGTTTTCAATTGGGACATAAGAGCTAGATTTAGCTAAAAGATGCTGGAGATCATCTAGTTCAATGCTCTTCGTTTTACAAATGAGGAAATTAAGTCCCAGCGAGATTAGTGACTGCCATTGGTCACACAGATACTCTTACTTCAGATTCAGTCTTCTATGCTACATTGCCTCACAAGAATTTATTCAGTCCTAAGTATCTAAACTTGTATTGGGGAAGGGGTAGGTGAAGAGAAATCCCAGCCCTCCACAAACTTGCAATCCCTCCAGGCAGATTTTCTGCTATCCGAGGCTCAAACAGACTGATCCTTGATCTTCATCCCATTATAATTTGAGTAAGAGGTACATTCTGCTCCCTAAGGCAAAAGCCAAAGTAACTAGTAAGTGGGAAAAGCTGGAAAACTGAAAGAGGCGCTATCAACAGTAACAACACTTTCTTCATCTTCTAAGTCTTGACCTGCTTCATCATCCTCACTCATCCACATGGCTCAAGGTCCCTTCTAGCTCTGGTATTCTCTGATTCTTAGGATCAATGGGGAAGCATCTTTAGTATGATCTCCCTTCAGGCATTTCATTTATTTTTCTGCCTAATGCAATTTTGTATTCCTTCTTTTATACCCTTAATTTTATATTCATTCTTTTATAATCTTTATTTTATATTCCTACCTCTTTTATGTACTTTCTTTTTAGAGCTACAAATTAAGCCACTGGAAGATTTGAAATCTGGTCCCAGGCCTATTACAGATTCAGTGGAATTCACCTAGAGAAATCATAACATTTTTCAAAAGGAACCTTAATTTCCTTTTCTATAAAATTTCCTTTTTCTGTAAGTGCTTTTCATTTAAATGGGGTTATTCCAACCTTATCCTCCTCACATTTTGAATATCAATTGAAATAACTGGATGGGAAGTTGCTTAGAAAAGAATGCTAAAAATGTAGATTCATAAGATCCCAGCTGTAGAGCTGGAAGGATTTCTGAAGCCATCTAGTCCAAAACCCTCATTTTATAGATGAGAGCAAACAAGCCTGGGGAAATTAAGTGACTTTGCCCAAAATGGCACAAAGGCCATTAATTTCAGAGGTGGGCTTATTATTTCAGGAGTACTAGGCATTGGCCCTCCTCCACTTTATTCTAAAGAAAGGAGAGCCTCCAAATGAAGTCTAAATTATTTAATTGGGACATGGATAGTGTAAATCAGAAGAACTAGCTATGCAGACAGTACTTATTAGTCTCCTTGTATACATTTGGTAGGCACTGAGTAAATAAACGAATGAATGGAAAACAATATCAGGCAATATAGTACAATGAAATTGATACTAGAGTCATGGCATAGGTTCACTTCTATATGGTTCTGGGAAAGCCATTTAACCTCTTCAGCTTCAGTTTCCTCATCTGAACAATGAGGGAGTTAGATTAGCTAAGAAAGTCGCTTTCCCATTCAAAATCTATGAACCTCATCTTTTGCCTGATAATATGCCATGCACTAGAGCCTACATTATTGCATCTTAGTGCAATATCCTAGAGGAAGCCTTCTTGGTCTTTGTAAATCAGTTGTGGAAACCCAAATCAGACAAGATTTGGTGACAGATTAGGTTTCAAGGCCAATATTCAAACTAATTCTTAAATAATCTTTCCTAGTGACTCTTTATATAACCTCCTAACCAGGAAGAGATATTTAATTTTAGACCTATACTCAATTTCTCTTCAATTTCATCATCAGAAGAGTTAAATTAGGATACAGTTGAAGGAAGCTGGTGAGCAAGCATTGAGCCAAAACCAGGCCTTGGCCTGCACACACCAGCTGTTTCCTTTCCCAGATCTTCTGAATGCTGGTTTGAGGATCCACCAAAAATTTTCACTTTCCTAAATTTCCTTTCCTCTGCAACGATTCCACCATTGTGTAAATTGTTGTCTTAAGAAACCCACAGGGGACTTGAGAGATACCTTGTTAAGATGAATTCCAGGACTGGCTTCAAAGTGAACACAAGTTACAACTTGTCAGACAATTAAGGGACTGCATCTTACTCTGTAAACTTGGAAAATTATTCCTTTTTAATTTTCAGAGACCACAGAACAAGCTATAAACTGTAAAAACCTAATGAGAAAATTTGACAGGTAATGTCTCCTCCTGCAAACATGTTTTAATAAGTTGACTGTTATGTTGGTCAGTTAAAAATACTGTTTAGAAATGAGTCATTTCACAATTCTATCTCACCAGTAAGCTTCTTCCCAGGATTTACCTTGAGAAAGCAATTTCAACAGAGAGAAGTGGATGATGTTTTTACTTCCAGTGGAAATGAGTTTGATTTAATTTGAACAAAGTAGCCTTTAGGCCAGCCTGGAGTCTTAGTATTCAAGGACCTAGGACTAGAGGTCCATTTTTTGCATGCTTTAATCTTCAGCTTCCGGTAATTTGAGAGGATTAATAAAGAGTCAATAGAGAAAGAGACCAGACTTTATTATTTCATGTGTAGAGAGAAGACAGGATAAGAAATCTTCCCTATAATTTAGAGGTCTAAAAAGAGTAGTCTAGAATGTAGGCCTTTGGCCACTGAAAGGTTGATCATTACTCCAGGGTCACTAGGTGTTAAAGACAAGACTAAAACAGTCAGATTCTTTCTGGCTTTTCTATCCAATAATGCCAAGCAGTATCTTAAGAAGAAATTCCTTATTTTTGCTAATTACTGAGAGATAGGTATTTCAGAACCATACCCACTTGTGTCTATACTTGCTCACATACCTTCTCGATCAAAATGGAGCAGACTAAGTTAATTAGACCATTATTCCCTACTCAATATAAAAAGAGCTACTCATTACTGAGGTAAACTTCTCCCCAACCTGTCTGCATCTCTCCCTTCCCTCCTCCTCCCCTCTCAGAAGATACTCTCACAGAGTAGGTGGGCCGGGCTCCTTCATAATTCTAGACAGCATTCCTTGACTTCATAGGGATCCGAGAGGTTACGTGGTGCCCAAACACAAACCAAGCTGGTATGGGTATAAAGTTATGATGCTAAAATGTGGCTTCTTCCAACTGCTTGATTTGCAAGGAAAGTGTCGAACCGAAGATGGAGTATCAGAGAGAGGCAGGCAACTTCAGAATCTGTGTGTGTGTGTGTGTGTGTGTGTGTGTGTGTATCGCGTGCGCGTGTGTAGCTTCCTCCGCCTGGTAAATAAACTGACATCTTTTTACCTTCATCTGACTCGTTTCTCCTTCTGGGGGCCCTCAGTTCGCCCCGCTCCGCTGTCCTGTTCACTAGCTCCCTCTGCCTGTGCAGCGAGCAAATGAAATCGACACTAGAGGGTTTTCCCGCAGCTCTTGGACCCTAAGTCCCTTCTGCATCCAGGGACTTGACACGCCGAGTAGCTGGGCAGCGGCCAATCTTCTGGCCATTTCCAACCTAAGGGTCGTGGTCCCTGGGGTCTGGCAGAGAGGGGCAGCTGGGGATGGGGGTCTCGTCTCCCGCCTCCGGGCCGGCCCCACCCCCTAAAAGATCTCCACTTTCGTTCCTTCCTTCCCCGCCAGCCGCCAGTCTGGGGGGTGACCCCGCCCCCCAAAGGCTAACCGCGTTCCCTCCGCCCCCTGCTCCCACCCCCACGTGGGTCGCAGCCCAATAAGCAGCCCCACTCCCAGCACGGCGGTCGCGTCACGGGTGCACCATTGTTATGCAAATATAAGCAGCCTAAAAGGCGCCGAGGTTGCATCTCAGCGACAGAGCCGAGCAGAGGCCGCGTGGGGCTGTATTTGAATCTGACCCGACAGGACATGCACCCCGCGTTGTAATAAGGAGGCACCTTTTCCCCCCCTTCCCGGGCTGTCCCCACCTTCTCGGTCTTACTAGACTTCTCCCAGCTGAGCGAAGCCCGGCGGCAGCCCCCTCGCTCGGCCCCCGGCGCGGCTGGATGCAGCGGCGGGTCCCCGTGGCGGCAGGAGGCGGCTTCCCCCCGGGCGCGAGCCGGCAGGGAGCCCGGCCCCCGCTCCCGAAAGCAGGGGTCCGGGCAGCGCCGGCCGGTGCCGGGGGCCCGTGTCCAGGACGACAGAGCTGAGTGGCCGGGTTCTTCCATGCGCCCCTGCATCCCGCGAAGGAGACAGGGGCCGAAGCCGAAGCCCTCGAACTTCAGGACCACGACCACCACCGACGCCGCTGCTACCCGCCGCTACTGGAACTGCAACCCCAGCCACAGGGTCCAGAAGCTCGAGCGGCCTGAGCGAGATCTCGGTCCTGGAGACTTGCTGGGGCCGCGCCCAGCCCGCGCGCTCCGGAGCTGAGGAGGGCCCCGCCGCGGCCGCCGCGCCCCTCCCAGTCCCAGGCCCCAGGGCCCGGCCCGGCAGCATGAGCCAAGCGGAGCTGTCCACCTGCTCGGCCCCGCAGAGCCAGCGAATCTTCCAGGAGGCGGTGCGCAAGGGAAACACGAAGGAGCTGCAGTCGCTGCTACAGAATATGACGAACTGCGAGTTCAACGTGAACTCATTCGGGCCCGAGGGCCAGACAGCGCTGCACCAGTCGGTCATAGACGGTAACTTGGAGCTGGTGAAGTTGCTGGTCAAGTTCGGCGCCGACATCCGCCTAGCCAATCGCGATGGCTGGAGCGCGCTGCACATCGCCGCCTTCGGGGGTCACCAGGACATCGTGTTATACCTCATCACCAAGGCCAAGTACTCGGCCAGTGGCCGGTGATGGCCGGCGCCGCCCGGCCGGGGGCAGAACCGGGAGAGGCGCCGCGCACTGCACTCTCCACCCGCCTGGGCGCCTGTCCGCAACTCCTCTGTGCCCTCCTTCCCTCGCACGACTCAACTCCGGGAGGGCGCAGGCACATTGGGAGCAGGGGACAGCAGAGCAAGAGGCCCGCGGACCACATCCGTTAAGCCTAGTGCCCAGGGGACCCACCGGGGCTCCAGGATCGCGGAGCAGGCGGCGGGCTCAGCGAAGAGTGTTCAGTGTGTGTGAGTGTGTGTGTGCGTGCGCGTGCGTGAGTGTGTGCGCGCAAGAGACATGAGGGAGGGGGGAGGGATTTCTGTGTGTTGTTTTTTTTTTTTTTTTTTTTTTTTGTAAAAAAAAAATCCTAATATTTTCATTTTAAACATCAAAAGCTGCTTGGACTCCTTTTTCTCCCCTCCCAAGACGCCCTCCCCACTACCCACCCATCCCCCTGGTAACTGACCCGCAATTACGTCTGGAGCCCTCTCCTCGGCGGGTGTCTGGGGCTGGACTCTGGTTTTGTTTTCTACTGTAAAATTGTCTGCCATCTACCTCGGCTGTGCTAGCACAGGAGTATTTGCCGTTTCAGTTAGAAATCTGGTCAGATGCTTTAAAAATGGACTTTCCCCTCGGTGTCCTGGGAACACCCCGTCTGCTGCCGCGAGTGGCCCCCTCTCCCACCACCCGCTCTTCTCCCTATCCAGACTCGCTGGGGGAGGCTCCGGCCAGCCAGCCCCGGATGTTGTCCTTTTTATAAAGTATTCTGGCACAGAGATTGATCCCATTTCCACACTTAACCGTTCCTGGTTATTCGGGTTTCATTTTTTCTTCCTTTACAAAAAAATGTAAAAGGGAAACAAAAATCCCTCCTAGGATCTAAAACCGGGATAGGTTTTTGCATCTCCTGCTTTCGTCCACGGGGCGGGTGGCTTCCATCTGGAAGATTTTTTTTTTTTTTCCCACGGTTTAAAAGTTAAGAACAAGTACTTTCCTTAATTGTAATGTGTATGTTTGGAAGGCTAGGGCTCTATCCATTATCAGCATCTAAATCTCTGAGATCTCTGGTTCTAGATCTGATTTGTTGGGGTAGGAAGATTAGACATTATCTTTAGGGAAAGTTCAGAAAATCCAGCCCCCCTCCCGTTCTTCCTATGCACCTGAATTTAGCAAGAAGTCACATAAGTGATGCCAGGTCCTCTTTAAAAATTTTTTTGTAATGTATTCCGAGGGGGAAAAAAATCGATTGGGGTTTAGTGAGTTCTGCACTGAATTCAGGGTTAGGAAAACGGGGGAAGGGGCCTGGAAGGAAGAAGTGGGCCCGACTTTGAAGGCAAGAGGAGGAGGAGAGGAGACTGGCGCACTCATCAAAGAACGCGCTCCCCCTGCTGCCCATGCTCTCGCAAACAGCTTGGAAATCCTGAGCGAATGAATGGGTTTCTCCATCTGGTAACTAGGGATCGCTCTTCTTTGACGCTGTTTCAAGGAGGAAAGAAGAAACCACCTTCCGTCGCTTTGGGAAAGTGGCCTGCACGTCCAATTGGCAATGCTGCTCTTAACTGCCCTGGCACAAGGACAGCGGGGAGGCAGAAATTCAAACTGGGGCCCCCCTGCCGTGTGTTTTGTGTGTGTGAGTGTGTGTTCACCCCGAGTGTCTGCACTAAGAAGAGATAGATCACTGCCATCTCCTTGCTATATAACCTTTTCTTTCTCTCTCTCCCTCCCGCCCCCATTACTCCTTTGGCCCGAACCAAGACGATCAAAGGAACAAAATAGTTTTGTACTGGGGTTGGGGGAGGTGTTAAAATTGTTATAAACTATTTATCTTGTATGTTGTATATTTGTGGGTGAGGTTTGTGAGCCTGGTTTTTGTTTGGAACTATTGTGAGTGGTCAATGTGGTTTGTGGGAAAAATATGCATTTTTTTTCTAGTCTTAAACTAAAAACTTGAGTCTGCCGGTTTTTCTCATTGCACTGAACACTGCTTTAGCTAATGGCTTTCACGGCAGTTTTCTCTTTGGAAAACTTTGGCTTATAATGAAAAAAGCTCCAGGTTTAAAAAAAAAAAAAAAAGAAAAAACCTTTGGGAAGCATCTCTCATTTAATGCTGTAATTTACCAGAACTTTTTTTTTTTTTTTTGGTTTGCAAACTTTCTGTGTGAGCAATGGAGAGGATTCCACCACTTTGGTGATTCTCCTTTGTAGTGATGAGGGGGGAACAATATCTTTTCTAGTGAGTTTTATTATAGTTACCAGATGGTTGCACATTTTTAAAAGATAAATGAATTTGCCACAATTAAATGTCATAACATTTATGACATAATATAAAATATTAACATATTAAGCCAAGTTCTAGATGATTTTTTTAAAAAGAAATCTTGGTTATAAACCCAGTTCTTAAGGGAGTTGTGTCCAGTGTTGTGAAAACAACATGTTAACCCATATTTATATTTTTATAAAATACCTATAAGACTGTGAATCTCTTGTGTTAATTGCTAAGTGAGTTTTAAGAAAAGTATTGTTCCTCTTCAGCCTCCTGGAGCTTTGTAGACCTGATTAGAAATGGAAAATTAGACCTTGGGAAGGGGGGGAGGGGAGGTTGCTCTGAAAATGTGTGAGCTGATGTATTTTGTTGCATCACTTCTGTCCTGAAAAGCTGCTGCCCTTCCTAGTCCCTATAGTTTCAATTTTCTATGCAACCCCACACCCCATATTGTTTTGATTCTGAGAAATAAAAGGGATGGTGAATAATTCAAATTTAAATGAGATTTCCCCTTTATTTGGCGCATAGTGCTGCTTGACCCTTCATGCCAAAATGAGGGGTAGAAGAGAAGAGACAGGTGGAGGGAGGCTTTTGTGTGTGTGCATGACTGGTCATCTTTGGCAGTCATCCCTGGTGATTTTATTTTGGAAGAAGATAATGTCAGTGAGTTAAGCAGACATTGAAAGCTGATGCACAGATTGCTCCAGAAAGGAGTTTTTCTGTAGTTTTTTCTCTAGATGCAAATACCTTTTAATTATGTTAATTAATGTTAAGAATTTTAGGCTTATATTGAAGCTGTATATGGGTCACTATATGATCATTTCTAACTGGATGAAGTCTGTACAGCACAGCATCTTCCTGAGTGTATGATATAGACTGGTAGTCCCAGAGTGAAAAATTTATAAATAAATTTTTCATTGATCTTTTTATAAAAAAAAAATAAGTTTGGCCTTTCTTTTTTGGGGGTGTGTTCCTTTTCCTCCAACACTGTCTGATTTGAAACCATGAAAATGGGACCTTACCTAGGGTGGGGGTGGGGATGGGGGAGAAGGCAGGGGAGATTGGAATAACAAATTTACAAAGGTGCTATTTCCAAATATTAAAGAGATTATTTGAAAATCACTACTTCTCTTGAGCAGCATATGTTTGTGTAATATCTATGTATGGAGAAATATGTATACGTTATAAGTATATGCATTTATGTATACACACACACACACACATATGTGTATATATATATATGTTCAAGGAGGAATCAAATGAATTTGACATCCAGGGTAATTTGCCTAACACAAAAAACTCAAGATTTTCCAAACAATTAGAGAAGTCTCAGGGCTGAATACTTGCTTAGCTGTCTCTCAGTTTGTACCACAAGGCAGATAATTATGCTTATTGTTGATCTTGACTACTTCTGCCTTTAAAAAATCCCCTGGGCTAGCTTAGTTTGTTGTAAGACATATCTTACTGTGGGCACATTCTTAGAATCTTTATCTAGTGAGCTGGAGGCTACCTTAGTCTGTATTTCAGCGACTCTCTCCAAGTTCAGTATACTCCAGGGAAAAAAAAGTAAGCAGTGTGCACTTGTATAGAGGAAGTACATAAAAAGGGGATTTGTGTTTTAATAGAAAACAGAAAAAAAAGCTCAGAGACTCAGGAACGCAGTGTTCAGCTAGTCTGGTAAGACCCCAAACATCTTGGAAATTGTCTACATATTGAAGATAGCCACTCACCCAGTTATGTATTTGAACCAGAAAGATCCCCAGCCACAAACTGAACTTCAAGGATCTACCATCAAGATGGTTTTCAAATTGATCCCAGAAGTTCTGATTCTGTGGAGTGGATACAGGAAGTCAACATTCTCTGTAGTTAGACCAGTGAATAGACTATGTGTACATGAGCCTGTGGTTAACCCATAGTAGACAGATTGGGAAGCTCTGCCAAAGAGTCCCTTCCCTAGCTGCTCAGGGAACAAGTTGACCATATAAATCTGAAAGAAGATTGCAAGAGAGACTTAGCTTTAATCCTGTCACGATTTATATTTACATATACCCCATCCCTGGGAGCTTTACCTAGATAAAGAGGAGTTACTATAACAGGAAATGATAGTCAGTGATCACCAAGCTCTGGTACTAGAAACAATTTAAAGAAACAGTCTAGTTTTTCCGGGCAATTTACACATTCTGACAAACATTTTTTAAGAGTTTTGTATTTGTATGCTTTTCTGTGTCTATAATTTGTCAGTTTGTTTTCAGAAGTCTTAAGTTATAGGTAACAAAGGCTGCTTTTTACAACTAGGACCCAAATCTCTTTCCCCAAAACTAGAATCTCACAGAGTATTTTCAGAATTCCAGCCCATGTACCTGTCAGTCATTATTTCTCACCTTATGCCCATTCTTTTAAAATCAAGTATAAAATGGGGTATCCTTTTATATGGTATTCTTTGTTCATGTGTTTTTTGAGGTATTTTCATTAGACCTCCTTGTGAGGTTGCATTGAGGAATGAAGAGAAAAAAGTGGCTAGGATTGAGATTCAGACCACTTTCTCTGTAGCCTTGGCAAATGCTTCACATTTCTAAGCCTCACCATCTTCATCTATAACATGAAGCAATTGGACTAAATGGAATTATAGAAGAAGTAATTGTTTTCATCCTAAATCTTTTTTTTAGTTCTTTCATTTTTAGTACTCAGTGAGATCTGACTCTCTCCTAGTCACACTTCATCCTTCACCTCCCATTTCCAGTGTAGATTATGCTTTCAAGTCCAGATACCATGATATTGGGGAATTGAAAATGCTACTAAATCCCCATTTCCTTTTCAGGCTCTTAATCTGCAATCTCAACAACATATCCTTCTTTGAGAGTCATTCAATTCAAATTTAGCAACCTCTTTAAAATCTAGGTAAGCCTGGTTTGTTGTTTTTGATTGTTATTGTTCTCAAGGGATTTAGAGTCTAAAGGGGGAAGACTATATGCAAACAAATAGATACAGATATCCTGTATAAACTATATACAGGATAAATAGGAAATAATTAGCAGAAAGAAGGCACTGGAATTAAAAGGTTTTGAGGAAACCTGATAAAGCCAGGATAGTTTAGTTGAAGGAAGTCAATATGTGGAACTGAGGAGGGAAAGTATCCCAGGATTGGGGGACAGATAGAGAAAATGATCGAAAGTGGAGAGATGGAGTATCTTGTTCGTGGAAATGACAAGGGGAGCCCCAAAACACTCTCTCTCTCTCTCTCTCTCTCTGACTTTGGGGGGGAAAGCTTGGGAAACTTCCTCAGAGAAGCTCTCCCCAGGGAGACCCGCCCCAGGGAATCAAGATAAAGTGGTTTCATTCTGTTATTTGGGTGGGACTGGTTGAGTTCAGGACCACTCTTACTTAGCCAGAGCTGGAGCTGGAGATTTCTATCCAACTCTATTGAGTTGGAGATTAGTCCAGGGACACTCATTCAATTCCAAGATTCTCTATTCTGATTCCAACTCAAACTGCTCCCAGCCCCCACCTAGAGCCGCCCATATAACAAGCTTCCTCCAGCCCAATCCCTTGCACAGGACCCAAAAGACCTCTCTCTCTCTCTGCATAGCTGCCACCCTTTGCCCTGAAAAGACATTCTCTTTTCAGCATTACTCTCTCTTTATCTCACTCACCTATTTCCCTAACAGGACCCTATTCACCTTTCTGTCAGGATTTCTCTGCTAGATCTTTACTTCTCTGTCATGACCTGCCACTAAGGAAATTCATTCAAAAGCTGACTTCTCAGTTCTAATAATAAATTTTTTTTGCCAGTTTAACTTTTCAGGTTCGTAAATTCATTTATGAAGGACCTGCACCAACCAGAAGGGGGTTCCCACATCTCTGCCCTGTAGCGACCTTCATCATTTTTGACTTCCTGACTGTGAATCAAGGGGAGCCGAACTTCATTAGAAGGAGATCAGTGTCAACGGATTGAAGAATAAGTAAAGTGTAAGAATGAAGAAGGGACCCCGAAACTCCCTACTCTTGTGCCAAATCCCAAGGGGTGCAGGAGAGCCAAACCTCTCCATTTGGTTCCCCAAACCCCGAACTTGCTACTATGATAAGGTTTAGATTTAGAGAACCAAAATGAAATTAGGATTTCTGGTGGTCAGAGAGTTAAATGATAAGGTCTAGTGGCAGGTTTGGGATATTGAGAAACAAATGGAGAAGTTTGGCTCCCCTGCAATCCCTTGGGATTCGGTGCAAGGGTAGGGAATTTGGGAGACTCTCTTCTGGCACTGCAAAGATTCTCTGTAAAGAATTTACAGATCTGAAAACCTAGATTAATAAAAGAGGTTTATTATAGGGATTGGAAGTAAGGTTAGAACTCCTAACAGAGAGGCATAGAGAAATAGGAAATAGGAAAGAGGAGAAGGAGAAGATAACACTGGAAAAGAATATTATTCCAGAGGGAAGACCTATGGAAAATGAAGTTTTGCACTGAATTCTCAGTGGGCAGAAAGTCCTGGTGGCTGAGTAAGCCACTGAAGTCCATCTGCAAAGACCCTAGTTGATGGAAGCTCATTATATTGGTTGTCTTGGTGGGGGTTGGGAAACCCGAATAGATCAGAACCAGTGGGGGCTGGAAGAGCCCAAGTTGGCTCAGACCCAGTGGGGGCTTGGACAAGCTCGGATCTCCTATTGGAATTCAAAGGGATGCTTTTGACCAGGCTTTGTGAATCAAAGGCCCTGGCTTCCTTGACTCTGGTATGTCTTAGCCAGGAGGGGCTGAGAATCTCAAAGGAATCACAAATCAATAGGAAATACAGTTTCTTAAAGGGACCACAACCCGCTTCAACTAGACCTTATCATTTAACTCCCTGACCACCAGAAACCCTAATCTCATTTTGGCTCCCTAAAGACCTTATCATTTGGTTCCCTACTAAAGGGAATCCCAAAACCTAAACATATTTTTGGTTCCCATACTGGGAACCCCAAAACTAGACTTCACCTCATCATATTTTGGTTCCTGATTCATAAGCCTCATCAAGAAGACTTGAAAGAGAGGAAGGAAGTAGATTATGAAGGATTTGATCCTGGAGGCAATAGAGAGCCCCTGGAGTTTGTTCAACTGGGGGCTGACATGGCTGAACATGTGCTTTGGAAAAACCACTTTGTGTCTCAATTGAGGATTCAATGGAGGTGGGGGAGAGACTTAAAGGAGATAAATCTACCAGCAGGCTATTTTCAATAGTTCCGGCATGAGGTGATGAGAGCCTATACTCAAGTGGTGGTAGTAGTAGTGTCAGAGGAGAAAAATTGAGCTTATTAGAGAGATGTTGGAGATGATGAAATTAACCTTTGGTAACAGATTGGATATAGAGGGGAGGAGACAGAGGGAGGAATCCAGGGTGACTTCTAGGTTATGAGCCTGAGGGATTGAAAAATTGTGTTACCCTCCATAGTAACAGGAAAAGTAAGGGGAGGATTTAGAATAAAAGATGAGTTCTGCTTGGGATGAGTTAAGGTTAAGATGCCTATTGAATATCCAATTTGAGATGACTGAAAATGGAAGTCTGGGGAGAATTTGGGGCAGATGTGAGAATCATCAGCAAAGAGATATAACTAAATCCATGGAAAATGATGAGATCACTAAATAAAGTGGTATAGAGGGAGAAAAAGAAGACAGTCTAGTAAAGAGCATCAGAGAAGGAGCAATCAGATTATCAAGAGAGTATCAAGTAGGAGAGAGTGATCAATAGTGTCAAAGGTGTGATGAATGAAAACCCCAAGAACAAAGCCTGTGAGTAATTGATAACCAATTTATTAATTAAACTAGTAAATAGTTGATAAATTGATGATCATAGTTTCCTAAGGTATCTAAAGACACTCCTCTCCACCAAGTGGAGACCCTGAAAGCCCTAAATAATCCTTCTGAAAGGGAATTCCTCTGACAAGTGCAAATCAATCCTAATTGGTAGATATTTAATAAGGAGGTGGGCTTAAAAGTCTTTTGCTCCTCCTGGTTAGAATATGGCTTGAAGAGACTCAGCTGCCTCCAGCAATCTGGACAGGGAATCTATTTACAATCTGATCTCTCTGGCTGGTTTACTCCTTTGTAAATGGAGGGGAACAAGAACAGGAACTCCTTCTCTCAGAGCAAAGCCTCTCCCAGACTGTACTCTCCTTATATTCTAAAAAGAAATTAGGTCTCCTAGTTAGGTGGGGTCCTGCCCAAGATTTACTAGTATGTTTCTTGAAGGTTAGGAATAATCTTATTAACCAGTCTTGTCCAGAGATGGACTGACCTTTAAGGGAAAATTAGAAGGAAAAAAAATCTAGATTTAAATTTATTACTTAGTTATTAATACTTTAGTTAATAACAGTTATTATAATAACCTCTCAAAGGCTACAGAGCAGTCAAAGAGAATGAAGATTGAGAAAAGGCTATGGATTTGGCAGAGATCATCAGTAATTCTGGAGAGAGAAGTTTCCATGGAATGATAAAGCTGGAAGCTGTATTGTAAAGAGTTTGAAGAGAGTGAGAAGAAAGTAGAGACACCTATTGAAAAATTTTTTTTTTAAAGTTTAGCTACAATGGTAGAGAAGATAGAGAACGATAATCAGTGGAGATAGAAAGGTTTGTTAAGAGATTTTTTAGAATGGGGGAGACATGGTATATTTATAGGCAATAGGGAATAAGCCAGTAGACAGACTGAAAATAAGTGAAAGATGGGGTCAACAGAAGAGACAGTCTGTTGAAAAAGATGGGATGGAATAAGGGAATTCCATGGGAATGGAATAACCCCTAAGGAGTTAAAAAGGGGTTAGCCTGGATAAGAAATAAGATAGTCTTTTATCACCAAATGCTTCTTGGATATCTCAAATAAGATGCCTTATAAACATTTTAAACTTAACATATTCAAAACAAAACTCACTCTCTTTTCCACAAATTCTCCCTTCTCAACTTTAATATTACTGTTGAGGCCATCACCACTCTCCCTTCTCAACTTTAATATTACTGTTGAGGCCATCACCACTCTTCCCAATCACCCAGACTTGTAATCGTGATGTCATCTTTGACTACTAATTCACATTCATTTCACATATTCAAGGCATTGTCTAATCTTAGTGTTTCTATCTTTCACAAAATCTCTCACTAATATTTTTTCTACTCCACAGGCCCGGCTCAACTCTCAACTAAACTATTATAGCACTTTTGCAACTGATATCCTTGTCTCTAGTCGTTCCCTACTCCAATCTATGCTCCACTCAACAGCCATGGTAATTTTCATCCCACTATTTAATAAATTCTAGTGACTTCCTATTACCTCTAAGATTTAAAAAAAATCCTGTTTGGAATTGAATGAGGCAACTAGATAGCAAAGTAGATAGAACACTGAGCTTGGAATCAGGAAGACTCATCTTTCTGAGTTCAAATTCAGCCTCAGACACTTACAAACTGTATGATCCTGGGCAAGTCACTTCATCCTATTTGCCTCAGTTTTTTCATTTGTTAAAATGTTCTGAAGAAGGAAATGACAAACCTTTTCAGTATCTTTGCCAAGAAAATCCCATATAGGGTCACAAAGACTTAGACACACTGAACAAAAACAAACTGGAATTGAAAACCCTTCATAGCTTGAACCTCTTATCTTTCTAATCTTCTTACACTTTACTCCCCTTCCTGAACTTTAGTATTTAGTTTCACTGGCCTATATGTGGTTCATCTATATAAGGCCCTCACACTTCCCTTTATGTGTTCCTTCAAGATCCAGGTCAAATCTCACTTTTTGCAGAAGGTTTTTTAATACCCTATTCCCCACAATCCTTTCCCTTTTAGACTCTTCCATTTGATTGTTGTTGTTCAATCATTTTTCAGTGGTGTCCAACTCCTGGTGACTGCATTTGAGGTTTTCTTGGCAAAGATACTGGAGTATCTTTTTCCTTCTCCAGTTCATTTTACAGATGAGGAAACTGAGGCAAACAGGGTGAAGTGACTTGCTCAGGGTCACATAGCTATTGGTTGCCTGAGGCCAGATTTGAGCTCAGGAAGATGAGTTTTGCTGAGCTAGGCCAAACTATCCACTGTAGCAACTAGCTGCCTGCCTGTGTATATAATATACAGCTGTGGATATGAGACATATATAATATGTGTGTATGTTTATGTATACATATAATGTGTATCTGTATTATATATATATACACACAAATGTATCATATGCACATAATTATACACATATTATTTCTCCGATTAGAATGAAAACGTTTTAAAGTTTTTTATTGTTTCAAATACATGCAAAGATAGTTTTCAATACTCACCTTTGCAAAACCTTGTGTTCTAATTTTTTCCCCCTCTCCCTACCCCTCTCCCTCTCCAAGGCAACAAGCAATCTGATATAGGTTAAACATGTGTAATTCTCCTAAACCTATTTCCATATTTGTCATACTATGCAAGAAAAATCAGATCAAAGGGGAGAAAAACAGAGAAATTTTTTTAAAAACAAGAACTTTTAAAAAGTGATAATAATATATTTGATCCACATTCAATTCCCATACTCTTCTCTCCGGATATGGATTCCAAGTCTATTGGAATTGCCTTGAATCACTGCATTGTTGAAAAGAACCAAGTCTTTCACAGTTGATCATCACGTAATTTTGTTTTTGCTGTGTACAATGTTTTCTTGATTCTGTTCACTTCACTCAACATTAGTTCATATGTCTTTCCAGGCTTTTCTGAAATCAGCCTGCTCATCATTTCTAATAGAACAATAATAGAATGAAAACTTCTTGAAATCAAGGAAAGTAGTTTTTCTTTGTAAGCACTTAATATATGTTTGTTGAGTGACTGACTAACTGACTTTGGAAAAATAATGGTATCATGAATAAGGCTTTCCAGACCTAGTCAGGGAGAACTGGGTCCAAATACTCCCATTAGACAATTATGAGCTATGTGTTTCTGGGTAAGTCACTTAACTATTCAGTAACTCATATCAAACTGTGCATATCCTTTGACCCAGCAGTGTTATTACTGGACTTATATCCCAAAGAGATATTAAAGGAGGGAAAGGGACCTGTATGTACAAAAATGTTTGTGACAGCCCTGTTTGTAGTGTCTAGAAACTGAACACTGAGTGGATGCCCATCAGTTGGAGAATGGCTGAATAAATTGTGATATATGAATGTTATGGAATATTATTGTTCTGTAAAAAAATGACCAGCAGGATGATTTCAAAAAGGCCTGGAGAGACTTACATGAACTGATGCTGAGTGAAATGAACATGACCAGGAGATCATTGTACATAGCAACAACAAGATATACGATGATCAATTCTGATAGACATGACTTTCTTCAACAATGAATTAATTCAGACCAGTTCCAATTATTCAGTAATGAAGAGAGCCATCTACACCCAGGGAGAAGACTATGGGAACTGAGTGTGGACCACAACATAGTATTTTCACTCTTTCAATTGTTGTTTGCTTGCATTTATGTTTTCCTTCTCAGGTTTTTTTTTCTTTCTAGATTTGATTTTTCTTGTGCAGCAAGATAACTGTATGGATATGTATACATATATTGGATTTAACATATTATTTTAACATGTATTGGAATACCTGCCATCTAGGGGAAGGTATGGGGGGAAGGAGGGGAAATTTTGGAACAGAAGGTTTTGCAAGGGTCAGTGTTGAAAAATTACCCATGCATATGTTTTGTAAATAAAAAACTATTCAGTAACTCAGTTCTCTCATCTCTGAAAGGAAGGGATTAGACTCCCTCTATGCCTCTTCTGGCTTTAAATCTATCTCTATCATCCTTTTCAACCTTGAAGATATTCAGTGAGCATTATTCCACACTATTCCTTTCCAGGGCAGACAAATAAAATTACGATTTGCTCTAGAAATAAAAAAGAAACTAACCAGAATATCCAAAAATAGATTGTTTAACATATGCATTCCTAAGTTTTATTGGGCTTTACTGGGTGATTCCAGAAGTTTAATTACTACATGAAAATATACTTCTGTCCAAAGAGAAAATGGCCTCATTATGGCCAGACTATTCCTTCTGTGAAATTCTAAAAGTGGTCATTAGCTCATCCAAGTGACAGGCAGTGGATACAGGACAAAGGCCTGGGCTCAGAGAAGCCTGTGATCTCACAGGATTTAGAGCTAAAAAGGAAAGGACCTTAGGATCAAAAAGGCCAATCCTTTCATCATCCTTTCATACACACGAGGAAACAAAGCCTGAAAAGTTTTATTTGAGGGCATACAACTAGTAGATGATAGTTGGGATTCCAAAGTCAGAACTCTGTCTGGTTCTGTTCAATCTAGTTTGGGCCTTGGTTCTATCACTAGTTAAATCCATGACACAGGCAAAACATTTCTCTTTTGGATTCTTTTTTCATTTGTAAAAATGAGGGAACTAGTGTTAATGACCCAAGTCATAAATATCTTCTAGCTTTAAAATCTTGACTTACTTAATATTTCCCATCCTGCCTCACTTACCCCTCATAAATGACAATCAAAGAAGTTGATATGGCTAAAAGATGTTGGGTAATATTTGTACCACAGGATTTTGGATTCAATCACTCCTGGGACAAACTGTCCTAGTTTCCTTTACTTATATCCAGTTTTGGAGAGTTTCCATTGAGAAAGCCTCATTTTAGCAAGGCCATCATGAGAGCTCTTGCTCAGTACCTCAGATAGGAGAAAGGACCTGGCAGATGGGCTTCTATTGGGGGTCTACCCCAAGTCATTTTATCTCAAAACAATAGACTTATTTGCATCTCCTTTAATTAAGTTTCCTTTTCTGAAAGACACATTTGACTGAGAAAGCCTTTGTGGCTCTCAGGGGGGTAGCACAAAGATTTTTTCTTCTTCTTGTGGGGTGGCAGTAGGGAAGAGACAGTCCTGAGCATTTTTCTATTGATGGAAAAATGTTATGAAACTGGCGTTTGAAGTTGAGAAAACTCTCTCCACTCATGCTTTTTGCTTAAATTGATAAAAGGCAGAGTTTTTATACAGTAGATGAAAGTTCTGAGTTTGAAGAATTTACTTTTCTTTTCATGCAGATACAGATGGCTAAGAATGATTTTCCCTTCTTCAGAGAAGAAATAATCACACTGCCCTACACATGTATTTTGAAGTTATTCTGGCTCTCCTTTCATAGTTCTACATCAGAACAATAGCAGTAACAACAAAAACCCAACAAGTTCTTAATCACGTGCAAATTGTTTTATTTCTAAAAAACTGCCAACTTCTCGAGGCAACCTAACTCAAATATATATCCTCCTCAAAGCCAGAGAGGATCACCTTGGGAGCTGCTGGTGTAGCATCCTACAGTGAGTGACAGAAATCAGCCAACCATGGCAGGAGGTCAGCCATAGCAGGTGATGCAGACCAAGGGCTTCTGCTGAAGCAGTTGTCAGAGCTGTAGACACAAATTTCCAACTGCAAACGGTAATTTTTTGGTGCAGTCTGGTCAAACAAACAAAAAAAAGTAGTCTATCTTTTGGAGAAAATTGTAGTATCATAATTGGCTGACTGATGCATGAGCCCTAAGTGATTAGAGGGCCAGTGCTGGGTTGTGATTACTATGTTCATCTGCTAGTAGAAGGTAGCTGTGATTTTGTGTGCATGCATGGATTTTGAGTATGTGCAGTTGTGCAGGAAGAGTATAAATATGTGAAAGATATGGAAGAGGGAAGAGTATAGATAGTTGCTCTTGTTTAGAGGTTCTCTAGATACGGGATTTGAGTCAGGCAGCTTGCATGAGAATCCTGGTTCTGCTGTTAAATACCTGCTTGATCTTGGAAGAATAACTTAATCTTTTTATGTCTCAATTTCCTCATCTATTAAATGATAGAGTTGGACTAGATTTCCTGAAAAGTCCCTTCTAATTCTCTATCTTTGACCTTACATTCCCAAAACAAATTGATGAATATTAACCACAAGCTAATACCAAATCCCTCTATTTCCTCCATGCAGTTAATAGAGAGGGATGTCATTTAAGTTGAGAAGTTATTTTTTTAAATTGCAGCTAAAACTATCCCATAAAATGTTAAAGTTAAGTCTTTATTCCATTTCATCTTTGTTCTGCCTGTTATCATTATCATTCCAGTCTCCAAAATTTTCCTGGCCTTTCCCCTAAGTGTCCATCTGCTAAATAAAGCAGATTCTAAATAACCGGAATGCAACATTCTTTCTGCCTGTGCTAGCTTGGGTAAATAATTTAATTTCCCTGGGCCCTAGTTTTCCTTATCTGTAAAATTAGGAAGTTGAGCTGAATTGTCTCTAAGGTCCTTTCCAGTTCTGGACTGATAATACTATAACATAAGTGAAGAGGGAGGCAGCAAACTTTGTCTTTGTAAGAATTAGTAGAGGTTTTTTGGGGGGGGAAGAAGGGATTACTCATTAGATGATTAAAGGTTAGGAGACAAGGTAGCCTCCAGAAGTTGGGAGGAAATAGAAGGGTAATGGGTGTGGTCATAGGAAGGAGGACCAATGATGGAAAGGGGTGGGGCCAGCTGTAAAATTTCCCAGGAGAGTGAAGATGTAAGTCAAAGTATTCTATTTGGAAAGGTAGGGGTTGGTGCAGGATGGGCAGAGTGAAGAGCTATAGATGTAAGACAGGTTGAAGGTCCCTGAGCCAAGATCTTGTTTTACCTGAGTCACTTTATTTTCTTCTCACTGCAACTTGGCGTTATTCTTATAATAAAGTGCAATAGATTTGGTGCTGTGAAGTCCCTGACAAAGATAAATCTCTTGAAGCAATATTTCATACTTCCTAAGATTACCTGAGGAAACCTTTCCCACCTCTCCCTTAGAGTTTCCGGCTTACCCTGCCCTACCCGGCCTTTCCCAATGAAGAGCTACGGAGACTGCCTTTAGGCCCCTCCCCCTCCTCATTCACCTAACTCCCTCCCCTTTCAAACTCCCCAATTCAGTCTCCTCATTCTTTCTTCTTTCTCCTTTTTCCTTTAAAGCTATTTTTCCCCTATTCATTCCCAGGGGCCTCTGCCCTTTTTTCCTTGACTGGTCCCCTCTCGGGAAGCAGCTGCTATGCTAATGAACCCAGAAGAGAAAGAGAAGGAGACAGGAGAGAAAGGCCCAGAGCTCTCCAAATGCTGAATAAGTCCCCATGGAGGGAGGAGGCGGCCCTTTCTGACAAAGGGGGTCTCCAGCCCGAGCCCCTCCCTTTTCCCCCAACACCAGCACCCTTTCACATTCAAATCCATTAAACAGGGCTATTCAAAGCCTCAAAGAAAATAGCTGCTAGTCTCCAACCCAAATAGGCAATAGACCAGCATCCAGTCTCCCCCCTCTCCCCCGCCGCCCCTGCCCTAGACCCTCCTGCTGGAATGTATAAACAGGTCCCAAGCAAGAAGGGCATTGGAGTGGGGGGACGGAATAGACAAAGTGCAGAGTTCGGCTCCCGTCGCACCTTAACTCTCCTTTCTCTCCATTTAACAGAAAAAGTCCCCCACTATATCCGCCTCCGTAGTCCCACGCTCATCTCCAACCTATCCTCAGATTAAGGGGTTTGGGGGAAGAGAATAGAAGTTGTGGTATGGGTTACTTAAACGCTGGCTTGGGAAGGGATGGGCAGTCTACAAAAAAAAGCTGAGGCGGCTCTGAGCTAGGACTGCTGGTGGGAGGTGGCCCCTGATTGTGACAGCGGAAGATTTAGATTTTATCGGGTGCAGGAATGGAGTTTAACTCCCTAGAGATAAAGGGAGCTTCAGCACTGGATATCTGCGTGTGTCGCAAGGCGGTGGTGCCATGGATGTGCGCAGACAGACAGACCAGTCGTGGGCGGGGGCGGGGAAGTGTTGCAAGCCAGCCCTGGAAGAGAAAGACCGAGCAAAGGGTCTTAAATTTGTCCCGATGACCCTGGCACCCTCAGATGCAGAAGTTTCAGCCTCGGGCTCTCGCCACAGCAAATTCCTAAGCTTCAACTCCAGCCCCCAAACTCAAGTTCAAGGTGAAGTGATGGGGCTTTCCTGGAAGCCAGTGGAGACGCCCGGCTAAATCTGAAGCTACGCGGAGAATAGATCGTTGTCAGATCTGTGATAGTTTGAAAGGATCTGCTAACATTCTAAAGACTTTGTTTAAAAAAACACAACAACCCCCACAAGCAACAGCAAAAAAAAACCCCAAAAAACAAAAAAACACCCAAAAACAAAAAACCCGCCCCGCCCCTTCCCACTTTCATTGGCTGCTGCCTTCCTGGCTGGGACATCCTTCCTTACTCTCAATTGGTTGATTTTGCCCGCAATTTAAATTTACGGCTCCTGAATGGGTGACTGTTAAGGACTCACACCAGGCTGTGACTTGAATATTCCGCCTTGATGTACTCACACGCTCCACTTTCCCAGGCTGGATCCCTTGGAATTCGAGCCAGAAAGGTGTGATGTATACTTCAAACCGAAAGAGGGCGATAGAAAGAGCGCCCAGGCAGGGACGGGGTGGACAATATCGCCATCTCGTGGTCATGTATAACAACTCCAGGAGAGCCTCGAGGCAAAAGGACCAGCTGTTCTCAAATTCTGAAACTCAGTTTCTCCGCCTATTTTTTCCCTCTCCTCCCGAGTTTCCCCATTTATCTTCCCTCAGTACAATGACCTGCCGCGCGGGAGACACTTAGGACTTGCAGTATTGTGCAGTTGTATTGCACCCCCTCCCCCCTTTTCTCTCCCTCCTCCCCCTCCCTCCCCCCTGCCCCCCGTTTTCCCAGGACTTAGTTAAAACTCGTGGATTCCAGTACCGACCCTGACATTAGCTGTGCTTGTCACTACAGAAGTCACTTCTCCCAGCTGAACCTCAGTTTCCTCATCTGTAACTAGACACAAGATTATCACTAATAGCAAATTCCTAAGCTTCAACTCCAGCCCCCCAAACTCAAGTTCAAGGTGATGGGGGTTTCCCGGAGGCCAGTGGAGGCGCCCGGCTAAATCTGAAGCTACACAGAGAACAGAATAGATCAAAAGGGAAAAAATGAAAAAGAAAAAAAAAAAGCAAGCAAACAACAAAAAGGTAAAAATACTATGCTTTGATCCACATTCAGTCTTTTTAATTGTCTCTGGATGTGGTGGTTCTTTTCATCACAAATCCATCGGAATTGGCCTGACTCAGCTGATTGTTGAAAAGAACCAAGTCCAAAATATCACATCACCTCGTTGCCGTGTACAGTATTCTCTTACTTCTATTCACTTCACTTAGCATCAGCTCATAGAAATTCCTCCAGGCTTTTTTGAAATCAGCTCGATGATTGTTTCTTACAGAACAAACCATAATAAATTATGAATAACCATAACTTATTCAGTCATTCCCCAACTGATGGGCATTCATTATTTTCCAGTTCTTTGCCACTAAAAAAAAACTACAAATATTTTTGTATATATGGAATCTTTTTCCGTTTTTATGATCTCTTTGATAAACAGACCTAGTAGAGACACTTGCATCAAGTTTCTCTTTAAAAATTTCATTTCTAAAATATATAGGGAAATGAGCCAAATTTGTCAACTATCAAGTTATTTGTCAATAATCAAAGGATATAAGTGGGCAGCTTTCAAAGAAAGATAAAACCTATCAAGAGCATTTGGGGAAAAAAATTCTCTAATAGAGAAATGCATATTAAATACCCATCAAATTAGCTAAAAGAAAAGAAAAAGGAAAATGATAAATGCTGGAAAAGATAGGGAAATAAGTACAATAATTTTTTTTAAATTATAGCTTTTTATTTACAAGATATATGCATGGGGAAATTTTCAGCATTGACAATTGCAAAACCTTTTGTTCCAACTTTTCCCTTACTTCCCCCCACCCCTTCCCCCAGATAGCACATTGAAATAATGTACAATTAACCTGTGAAGGAAATAAAAAATGCAGGAGGAAAAATAGAGGGATTGGGAATTCTATGTAGTGGTTCATATGCATTTCCCAGAGTTCTTTCGCTGGGTGTAGTTGATTCAATTCATTACTGCTATATTGGAACTGATTGGGTTCATCTCATTGTTGAAGAGAGCCACATCCATCAGAAGTGATCATCACATAGTATTATTATTGAAGTATATAATGATCTCCTGGTCCTGCTCATTTCACTCAGCATCAGTTCATGTAAATCTCTCTAGAGGGCTTCCACAAACATTCTTGCACATACAGGTCCCTTTCCCTTCTTTAAAATTTCTTTGGGATATGAGCCAAGTAGTAATACTGTAGGATCAAAGGGTATGGATTGTTTGATAACTTTTTGAGCATAGTTCCAAATCGTTCTCCAGAATGACTAGATATATTCACAATTCCACCAACAATGTATCAGTGTCCCTGTTTTCCCACATCCCCTCCAACATTCCACATTATCTTTCCCTGTCATTCTAGCCAATCTGACAGGTGTGTAGTGGTATCTCAGAGTTGTCTTAATTTGCAGTTCTCTTTTTAATAATGACTTGGGGCATCTTTTTATATGGCTATAAATAGTTTCAATTTCTTTGTCTGAGAATTGTCTGTTCATATCCTTTGACCATTTATCAATTGGAGAATGGCTTGATTTCTTATAAATTAGAGTCAATTCTCTATATATTTTGGAAATGAGGTCTTTATCAGAACCTTTGACAGTAAAGTATTGTTGATAGAGCTGTGAATTAGCCTAAACATTTTAGAAAGCAAATTGGAACTAAACTCAAAAATCTATTAAACCTCTGACCCCACTAATATTGCTTACAATACAAAGAAGTTTTTAAAAGAAAAAAATTTTATATATAGAAATATATTCATAGCAACTCTTTTTGTGGTGACAAAGAATTAGTGAGAAGAAGTCCATCAACTGGAGAATGGCTGAATAAGTTTTAGTATATGAATATGGTAGAACTACTATGCCTTAAGAAATGATGGAAGGGATAGTTTCAGAGGAAAACAGAAATACATAAGAACTGACATAAGATGAAGCAAGAAAAACCAGGAGCATAATTTATACAATAATAGCAAAATTGTAAAGATAATCAACTTTGAAAAACCTAGTAACTCTGTTCAGTAATCAACTAAAATTCCATGATGAAATATGCTATCTACCTCCAGATGGAGAGCTATATATTCAAAGTTCCAAATGAAGTACATTTCTCCTATTTCTTTTTCTTGTTATTTTGAAAACATGACTAATGTGGAGATTTGTAATGGGATCTATTTTTATTATCTTTTTAATAGATGGGAGAGGGAGACAGAGATGGAAAGGGAAAGATTTTGGAGCTGAAAATAAAATAATAAAGCTGAATTTTTAAAAAGTGTCAATTAATTGATTGAGGAACTGATAAAAGGAAAGGATTTAAGTTTGTTTTCCTTGGACTCAGAAAAAAGAATTAAAATTGGTAATTTCAGGGAAAACTTCTTTATCTGTAAGACTTATGCAAGAATGAAATGGGCTGCCCTGAAAGGGGATGGATGAGTTCCTTCTTCTATGAGGTCTTTTAGCAAAGACTGAATAATTATTTGTTAGGTATGTTAGAGAGTTAATCTTTTGTTCTAGTTTAAATTAAATGGTCTCTGAAGTCCCTTCTAACTAAACTTCTATGATTTGATAATTCACATTTGGCTTTATCAATATGGCACTGGAAAGTTAGCAGGTGGCCACCAACATAAAGAAATAATTTGTTTTGTTCTCTCCTGCCTCCTCAGTATGGGTCACAGTAATCTCTGTATAGCCTAGTGATGAGTTTCATGTTCCCCATTCTCCTCTCCCATCATTGGTTCACTCTTTAAAATCTTTATCCACCAAGATATAGGACTGGGAGGTGGGCATATGTATTTATGTTTACTCATATAATTGTATCTGGATTAGTATTTGTTTGAATAGATATATAGGTATGTGATTGTGCAAAATATACACGTTTTTGTTTCTTTCTATGTGTGTCTCTGTATGTTCATCAATACCTCTGGATGGATGGATGTAGGTATCTCATGAACTACAGTCATATCTGAAAGGGGTGAGATTTGGGGTCCTGTAAGCCCTTTGGAGGACTATTTTCATTTCCCTTTATATCTTTTCTATTCCTTGAGACAGTAATATCCCCCACATATCTAGAAGCCTTTTAACGAATACTTGTAGAATCATTGTGTGTATTCATTCATTCATCCAACAAGCATTTATTAAGTGCTTTCTGTGTTCAAGACACTAAGCTAAGTGCTAAAGTATACCACAAAATATCCAATACCTAGTAGAATATAAGTTCCTTCAGGCAAGGCGCTCTTTTTAATTTTGTCTTAATATTCTGGCACTTTGTGTTTTGCACACAGAATATATTTAATAAATGTTTATTAAATCAAATTGAATTATTGGACCATAAATCATGCCCTTCAATGAATTTATGATGTAGAAGGTATGATAAATTGTACACATTAAATATAATACCAATTGGAATATAATAAATGCACAAGAGAAATACAAAATACAAAGATATCTGTGCAGGGAAAAATCAATTATAATTTGGATAAATTAGAAAAAGGGGTGATATTTATGATGGACTTGAAGGATAGATAGATTGTTATTTGATTGAAATGTAAATGAAGAACATTCTAAGTATTGGCAATGCTGAGAAAAGGCATGGAAAAGTATGAGATATTCTTGGATGATGAGCAATCTAAGTATGATAATATGGATAAAATAGTTTGGGAGCAGATGGTGGAGGACTTTGAATATTTGGCTAGGGAATTGTTTTTTGATTCTATAGTCAATAGGGAGCCATTAAATATTTCTTAACTGGGGAATAGTGTGATCTGAACTACATGTCCATGGAAGAACAGTTTTATAGTAGTATGTGAATAGAATGGATTGAGGAGGAATTATAGACAGGGAGACCAATCAGGGACTGTTAAAACATAAGGGCTACTAGGTAGCAGAACAGATAAAATGCTGGGCCTGGAATCAGAAAGACCTGAGTTCAAATTCAAATACTTGCTAGATGTATGATCCTGGGCAAGTCGCTTAATCCTATTTACTTCAGTTTCCTTACCTGTCAAATAAGCTGAAAAAGGAAATGGCAAATCATTCCAATATTTTTGCTAAGAAAACCCCAATAGGGTCACTAAGAATCACACATGATGAAAAAACGACTGAACAACAACTAAACAATATGTCTTATAAAATATAAAGATGAAAACTAGAATAGTAATAGTGAGAATGAAAAGGAAAGGATTAATGCAAGAGTTATTTTGATCTGGTAACTGATTGGATGTAGCAAATTAGGGAGAGGGAAGAATGAAAGAATACCTTGAGGTGACAGACCTGATAGACTGAAAGAATAGAGCAGATTTTCAACAGAAGGGCTCTGCATTAAAGAGGGAGAATAGAGGAGAAGAAAAAGGCTCCTTGACCATTTGTTTCCTGATTGTTACTCCTCATAATCAAAGCTTATAGGACATATGATTCTGTTTTAGGGTTCCAATATGTGTGGATTTTGATATCTAGTGCAGACACGGAAAAGAAAAAGAATAACACAATGTTCTCCAACCATCTTGTTATCTATCACATATTCTTCTTTATATCACATACATTTTTCAATTTCTCAGCAAATGTTTTCTGTTTTTTGATCATGAAATTATGAATCTTTATTATTTATAGATTTAAAAAACTTTATAATAAATTTAATATATAATTTTCTTTTATTTTTTCTTTTTTTAAAAATAGTATTTTATTTTTTCCAAATGCATACAAAGTTAGTTTTCAACATTCACCTTTGCAAAGCCTTGTGTTCTAAATTTTTCTCCCTCTCTTCCCCTTTGCCTCCCTTCCCAAACAGCAAGCAATCCAGTATAGGTTAAACATGTGCATTCTTCTAAATATATTTAATAAATATTTGTTATTATGTCATTGAATATAAATAAACTCAATTACTATTTACTTTAATTGTTCAAATTCTTTATTTTGAATAAGTCATTCACTTTACATTTAAAAATAGATGTTTATCTTTAAATTAATTTATGTCAATGCATAAAGTATCTTAAAACTTTTTCGGTCGCTTCTGAGTCTCATCAGGATTTTTTGTCTATTCTTTCTCATTAAATTTTCCATTTATATGGCCTTAGTTAGTATTGACTTTGTTTTTTTTGTCTGTTTTCTTTACTTTGAATTATTTCCTAAAGGTCTTTCCAGATTTCTTTGAATTACTGGTACTTGTGCATCTTAACTGCATTAGTTTTTTATTATAGTAATGTACCATAATTGATTTAACTATTCCCCCATTGTTGCTCATTTAAATTGCTTCCAGTTTCTTTGCTAATATATTTAATGCTGCTATGAAAATCTCTGAACAAATAATTCTTTTTTGGGTCACTCCTGACAATACTTTCAGGGCATAGTCCTAACAAAGGAATTATTGAATCAAAGGATAGAATAATTTTTGTAACTCTTAGGTTACAAAATTTTTCATCCAGCTGTTCTCCTCTGCACTGTGCAATCAGGTCCCAGGAACATCTTCATCCTGGAAGAACATCTCAGCCCTGGAAATCACACCTCATCAGTACCCTCTGATTGGAGAGAGAAGGAAATCTCCCAGAATCTCCATTTAGGGAAAGTTCCCAGGCAAAATAATTTCATTTCCCACCGGGATGCATTGCATTGGAGTTCCTTTTTCAACTTCCTTATGTATGTTAATTTCCCTCATTAGAATACAAGCTCTTTGGGATTATCTATTTCTGACATGATTAGCACCCTCCCTGGCAATGTAAAGAGCACTAAATAAATGCTTTTTTAAAAATCTGAATGGCTGATTACGGTGTGATACCAAACTGTTTCCTAGAAGGATTCTACAAATTTGCAACGCCAAAGCAATGAACATATATATCTATTATACATATCTATTTCTGCCAGATATTTGTATCTTGGTTTCCCATTCGCGCCCACCCCTCAACTCTATTAAACTGCAAGTTCCCCAGGCAGCAGAGGACCTAGCACATAGTAGGTGCTTAACATTTATATTTATAGAATAGAATAGAATAGAATGGAATGGAAAATTGGCGGCACCAGACCAGGTCTAATAATGGGGTTTTTATTACCAAGGCATTTTGTCCCCAGGAGGATGCAATCCTTCGCTACGGCCACAAGGTGGAAGCAGTAGCTCAGATGCTTGCCCAAACAGGGGCCGTTAGACTATCTGGAGAAGTGGGGACATGGACCTAGTCCAATCCTTTCCTGAAAACAAAAATACCTCTGTAACCGGTGCCCACATCTTATCGTTTTCAAGTGTCACTTTCCTCCGGGCTTGGAAGGACAATGGGACGGAAAGACTGGCAAAGCTGTTTCTGGTAGGATACTTGCCCTTGCCCCATCACCAGGGAGTATTCACATTTATCACGGACGACAAACTGCCTGAGGGGGATAGAGCTGTTCATAGACTCTAGCTTTCCTATTTACATGAAAGTCTGAGGAAGACTCCGTTTCGCTCTTGAGATTAATTTCAAGACCCGGGAGGGAGCAATCCAAAATTTTCAGATTGAGCGGACTCTGGTGGTTAGTGGAAAGACTGCAGCCTTTACCTCCACCCGCACCTAGCAGAGATAGACACCCAGCAGGTGCTTCACGGAGGAGGGGCCAGATCATCCCTTTGATGAATAATTACTATAGGGAAGTGTAATCTGTTAATAGGCTTAAGGAAAATCATGCTCAAGCTAAGACCCAAGAGTATTAGGGAAGAAGCCTCAAGAGTTACTGGAGTCATACATTTTATAATTTGTTTTGTCTTACAAAAGGTGATGGTGATGACTAATGTGGAAATATATTTAATATGATTGTACGTGTATTAAATTTTGCTTTCTGTCTTGGGGAATGGGGAGTTAAGGGAGGAAGGGAGAAAAATAAAATACTATTGAGTGAAGGAAAAAAAGGTGATGGTGAACTGACAAGAGTTCTGGACTAGAAGTGAGAAAGATTTCAATTCAGAATGCCATCTCTGACACTTATTGTGTGATTATGATCAAATCATTTAATCTTCCTCAACCTGCTTTTCTCATCTGTAAAGTGGGTAGAATTATAACGATAGTATTCATCTAATAGAGTTGTGAAGTTTAAACAAGATAGTATTTGTAAAATGCTTTGCAAACTTTAAAATTCTACATGAATTTCAGTCATTATTACTGTTGCTTGGCTATGAAAATAATGGTTCCAGGACCCAAATCTGAATATTAGTAACCTCATTAAAGAGTACTTCTGGCAGCCTATGTATTTCACATGTTGAAACTGAGAGGTAACAGAAATAAGCAGAGCTGAAACTAGGAATTTTATCATGGAGCAAAAACAGTTGGTGGGGAAGTAATAACAGTAAATCCCTTAAAGCAATGTTCTTAACCTGAAATTAATAGACAGATTTCAGGAGGTCTATGGACTTGGTTGGGGAAATAAATAAATACATATATATCATTTATTTTTACTAGCCTCTAACTGAAATTAAAATTACATTCCTTAAATTATTTTAAAACATTATTCTGAGACGGGGTCTATAGGCTTCATCAGATTGGCAAAGGGATTTTTTTTCCATTAAAAAAGTAAATAACTATTTACTAAATGACTACTATGTGCCAGATAGCATGCTAAATTTTGGGGATACAAAGAAAGTCCAGACAGCCTCTGTCCTTTGAGGAACTCACAAGTGAATGGGGAACAACATGCAAACAACTATGGATAAAATAAAATCTGTATACAAGATAAATGTTTATCCTTAGTTTTTTTTTAGCTTTTTATTTTCAAGATATATGCATAGATATTTTTCAACATTCACCCTTGCAAAATCTAGTGTTCCCAAATTTTTCTCTCTTCTTTTCCCCACCCCCTCCCTTAGACAGCAAGTAATCCAATATAAACATGTGCAATTCTTCTATACATATTTCTACATTTATCATGCTGCACAAGAAAAATCAGATCAAAAAAGAAAGAAAATGAGAAAGAAAACATAAAGCAAGCAAACAACAACAAAAAAGGTGAAAATACCATGTTATCCACATTCATTTCCCACAATCCTCTTTATGGATGCAGATGGCTCTCTCCATCAAAAGTCTATTGGAATTAGCCTGAATCACCTCATTGTTGAAAAAAACATCAGAATTGATCATCACATCTTGTTGCTATGTACAACGTTCTCTTGGTTCTGCTCCACTTAGCATCAGCTCATTGAGTCTCTCGAGGTCTCTCTGAAATCATCCTGCTTATCATTTCTTATAGAATAATAATATTCCATAACTTTCAAAACTTATTCAGTCATTCTCCAACTGATCCACTCAGTTTCCAGTTCCTTGCCATCACAAGAAGTGCTGTTACAAACATTTTTGCACATATGAGTCCTTTTCCCAAAGAGATTTTTTTATGTTCACCAGGACATAAGAACTGTTGTCTTAGAGTGTCCAACCACTAACATCATGAGAGTTGAGAAGAAAGGTCCAAGGGAGAGAAAATACTTTTCTTTATGTCAGATATCAATTTCTTGAAAAAGTACCAACCATCTTCTCTAGATAAAGTTCTAGGGATAATATTCATAAGAATTTACATAAATTTATTTAACAGATATTTACTAAGTCAACTAATCAAGTCAACAAGCATTTTTAAAGTGCCTTTATGTGCTGGGCACTGTGCTAAGTGCTGGAAATAAAATAAAAGAAAAAAAAGTCCTTATTTTTATTCTCCTTTTACAATCTAATAGGGGAGACAGAATGCAAATAATTATGTACAAATATGTACATATATACATATATAGGATAAATTCAAGATGATTTCAAGGAAGGCAATAGCATTAATTGGGACATAGATTTTTTGCAGAAGGTAAGGATTTTAGCTAGGGCAGCTAGATGGCACAGTAGATAAGAGTGCCAGGCCTGGAGTCAGGAAGAACTGAGTTCAAAATTACCCTCAGACATTTACTAGCTATGTGATCCTGAGCAAATCACTTAACCCTGCTTACCTTAGTTTCCTCATCTATAAAATGAGTTAGAGAAGGAAATAGCAAACCATTTCATTATCTCTGCCAAGAAAACCCAAAAAGGGGTCACAAAGAGTTGGACATCACTGAAAAATGATTAGATACCAACAGGATTTTAGCTGAAACTTGAAGGGAAGCAGGAGATAAACATGAGGAGAGACAGCCATAAAAAACATCAGGAATCAGAAGCCTGAGTGCTTTGTAAGAAGCCATCTCAAAGAGGCCAGTGCCATTGGATGACTCAGAATATCGGTGAATGAGGTGTAAGACTAAAAAAGTAGGAGGGGCAAAGTTATGAAAGACTATATTTAAAATTCAATTTTATTTTATTTTAAAGTTCTGAATTTTCTCCCTTCATCTTTTCCTTCCACAGCTCCTTGAGAAGACAAGAAAAACCTTTTGCAAATATGCATAATCTTGCAAAACAAATTTTCTCATTAACCATGTCCAAAACAAAGAAAAATAGCCTTCCATGGCTTCAATTTGCAGTTTGAGTCCACCAGCTTTCTACTTTAAGTTAGATAGCATGTGTATGGAAGAATTTCTTTTTTTCTTACTTAATAATATCTTATTGGTAAAGATAGTTTTTAATATTCATTTTTGTAAGATTTTGAGTTCCAATTTGTTTTCTTCTTCCCTCCCTTCTCATTCCAACTTCCCCAGACATTAAGCAATCTGATATACATGCATAATTGTTTTAAATATATTTCCATATTAGTCATGTCAGTAAATGAAAAAATCAGAAAAAAAGAGAAAAACCACAAGAAAAAAAAAAAGCAAACCAAAAAAAAAAAAAAAAAAAAAGGTGAAAAGCGTATACTTTGATTTGCATTCAGTCTGGATAGTTCTCTGAATGTGGATGGCATTTTCTACCCCAAGTTTATTGGAATTGTCTTGGATCACCACACTGTAGAGAAGAATCAAGTCTATCACAGCTGATCATCACACAATCTTGCTGCCACTGAGTACAATGTTCTCCTGGTTCTGCTCACTTCAGCATCAGTTCATGTAAGTCTTTACAGGCTTTTTCTGAAATCATTGTGCTCATCATTTCTTTTTTTTCACTTTAAGTGAATATGTAATGTTGGTTGGTTTAATTCATGGTTAACTTCAGAGAGCAGTCATTAGAAAAATGTCATTTTAATGGGACAATGTGGATATATAGAGGTTTAATTTGCTTTAACCTCCTTAGTGCCAAGCCCTCCAGAGGCAGCACCCCCTCAATTGTAGAAACTAACACAAAAGGTGGTTTGAGGAGCCCCTTAAGATGCTAAAGAAATCTTGGGGTTGGGAGGAAGGTAAGGGCTGGGCATTTTGTTTAATAAAACATAATTCCATTATAAAGTACCATGCTATATCAAAAATTCATTACATATATTATAGGATCAATTCTGCTCATCATTTCTTTTTTTTTTCTTTCTGGGGTAATTGCAGGTAAGTGACTTTCCCAGGGTTACACAGCTAGAAAGTGTTAAGTGTCTTGAGACTGGAGGTCTCCTCCTGACTTGAGGACCAGTGCTCTATCCTCTGCACCACCTAGCTGCCTCTGCTCATTATTTCTTAAACAATAGTATTCCACATGGAAGACTTTCAGGAGAAACAAAGACAGGAGAGAGAGGGAGGGAAAGACAGAAACAGAGAGAGTCAGAGAGGGCGCAATAAATAGGACAGCCCCTGCATTTAAGGAATTTATAGTTTAGCGAAGGATGGTGAGGAGGAGGGAGAATCCATTTGGAAACTAAGAAATAGAATTCAACTTTTCTCCTCCACCTCAGTGACTTCTTAGCCACTGGGAGTGGAAAATATGGAGAGGAAAATATAAAGTGAAGAATACAAATCGTTTTGTTTCATTCGTTTTAAGTGAAGAGAAATTCTCCCATTAGAGTCCTTATCTTGATTGTACCTCAAAGGCACTAGACCCACAGAGCCATCCAGCACCCTAGATTTGTGTCCTGATGAATCTTGCCTTTCCCAGGGTCACCCAAAGTGCATATCTGCCTGGAAGTTTGTGCAGTTTTTAGTAATGTTTCTAAACCTTGATGGGCTGTCTGAACACTTAATGGTTCAGCCCTGAGTTCCCTGTGCCCTATATTCAAGGGCAGCTGCTTTAGAATACCAGCCTCATTTACTTTTTCAGAGAGTTAGACCAACTAGCCACTGGTCTGGAATTTAGAGATGCCATAAATATTCATTGGATAATTAAAATTAAAGTCATTTTAATTTTTTGTCAGGCCTTTTTTTTTTTTTAAAGTCTTTTCTGACTCTTTATGACTCCATATGGGGTTTTCTGGGCAAAGACACTTGAAATGGTTTGTCTTCTCTAGCTCATTCTACAGATGAGGAACTGAGGTAACCAGAATTAAGTGACTTGCTCAGGGGTCACATAGGTAGTAAGTATCTGAAGCTATATTTGAACTCAAGTTTTCCTGACTCCAGGCTTTGCACTTTATCCACTTTGCCACCTACCTGCTTCATTGTTCAAAGCTCCCCCAAGGTAAATCACAAGTAAATTAATGAAGACCAGTATTTATTATGCCAGGGGGTCACAGGACCAGTTCTAAGTATGACCATAGGATGAAAGTATGTAAATTTAATTTTAAAAAATATTTAATAATAACAAGAAAAAACCAAAAATTATATTGATAGATTACAGCATTAGGCTAAATCTAAAGATGGAAATTTAGGGGTCAATCTCACAAATACAAGTTAGAGTAGTTTGTCCAAAAAATAACTGTTGCTTTTAGTGGACTATGAGTTTTTGGTGGATTATAAGTCAATACAGAATCCAAAAAAACCTGAAATTTACATTGATTTACATTAACAGTCATTAATAGCCATAAGGAAGAGAATCCTGCTATAGTGAGTCTTCTCTGATCAAACCACAAATGGAGTATTTAGTGTTCACAGCTCAGTTTGCAAAGCATTAAAAAGCTGAGAAACATCCAGAAGAAGATAGCCAGAATGGTAAAGGACTTTGAATCTATGTCATAAGAGAATCAATGGACATAACTGGGGGTGTTTAGCCTGGAAGAAGAAAAGACTAGGGGGTGCGGTGGGATGTGCTAGCCATGATCAATTATTTGAAAAGCTATCATATGGAAATGGATCAGATTTGTTTCGTCTAGACCCATAAAATAGAATTCAAGAGCAGGGGGTGAAAGTTTACAAGAAGAAAATCTAGGCTTAATATCAGATAGAGCTAAGTGTAGGTGAAATAAATTACCTTGATAAATTACACTTTTTTCAAGTAAAAACTGAATGAACAAATATATTGGAGCAGGGATTCCTTCTGGAGTCTGGATTGGATAGAGGCCCCACTGAGGTCCCTTCCAATTCTAAATTTCCTTGTGCATGTGAACTTGTCTGTCCAGGGCACATTTAAAACTTATGACTGATACTATGTGGTTGCTGATTCCATTTGCTGATATTAACTGATAGATTGGGTGAGCATATTTTTAGATTGTTAGAGAGTAATAAAATGGAAAAGCATAGTTTTAGATTGTTAGAATAGTAGGATTGTGGTTTGAGAGATGTGAAACATTCATATGAGACATTTATCACAGTAACGAAGGTTTGTCATTTATTATGTAAAATAGCTCATAGGTTCAACTAAATATGACTAAGCAAAGCAATATACTTCCACATTGGAGGACTTTTAAAGCCTCAGGGGAGAGAAGCAGCAAGGGCAGGGTCTCTGAAGCAAAGGGAGGAACCAAGGTAGGAGTTGGGGAAGAGGCCAGGGAGGAATAAAGGAGGAGCCAGGTAGAGTCTACATGACTGACCAGACACCAGATTTGTTTTAAGATATGCTGATCAAGACATCCAGTGAATAGATTAAGGTTATGACTATGGAGACTGGATAAACTGATTAGAGTTTCAGCTTGCACATCATTAACAAGGAGAAGATACTGCAAGCACCCAGAAAGAAACAATTCAAATATCAAGGAATCACAATCAGGAGTAGCCAAGACCTAACAGCTTCCACATTAAAGGATTAGAGGGCCTAGAATATGATATTCTGGAAGGCAAAAGAGCTTGGATTACAAGCAAGAATTAACTACACAGCAAAATTAAGATTATCTTTCAGGGGAAAAGATGGATATTCAATGAAATAGTGGATTTTCAATAATTTCTGATGAAAAGACCACAGCTGAACAGAAAATCTGATCTCCAAACAACATACTCCAAACATACTTAGAGGGGGTAGTTATAAATTGACTTTAATGTGATAACATAAAAAAGAAATTGGGGTGGAAAAGGGATTGTACTAAGAAAAGAGGAAAGGGGAGGTAAAATGGGGTGAATTATGCTACATAAAGAGGCAGAAAAAAACCTATGTAGTTAAAGGAAAGAAAGAAGAGGTATAAGCATTGTTTAAACTTTAATCTCATCAGATTTGGCTCAAAGAGGGAATAACATATGTCCTTAGCTTGGTATAGAAATTTGTCTCACCTTATAGGAGTAGTAGGATAGGAAAGGGGAAAGAAAATGGGGAGGCTAATAGAAGGGAGGTCAGAAATAAAAGGGGAAAGGTATAAGAAAAGGGAGATACTGAAAAAAGAGAGGAAAGATTGAAGGAGGTGGTGGTCATAAGCAATACACTGGTAAGGAGGGAAAGGATGAAAGGAGAAAAGTATAATGGGAAAACAGGATAGTGGGTAATATAGATATAGTAATCAAAACTGTAAATGTGAATGGGATGAACTCTCCCATAAAACAGAAGCTGATAGCAGATTTAATTAAAAGCCGGAATTGTACAATATATTGTTTGCAATAAACACATTTGAAACAGAGAGATACAAAATAATGGTAAAAGGCTGCAACAGAATCTATTATGTTTCAGCTGAAGTTAAAAAAAAAAAAAAAAAGCAGAGTAGTGACCCTGATCTCAGATTAAGCAAAAGAAAGAACAGATTAATTAAAATATATTAAAAAATAATTAAAAGAGATAAGGAAGGAAACTAAGTCTTGCTAAAAGATACCATAGATAATGAAGATATATCAATATTAAACATAGATGTACCAAGTGATATAGCATCCAAATTCTTAGAGAAGTTAAATGATTTGCAAGAAGACATAAACAGCAAAACTATACTCTCAACCTCCTCTTTTCAGAACTGGATAAATCTAATAGCAAAATAAACAAGAAAGAAGGTGGTGAATAGAATTTTAGAAAAGTTAGGTATGATGGACCTCTGGAGAAAATTGAATGAGGATAGAAAGGAATATAACTTTTTCTCAGTGGTACATGGCACCTACACAAAAATTGACCATGTAATAGGACATAAAAAACTCACAATCAAATGTAGAAAAGCAGAAGTAGTAAATTCATCCTTTTCAGATCATGTTGCAATAAAAATTATGTGTAATAAAGGGCCATGGAAAAACAGACCAAAATCTAGTTGGAAACTAAATAATCTAATCCTAAAGAATGAGTGAGCCAAACAATAAATCTGGGAAAATTGATAATTTCATCCAAGAGAATAACAATAATGAGACAACATAGCAAAATTTACAGAATGCAGCCAAAGTGGTTCTTAGAGAATTTTTTGTATCACTAGATGCTTACATAAATAAAAGAGAGAAAGAGAAGAACTGGGTATATAACTAAAAAAAAAAAAAAAAGCTAGAAAAAGAAAAAAATTCTAAAACCCCAAATTATATACCAAATTCAAAATTCTGAAACTCAAAGGAGAGATTAATAAAATGGAAAGTAAGAAAACTGTTGAACTAATAAACAAAACTAAATTGGTTTTATGAAAAAACCAATAAAATAGATAAATCTTGGTTAATTTGACTAGAAAAAGGAAAGAAGAAAATCAAATTACCAGTATCAAGAATGACAGAACCCATGGGTAATTATTTTTTACAACATTATCCCTTGCACTCACTTCTGTTCCGACTTTTCCCCTCCCCCAGATGGCAAGCAGTCCTATACATGTTAAATATGTTGCAGTTAAATATGTACAATATATGTGTGCAGAACTGAACGGTTCTCTTGTTGCACAGGAAGAATTGGATTCAGAAGATAAAAATAACCTGGGAAGAAAAACAAAAATGCAAATAGTTTACATTCATTTTCCAGTGTTCTTTCTTTGGATGTAGCTGCTTCTGTCCATCATTGATCAACAGAAACTGAGTCTCTTTGTCAAAGAAATCCACTTCTATCAGTATACATCCTCATATAGTATCGTTGTTGAGGTATATAATGATCTCCTGGTTCTGCTCAATTCACATAGCATCAGTTCATGTAAGTCTCTCCAAGCCTCTCTGTATTCCTCCTGCTGGTCATTTCTTATAGAACAATGATATTTCATAACATTCATATACCACAATTTACCCAACCATTCTCCAATTGATGGGCATCCATTCATTTTCCAGTTTCTAGCCACTACAAACAGGGCTGCCACAAACATTTTGGCACATACAGGTCCCTTTCCCTTCTTTAGTATCTCTTTGGGATATAAGCCCAGTAGTGACACTGCTGGATCAAAGGGTATGCACAGTTTGATAATGCTTTGGGCATAATTCCAGATTACTCTCCAGAATGGTTGGATCCATTCATAACTCCACTAACAATGCATCCATGTCCCAGTTTTCCCGCATCCCCTCCAACATTCATCATTATTTTTTCCTGTCATCTTAGCCAATCTGACAGGTGTGTAGTGGTATCTCAGAGTTGTCTTCATTTGCATTTCTCTGATCAATAGTGATTTGGAACACTTTCATATGAGTAGAAATAGTTTCGGTTTCATCATCTGAAAATTGTCTGTTCATATCCTTTGACCATTTATCAATTGGAGAATGGCTTGATTTTTTATAAATTAGAGTCTATTCTCTATATATTTTGGAAATGAGGCCTTTCTCAGAACCTTTAACTGTGAAAATGTTTTCCCAGTTTGTTGTTTCCCTTCTAATCTTATTTGCATTAGTTTTTTTTGTATAAAGGCCTTTTAATTTGATATAATCAAAATTTTCTATTTTGTGATCAATAATGATTTCTAGTTCATCTTTGGTCACAAATTGCTTCCTCCTCCACAAGTCTGAGAGGTAAACTATCCTATGTTCCTCTAATTTATTTATAATCTCATTCTTTATGCCTAAATCATGGACCCATTTTGATCTGATCTTGGTGTATGGTGTTACGTGTGAGTCCATGCCTAATTTCTGCCATACTAATTTCCAATTTTCCCAGCAGTTTTTGTCAAATAATGAATTCTTATCCCAAAAGTTAGGATCTTTGGGTTTTTCAAACACTAGATTGCTATAATTGACTATTTTGTCTTGTGAACCTAACCTATTCCACTGATCAACTAATCTATTTCTTAGCCAATACCAAATGGTTTTGGTGACTACTACTTTATAATATAGTTTTAGATCAGGTACAGCTAGGCCACTTCATTTGATTTTTTTTTTCATTAATTCCCTTGAGATTCTCGACCTTTTGTTCTTCCATATGAATTTTGTTATTTTTTCTAGAGCATTAAAATATTTTCTTGGGAGTCTGATTGGTATAGCATTAAATAGATAGATTAGTTTAGGGAGAATTGTCATCTTTATTATATTTGCTTGGCTTTAAGCTTTTTTTTCTACCTATCCAAGAGCACTTAATATTTTTCCAATTATTTAAATCTGACTTTATTTGTGTGGAAAGTTTTTTATACTTTTGCTCATATAGTTCCTGACTTTCCTTTGGTAGATAGATTCCCAAATATTTTATGCTATCAACAGTTATTTTGAATGGAATTTCTCTTTGTATTTCTTGCTATTGGATTTTGTTGGTGATATATAAAAATGCTGAGGATTTATGGGGACAGTATCAAGAATGAAGAGTCAACTCAACCACCAATGAAGAAGAAATTAAAATAATAATTAGGTGTGACTTTGCCCAACTGTATGCCAATAAATCTGATAATCTAAGTGAAATGGATGCATACTTACAAAAATAGAGATTGCCCAGATTAACAGATGAGAAAATAAATTACTTAAATAGTCCTATTTTAGAAAAAGAAATTGAACAAGCCATTAGTGAACTCCCTAAGGAAAAATCTCCAGGGCCAGATGGTTTTACAAGTGAATTGAATTCTACCAAACATTTAAAGAACAATTAATTCCAATACTATATAAACTCTTTGGAAAAATAGGAGAAGAAGGACTCCTACCATATTCTTTTTATGACAGAGATATGATGCTGATGTCTAAATCAGGAAGGGTCAAAACAGAAAAAGAACATTATAAACCCATTTTTCTAATGAATATTCATGCAAAAATAAAATATTAGTAAAAAGATTACAGCAACTTATCTCCAGGATAATACATTAATGACCAAGTAGGGTTTATATCAGAAATGCAGATTGGTTCAGTATCAGGAAAACTATCAGCATAATCAAACATATCAATAAACTGTGATTTCAATTGATACAGAAAAAGCATTTGACAAAATACAACACCCCTTCTTAGTAAAAACACTTGAGAACATAGGAATAAGTGGATTTATCTTTAAAATGATAAGTGACATTTGTCTAAAGCCATCAGCAAGGATGGAAACATTCCCAATAAGATCAGGGTGAAGCAAGATTATATAAGAAACAACCAGCAGGATAATTTCAGAGGCCTGGAGAGACTTACATGAACTGATGCTAAGTGAAATGAGCAGAAGGAAGCAACTATTGTATACAGTAACATCAATTGTGATGGACTTGGCTCTTCTTAACAATGAAGTGATTCCAATAGATTGGTGATGAGAAAGCCATCTACATCCAAAGAGAAAACTATGGAGCCTGTATGTGGATCAAAGTATAGTATTTTTACTTTGTTGTTGTTGTTGTTTGTTTGCTTGTTTTTGTTTTTTTCTTTCACTTTTTGATATTTTTCTTGTGCAGCATAAAGAATATGGAAATATGTTTAGAATAATTGCACATGTTTAACCTAGATTGGATTGCCTGCTGTCGAGGGGAGAAGGCTGAAGGAGAGGGAAGGAGAAAAATTTGGAATACAAGGTTTTGCAAGGGTGAATGTTGAAAACTCTCTTTGCATATATTTTGAAAATAAAAAGCTATTATTAAAAAAAGAAAAAAGAAAGAAAACTATCTTTGCAAGTATTTTTTTTTGGGGGGGGGGGAGACAAACTGTTGTGAAAAAAAAAAAAGTTATTGAAACTTATCCTAGAGACTTATTTAACTCAGGGAATGGGCTATGGATAAAGCTTCTGGGTGGCCTAAGTATAAAAGCCAGCCCCAAGGGTAGCACTCATGGCTCTCTCTCAAGTCTGATTATGAGCCAGCTTTGTTACCAAAGACACAGAAAAATCTAGTTCTAGCAAATCAAAGCTATTTCTTTGCTGAGTAATCTTTGAATATTTTGGCTAAGTAAATTTGTCTTTGCAAATTGTTAAAAGATTTACCAGGGTCTCATTTCATTCCAATCCCAAACCTGTACCACCATCAGAGAGGTCTGAATTAAATTGTCCTACAATAACTTTTTTTCCTCGAGGAAATAGAGTTTTTAACTTCCAAGAGACCAACTCTTTAGTAATATAGAACAAAGAGTTAATTAGAACACATACACATATAATCTATTGTAGAATTTCTTTACCTCAGTGACCAAAATCTACACCTATATTCCAAGCCTCCAGGCATAATTTGCTTTGGGATTAGAAAATCCCCTTTAATTTCCATTATTTCCTGATTGGCAGCTTTTCCTTCCACTTCCAATTGCCCAAAAAGTAATTTCTGAAGTTGCCTTCTGAGAAACCAAAGAGGGCATTATGCGTCTGACACATTAGAATGGGAAGGAGAAAGAAAGAACAAAGAGTTAGGAGGAGCAGTAAAGGGTGTATCAAAGGCTTTGTACTTTAATTCTTCTGTCACAAATTCCAACCTTTTAAATACTAGTACAACTGGCAACAAACCTCCCAGGCTTTGATCCACCTTACAAATAGAAGAGATGTCAGTACATTGTGCAGAACTGGATGCCAGGGGTGGGGAAAATCTCAGGTTGACTGAGTTCCCAAGCACCGGGGGCCACCTGATCTCTCCTCCATTCCTTCTAGGCTACACACACCTAAGCAATCTCTTGAATAATTTAATGATAGCACTTTAATTTTTCATAAAGCACTTTGCATTTATTATCTCATTTATAAGGTAGATGATGGGTCCCCAGCCCTTGTCCCCAAAATTTCCTTTCTCCAAAAAACAGAAAGGGGGAGATGATGAGTTGGGGTCCCGGATCTATTCAAAACTACAGATCTAGCTGTTATCTATTATCTGCTTACCTCTTATCTGTTTATCTGTTGCTCCTTATTTGTTTTGTGCAAAAATCCCATTTTGTCTGATTGACCATACCTTGCTAAAAGACATCTTGTTGCCTTACCTGAATGAAAAGCTCCTTTCCTAGCTCCTTCTTTATCTTTGTTTTATAATTTATAGCCTTGTAGACTATTAGCCTGCATAGTAAAACCACAAAATTTCAGTATATAAAACCCTCCCCAAATTCTTTTTAATTGCTAGACTCTCTTTAGGGACTGGTTGATTAGTTACTGTGTTAATAAATTCATATATATATAATTTTGTGAATTCTTTCAAATCATGAACCATGACTCTTCATTTGGTGCTATTATTCTTGCCATTTATACAGATGAAAAAACTAAGATTGAAAAAGACTAAGTGATTCACCCAAAGTCACAGAGCTAACAAGCATCTGAGGCAGAATTTGAATTCAAGTCTTCCTACCTCCAAGGGTAGTATTGCATTGGCTGAACCATCCAGCTAATCAGGAAGCCTGTTCAAATGCAGTCTAGGGTTTATAACCCCATGATCCTCTCAGAGATGAGATCATTTTATCTGGTACAGAGAGTGGATGGAGAAAAGAATAAGGAGAAATAAGAGATTAAAAAATAGAACCAGACTGGGGTAGTGAAGAAGATTCAAACACTACTTCTCATGCTGTGTGGTCATGGGATAACTCTGCTCCATCCTTGAGATATCTAATTCAGTCCTTATTCCCAATTCTACCAAACATCTTTCCCTGTTGCCTTATCTTCTTCCCACTGCCACCCCACATTGGACACATTGCTGATCCCCTGCTCATTGACTTCCATACCCTCCTAACTTCACAGAGCCCATTCATTCCTGCTGGATACATTACATTCCCAGCTCAATCTGAGCTCCCCAGGCACTCCTTTCATTGCACTTCTTCAGTAAATGTGTGGATAACTTATTAGGCTTTTTATTTCTTTTTTTTTTTTAGGAAAACATTTTTTGAATTCTTAATCATAAATAATTATTTATATTCATCCAACAAACTTGAGTCAAAAATTTAAGTCGTTTATTTATAAATTAGCATCTAAACTTTACTTTAAAAAATACAAATTTAAACAAGACATAAAATACTTTTGCTGTAGTAGTTACCATGCATGTACAAAGGTGCAATCAGTCTTCATGATCCTTATCTTTTACTAGATAAAACACTAATCCAATCTGATCAAAACAGGATCAGTGTCTTTATCTTTCTGTACTAGAGAATGAGACATTGTTTACTCGGCATTATGAACTTAAATTCCTCAATCACATCATAGTACATTTTTTTAGATTATACATGTGTAGTAATGCAAAACATTTCCATACAAGTCATGTCATGGGGGAAAAAAAAACTCTTCCAAAAAATCCTCAAGAAAAATAGAGTGTAGAAAAAAAAATATGCTTCAAACTGTATCCAGATACCATCAGTTCTTTCTCTGGGTATGGATAGCATTTTTCATTAGAAATCCTTCAGAGTTGTCATGGATCATTGTATTGTTGAGAATAGTTCACATTCACACCTAATCATTGTACAGTATTACTGTTATATTATACACAGTACATTTCACTTTGCATCAGGTCATGGAAATCTTCCCATGTTTTTCTGAGAGCAACCTACTCATCATTTCTATAATAGAATTCCATCATAAACACATATGATCATTTTATTCAGCAATTCCAACTGATGGGTATCTCTTCAATTTTTAATTCTTTGCCTCCAGAAAAGAGCTGCTATAAATATTTTTGTACATAAATCATTTTCCTTTTTGCTTGTTATCTCCTTTGCATCATAGTATTTCTTCCTTTATTTATTTATTTATTTAGTGAGACAATTGGGGTTAAGTGACTTCCCCAGAATCATATACCTAGGAAGTGTGAAGTGTCTGAGGCCAGATTTAAACTTGGTCCTCCTGACTCCAGGGCCAGTGTCATTGCACAATCTATCTGTCCCAGTGTTGTGGTACTTAACAAACTAGGGTTAATATGCAACAATACAAGAGAATTGAGAAATGGTTGGGACATTGTACCTTGTTTTTTACATCTGCTAACTTAAAAAAAAATGCTCTTTCACAAGAATAACTTTGTTAACAGATAAGATGATCAAGCATTGAATAGTTTTGTCAAAGGCCTAGAATGTGGAATGTTCATGTGCTTCCTAGAACTCTCAAGTGACTTTGCCAGTATTTGTAAAACTAGCATTTTTTTTCTCTTTTTTTTAAAATAACTTTTTATTGATAGAACACATGCCAGGGTACTTTTTTTACAGCATTATCCCTTGCATTCACTTCTGTTCCGATTTTTCCCCTCCCTCCCTCCACCCTCTCCCCCAGATGGCAAGCAGTCCTTTACATGTTGAATAGGTTACAGTATATCTTAGATACAATATATGTGTGCAGAACCGAACAGTTTTCTTGTTGCACAGGGAGAATTGAATTCAGAAGGTAGAAATAACCCGGGAAGAAAAACAAAAATGCAAGCAGTTTATATTCATTTCCCAACATTCTTTCTTTGGGTGTAGCTGCTTCTGTCCATCTTTGATCAATTAAAGCTCTCTTAATCGAAGAGATCCACTTCCATCAGAATACATCCTCAAACAGTATTGTTATTGAGGTATATAATGATCTCCTGCTTCTACTCGTTTCACTTAGCATCAGTTCATGTAAGTCTCGCCAAAAACTAGCAATTTTTAAAGAAAGAATCATTATAATAGTAGCATAATCGATTTCACTTTCCAACTCATCTGAGGATACTTTAAAATTGTTGGCAACCATTTTCAACAATGAGATGAACCAAATCAGCTCCAATAGAGCAGTAATGAATTGAACCAGCTACACCCAGCGAAAGAACTCTGGGAGATCACTATGAACCACTACATAGAATTCCCAATCCCTCTATTTTTGTCCGCCTGCATTTTTTTATTTCCTTCACAGGCTAATTGTACACTATTTCATAGTCCGATTCTTTTTGTACAGCAAAATAACTGTTTGGACATGTATACTAATATTGTATTTAATTTATACTTTAACATATTTAACAGGTATTGGTCAACCTGCCATCTGGGGGAGGAGAGAGGGAGGAGGGGAAAAATTGGAACAAAAAGTTTGGCAATTGTCAATGCTGTAAAATTATCCATGCATATATCTTGTAAATAAAAAGCTATAATAAAAAAAGAATCTGAGGTAAGATTTGAATTCAGATATTAATGCCTCCAAAAAAAATTGTTGGCAACAATTCAAATATTGTCCCTGCCTAAGCTCAGCAATTATTCCATTGCAATCACAACTTTACTAACTTCATCTTTCAATTGCTGATTGATGTCAAGAATGGTAAAATGAAATTATTCTCTCTTTCTTCTGTTTTTTTAATCAAAGTAATGCTGGGACTCAAATGTGTCATTAACAAGAGTAGATATTTTTCTCTTAATTGGGGAATCGATTTGTAGCATTATACACTCTGGAGTCCTTAGCCCAACTTCCCCTCACACTAGAATTATGCATTCAGAGGGTTTATAGCTGGCTATATTTCCACAGGCACAGTGTTATAGGGATAGGATCATGAGGTTGTTCTCCAATGCTATCTGCTCTAGCCTCCATTCTAATGTCTTCTTTTTAGCTGTTGTTTGCCTTATGTTCTCCAGTGACATCACAGATGATGTTTTGAGTTGCAAGTGAATTGGATTTAAATGAGGCAGAATTGCCAAAAGTGATGAGCTCACTCTCTTTTCCTGAGACATCAAAATCCAGTGGCAGGACAAAAATCAAGACTACTGGTGATGGCCCAGGATGAAATGGATGAACTTGTTGGCTTTGCTTTTGATATCTGACCAAGCCCTAAGCATCCCACAGTGTCTCCCTCATAGGCTTTGGAACAAATTGTTCTCATTCATTCATTCTGTCAGGAGAAGTCTTCACATGCTGAGGATAGCCATCCTCCTAACTCAAACCTGTCAGTTACCTGGGTTAGCTCATCTTCCAGGAAGAAAGTGGACACTGAACTTGCTACAGATTCCTGGAATAATAGTTAAGAGTTCAGTTAAGGTAGACTCCAAAGGTGGAACCCTGAAAAAGGCTCAGCAAGTCCTCCTCATACCAGAGCTGCTGGTCTTCCCTGGACATCTAATATATTCCTTTCTCCAGTATTAATTTCCAGTATTAGTTAATATATCCTCAAAATCATCAATATCATTGGTTAATGTCCCGATTAATACCAATTTGCTTTTACAAAGGGATATTTACTGAGAAAATAGAGCAAGAATAGAATTATAAAACATTTCTCCTCAACCATCTCAATCATTCTCAAAGAAAATGAACTCAAACTAAATATGGTTTGGATGAATATTCACCCAACCAAGTTTGCTTCTAAATATGACAGTCCAGTCAATGGACAAAATAATTTCCTTCCTTGCAAAAGTTAGCCTGTTGGTGTGAATCTATGGGCAAGATCAAGCAGGTAAAGTCTTTGCTCCTCACCAAGTTTGGCTGTCTGCAAACTGGCATGAATTCTAGCCTAAATTCCTGCTTCTTTCTGGACCTTTTGAAACTCATCAGTTTACAAACTAATTCATCTCGTTTCTAATACTCCTTTACTTAAGACAGAAAAGTATAAACCCTACATAGAAATAGAGCCTTTTATTCATGGCTTCATGTTCACTATGACAGAAAGAAAGTTAGCTGACAGGAGTCCATTGCCACCATTTCTAATATCGCTATTCCAACCTAAAGGCTTAGAGTCATCCTTTTCTTGATCAATACTAGGGGAAAAGGACACTTGAGCTGTCCTCCCCTTTGGATGTCTAATATACATATATGGTCAGTACCAACTCAGCAAAGAATTAAAGGTTTTCCTTTACCACAAAGTGGACAGAAATCAGTCATAGCATACTTGTCCATACTTTGTAGTACATATGAAGGATTACATTAGATTGAATACCCTTTTCATGCTCATAGGAATTATGCTTTCATTGGCTAGTCCTCCATTAACCTCACGTCATTCTTTACATTGATCTTCATATTGTCATGGAAATATTCTGTATATTACTGTACTGTAAGAAATAGTAAATATGAGAAGAATAAAAAAAGTTAAGTGAATTAGTAAAATGGAAAAAAGCGGAGCCAAGAAAGCAATGTACACATAGATAATAAAAATGCAAATGGAAAAAACAACCACAGAATGGTCAAAAATAAAGATTTCAAAATTACAAAAACAAGCATGACCTCTAAGGAGAGAATTGAGAACATTCCCATCATTCCTTTGAGCAGTTGGATGGTTCACAAATCTGGAATTTTCAGATTTTTTTTTTGATGTATTGATCAGTTTTGTTGACATTTTCCTTTATTTTTTATTTTTATTTTATTTTTTATTTCTTACTTTTTAAAAAAAAAATTATTTGTTTTGTGAAATGGTTCCCCAGAAATGGGACAGGGAAATACAAGGGGAAATTAAAACAATATAAAACCAAAAGAGCAACAAAATTTAGTTTTATAAAAGGAAAACATTTTAGGCCACATCAAATCACAATGAAAGAATTATGTCAACTTTTCACTTTTGGATTGGCAACAAGTTGAGATTTAGAGTTGAAGAGCCATACTTTTTTTCCTAATAAGATCAGGAGTAAAACAAGGTTGCCCACTATCACCGTTACTATTTAATATTGTATTAGAAATGCTAGCTTTGGCAATAAGAGTTGAGAAAGAGATTAAAGGAATAAGAATAGGCAATGAGGAAACCAAATTATCACTCTTTGCTGATGATATGATGGTATACTTAGAGAACCCCAGAGACTCTACCAAAAAGTTATTAGAAACAATCCATACCTTCAGCAAAGTTGCAGGATATAAAATAAACCCACATAAGTCATCAGCATTCTTATATATCACTAACAAAATCCAACAGTTAGAGTTACAAAAAGAAATTCTATTTAAAGTAACTACTGATTGTATAAAATATTTAGGAATCTATCTGCCAAGGGAAAATCAGAAACTGTATGAGCAAAACTACAAAACACTTTCCACACAAATTAAGTCTGATCTAACCAACTGGAAAAATATTAAATGCTCTTGGATTGGGCAAGCAAATGTAATAAAGATGACAATAATACCTAAATTAACTTATTTATTTAGCGCTATACCAATCAGACTCCCAAAAAAAACTACTTTGATGAACTAGAAAACATAACAACACAATTCATATGGAAAAACAAAAGGTCAAGAATTTCAAGGGAATTAATGAAAAAAAAAAATCAAATGAAGGTGGCCTAGCTGTACCAGATCTAAAATTATATTATAAAGCAGCAGTTACTAAAACCATCTGGTATTGACTAAGAAATAGACTAGTTGATCAATAAAATAAGTTAGGTTCAAAGGACAAAACAGCCAATAACTTTAATAATATAGTGTTTGACAAACCCAAAGACACCAGTTTCTGGGATAAGAATGCATTATTTGACAAAAATTGCTGGGAAAATTGGAAATCAGTATGGCAGAAACTAGGCATTGACCCACACTTAACACCGTACACCAAGATAAGGTCAAAATGGGTTCATGATTTAGGCATAAAGAATGAGATTATAAATAAATTGGAAGAGCATAGGATAGTTTACCTCGCAGACCTGTGGAAGAGGGAGGAATTTATGACCAAAGAAGAACTAGAGATCACTATTGACCACAAAATAGAAAATTTTGATTATATCAAATTGAAAATTTTTATACAAACAAAACAAATGCAGACAAGATTAGAAGGGAAACAATAAACTGGGAAAACATTTTTACAATCAAAGGTTCTGATAAAGGCCTCATTTCCAAAATATATAGAGAATTGACTCTAATCTATAAGAAATCAAACCATTCTCCAATTGATAAATGGTCAAAGGATATGAACAGACAATTCTCAGACGAAGAAACTGAAACTATTTATAGACATATGAAAATATGCTCCAAATCATTATTAATCAGAGAAATGCAAATTAAGACAACTCTGAGATACCACTACACACCTGTCAGATTGGCTAGAATGACAGGGAAAGATAATGTGGAATGTTGGAGGGGATGTGGGAAAACTGGGGCACTGATACATTGTTGGTGGAATTGTGAACACATCCAGCCATTCTGGAGAGCAATTTGGAACTATGCTCAAAAAGTTATCAAAATGTGCATACCCTTTGATCCAGCAGTGTTTCTACTGGGCTTATACCCCAAAGAGATACTAAAGAAGGGAAAGGGATCTGTATGTGCCAAAACGTTTGTGGCAGCCCTGTTTGTAGTGGCTAGAAGCTGGAAAATGAAAGGATGTCCATCAATTGGAGAATGGTTGAGTAAATTGTGGTATATGAATGTTATGGAATATTATTGTTCTGTAAGGAATGACCAGCAGGATGAATACAGAGAAGACTGGCAAGACTTACATGAACTGATGCTAAGTGAAATGAGCAGAACCAGGAGATCATTATATACCTCAATAACGATACTGTTTGAGGATGTATTCTGATGGAAGTGGGTCTCTTCGATTAAGAGAGCTTTAATTGATCAAAGATGGACAGAAGCAGCTACACCCAAAGAAAGAACACTGGGAGATGAATATAAACTGCTTGCATTTTTGTTTTTCTTCCTGGGTTATTTATACCTTCTGAATTCAATTCTCCCTGTGCAACAAGAAAACTGTTCAGTTCGGCACACATATATTGTATCTAGGATATACTGTAACCTATTCAACATGTAAAGGACTGCTTACCATCTTGGGGAGGGGGTGGAGGGAGGGAGGGGAAAAATCGGAACAGAAGAGAATGCAAGGGATAATGCTGTAAAAAATTACCCTGGCATGTGTTCTATCAATAAAAAGTTATTAAAAAAAAAAAAAAGAAGAGCCATACTTTTATCATGATTTGAGGAACAGAGTTCATCATGTGAAGGACAAAATCAAATGTAAAGGAATTTAGTCCACGGATAGGGCCCCTGACTTTTGTTTCAATGTCAGAAAAAGAATTGTTTTAATAATCTCTCGTAAAACTTATAAAGTGATAGAGTGGTTTTCTTAAATAACAGGTGCTGCTTCTGCTCTGCATACATCTCATTTTTGACAGTGGATCTTCAAATAGACTCCTACTCATGAAATCTACATTAATATGTCACACGCAACTTCCCTCCCTAGAGTATGAATAACAAAACATCAAAGACAATTCTGTTGTGTTTACCTGAAGTGCATGCAACCAGTTTCAGCTATAATTTCTTCAACTAAAAAAAAAAAAAAGTTAGATGGTACAATAGATAGAGTGCTGGGCCTGGAGTCAACAAAGCTCATTGTTCTGAGTTCAAATCTGATCTCAGACAATTTATAGTTGTATACCTCTGGGTAGTCAATTAACCCTGTTTGCCTCAGTTTCTTTATCTGTAAAATGAGCTGGAGAAGAAAATGACAAACCACTCCAGTATCCTTGCCAAGAAAACCACAAATGGATCACAAAAACTCATACTGAACACCCGAATAACCTCAAGGATTGTTGTGAGCATCAAATGAGATATTTGTAAATGAGGATCACATGCACACATAGTGGGCATTTTTAATAAATGCTGATTTTCTTCATTCTTTCCCTTCTAGAATGAAGTTCGAATGATGATGTACCATTCATACATAAAGGATGTTACTGTTTTTCTTTGCATTTCATTTAAATTCATCCCAATATATCCAGACATAGTAGATGTGCCATCCAAACAGATAGGCATCAGATACTGGCTAAACTTAAGAATATCAAGAACATTAAATTAGTCAAAAATAAGCAGACCATCAATGGCAAATAGTCTCTGAGTAGACATGAAATGTTCAATAAAGCTGTTTTTCATTTTCAAAATACCACACCACAACAGCAGTGACCAAGATCAGTAATATAATTAGCAATTATGAAAATAATTTTTCCATTTGGTGAAAATACAATCTTTTGTTATACAATATTATTTAGAAACCTAATTAAACAATTTTAAATGTGACTAATCAGGTTGCATTTTTTTGAGATTATTGAACTTGTTTTGCCATTACAAGACCTTATTTTTTGGAGCATATGAAAAAGATTTAGAAAAAGCCTTTTCTCAGAACCATAAATTTGTTTATTATAACCCTTGAATGTCCTTTTACTTTTTGCCAACAATGCCAATCAGTTACTCCATTATATTTTGGTTATGTTACTAAGCCTATTTTCCCTCATTAAATAATACATGAATAGTTGGAGGGCCAGATGGCACAGTGGATAGAGCACTGGTCCTAAAGTCAGGAGCATCTAAGTCCAAATCCAGCCTTAGCCACTTAATATTTACTAGCTACGTCACCCTGAGCTAGTCACTTAACCCCAATTGTCTCACCAAAAACAAAATAATAACAACAATAATAATAATACATGAATATTTGACCTTATTAAAACTTTTATCATGAAAAAATGCTGTACACATTAGATATTGACAATTACTAGTTCTTACAACATTGATTAGCCCTAGACCAATTGCTGGATTACTTTTCAAAAAATTTTTGATAATAGCTTTTTATTTTCAAAATACATGCAAAGATAGTTTTCAGCATTCACCGTTGCAAAATCTTGTGTTCCAAAATTTTCTCCTTCCCTTCCCCTGCCTTCCTCCCCTAGACAGCAAGTAATCTTCTGGATTATTTATTAATAAATGTTGGATTCAGTTGACTTTTGCTGCATCTTTAGAGGAAAAAAATTAAAAGCAAAATCCTTTGGTGTTTGATAAACTACACATTAACTACTTATATTTTTTATACCAATCAGACTGAAAATTTGTTGTTCCCTAACATCAAGGAAATACATTCATTCAATTTAGAATGTTAGGACCCATAGGTAATTGAAATTAGTGGTCAAATCTGTTTTTTGGAGTATTACAAATTGCATCATCAGTTGGCTTAGAATAGGAACTACACTGACTTTGACTAAGAGGAAAAATTTATAAATAAATGGTCAAAGGATATGTACCAAAAAAAAAAAAGAATTGCAAAATATTCATAACCACATGAAAGAAATTTTTATGTGACCCTGGGTACATAAATATATAAGAGAGGTGTACAAATCAAACATTTATTGATAATAAATCATAATTTTGTGACACCCCTATATTCAGTTATATGGGTCATGATGCACAGTTTAAGAAGCTTTGCTCTAGATCACCAATAATAAGAAAAATGCAAATCAAAACAACCCTGAGATTTTACTTCACACCTCACAAATTGGCAAAAATTACAAAAAGTGTCAATAGCTAATGTTCAAGGGGTTGTAGAAGGATAGGTACACCAACACACTTTTGGGTAACTATGAAATGGTACAACCATTTTATAAAGCAATTTGGAATCATGCAAAGAAAATGACTAAAATACCCATACTCTTTGATCCAGATACTCCATTACTGGACTGATATCATAAGGAATTCATCAGTAAAATAAAAGTCCCCATGTATTCTAAAATATTTATAGCAGCACTTTTGGGGATAATTAAGAATTAGAAATAAGGTAAGATGCCCATCAATTATGAAATGGCTTAACAAAATCTGATGTAATGGAATGGAATACAATCAATTCTTAACATTCATGCTTTTAACTTTCACGACTTTAAGCATTCCTATGCTTTTATTAGTAACCTCATTTTCATTTTCACAGTGGCAACCTCACATATTCAGAGCTATGAGTAATAGAGTTAAAAATGAGAAGTGCCATGCTTGCGAGTTTGTGGAACAGTTGGTATCCTAACCAGGCATTTCACTGATCTTGTTCATTATAAGGCATTCCCTCTTCAATCATTGCATATTTTCATTGTGAGACTTTAAAATAAAGTTTTATGTTGCAGCTATATCCCTAAAGTGTAGTGCAAGTCCTCTGGATTCTAAGGTGATGCTGAGACCTTTCCAAAATCCACATTTTTCAATGCCAGTGACAAAAGACACAAGTAATTTCTCCCTTGGTTTTCAAAGGGTGGCTGTAGTAGAGAGATTTACAGCAGTATAGCATATAGTACAATGCCCTCATGTCACCATCTGACACAGTAAAAGCTAAGATTCAAGTTAAAAAACGTTTTAATTTTAAGAATTTTATTTGCTATAGGGCATTTGTGGCATTGTAGATTTCACGTGTAATAAAAACTGAATATTATTTGAAATCAATGTGTTTTTTTTTAATTGAGATCACAAAAGGTCACAGAATTCTAGGGATTGCTAGCAATAAAAAATGTTTTACATATTATCAATTTTATTTGTATACTGAATTTTATGGGTTATTTCAAGGTTACTGTGTTAAGAAAAATACCTATTATCATAATTAATGTTTTGTTATAAAAAACTGTATGCAGAAAAGTACATTAAAAAAAGTTTCTTTAGTATTTTATTTTTCCAAATATAGTTTTCAACATTAATTTAATTTTTAATAGTAATTTATTTTTCCAAATACATGTAAAGATAGTTTTCAACATTCATTTTTGTAAAATTTTGTGTTCTAAATTTTTCTCCTTCCCCCCCCTCCCCAGCCCTGTTACCTTTCCCCTTCCCAAGACAGCAGGCAATCTGATATAGGCTAAACATGTGCAGTCCTTTTATATATATCTCCATATTTGTCATCTTGTCCAAGAAAAGTCAGACCAAAAGGGAAAAAACCATCAGAAAAAAAAAAAAAAACAAGCAAGCAAACAAACAAAAAGGTGAAAATACTATGCTTTGATTGATATTCAGTCTCTATAGTTCTCTCTCTGGATGCAGATGACTTTCTCCATCCTAAGTCTATTGGAATTACTTTAAATCGCTGCATTGTTGAGAAAAACCAAATCTTTCACAGTTGATTATCACACAATCTTGTTGTTACTGTGTACAATGTTCTATTAGTTCTGCTTGCTTCACTCATTAATCAGTTCATGTAAATCTTTCCAGGCTTTTCTGAAATCAACCTGCTCATCATTTCTTATAGAACAATAATATTCCATTATATTCATATACCATGACTTATTCAGCTATTCCCCAAATGATGAGCATCCACCCAATTTTAATTTCTTCCATTTATAAAAACAACTGCTCCAAACATTTTTACATATGTGAGTCATAGAAAAGTATATTTTCATCATTCTCTAGTAAAAGATGATATGGTTTTTGGTGATTGCAGAAACCTAATTCTCTATTTTCCATAGATACAATGTATTAACATTTGTGTTTTTGGTTTTTTGAAACATTTTCTAGGAATATTTCCCCCACAAAAGTTGAGGATTGACTGAATTATGGTTCTGTAAGAAATGACATGTATGATGAATACGGAGAAGCATGGGACGATCTACATGAACTGATGCAGAGTGAAGTAAGGGAAGCCAAAAAAAAAAACAAAATATACATTAACTAAAATAAAGTGAATAAAAACTGTACACCAGAAAGCAAAAGTCAATGTAACAAAATTATAAAGATCACATGACTCAAAATGAAGAAAGTGAGAGGATACCTCCTACTCCACTAACCCACCCCCTTCATGGAAGTAGTATATCTTCAAGTGTTGATTATATTGCACATGATTTTGGACTTTTTTCAATATATCAATTGGTTGTGATGATTGTTTTTTCTTCTCTAAAAAAAACCAAGTTGTTGTATGGGAAAGGAGAGGGATACTTAATAAAATTATAACAATGTAAGAAACAAAATATCAGTAAAAACTTTAAAAAAGAGAAAAATTACATCTCTATTGATCACAAACTTATTTCACTCATTAGAATGCAGCAGCATTTTCATATGTCTTTAATTAAAGCATCTGCGCATACAATACCATTGGTACATATATATTGGTATAATTCCTTTTTTAATCTTAAAAAGCAATTCATATTCTAAAACTGAAAAGAGTCATCAGATAATTTAATCAACACAGAAAAATAAGGACTTATTATGCTAACTCAGGGAATACATGCAACAAAGATTATAAACTCAATTCTTCACTGAGCAAGCCTGATACATATGCTTCTAGAGGTCAAATAAGACACTAGATACACAACGCTGAATAAATCACTTAACCCTTGTTGCCTCAGTTTCCTCATCTGTCAAATGAACTAGAGGGAAGGTAATAGCAAAGCACTCCAATATCTTTGCCAAGAAAACCCCAAATGTAGTCACAAAGACTTGAACGTGACTGAACAAAACAACAAATAAGTCAGATTATTTTCTTTTTGTTTGGTGAGGCAACTAGGGTAAGCCATTAAGTGGCTCTGGTCAGGTCTGAACTCAGTTCTTCCTGACTCCAAGGTCAGTACGCTATCCACTGCACCATCTAGCTGCTCCAGATCAAATAATTTTCTAGAAAAATAGTCAGAAGAAAAGGGGAAGACTGTAATAGTGGAAATATATGCTAAAAGCAAGTTGACTTTTTATACATTTCTATAAGATCTATATCCAGGGGTCCTCAAACTTTTAAAATAGGGGATCAGTTCGCTGTCCCTCATACTATTGGAGGGCCGGACTATATATAGTAAAAACAAAAACTTTGTTTTGTGGGCCTTTAAATAAAGAAACTTCATAGCCCTGGGTGAGGGGGATAAACGTCCTCAGCTGCCGCATCTGCTCCGTGGGCCGAAGTTTGAGGACTCCTGATCTATATCATGCAATTATTCACTTATTGTATAATACAATAATTCAAACTTTAAAAGAGCATATTGTTAAAAAGCAAAGTCAATGTTGGGGAGATAGGGAGATAGGGAATGTTGCTAGATGCAGCTGTCACAGCTGGTTTGAATGCCTCTGCTCTTCAATGACCACCATCATGTCATACCTTTCACCATGGCTACTGATTCATCAAAGAGATTAGAGTTTCCTGTTTTTTCATACATGAGTGAGTAGATTAGAGGCTTCATCTGCTGTCTGTATTCTGCAGTGCTCCTTTCCTCATTAAACCTAAATAATCCAACTGCCCCCCATAGTTCTAGTTGACCCTCTCTCATGAAGGTCACCAGAGATCTGCTTTTGTCCCATCAAGATTGGATTCACAGTGTAGGACCTACTTGGGGGTGTCAGAGCTAATTCACCTCCACATTCTTGTGGGAGAGCGAGCCAAAGTGACAGATCCAGATTTAGTGTTAGAGAAAAGAAGGAGGAGAGTGTAGGCTTTAGGAAAATATGGAGAGACATGGATTAAAAGACAATACTTCCCTAGCTGCCTGCAGTCTATTTAAAAGTTCCTTGATGGAAATCCAGGATAAATGTGTATTTTTGGAATACAAAACACCAGGTGCTCAAAAAAAAATCCCAGCCTTATTAACATATCAGAGCAGTTGTGAAGAAGATATATTATAAACATTAGAGCATTGTACAATTTGCTTAAGATTCTCATAAGCAAGCAGCATGGCACAGGGCTGGTCTTAAAGTTCAGGAGATATGAATTCAAATATCTCCTATACTACTTATATAATATCCCTACCTAGAATTAATCACTGAATGGTGCGACATCAATCAAACTAATACCTGTTAAAGACCTTAGTTTAAAAAGACCAAAGTCTCCTGTTGTATCCAGGGCCATCTCCAACTGATTTGATTTATATGTTGTCACTGGACCCAGATCTCTCTGGAGGGGAAAGTGAGGCAGTTAATCTTGCACAGCCCTTCCTCCCTTAAATCTAATTTACTTGGATGCCATACCCTCCTGATGTCATGGTCCTCTTTGAGAAGGAAGAACAAACAACAACAATATTGCTCAGGTAATTAATTGAAAGAATATTATATTTGGAATTAGAAGATCTGGATTCAAATCTTGTCTCTCCTACTTGGGGCTTACAAGATTTTGGGGAGGTCGCTTAGCTTTTCTGTTTGTTTTTTGTGAGGCAATTAGGATTATGTGACTTGCTCAGCTAACAAGTGTTAAGTATCTGAAGCTGTATTTGAATTTAGGTCCTCTTGACAATGCTTTCTCCATTGTGACATCTAGTTGTCCATTTAGCCTTTTTATTCTTCAATTTCCTCATCTGTATAATGAGGAGACTAAATTAAAAGACCTCTTAGATTTCTTGCAGATTTATATCTATACCCTATTATCTGACAAATCATAGCTGGCTTTACCCCATACTTACTAAGCCATATGTCTGTTGACTTGCATTTTGGAGTCAAAGTAAATAGAAATTTTTGATTGAGAAAGGTTGAAAGTTTTAGCAACTAGTTATGTTATCCCAGCTCAGAAAGGCTCTGATAGAAATAAACTACTGTGCAATGCATTTACAGAGCATAATACCACCCAAGGTGAGTTTTCCAGATGAGCCTGAGGTGGATACTCAATTAAATTACAGTTGTCATTGAAATTATAAACTAGTTCTCTGAGCCACATTTTAGAAAGAACATTAATAAGAGATAAAACATCCAAGGGGAATTAGGTGAATTTTTAATAATAGCTATTTATTTTCAAAATACATGCAAAAATAGTTTTCAACACTCATTCTTACAAAATCTTGTGTTCCAAATTTGTGTCCCTCCTTTGTCTCCAATCCCTCCCCTAAACAGCAAGTAAGTGAATGTAGGTTAAACATGTGCAATTCTTCTAAATGTATTTCCACATTTATCTTGCTGCACAAGAAAAATCAGATAAAAAATTAAAAAAAAAAAGAGAGAAAAAGCAAGCAAACAACCACAAAAAGGATGAAAATGCTATGTTGTGATCCATATTGAGTTCCCATACTCCTCTTTCTGGATATAGATGGTTCTCCATCACAAATCTATTGGAATTGGACTGAATAACCTCTTTGTTCAAAAGAAGCAAGTCCATCAGAGTTGATCATCACATAATCTTGCTGTGAATTGTGTACATTGTTCTTTTGGTTCTATTCACTTCACTCAGTATCAGTTCATGTAAGTCTCTCCAGGTCTTTCTGAAATAATCCTGCTGATCGTTCCTTATAGAAAAATAATATTCCATTCATATACTATAACTTATTCAACCATTCCCCAAGTTACAAGCATCAGTTCGATTTTGGAGAAAAGACTTAAGGGGAACATGATAAATGTTATCAAGTATTTGAAGAACTTTCATTGAAGAAGAATTAGATTTATTTTCTTGAGCCTAAGGTACTATGGATAGAAGTTACAGAGATGTAGATTTAAGCTTAGTGTAAGTAAAATCTTGCTAATAATAGCTGGCAGCTAATAGGTATCTGAGACCAAATATGAACAGGGGCCTTCCTGACTCTGGGTTCAATACTTTGTTTACTAGATCATCTAGCTGCTGTTAATAACTGGAATGGGACTTGGTCTGTATCCTAAAGAGATTATTAAAGAGAGAAAAGGAACCACATGTACAAAAATGTAATTTTTTTTGTAGTGGCAAAAAATTTGTAAATTGAGTGGATGTCCATCAGTTGGGACATAACTGAATAAGTTATAGTGTATGAATGTAATGGAATATTATTGTTCTATAAGAAAAGATCAGTAGGTTGATTTCACAAAGGCCTGAAGAGACTTACATGAACTGATGCTAAATGAAATGAACAGAATTAAGAGAACATTGTACACAGTATTAGCAAGATTAAGTGATGGTCAACTGTGATGGACTTGGCTATTCTCAGCAATGTGGTGATCCAAAACAATTCCAATAGACTTGAGATACAAAATATCATCTGCATCCAGAGAGAGAATTATGGAGACTAAATGTGAATCAAAACACAGTACTTTCACCTTTTTGATTATTTGCTTTTTCTTTCTCCTGGTTTTCTCTCTTTTGATCTGATTTTTCTTTTTAAAATTTTTTTATTATAACTTTTTCTTGACAAAATATATGCATGGGAAATTTTTCAAAATTGACTCTTGCAAAAACTTCTGTTCCAACTTTTCTCCTCCTTCCTCCACTCCCTCCCCTACATGGCAGTTAGTCCCATACATATTAAATATGCTAAAGTATATATTAAATACAATATATGTATACATATTTATACAGTCATCTTGCTGCACAAGAAAAATCGGATTTAGAAAAAAGGTAAAAATAACCTGGGAAGAAAAACAAAAATGCAAGCAAACAGTAACAGAAAGAGTGGAAATGCTTTGTTGTAGTTCCACACTCATTTCTCAGTGTTCTTTCGCTGGGTGTAGCTGGTTCTGTTCATTACTGATTAATTGGAACTGATTTGGATCCTCTCATTGCTGAAGATAGCTACTTCCATCAGAATTGATACTCATATAGTATTGTTGTTGAAGTATATAATTGATCTGATTTTTCTTGTACAATATGACAAAACATGTAAATATGTTTAAAAGAATTGCACATATTTAACTCATATCAGATTGCTTGCTGTCTTGGGGGAAAAGGATGCTTAGGGAGCGAGAAAAATTTAGAACAGAGTTTTACAAAAATGAATGTTGAAAACTATCTTTACATGTATCAGGAAAAAATAAAAGACTATTGGAAAAAACATGCTTGTTGATTAATTAACTCCAACAATAATAGTGTAACTGAAAATTTGAAGGTAACAGTTTCCAAACAGACCTTCTCTTCTTTATCTTCCCTACCCCTCCCAGGAAATGGAGAAATGTTCTCAAGGAAACTTGCCAGCTCCCATCCTGCTTTTGCCCTAGAAATGCTCTTGGTCCTTAGGTCAAGTTGCAAAATTTAGGCAGTATCAGAGCTTATAGTGGAAAGAGAACAAAGCTTATTGGCAATCTCACCCAGTATTCTCCAGGATAAGACCTTTCCTATAAAGATGAAGTGTTGAAGTAGGAGTGCCATGATCGAGAGAGTGAATGAGGAAGCATTATCCTAAGGTTGCTTCTGGAGTCCTAGAGACAGTCCTCCAGCCAACCCAGGGGAACTAGACAGTGGTCCAGTAGTAAAGGGAGGACCTGAGTTCAAATTATGACTGCCATTTCTACTTGTCTGACAAGAAACAATTCATCAAAACTCCCTTTTATTTTTCCATCTGCAAAATATGGGCTAGGATTGGGTTAGATGACACGACGGTACTTTTCATTTCCTAAAAGCTATAACCTGTCTGGTTCTCTCTATTCGGACAAGTGTCCTTTCGCTCCATACCCGCACAGGGCTCTGGGCTCAGCCTGCCGGACCCCGGATGAAAGCAGAACTGTGACTGTCCTTTTCCAGCTACAGGGCCTGGCTATGTGGGGCAGTGCCAGGCTTGGAGTCAAGAAGACCCGAGTTCAAATTTTGCCTCAGACGCTTGGTTTGCCGTGGGGTTTTCCCAAATAGGGACCATTTACAGCTGCTTGACTGAGTTTCCTCAGTTATAAGATGAGGATAATAACAGCACTTACCTCCAGCGCTGGGGTGAAGATCAAGCTCCTGAAACCTAGTAGGTGCTTAATAAATACTGGGACCGCAGTACCCACTGTAGCTGCCAGTGTCAGCATCTAAGAGCCTCCGACCCCCCAGCCTAGGCACCCTCACTCCTTCCCCACGGCAGGCTGACCCGGAGCAGCCACTGCAAGGATTGCCTCCCTTTCTAGCGGATCCGTGTTCCCCTGGGGAGCCAGCGAGGTGAAAGTGGTTTTGACTCGGGACAGAAAGAGGAACTCCATTAAATGTGTGCTCGACACTGTCCTTCTTCCAAATCTCACTAATGCCTTTCCCGGAGCCCCAACCTGCGGACTCTGTCTGGAAGCGTCTCTATTGGCAAAGAGATGAGGGTGTGGGGCGGGCGGGGCAGGGAGAGAGAAGCCGAGGAAACAGACACCCAGCCACGGCGAGTGCAGCGGCGAGGAGAAGGCGGCCGCCGGCGGCGAGCCCCCTACCCGACCCCCCGTCCTCCCAGCAGGGGAAGAAAGGTAGCTCAGGTCTACCTCCATCTAAGCTACACCTTTAGGGGCCCTGCTTCTGACGTCGGCCCCGAGGCGGGGTGAGGGAGAAGGAGCGAAGGAAGGGTCTTCCCGAAGTTTGCCCTTCCGGCCTCTCCGTGAGACCCGGTTACAACTCAGGCATCCACGTGCACTTAGAACCAAGCTGCTGCCTGCGCAGTGCGGGGGGGAGGAGGAGAGACCGCAGGCACTGTACTGCCGAGGAGGGGGCCTTGGGGGCGGAGTGCAGGTGCAGAGCTGCTGGTATGGGGACTGGGTGCGTGGGGCGCGGACACCAGACACGCCGCTGCTGGGGAGGGGCCGCGGGCGCTGCTGGGGAGTGCGTTGGGAGCGGACACCAGACACGCCGCTGCTGGGGAGGGGCCGCGGGCGCTGCTGGGGGTGCGTGGGGCGCGGACACCAGACACGCCGCTGCTGGGGAGGGGGGCACGAGGAGGGGCCGCGGGCGCTGCTGGGGGTGCGTGGGGCGCGGACACCAGACACGCCGCTGCTGGGGAGGGGCCGCGGGCGCTGCTGGGGGTGCGTGGGGCGCGGACACCAGACACGCCGCTGCTGGGGAGGGGCGCACGGGGAGTGCGTGGGGAGCGGACACCAGACTGGTTACTTGCGGGGGTGCGGTGCACTGGGGGCGGACAGCAGGGGTTCGTGGGAAACCGACGTCAGACTGGCTACTGCGGGGGTGGGGACATGCATGGGGATCAGGGCACTTCCCCTTGGGTGGGACACGGGTCCTGAGTAAGAAAATGGGTCCAAAAGGATGGGTGCTGGGGAATGGTCCTGGTCTCTCGGTTTGCCCTTCGAGAGGTAAAGGTTTCCGCTTCATCCCCACCTTGTTCCAGCTTATTTTACTGAGAGGGAAAGTACAAACCAGGGGATTGAGTAATCTGGGATCCACCCCCCTCCTCCGGCCCCAGTTTTCTTCTCAATGAAGAGTCTGGCCCTCCCCCACCAGTGTCCGGACAGATAAGGAAACAAACATTTAAGTGTCTGCTAGATGCCTGTCACTGTGCTAAGGCCTTTGCAAATATTACATCATTTGCTCCTCCCAACAACCCTACGGCTGCTATTATCCCTTTATATTTAAGGAAAAAGAAGTTAATAGACGTTGTCATAGAAAGTTTGAACAGAAAGAGCCCTTGAAGCCATTTAGTCTGACCTCCCATTTTAGGTGGGGTAACTGAGGCTGAAATTTGAAGAGGCTTGTGCGGGGGTGGGTGAGATCATCTCAGTACCAAGTGGCCTTGGAAAAGGCATGACTGTGCTCAGGGCATGCCCCAGCTTAGTCATCCATACCTCACTTAAGTGTGAAGTGCTATATGTTGCCCCTTCATAATAAACTCCAGGAGCTCCTTCTTACCTCCAGGATCAAATATAAAAGACTCTGGGCATAATCCCTTCATAAAGCAAACCCATTATTTTCATTTACACTGTATATATGAATCAATTGGTCAATAAACTAATAAATAAACATTTATTAAGTACCTATGTACAGCAACACACAATGCTAAGCTCTGGGGATACAAAAAGAGGCAAAAGACAGTTTCTGCCTCAAAGAGTTTACAATCTAATGGGACGACAACATGCAAAGAAATATATACAGAATAAACTATATGCAGGATAAAAAGTAAAAAAATTAGAAGGATTAGAATTAAAAGGGGCTGAGGAAAATTTCCAGTAGAAGGCAAATACATAAGCTAATTTGCATGTTGTCTCCCGTATTAGAATTTCAGCTCCTTGAAGGCTGGGATCCTGTTTTTACTTTTCTTTATATTCCCAACTTAGTACAGAATCTGACTCATAATGATTCATAAAAGCTTGTTGATCAACTGCCTGAATGTGGATCAACATAACCTTCTTCTGTGAGGGTGGAAGGGACAACTAGAAACATGATGTGAGTCCAGTATTGTAACTGTTCAAGGCTGCCATACCTACCTTGAATCACATACTGACCCTTGGCTATCGAAGATGACCTTACTACTACTGACTCCCATCAGGGAGGGAGGGGATGGGCTATTCTCTGACATTCACATCTTCCAAGGTGATTAGTTAGGGTCAGGGTCCAGTCTGTGACCCCAGAGGGATGCAATCTGAAGTTAAGGTTAGTCTATGGCTGAAACTACAAATCAGTCTGGCGTCATAGGGCTTCCTATTAACCTGTGGACCAGGTTTACAGGTCTTTGGCTGGATCAGATCAGTTTGTAGCTGGGGTTACATCACAGTTTGTGGTTGGGGGAAACAAGATGAAGGTTCGAACCCACGTGTATCATTAACACTAATTAAGCAGATAACCAACCAGGCAGACATTTATTAGGTATCTTGAAGGCCATGGAAGAATCCTGACAAATGCCCCCCTCAGAGTCTCGGCTTTCAGGAAGCATCTCTTCTTCCATGACCCCACCTGGACTGGTGTTCTATGGGGCAGAACATCTGGCACTGTGATCAAGCAGGAGTTGAACATCAGTCTTGGGAGGCGAGGAGTTAGGGGAGTGTAGGGAAGAGTTCCCCAAGTCTGACCTGCAGCCTCCAGCACCAGCCCTTCCCTCAGCTCCTGAAGCTCCTTCATGTGTCTCGCCTTTGCAGAAAAGCCAGCAATCCAGATGGCTGCTGCCCCAGCCTAGGAGAAAATCTTCAAGAAAGCAGCTATAAAGTTCTGTGTATAAATAGAGGCCTTGGCCTTCCTCCTACAAGCAGCACTTTGGGCTCCCCCACACCCCAAGAGGCAGTATTCCTAAGGATTAGCCTGGGGACACCGTCCAAGCCAGGAACCACATGGGCAAGGCAGGAAATGGGACAGCCTGGAGGAAGATAGGGGCCCTCTGAGCCCTTCAGTGCCGGGTCCTGGCCGTGTTCAAAGTTCACAGGACAACGGAGAGGACAGAGGGGAGGTGAGGGAAGAGCAGGGTCCCCTACAGCAGGTTGACCTTGGCCACTACCTGCTTGCAGCCCGTGACAGCAAACTCCCCTTCCGTGGTGCTGTAGTAGCTGAGCTGCCCGGCCAGGCTCTCGATGCGGCTCTGGTTGGGGTAGAAGCCCTCCCCGACCATCTCGTCCAGGAAGCAGTTCATGATGTCCCACTTGTCCAGCAGCACGAAGGGGACCACCTCGGCCGCCTCCCAGAGCGGGTGGGTGCCCGCCAGGAGGCTGTGCACGGCCTGGCTGAGCTCCTCCCTGCGGCGCTGGGGGCTCAGCTGGCTGGAGACGTTCTGCAGCACGAAGCGCGTGACCTCGCTGCCCCCGATGCTGCTGATGAGCACATAGACGGCGTTGAGGAACTCGTTGGACTGCTGGGGCTGGAGGAAGCTGTGCAGAGTGTCCAGCAGGGCCGGGGACATGAACTCTACCTCGTCCAGAATGAACACAGGGATCTTCTCCTCGACTTCAGCCCGGGTCACCATGTCGGTGATCCGCTCCGACAGGTCCTGCTGGCAGGCGGGGCCCTCCTGGTGGTCCGGGCAGTGATGCATCACGTAGTACTGCAGCACAAAGTCCCCGTCCATCACCGAGCGGAAGTGTTTGGCCAGCAGCCGGCCCACGTGGCTCTTGCCCACGCCGCTCGGGCCGTTGAATGAGATGACCAGGGGCTGGCTGTGGATGTGCGTGGCCAGATAATCCCGCAGAAGTTCCATGATGCTGTCCGTGGCGGCCTTCTGGCCAAACACTCCCCGCTGCAGAGCTTTCTCTAGCCCGTCAAGGTCGTACTTCTGCAGGTTGTCATCAAGGTTCTCGATGGCGTTGAGGATCTGAAAGCAGACGATGGCCACCAGCAGCAGCAGGCAGCGTTTGGCCTTGCTCTTCTGCTCGGTGGGGAGGTACTTCCGAGAACTCTCTGGGTACAACACAACCCGGGATTTACGGCGCTTCTTCTTCCGTAAGGTGGATTCCACCGGGGCCTCAAAGGTGAAATACTGGGGTTTCTCAAAGTTGACGCGGTGGTGGAAGTGGGACGCGGGGGTGCTGCTCAACTTGGCCCGGTCGAAAGAGATCTGTCTCTGAAGCAGCTGTGAGGGGGACGGGGTCAGAGCCAGGGGGGGTTCCCCAGGAAGGTTGGCTCGCGTGCGGCTCCTGCGAAGAACTCGGAATTTTCTATGCAGGCGAATGACAGCCCTCACCTGGGAGGAGACCATGCCCCCTGAGGGAACCTGGGAAGGTCGGGGGCTCGGCTGACCTCCTTCCATCGCTCTCGATGATACACCATTCAGGTCGCTTTTCCTAGAACGGGAAGATCATGTTTTAAGAGCCTTCGCAGAGGTCTGCTATGGACATCTCAAGGTGTCACCAGGATCCTGTACCCCATGTTCCTGACCTTCTCAACCCTAAGCAATTCACAACAAATGGGAAAACATTTAACAGATCTACTACTGAGGAGTTCAGAAAAGAAACAGGATAGAATTTTGAGATTAGTTCTCAGTTCCAGTCACCCCAGTCCCATCCAATCTTTCCAACATCCCAGCCACAGAGAAACAGGGAAATAAGTAGATAAAGAGTCCTGGTCTGGAAGCCTCAAAGCCCTTCAAATGTAGCCTCACACATTTATTTGCTCTGTGATCCTAAGCAAATCCCATAACCTGCCTGTTTAGACTCTAAAAAAGTTAAAATAAGATATTTGCATAGTGTCTGTTTCATAGTAAGTACTTAGTTAATACGTGTTTCTGTCCTTCCTTTGTCACTGGTCCTTATAGTTCCTATTATAAGAAGAGGTTCAGTTCCAGAGAAACAGATTTGAGTATGGAAAACTAGATTGCAATCCTGGTTCTCTTATTTAAGACATTAAACAAATTTGATTTCCCTCTTGGGGCTCCTATTTTCTTATCTATAAAATGACAGGCTTGGTTAAATGAGAGTATCTCTAAGGCTCTTACCACTGGGTAGACAAGACAACTTACTTCCCAAATCCCAGGCTTTCCTGAACTGGACAGAGCAGGTAATCTTGGCTGCTCCCAGAGATCACAGATGAGCTCAGACAATCTCCCAGAGCTATCCTGAGAAGCGGTTGTGTCCTTCTTAAAGGAGGCAGCTAGTGTCTCTGCCAGGCTGGGCTGGCCCAGAGGGAGTGGGTGTCAGAGCCTCACCCCCACCCATCAGGATGCCTGGGCCCCATATGCAAATCCTTCAGGTCAGAAGGGAATACACACAACTCTGCCTAGTGAATGAGGAAGTGACCAGGCTGGACAGTGGGAGGGGTGGGTGGTTCTGTGGTTTTGCTTGCCTAGAGGGCTTCCTGGTAGAGGGGTCAGTGGCAGATAAGGTTTTTGACCCCATCTCCTCCCCTCAACCAAAGTCAACACTATGTTCAGTGGGTTTTCTAGGAAGAAGGCTCCTGGGCTGGGGATGGGGAAAAGGGTGTGAGTAGGGGGAAAGGGAACAAGAAGGCCCCAGGACTAAAACCACACGGCCGATCTGCTTCCCATGAAAATTCCATCTCCCCAACTCCTAGAACTGGATAAGCAAAAAACGTTCCCCTGGGTTCCCTCCTTAAACTGATCTTCTATTCACTGCTGGGAGAGCAGCACAAGAAAACCCCAGGAGAACTTAAGGGGTAGGGAGTAGGGAATAAAGTCCTTAGGGCATTTCTTGGGGCTAAAGGGAAAGATACAATCTAATAGCTAGCTTACAGTGAGGGTCTCTACCACCCCCAGGATGGACCCCTCTCCTTAAATCCCCTTGATCTCCCCATTCAGACACAGGGTAGGAAAAATCCTACACAATTTCTTCCCCCCCCACCCCCCCAACTACTTCAGTCAGAAAAAGAGAGACGGACACTAAAATACAAGAGAGACAGATACAGAGAGCCAGGCTGAAGGAGAGGGAGAAAGGGAGACAGAGAGAGAAAAAGAGAGACAGAAAGAGACAGAGATTAAAGGGGGGAAAGGACAGAGAAGTGACAGAGACGGGCAGATAAATGAGAGAAGAACAAAGAGACTAAAACCCAGAGAGAGATGCAGAGACAGATAACAGGCAGAGGCAGAGGGAGATGCAAAGCAGGAGAGAGGCAGACAGACAGGCAGTCACACACAAAGAAGCAGCAAAAGCCGGCCGGGACAGCAGGTTAGCCACGAGGCCTTCCCGGCCCCAGCCAGTCCGTACCTTGTGTGATCAGTGTCAGGCCCGGAGCCAGCCACCCCAGGGCGCCCTGGCCCTCTGCTCTGCCTTCCTCCCAAGAGGCCAGTCGTTCCAGCTGTTCAGGAAGCAGGAAATGCCAAAGCCTCCCTGGGCTGGGGGCTCCCAGGCCGTCTCGGAGAGGGAGGAGAGCGCTCTGGGGGGAAAGGTCAGGGGGCTGTACACAGGGGCATCAGGGGAGATGGGCTTCAGGAGACCTCCAGCCAGGACCCAAGACCAAGACACCTGCCTGTCGGGAGAGAGCCAGGAGGGAGAGGAAGCTGATGAGAGGCTTCCGCCTCGATGCAAAGGAAGTGAGTCAGGGGGGGCGGGCGGGACGCAGAGGAATGAACCGGGACCTCAGAGCCCTCACCTCAGGAGGGAGGGGTCACCCAAGTCCCAGGAGAATCATTCCAGTCTGGCTTCTCACTGCTTTCACCATTTCCTTCTCTAGCCCATGGATGTTCTTAGAGACCTTCCTCCGAGACCACTCCCCCACACCTGACTCAGCCTCTCCCACTTCCCTCCCCTCTCCTAGGAGGTCAGAAAGAAGTCATGGGCCTGGGGAGTGGGACAAGAGCTACTCTGCCTCCAATCTGAAAGTGAGTAGAGCCCCCATTCCCCCTGGGATTTACTGGTACTTCCTTCCGGACTGAAGGTCAAGGGCTATTGCCTCTAGGGGCTGAGAGTGGGCACGGTTCAGGAATTTCTCCCTCATTCTCCTTCCTTTGGCCTCTCTCCCTACCTGCTTCCCTTCCTCTTCCCCTCTCCATTTCTCCTCCCCCTCCTCCCCCCCCCCCCCCCCGTCTGTCTGTCTGTCTCTATATCCCTCTCTCCCTCTCCCTCCTTCCCTCTTCCTCTCTCTTTCTCTCTCTCCCTCTCTCTGTCTCTCTTCTCTTTTTTCTCTCTCTCCCCCTTCCCTCCCTCTTTCTTCCTCTCTCCTCCCTTCTCCTTTCTCTCCCTTCCCCCCCCTCTTTTTTTTTTTCTCTCTTTTTTCTCTTCTCTCTCTGCTGTCTACTTTCTAAGGCCTAACCCTGCTCTGGCTCTTCACCTGTTCCTCTGTCCCTCCCCTTCTGGTGGCCTGGAGTTACCTTGTCCCCACCCCACTTCATTCTCTGACACCCCACCTCATTTTACCCTACCATTGTCTGAAAGCAGCTCCAACCCTCTCTGCCTTGGCAGGGTGCCCAAATCTGTGGGTCTTGTAGTCTGGGATAAGGGAAGCCCCAGGGGGCCAGATCCCCAGACTCAGTAGGGAACCACTCCATCTTCTAAGTCATATACATTCAAAAATCTTCCACAAATTAGCTTCCATCCTCCTAGCTCTTTGATCAACAAATATTCAATCAAGACTTGTGCTAGAGTAAAGTACAGACTTTGAAAGTCAAGGAGATCTGGGTTTATATTCCTGGCATATTTACTTAGGAATTGTGTGATCTTGAGCAAATAAATCCCTCTCTGAAACTCCCTTTTTTCTTCTGTAAAACAAGGCTGCTAAAGTTTTCCCTGCCTACTACAGGGTTGTTATAAAGGACAAACTACATATATATAAGAAAGTGTGGAACCACAAAGGCGAGTTCCTGTTTTCACTAATTGCGAACACTGTCAGGCCAAATTCGCCATCATATGCAGCCCACAATAACTTCCATTTCAGCTCCACTTTATTCATCTAGCTCCCTCTGCTTGGTTCTGTGTCACCCCCAGACTTCCATAAGATAGTCTAGGGCCACTGAACCTCTCCATAGAATCAAAGAATAACAGAATAGCAGAGTGAGGAGAGGCCTTGGAGACATCTTATATAAGTCATTTATCTCTTCCCCTCCCCAAAAAAGAACCTTTCTCCCTACCACATGAATAACAGGTGGTCATCCACTCTCTACCGGATGATCCCCAAGGACCAGGGAGACCACAACTTCCTCAGCAGCCCATTTTACTTTGGGCTATCTCTAATCATTAGGAAGCTTTTCCTTTTATCCTGCCTAAATCTAGCTCTTTTGTACCTTTTATCCTTGGTTGTTGTTTTGCCCTCTGGACCTAAACAGAATAAATCTAATCCTCTTTTCACAAGGGGATAAATACTTAATGACAGCTATCTCATTTCCCAGGAAATCTTCTCTTCCCCAGGCTATTTATCCTTAGTTCCTTCAATTTATCTTCATATGACATTAAATCAAAACTCATTCCAGTTCTTCTAATGGATGTTCTCCAATTTATCAATTAACTAGCCAAGATTCTTAACCTTAGAAAATGTATCTTCTCCTAACTTCCTTGCTATTCTTTTATTTAGGTTGGAAACCAGAAAATGACCTGCTTTTCTATAAGTGATCCCCCATCCTTTGGGTTGTTCTTACCCAACCGGTCCTGATGACATCAGGTCCCAGAGCCTGTGAGGGTCTCCACCTACCTCTGGACACCATGGTATTGCGAGTCGGAAGGCCCTGACCCTCCTCTGGGAATTTCACAATGAGCTGCTCTAGATGTCATCACAATCGTATCAGGACTTGAGCCCCACAGGGCTAGCTGGTTCTGGAACATCTCCATCATCACCTGGAACTCAAAGACAGTCATGACCTTTCCCCCTGCCAGCTGTATGGCTCTTCCCACTTCCTTGTTCCCAGCCCTTCCAGATGGAGAAGCCGGTCTCACCCTTCATCCTCCTCCCTCTCCTGGGTTACCAAGTTCCCTCTCTGCTTTCTCTCTACTTCCCTCCTCTCTATGTCCATTCCCAACCAGGACCACTTCGGCCTTCACCCAGACTGCAGCCTCCACAGCCTCCCCACTTCATCCTGCTTAGGCTGATGGGTTTTAGGTTTTTTTAACCAGCCTTCTTTCTGATTCTAAGACTCTGAGCCCTAGGGAAGAAACCCTCTGCCTATGTGGTCAGTGGCTGCCCTGCAATTCAGGGAGAGAGGTGGTGATCTGTCCTGGGGCACATAGCCACTAGTTGTTAGAACAGGGCTGGGGTCCAGCTCTTCCTGCCTCTGTCCACTAAGTCACCCTGCTTCTCATTGGCAGACTGGTCTTCCTGTAATTCAGCAAACTCCTTATTCTCTATTAGATCATATGTTAATTCTCCAGCCTGGCATTCAAGGCCCCCATAATCAGGTTTCTACCTCATCAGATATCTCCTGCTACTTTCTAATACAAACCCTCTACTTCAGGATTTTCCTTCATTGCACCCTCCCCAAACATACCCTATGTGTTCCTGTTTCTTCATGCCCTGTCTCCTATATAAAATGTCCCCTTTTTATTTCTACTGCCTTGGATACTAAATCTCAGCTAGGGTTCTATCTCCACCAAGTCCACAAGGATATTCTCTTTCATCCTTTTGCCTGAAAATCACAGGCAGAAGGCAGCTGCATGATTCAGCGTAGGTAGAACGATGGATTTTGAATTAGATAGACCTGAGTGCAAAGGGATCCTCAGGTACTTAACTCCTATCTTCTCAGTTTCCCCATCTGTTAAATGGGTACAATAATAGCACCTATGTCCCAGGGCTATTGTGGATGATAAAATGAAATAACATTTGTCAAATGCTTTGCAAACTTAAAGTGAGATATAATTATATCACTATTATTAATTCCTGTTATGAATGATAGGGTAGGGTAACATGGACATGGAGCTCCAGCAGCTGAAGAAGGGGGCTCCATTATTAATTCCCAAAGGGAATTTTTTCTATAAATTGGCTGATGATTGTTCTTGAATTCATTCCATCAGTCTGTTTATATATTAGTCTGCTAGCTGTTATCACCCCCCCCCCCCATTCTACCCCATCCACCCCATCCTGGACACTGCTGATAATACATAACTAGTGACTCCTCTTGCTTAAAGCAGCAGCTGTTTCCTTCTCTAGCACCATCTTGCCCTTCCCACCCTAACATCTCAAGCCAGCTAGACTCAGCATCTGAAAAGTAGACTTAACTGTGCCAGAAATGTTTCCTCACTGTTTATCAAACTCCAGGAACTATGAGACATTTAGGGTTAGGGTTAGGCAGCAGGGACACATACAGATAGAAGATGATTTCTGCCCTTGAATCTGGTTAAGGTAAAAAGGCATAAACACATGGGGGGTCGGGGGGGGGGGGGAACAAAAGGTTATGGTGCTAGGTACCCAATAAGCAGCACAGACAACAGTTTGATAGAGTGCTGGACTTGGAGGCAGGAAGAGCTGAGTTCAAATCCAAAGAAAAGTATCATCTGGATGAGCCTGGAAAAGTCACAGTAAGCAGGACAGACAATAAGGTTCCAGAGTTCTGTGATCGAGGAAGCACTTCAGCTGTCACAACCACCCCCTCATTTCCATTGCCCCCACCTCAATCCAGTCCTTCAGTTCTTGCTTGGACTTCTGTAAACTGTTGTACCTGACATACCATCTTACACATTGCTGCCCCCAATAATCTTCCTAACACTTTGATCCTGTCATTACTCAAAAACTTTCAATGGCTCTTCATTGCCAAACAAGTGAAGTACAGACTCCTGATCGTGACAAATGAGGACCTTCCAAGTCTGACTCCTACCTACCTTTCCAGCCTTCTTTTAATGCTGCTTCCTTTCAGATGTTCTAAATTTCACCAAATGGGACACTTTTCGCTTTCTCTTTCCTTATCTTTTCCTTTCCCATCTCTGCATCTTTTTTTCATTCTCTCCCCAAATTGGGGAAGAAGCCTTCCCCCCTGACTCCTTACTCTTGATCTGAAGTCTTTTCCTTCTTTCAGAGCCCAAATCAAATTTCACACACTCCATAAAATCTTTCCCAAAGATCAACCCCTTCTAAAGGAGATTCCTTTCTCAAATTTCTTTGGCACTTTATCCTGACATTTCACTTTCCTTTATATCCGAATTATATATGCATATGTCTTTCTCTGTATTTTATTACAAGACAAGTAGGTCAAACAGTGGATAGAGTGTTGGACTTGTAGACAAGAAGCCTTGAGTTCAAATCCTACCTAAATAAAACACTTATTAGTTGTGTGAGCCTGAGCAAGTCACAACCTTTGACTGCCTCAGTTTCCTCATCTATACAATGGAAACCATGGGGCATTGTGAGGCTTAAATGAGATAATACTTTGAAAGTGCTTTAAAAACTTTGAAGTGCTATGTAAATGCTAGCTCTTATTGTTGTTGTTAGTTCCTCACCAGCAGGGTCCATATTTTATCTGTACTTCCAGGGCCTAGAACATTGTTAATACTATAAATGTTTGTTGAATTTAGCCAAGCAATCTGCCAACACTAGTTAAGCACTTATTATGGTCCAGGCATAGCATTAGGTTCTAGGGATAGAATGACAAAAGGAAATCAGTTGCCTTTAAGTTTTCATGCTAATGGGGGAGACAAAATGCCCCTCTATATATGTACAGACAAAACAGATACATGAAGACTGTGGAAGGCTGGAGAAGGTGCTAGTAGCTGTATGAGGGAGACTAGGAAAGACCTCATTCAGAAGGGATAGTGGGGATCAGCGCTGGGTCTGAGTCTTGAAGAAAAGCAGAGATGGAAAAAAGATAATGTTGGTAGTGGAATACATTCTAGGAAAAGAAAGTCCAGTTTGTGCAGAGGGGAAAAAATGTATAATACAACTAGAAAGGTAGGATGGGGGTCAGGTTGTAAAGAACTTTAAAAGCCAAGGCAAAGTGCTCAAAGGAGATTCGGAAGTGTAGATGAGCTAAGCTTTGAAGCTCAACCTTGGAAAAGGGGGCAGGAAAGCAAGAGAGATAATGAGGAAAGAAAGACCAGGAAGAGGGAGCAACAAAAACAAAGGTACAGAGATAGGAATCAGCATGCTGTTTTAGGGGAGGGGAAGGAGCGTGAGGAGCTAGATTTGGCGGGAGGATCAGGTAGTTAAATGATATGGTTGCAGATGTGAGCTAGAGGCTAAAGAATGGAAAGCCTAAGGCGAGGTAAAGTTCAGACTTCACCTTGTATGCAAAGAGGAACCACTGAAAGGTGTTTTTTGTGGGGCAGGGGGAAGTGAAAGTAGGAAAGAGCCAATGATCAGCCCTTTAAATTAGATCAATCCATGAGATAGGGAGAAGAGACTGGGAACAGGGAAGATCCTGAGAAAAGGATCTCCAAATCTTAACCCTCAGTTTTGGGGCTGGGTCCAATACCTGTGCTCATAAATAGTCCCCTTTACTACACTTTATATAATAGTTTATAGTGCGACAGATATGTGAGAACCAGGGGTATACAACTCCTTGCTGCATGAATATACACTCTCCAGTGGTGTTCCCTTTTTTTACATGAAAGTCTGTGCTTCCCAACACTAGTGATCTCCCTGGGGGCAGGGCCTTGATCTAGTTTACCTCCATTCCTTACAGAAGAGAAGAGCCTGGGCCCTAAGTCCCATCTAAACCCCATCTCTTCCTTTCTTTGCATTGAACACTCCTTCCAGTCTTTTTCAGTTCATTTCCCAAGGTTACTCCCAGGATCAAGATCTAGAATCTAGAAATTTGCAGATCTTGACCTGAGGCAAGGGGAGGTTGGGAGGGGGAGAAGGAAGGCCCATCTTCTCTATCTCTTTGAGCTGGGAAATTTCCAAATTGGGACTCAGGATGGGAAGCACATCAGAGCCTTCTTTTCTCCATCCCTCACTTTCCCTGCCCTTGCCCTTCCTAGTTCAACACAGTACAGTCCCAGGTCTCTCCACTCCCTTCACTAAGTCAGCCTCCTTCCTCTCCTGGTCCCAGTTGTCCCCCCTAAACACTAACTCCAGGAAATAACAGGTGCTTAGGCCTTTCCATGAAGGTACAGAGTTCTTGCTTTGCAAAGACCAATGAATACCAGCCCTGGGGTGGGTGATGGGGAATTGGGGAAGGGGATATTGTCTCTGCTTCCTTAATGGAGCAGGGTCTCATTCTCTGGGGAAGCTCATACTCCACATGAATGGCCTTCCTGTTGGGCTCCGGGCCTCATCCTCCTCCTTCAGGCCCAGGAAAGCTACTTGCAGGTTCTTGGAAACACTGGGGGAGGGGTCCCTCAGGCCTTTCGGATGATCCTGCCAGCCTTCCGCCAGTCCCGTAGCCGCTCCCTGCGCAGAGAATACACCAGCGGCCGAGAGAAACCAGGACGACCTGACCGAGACCTAGAAAAACTGCAGTGGACAGAGACCTGGTCACTGGGGGTCCTCCATCTCCCCATAAATCCCAACGCCTTTAAAGCCAAGCCATCGGCCTTCTCTATGGCCTTCGCATAGTATAGTGGTAGAATGTCATCAGAGTCAGAATCAAGGATTTGAATCCTGTCTCAGCCATTCAGAAGCCGATTTCCTCGTATATAAAATAACAGTAGCATTTATCTGTGTATGCTGTGGGGAGGATCAAATGAGATGATGGATGAAAAGTGCTTTGTAAACCTGAAAGCAGCTATATAAACGGCAACTATGACATGCTATTTTCTTTCTCTGTCCTTTTCATCAAAGAATCAGAGGGCACCTTTATCTGAAGCAGGAATCTTCCATATAACAGCACCAACAAGGGGTCCTTGCACTTGAACACCATCAGGGGTAGTAAACTTAAACCACCTAGCCAGGCCAACTCTCCTATTAAAGGACAATTGTGTCAAGAAGTCTTTCCTTACATCGCTCCAAAGTACGTCTCCCTGAAGTTTCCACCTGTCTCTTCCTAATTCTGCCCTCTAATGCCAAGTAGAACAAGTAGAATCTCTTTCCACAATGTGACTTTTCAAGTACTTGAAGATGAAGCCTTCTATGTATTTTCTCTTCTCTAGACTAACCAATGCCAGGGCCTTCAATATTTATACAGCATGACTTTGATGCCCATTTCGGTTCCCTTCCTCTGGACATTCTTAATGGTGTCCTGAGAGAAACAACTACCGCCCTTGTCCTGGACATTTGTTTTGTTTCATGAGCTTTAAAACCAAAGCTTTTTTGGCTGTCTCATCCCATCATCATCGACTCATACCGAGCTTTGAATGAGTGCACTAAAAACCCTCATTAATGTCCTGTACTCAAGAATTGCCTCATTATGCAATATTGTTACCACCATGCAGTACTTGGACAACTGATTTTTTTTAACCCAACACAGTCTTTTAATTATATGTTAGTTTTTCCTTTTGTCTCTGTGCCTCTCACACCGTTCTGTATGGTATGGAAGGACCAGGTCCCACAAGGAAGAAACATTTTTCTCCCCTTATATTAAACCCCATGTATTTGCAACTGGGCTGCTCTCCACAGATCTGTGGAACACATTTCAGGACAAAACTAACAAAAGAGGTAAGGTTTCAGAATGACATCCACAAAGACTGATGGATAAAGCCAACAAAGGAAACGACTATATGAAAATAGATAGACAAGGGATGCTCTTTTGGTGTGGACAACTGAATGAGGACAAGATCAAGCTCAACCACTGGAACATCACAGTAAAGATGAAGGGGAAAAATAAGAGGTTTGTCCTCTCAAACCTAGACACTAGAACTAAGGAGTGATTTTTGCACTCTCCTACTTCCTACTTTCCCTAACTGGGATAGAGCTGATAGAACTCATACCTGGAAGAGGAATGGGGACAGGGAAGACTGAAAATAGTTCTTCAGAGGCTGACAAAACGAATGTCACTCTTTTGTGCTAATTCACACATTTGTAGACAGCTGTCATCCCCAAATCTGTGTCTTTACCGGGCTATACATTTCTAATACCTTGAACTGATTTTGGCATATGGATTCCCATTACCCTCATGATCCTGATCATCTTGCTGTGGACCACAGTCCAGCTTGTCAAAATTCCCCCCAAATTGTGGCACCCCAAAATGGACCCAATATTCCAGCTGGGGTTTGACCAGGAAAAAATCAACAAAATGATCAACTACTTCATTCTGAACATTAGACTTCTATTAATGAAATTTGTTTACATTAGCTTTTTTTACGTACTTCCTTATAATGCTCATTCAATCACAATCGCATTTATGATAAATTTAGCCTTTCTCACATTGATTGCTGTCTAGTCCATCTCTCCCATCTAGTATTTGGACAACTGATTTTTTTTTTACTCAGGTGCAGGATTTTACATTTATTGCACTTAAATTTTCTTAGATTCAGTATATTATTCCAGCCTAAGGATTCTGTCATCTCTGCCCATCTGCCCCCAGTTTGAAAGCACTCACAAATCTGATACGCCATCAGAGTTTTCTATGCCTTCATCCAAATCCCTAATTAAAAAATAAAATAAAATAATCGATGAGACAGTGCTCTAATTGCACCTGTTTACAAACTACTCCCCTAAATAAAGAGGAGCGCAACAGCACATCCGGAGAGGGGGCACGTCTGGTCTTTATGGAGCTTAAAAGAGCGTTCTGTCTACCCTCATCCGGAAAGGAGACTCAGTCTCTTATCTTCCTCCTCCTCCCTTCATCTTCTAGCAGGATAAGCTTTTATCTTTCAAAGCACGTTCGGAGAAACCTCACATCACAAAGCTCTCAAATCACGCCCGTGTGCTCTGGGGCCATCCATCCCCGCATGAGAAGTTTGAAATTGAGGGATGATGGTGGGGCCCTGCTCCTCGGGAAGCGCCCTCCCCTGCCTCCCACCGCAATGCCCTTGCCCCACCTGGCTGACCACAAGGGCCCCGCCTGTTTCTTAGGCTTGGCTCGCTGCCGCTGCAGCTCCATCCAGCCGCAGAATAATTCCTGGAGAATCACTGCGTAGAGAAGGAGGAGGAGGAGGCGGGGGTCCATGCGGGGCACCTCACTCTCCATGGTCGTTGGGGCCGGAAGATGCCCACTAAAAGGGGCAGGGGTTGGTGGGGAAAAGGGGGTGACGGGGAGGGGAAAGGGATGGGCGCCGCAGCCCCGGCTGAGGATGCTGGTGCAGGGACTCGCTGAGGTCCGCGCGCGCACGCGCCACCAACAACCCACACTATCCTCCTTGGATGCGTGCTCTCTCCGTGCGTAACGCCCCGGAGGGGAGAGAACCTGCTAGGAGTCCTCCATGCCGTCACCCTGTTCCGGATTGCGCTATTAGCTCAATTCCCCTAGAACTGTGATAGTTGGTGTTTGATTACAAGCTTCGCGGATTCCTGTCTCTCGACCCCAGGGTCCACTAAGAATGAGAACTTGACGGATAAAAAGCACCGTTGCCCTTGGGTTTTCTTGGTTGCAGAACCATTTCTTGATGAATTTTCATACCACCCTAGAATACAGGGTGTTAGAATTGGAAGAGCCTTGGAGAACATCTAGTTCCATTCCCCCTACTCACCATTTTACAGATGAGAAGGATGTGGAAAGGATGGCTTATCCAAAAAAATCACAGAAACAGCAGGGACTGGAAACCAGGCTTCCCGCTTAACCTAGGAAACTCAACTTTCTTGGGACCCAGACTTCAGAATTATGCAGCTAAATTTAGCCTGATACATCTGTGCCCACGTAGTGGAGGAACAGACAAGGAGCTGTTACAGTAACAAGCTGTTGTTGGATTGCAGGGAGATGTGATTGGTTACAGCAAATGGACCCCAAAACAACTCAAAGTAAGCTCAGATCGTGGTCCTAGGCTCTGACTGGTTTAGAGGAATGAGAGCTATCCCATAAGAGGAAGGCCTTAGCAAGGAAAAAAAAAAAAAAAAGCTGTGCTTCAGATGTCTGAGAATATATATGTGAAATGAAAACATAAGCAAGGGAAAGAGAACCAGTTTTCTTGGCAAGAAAACACGGAGTTAAGACATTTTTCTCTACACTTCAACTTCACCCTGCATTTTCTTCAAACCAAGAGGGCACAGGAAAAGATATCTTTGCCAGTGACTACATCCAAAAAGGGAAGTCTCTCAGCTTCAGTCCCTGGCTCATGATAGCTCGGGCCCTCAAAGGATTTCCTTTAGTGTATGTACTATCAAAACGGATACAAGAATTTCTTTTAAATACCTAGTGTCTCCCTGTGTAAGTTCCTTAGTTATGCATGGCCTTTGCATTTAATAGAGCCACAGATTATTGGTGCTCAGAAGAGAAGCATGTATCTAAAACAACAGATGTTTCCAGCCTCCATTTATTGCCACAGAAAACCAAAAGCTGCTCCAGCTTTTAATGTCTACCATATAATTTACACAAAGCCTTTTTGGGAGTACATAATTTTGGCAGAGAGTGGCATCAAAAGGCACATAGATCCAGCTGGCCACGATCAGTAGGACCTAGGCCAAAAACCATCAGCCAGGAGTCAATGCTTGATTCTTCACTTCCCAAAAGCTATACCATAAAGGGTAACTATTTAGAAGTCTCCTTCTCAATACAGGAGATCAGAGAGTATTTTCAAAGCAAGTGTGGATTTCCATAAGGAAATGCCCTCTGAGGCATGATGGATGAGTGGAGAGCTCAAGGTTTTGTTCTGCAGTCCCAAAATAAGGCTGGGGGCCCAGGAACTGGGGGTGGCTATCTATCATATCATCTCTCTCTCTCTCTCTCTCTCATATACTGAAATATGAAGGGTTTTGAATACCAGAGGAGTTTGTATTTGATTCCCAAAATTATTGGGAATCACTGGAGTTTAAGAGTGTTGACAAGATCAGGTCTCCAATTTAGGAAAATCATTTTGGTGGGCTGCAGTGGGGAGAGACATGAAAAATAAAGACCCATTAGCAAGTTCCTGCAATAGTCTAGGTATGAGGCGAAGAGGGTCTGCACTGGGAACAATGTCACAGGGGGAAAGGGAGTTGATAGGCCTTGGCAACAGGTTGAATATGGAAGGGATGGGGGATGGTAAAAGAGTCAGGAGTTGAAGATAACATAAATTGTGAGTCCAGGAGAATGGGAGGATGGTACTTACAATACATAGAGAATAGGAAACTATTGTTGGTGCCCTTCAGACTTCCACATTGCTTCCATCTTACAAATGAGAAAACTCCTTAAAAGTGAAGTGCCTAAGGTCTCAGAACTAATGTCAGAAACTAGGTCTCTTGATTCCAAATTTAGTATTTATTCCACTACAAAATGCTGCCTCTCATATACAGAAGCTAGATAATGCAAATAATTTATCTTACACATTAAAAAATAGACAGTGAGATGATGCGACTTGCCTTACCTGCATGACTGTGGCCAAATCTCTGGTTCCATTTCCTGATTTATGGAAGGATAGAAATCAGATTATCTAAATTACTAACTGCCCTCCAGCTCTTGACATTATGACTTGCTAGTCTTGTCAAAAAGACTTATGAAGATGGAAATTTTTTTTTTTTACTATTAATCTGGCTCCACCTCCTCAGACTTACATGCTACCGTGTTTCCCCGATAATAAGACCTATCCCAAAAATAAGCCCTCCCCTTACTGTGTAAGATGCCTCTAAAATAATCCCTCCCCTGAAAATAAGCCCTATTGAGATTGCTACTGTAGTGAAGGTGATCCCCTGCGCTACATGCTACATTACGGTACCCTCTTTATGCATCGTCCCCGTCCCTCCCCGCCCCGCCATGAAATGCACGCCGTGCTCAGAGCTACATCCAATCACAGCTGCAGCAGTGAGCGCGTCATCCTGTTCTTCCCCAGTGATTTGCTTGCTGGCGCCATTGAGAGCAGTGCCGTGGAGGAGAGCTGAGGCAGGACAACATAAAAACCTGGGATGTAAGCGGGAGTGAGGGGGCATGATGGAGGATAAAAGAAGAACTCAGGGGGCATCATGGAGGATAGGAGGAGCATTCAGGGAGCATGATGGGGTTAAAACATTACTGAATAAAGCCACTTTTTTTTGTTCACATTTACCTGTTTATTAAAATTGCTGTCAATGTTCATTAAAATAAGCCCTCCCCTGAAAATAAGCCCTCTGGTGTTTTTCTGTCCAAAAAATTAATAAGACAGTGTCTTATTATCGGGGAAACACGGTATTGTTCCCCAATGTGAACCCTCCACTTATTTCATGTTCTCTGATCATACCTTTTCTTCTCCAACCTTGTTGGAGTTGAATGTAGAATCCGGCTCCCTACCTGCACCTGTCTATTCTACCAATTCAGCACTCAAATGCATCTTCTTCATAACCTTTGCCAATGTTCTGGATTAAAAGTGATTTTACTAGATGTCTCTAGCTCTCTGTTGCTTCTCAATAAGATTGACATGTGGGTCTTATCTTTCTGAGCATGTATTGTGGGATTCTTAAAATATCCTTTTACTGGGTCTGTATCCCAGAGATCATAAAAAAGGGGAAAGGACCCACATGTGCAAAAATATTTGTAGCATTCCTTTTTGTAGTGTCAAGAACTGGAAACTGAGTGAATGTCCATCAGTTGGGGAATGGCCAAATAAGTTATGACATATGAATGTAATAAGAAATGATCAGCCCAGCAGGATGAATACAGAGAGGCTTGGAGAGACCTACATGGACTGGTGCTAAGTGAGATGAGCAGAACCAGGAGATCATTATATACTTTGACAACAATATTGTATGAGGATGTATTCTGATGGAAGTGGATTTCTATGACAAAGAGACCTAACTGAGTTTCAATGGATAAATGATGGACAGAAACAGCTACACCCAAAGAAGGAACACTGGGAAACGAATGTGAACTATTTGCATTTTTGATTTTCTTCCCGAGTTATTTTTTACCTTCTGAATCCAATTCTCCCTTTGCAACAGGAGAACTGTTCGGTTCTGCAAATATGTATTGTATCTAGGATATACTGCAACATATCCAACATATATAGGACTACTTGCCATCTAGGGGAGGGGGTGGAGGGAGGGAGGGGAAAAAACGAAACATAAGCGAGTGCAAGGGATAGTGTTGTAAAAAATTATCCTGGCATGGATTCTGTCAATACAAAGTTATTATTAAATAAAATAAAATTTAAATTTAAAAAAAAAAAAGAAATGATCAGCAAAGTGATTTCAGAAAGGCCTGGATTTACATGAACTGATGTTCACTAAGTGAAGTGAGTAGAACCAAAAGAACACTGTACACAGTTAACAAGATTATGTGATACTCAACTGTGATGGACTTGGCTCTTTTCAACAATGAGGTGATTCAGAACAATTTCAACAGTCTTGTGATAGAAAGAGTCATCCGAATTCTGAGAGGACTATGGGGACTGAATGTGGATCACAATATAGTATTTTTACTTTTGTTGTTTGCTTGCTTTTTTCTTTCTCATTTTTCCCTTTTGATCTGATTTTTCTTGTGCAGCATAAATATGGAAATGTTTAAAAAAAAAAAAAACTATGGATTTTGGCATCCTGTGCCCCCTCCCTTTTTTTTTTAAACAACTTCACCTAATTTATAGAAACAAAGAAGATGACACAGGAAAAAGTTATCTACATACCTTTTCATACCTCTCTTGAAGCCCTTCAGAGGTCCCTGCAACATAGAAGGATCAGTAGATATTTGCTGAATGAATGAAAAGTAAGAGTAACTCTAAGAGATGTAGATATTATAATCAAGACAGCAACATCAACATTGGCTCGGGCTCTAGTAGACTTACTTCTGCCATGAGCCCTCATTAAGGCTGAAAGTGGGATGAATAAATGTAGACAATCACAGCTCTGACTCAGTTATCCCAGTTCTGCTCCTTGTGAGATATTCATCACTGAGGACTTAGCATTGTATCTTTTTTTTTCTTTGCAAAAGGCATATGGAAACAGGATAGTTATTACTGTTCTAATTGATATTAAAACAATATTAGAGGAATAGTTTTGCTCCTCTGTTTAAATAAGGGCCTCCTTCCCAGTCAAGTTGGACCCAAGGTTGGGCAATGACCAGTTAAAGGCCCTGACCCTCTCAATCCTTCAGTCAAACCAGCCTCTCTGAAGAAAAAGTTCTGGGTAAACAGGAGGCTGAACTCCCTACAGGTTTGTAGTTCTGTCAAGTATATCTAGGTCTGGATGCCAGCATGGTGGCTGAGCTAGGGACTCAGGCCTAGGAAATAGGTTTGAGCAACTCTTTGGGAGCTGGAAAGTTCTACAATCAAGACTTGATAAAACTTTCCAAGCACACCAGAGTCTGAAGCAAAAGGGAACCTAGCAATTGCATACAAATCTCAGCCAGAGAGACTATTTTGAGCATCAATTTCATTGACTATAGTGTTTAAAAATTGAACTAGACATGGATTGAAGACACTTGGGTTCAAGTTCAAGTCACTGCCACTTCTTATATGATCTTGAACAAACTACAAACTCTCGCCTCAGTTTCTTCATACAAAATGAGGATAGCATCACCTACCCCGTCACATCCCTGGGTTGTTATGTGGGTCTGAGGAGACTACTAAAGTCCCACTGAAAGCTGAGGGACTAAAGGGTGGATCTTCAAGAAAGCAAACAGCCCATAGCCTACCCAGGAATTTAAAGCAATAATGCCTTATGCTACAATAATGCCTCTATTGCTATATGCATTCTGATAAGTGTTTCAACAGTAAAGAGTAAGAAAAGAACAACAATCCCCATTGACATGGAGCTTTAAGATTTACAAAATGTAAACCACAACTCTGTGACATAGGTAGTACAATTATTATTAATTTTAGTAAAAGGTTCAAAGAGGCGAGTTACTGAAGATCACATAGCAAGCTAAAATATCAGTATTCTCTAATCCAGGTCAGGTCCTGATTTTAAGTTCAGAGTTCTTTCCACTATACTGTGTATCCTTCACAAGGATAGAAAACTTATTCTCCAGATGATTGGAGACAAAAACTTTGTGTTTGTGGTGAGGACTTCCAAATTTATTTTTGACCTCTTCCTCAATAGGCCAGGCCAATCTCTCCCCTCTAACCCCTAGTGCCAGCCCAGGGTTCCTTGCTATAGATCTCATCCCGTGCCTGCTGCCCTGAGGCTTACCTCCTATATGGCTTCCCACCCTGAAGCTGGCCCCTGCACTTTCAGTCTGAACCAGTTACTCTTGTCCAACATTTTAACAGTAGAAAATTAAACCTCTTAACAAGTTAGCAGGTTGGCGACCTGCTCTGCTCAGTCAATGCAGATAAAGGGAAGACTTTATACTCCTGACAGTGTGGAGTCACAAAGACTTATCAGAAGTGAAGATCAGGAGGCAAAGGCAGAGCCCACGGCACAGCAAGAGAACACTGAGGAGGGAAGCCTTCCGAGTACAAGCTACTAGAACTGACAATGCCAACAATGCTGGCTACATGTCTTCTTCCAAGGGAAAAGTTTGTTGTTATAACTAGCAACAACAGTTAGCAACCACCTGACTATGTAGCTTGTCTAAAACGAAGAACTTCCTGGGGAAAGACTACTAGAAATCAGCAAAGCAGCCACATACTCTCTTTCTCCCAGCAGAGACAAAGAAAAGCTCCTCTGTCACTTGTCAGTCTACCAAGTGATTTTTAAGAGAAATACAATTAGCAACACCAAATTACACAGGATCTTATGATCCAGCCAGAGCTCCTTTCTATTTAGATAAGGGAGTCCTCTCTTAAGTTTCCCAAACAGGAAATGTGCCATAGTAGAGAAGACATTTGACTTGAGTTAGTTAGCAAACTGGGGTTCAAATCCCCAATTCTGCCACTTACTAAACATGTGACCTTGGGTAAAGTACTTTCACATGAAGGAGACTAGACTTCGGGGGTGCCTTCTAGCTTTAACATCAGGAATTCAAGCTTTGAACAATGATAGGTTCTCAGTACCTTAGGAAGCAGCCTAATTATAATGGATAAAGACAATGAACTTTTGTTCAAATCAAGGTAGTACTAAGACTTTGGGTGTACATTTCTATGTATTTTTTTTTAAATTAAGAACTTTAACAAATAAACTTATATCCATACTCAAAAAATTCTTTTTTCTACAATTGTTATGGGAAGAATCAAGATTCTCCCTTGCAATCTGCCTTAGGGATTAGAATTTTTGGCTCTTAAGAAATTAAGTCTATCATGCAGACCCTGGCAGTTTGGAAGGAACTATTAATAATCAGTGCTAATTACACATGTACATGCCAGCACATGCACACTTACAAACACAAGCACACTAAATAGTTTATATGACAGCATTAACTACAAAATGCAAACTAGAGGGCTACCCTAAATTCTTGGTTTTTTCAATTTGCTCTCCATTGTCAAACCCTCCAACTCAAGAAATTATAAAATGTCCAAGCTGGAAGGTCTCTTCAAAATCACTCAGTCCAACCTCTCTCTCTCTCTTTTTTTTTTTTTTTTTAGCAAAGGACACTGAGACCCAGAGCACTTAGAGAAATAGGAGCAAAGAACACAGAGATGTGGCAGGGCCAGAACTTGCAAGTCTCTTAGAAACTGGTCCAGTCCTCTTTTCCCCTGAAACAACTAACTTTCCTGTCTGATGTGATTATCATGCCTAAGAAAAACATTTTCTGTAGGTTATTTACTAAAATTACTTTCATCTACATAAATAAAAAGAATCAAATTATTTATGCAATTTTACCCTCAGAAAATTGTCTCATTTACACAAGATATCCCAAGAACATTAGAAGATCTTATTTATTTTCAGCAAGTACCTGTGCAAAACCAGATCTACAAAGTCAGTCAAAGAAAAGAATATAGTTGGTATATTTTCATTATTTATCATATTTTCATCATTATCAGACATGCTGATAAAACTCAATCAGCATCCATTTACATGACTATGGGAGAATAAGCATCTCAGCTTTTATCATGTGCATTTGGAATTCTAGAGGCAGTGTGGTAGAATGGATAGTGCTGACCTCAGAACCAGAAGACCCCAGTTCAAATCCCCCTCTAACATACATTGGCTGTATGTCTCTGGGCAAGTCACTGCACCTCAGTGCCAAAGGAGATTCTCTAGGACTAAGGCAGATTTGACCTGATAGGAGTTTCCTCACTTGATATTCCTTATATTAGGACTTCAAAGCAGACAGGGGCAGCAGAACACATTGCCAAAGAAAAGCTACTCTAGGCAGGCGCCATGCAAAGCCTTAAACTGATGGAGGTTTAGGGACTTCTAAACCCAAAAGATGAGAGGAAATGTGGCTATGGGTGGCACAGTGCTGCCATGCTGAGGCAGACCTACCTCTACCTCTCCCTGCTTTCTTCTTCAGGAGCTCTTGCCCAGCCCTGTTATTGTCCTGCCATTTTCTGTGGTAACAATGATGCCCTTTCTGCTCCCAGCCCTGCCACACACCTAATGGGCACAGGTGGCCTACTAGCTGCCAGCGAACAATTCAAGTTCAGCTATATCAGGAGCCCCTGCTATGGTCATTTAATGCTCAACTTCTCCTCAGCCACAGGCTGGGAAAGCAGCTTCTAGACCGTTTTGTGGCTATTGTCTTTAGCTATGCACACAGTAGCAGAATCACTGTTGCGACTGAAGAGATGGCCAAGTACAGCACTTCAATCACTGGGGCCAAACTGAAAATGTGGGATGGATGGGCCTGAAATGAAGTCCATTTTACATAGGTTTACAAACTTATGAAGGACTTGCTGAGCAAATTACTAGGGTACAAAATTGTTGGTAGAGACAGAAAAGTGGCCAACCTAAATGAGAACAAATTTTCATTATAGAAGCACTTGCTTTTATATATATAATTTTCAAATGTTTAAGTAATTCTCCCTACCAATGCCTCAAAATTTAGCAGTTTCCAGTATTTACTGGAAAAGTACTAGATTATTTCCTTGACAGTAAAGATAAATGTTCACCATTTCAAGGCATATTCCCCCTCAAACTAATGTGGTTTGACTGTGAATTCAGAAGCCCCATAACCTCTTGAGGAATCAGATAGAAAAAGTCCCATTCTTTTGTCAGATCCCAACAACTGCCAATGTGGGGATTCAGGAGGCAGCTTATAGTTTAGTTCTTGAAGTCTTTGTGAGGCCTAAGTGTCTTATTTCCTTTCATTAAAGAATGTACCCAAGGTTCAGCTTGGACACCACCAAGATGGAGAACATCGTGTGAGCACATGATTGATTCTATTCTTGCTTAAAACAGAAGGTGCCTTTTTAACCTAAGTAATTACTGTTCTTCCATCTTTATTATAGTAACAAAAACAAACAAAGAAAACAGAAGCCAAGTTTTCCAAGGCATTTAAAATTGTAAGAAAACACACAAGACTTCTGAGAGGCTGAATGCATCCACACATATAGCCCCTGCTGCTGGGGAGGCTGAGGATGGTGGATCACTTGAGTTCCAGAGATCTAAGCTGCAATAGGAAGAGCTAAAGTTTATAGGTGTCTGTACTGTCTGGCACCAATATGGTGAGTCCCTGGAAATAGAGAGTCACAAGTCTGCCTAGGGAAGGATGAACTAACCCAGATGAGAAACAGAGCAAGTCAAAACTTCCAATCTCATTAGTAGCCAAGTCAGATTGTGAAGGACTACTGGTTTTTACAGCTTGAGTGAGACAGAGAGACCAAATCTTTTAAACACACACACACAAAAGACAAAGTATAAAACACAACATCAAGGCTGAGGTCTAAAAGAGGTCTGTCAGAGTGAAAAATCAAAGTATCTTCTGGTTCTATGACCCAATTCAAGGAATCCAGCAGCAATACTAAGTTGGGATGGGGAAAAGGGGGAGGAAAATTTTTAAATATTTTCCTCCTAACCTGAGAGGCTTCCCCAGGATTAAAAAGGGGGGAGGAGGGGAGGGGAAGAAGTTTTTTTTAAAAAACTCTCTAAATCCACCAACCACTAAAGAATGACCTAGTTCTAAAAGAGTACGAGATAATTATCTTCATCTCACAGATGGAGAGACTAAGGCACAGAGGTTGCCTATATAAAGGTTACATAGTAGGCTAGAGTGGAATAATGAATAGAATTCTAAAAAAATAATTCCAAATAATTCCAATCCCTCTAAGCCTAGACTACAAGATTATTCAATTCTGTACTCATCTATCAAAGGGGTTCATGGAGACCCTATGATATTTCATTTTTATCATGGACACTCACCCAACACTCCATTGAAACCACCATGACCACTCTGAATAGCTCAAGTTAAGAGAGGTGAACAATTCTTATCTTCCACCATCTCATTCCCTAATGAGGAAGAAATTTCTTTTATGTGCGCGTGCGCGCGCACACACACACACACACACACACACACACATACACACACACACACACACACACACTTCAGACCCTTCCTCAGACCCTTCCCACTGGCCTCAAGGAAGCTAAGAGTTATTAATTGCAGACTTTGTAACACTTCAGCGTTCAATGTAAAGTCCTCAGGAAATTCTTCACAGTGTAGTGATGACAAATAATTCCCCCACCTTCATGGGCTATGGAAAGTTTGAGGTCATCAGGTACCATAACCATGACCGAGTTCAGGGTTAAAACACCTCAAAGGGTTGCTGGGGTTGGGACAGCAGGAAGGGGTAGCTCTAAAGCAGGAGCTTCCACCACCTGGGCTGGACTAGGTTTGCAATGTTCCAGGTGTTCCAGTTTCTCTCCAAGCTGATTGTAAAGATCTTTCACAGCCTCCCCACTCTACAGAAAAAGAAGGAAGAGAAGATGAAACTCATACTTTTGTTTTTAGTTTTGTTACCACTACAAACACTAAATCTTATTATTACCCAAGTGTTTTAACACTGACAACTGAGATGTGTTTAAGATATAATTAAAACTTGAAAGTAATTACACTTCAGAAGCTGCTATCTAACTAGAGCAGAATTTCTCCATTTAGCAGGAGCCTGGGGACAGGACTTGGATTTCAAGTCCAAAAGCACTTTTCTTTGAGCTTTTAAAAATATAATCAACAAAGGGATACCATAAACTCACCTGACTGGTAGGTTCCAAAGTCTTTTGGAGGGACTCCAATTTAGTAGGGGCCACTTTGTGATGCAGGTGAATCAAGAGCCTGAGAACATGGCGGTGTACATTCTCTTTTCTAAAGGGGGGAAAAAAAAAAAAGAAAGAAAGTAAAGAACTAAATATCATTTTCCCTCCCCACAGGATGGAATAGGTGGCTGAACTGGGCAGGCATCCAAAAAGGTGAAGGTAGACTGGCTGGCTTTTCAGGAAAATGAATAATGGAGGTAAAATCTGTGCTACTTAATATGGGTGCTTCTTCCACCTGTAGCATCTTTTTCTATTCAGAAACATCTTGCTCCTCACACTCTGGCAAACAATGGACATGTTTAATTAAACTAGCTAGTTTAAATTCTTTCTAGTCCTCAAATATTTAAAGATATTTGTGCTATTCTGAAAAAGATTTCTACATGAAGCATTTTAGATGAACAATATTTAACAGACTGAATAGAAACCAGTCAGAATTATAACATGATCCAAATGATCTTGAAAAGGACATAATACAAGCTTGTTCTGGAACTGCTTTATATAAACACCCCTAAAACTAACTTACCTTGAGAGGCAGGTAAGGAAGAATCCATCAAATAAACTGGTACAGAATTCTTCCACAGCAAACTCATCTGCTAGCAGAGTAAGGTTCCCAGTGAGCAAGTGAAGAAATATATCACTGAAGGCCAAATCTCCAAATGTCTCGACTGCAATGGTAATTGAAAGTTAACTAACCAGAGAGTCTAAGAAATAATTCTTTCTATAAAAAGTAAATCTTTAAAATTTTAACTTAGTAAATATCAAATAAAATAAACACTCTGCAGGGCAAGTAGAAAAGGATGATTATACGCAAAACTGACAATCTCTATTACATGCTGCTTACTTTTCCCTTTAAGTACATAATAAATTGAACATGTTAAATTTTCAAAGGTGTCTTTTTTGTCTGTTTCTGTCTAGACTTCTGCTCTCTTCTGTGCATTAAGAAAAACTGTTTTGGTGACCTTTTTTCCTGTTTTGTTTTGTTTTTTTGACAACCCTTTCTATTGCTAATCCTTCCCGTTTCCATTTTTAAAAAAAATTTATTTTATTTAATAATAATTTTATATTGACAGAATCGATGCCAGAGTAATTTTTTTACAACATTATCCCTTGCACTCACTTCTGTTCCAATTTTTCCCCTCCCTCCCTCCACCCTTTCCCTTAGATGGCAAGCAGTCCTATATATGTTAGATATGTTGCAATATATCCTAGATACAATATATGTTTGCAGAACCGAATAGTTCTCTTGTTGCACAGGGATTCAGAAGGTAAAAATAACCCAGGAAGAAAAACAAAAATGGAAATTGTTCACATTCGTTTTCCAATGTTCTTTCTTTAGGTGTAGCCGCTTCTGTCCATCATTTATCAATTGAAACTCAGGTCTCTTTGTCAAAGAAATCCACTTCCATCAGAATACATCCTCATACAATATCGTTGTCGAAGTGTATAATGATCTCCTGGTTCTGCTCATTTCACTTAGCATCAGTTCATGTAAGTCTCTCCAAGCCTCTCTGTATTCATCCTGCTGGTCATTTCTTACAGGACAATAATATTCCATAACATTCATATACCACAATTTACCCAGCCATTCTCCAATAGATGGGCATCCATTCAATTTCCAGTTTCTAGCCACTACAAACAGGGCTGCCACAAACATTTTGGCACATACAGGTCCCTTTCCCTTCTTTAGTATCTCTTTGGGGTATAAGCCCAGTAGTAGCATTGTTGGATCAAAGGGTATGCAGTTTGATAACTTTTTGGGCATAATTCCAGATTGCTCTCCAGAATGGTTGGATTTGTTCACAACTCCACTAACAATGCATCAGTGTACCAGTTTTCCCGCATCCCCTCCAACATTCATCATTATTTTTTTCCTGTCATCTTAGCTAATCTGACAGGTATGTAGTGGTATCTCAGAGTTGTCTTAATTTGCATTTCTCTGATCAATAGTGATTTGGAACACTCTTTCATATGAGTGGTAATAGTTTCAATTTCATCATCTGAAAATTGTCTGTTCATATCCTTTGACCATTTATCAACTGGAGAATGGCTTGATTTCTTATAAATTAGAGTCAGTTCTGTATATATTTTGGAAATGAGGCCATTATCAGAACCTTTAACTGTGAAGATGTTTTCCCAGTTTGTTGCTTCCCTTCTAATCTTATTTGCATTAGTTTTGTTTGTACAAAGGCTTTTTAATTTGATATAATCAAAAATTTCTATTTTGTGATGAGTAATGGTCTCTAGTTCATCTTTGGTCACAAATTTCTTTCTCCTCCACAAGTCTGAGAGATAAACTATCCTATGTTCCTCTAATTTATTTATAATCTCGTTCTTTATGCCTAGGTCATGGACCCATTTTGATCTTATCTTGGTATATGGTGTTAAGTGTGGGTCCATGCCGTTTCCATTAACACCCTGGGAATAACACCGTAGGAATAATAAATATGCATAGTCAAATACAAACAAATTCCTATATTGACCACTTCCAAAAATGTATGGGACTAATTCTTATGAATTATTCTATAAAAAAGCAGAAAGTTAACTAGGCTAATAGCATCCATTCACATCTCTTTCCCCTGCTATTCCCACCCCAGAAAAAGTCTTTAAAGTTAGGGTGAATTATCTCTCTCTCTTAATTCTGCTTCTTACTTTTTGATCTTTGAAATGTTCCTTATCTGTAGTCTTACCCTGAAACTGTCCTCACTGCCTAAGACTTTCTAAAATATCCATCCACTCCTGTGAGCCTCTCAAAATCCTGGAAGATTTATCTGCCCCAAGGACCCATATTGGCCAACCTTCATTTCTCTTCTGGTTCTGCCTTTCTAGACTTCCACTTCCCTGCCCTTACTTGGCCATCATTCTTCCTAACCTACTTCTCTTTTAACTCTCTTTGATGTATTTTCTTTCTTCATTAGAATATAAGCTTCTTAAGGTCAGAATTGTTTTTTTTTTTTTTTAAACTTGTTTTAGTATCAGGAGTGCTTGGCAAAGTGCCTGGCACATAGTGTTAATACAAGATAAAACTTCTGCTGCCTTACCTTTGGTTGAAAAGCTGGCACCAAATAGTCAAGAGTACCTACATTCTAACATCAGTGCCAAGCCTGTAGAATGGGCTCCCTTTCCCTTATTCCTCATGACCCCAAGGATATAACTTCTGCACTGGCTACCAAGAGTCAAGGTCTTGTATTCTTCTATCCTTGAGCCTTCTTCCCAATATAGCAGAAAGAGTGATAAATTTAAGAACCAAAATATAAGGTTTCAAGTCCTAGTTCTACCATTTACTATTATCTGACTTCAAACAAGTCACAACATCTTTGAACCTCAGGTTTATCTTATGTAAAATGAGAGAACAATACTTATGCCAGCAATGTTACAAGATTATTGTGAGAAAAGCTCTGCATAATATTAACTGGTATTTATATAGTGCTCGATGGTTTACAAAACACTTTACATACATTATTTCATTTGATCCTCATAAAAACCCGTAAAGCAAGTTTTACAAGTATTATCATCACCAATTTTCAGATCTGGAAACTGAGACTCTATGATTGACAAGTGTTAGAGGGAATATTCAAGGTTTTCTGATTCTAAGTTCACAGTACCTTTTCTACTATACCACTATAACTATCAATTATTCTTCTTCATAATTTGCTATTCCCTGTCCCAGAACATACTTTACATTAAGGCTCTTTGACATCAATCTCTGATCCAAATTCCCTTTTATCCTTACCCATAAGACTTTGATGAGAAAAAATAAACAAGTTAAAACTCACCTAATCCAGGCAGAAGTCGGAGAAAAGCATTTTTATTCCTTTGCTTTGTTATGTGAAGGACATAATAAAGCCCCATTTCACAAGCCATCCTATGTTCCTGCAAGAACCTGGTACCAATCAAGAGATCACACCGTCAAGACACTAATATCTTTGCTCATCTGACCAAATTAATGACCAAAGTCTTTAGCCATTTTGCCTTATATATCATACCCCAATGATACAGTATGGTATTATAAAGATTAAATTTCTGTGGTTTCTGAAAAGTTATCTGAAATAATAGCATTAACAAATCTTTAGGACTAGACAATTTAATCACTATAACATATTTTCATCTAGTATAATATATATTAAAAATATAACTCTACCCCCTTTTCTTTTAAGTATATTTTTTAAAAGGTTGGCTTTTAAGATGCTCATTGCCTAAAGACTTTGCATCATTTTGTATAGATGTTCTTTTCAAAATTGTTGATCATTTAATTGACATACTTGATAAAGCTTTCAGGAAGGGTATTAGGGTATGTGACTGATGCCTTCTCTTCTGTTGGTAGTTTCTGATCTACGTTGAAAGTATAATCATCCACCACAAAAGACATAAGCATTGGCAAAAACCTAGTGATCAGCTCTACCTCCTGGGGAAAAAAAAGTGGGGGGGAAAGGTTTAGATTAAAGATCCTTTTGAACCCAAATGAAGTATAAACAAAATCTTGTTCAAGTTCAAATTTCTCACCCTGGCAATGGAGGCCTTTCATAATTTTATTAAATCCTTTGTTCCCAATTTTATTTCCAATTTTTCCCTTATACATATCTCCCACTCAGACTGGTTCCCCACAAGCAAGTACCTTGCTTATTCCTTGCTCCTTATCAAGAATATTTTTCTCTTTCACTTAATTTCTACTTCTTTAGACACAAGCTGTATCCCTTCTAGGAAGCCTTCTCAGAACATTCTAACCTATTCCAGTTCTCCCATTTTTGTACTTAAAAGTCTTTTTTCCAGGACCACATGCTGAGGTACTAGAGAATTTCTTTCTATGGTATCCTCTAATTGTTCTATGGGAATAAAAAACTCCAGTGAGACTGTGAATTATGAGATCAAGGTAGAGACCCACACATACTTGAAATCACTAGCACATTGCACAAGGCCTATAGTAATGCTTAAAAGACTTATTCAATGTACAATTAAGTTAAATTAAAAGTTAAATATATTTTAACATGTATAACATATATTGGATTGCTTGTCAACTAGGGAAGGAGATGGGGGGAAGGAGAAAATCTGAAACACAAGGCTATGCAAGGGTCAGTGTTGAAAAATCATCCATGCATGTTTTGAAAATAAAAAGCTTAAAAAAAAGATTAAAGTTAATTTAAATGCTAATTTTACAAAATAAAACTGACTGCAAGAAAGATCCAAATGATACTTGTATAAGCTTTTGCAGGCTGCCCTGATACTACCCAAATCAGAGTTTTATATATGACAAACACATTCAAAAGAACAAACATTGCTGTGAAGTCATAAACAAGCAGCTCAACAGGAAAATGGAAACTAAACAATTAAGAGTTCAAATCCTATCTTTGCCAGTAACATACTTTGTGACCTTGGATAATTTCTCAGGGCTTCAGTTTTCTCATCTTATAAATGAGAACAGAATGAGCTTCTATTTTAAAGAGCTCACAAGAAGAATCACAAAAATATTTAAAATAACTTAAAAATATCAAAAGTATGTTATAAAAATACTTATTACATAAATTTGTATCACTATTTATCACTAAAACTATATAATCTCAAAGTATGTTTACTAATTATGCTGACAGAAAAGCCAAGAAGACAGTGGGTTCAAGTGTAAACTTTGTTTTAGAATGAATAGGTCAGGGTTTACAGCTTCTTCTTTTGATGGAATATTGTGTTTTAATACAAGGAGCTTCAAAAATCCCAAATAGTATTCATTCACATCAAGCCAACCTCCACATGGTTGTTCACTGGTAGCACTAGAAATTATATTCATTAAAAAATAATTTTGCCTGACTGAGAATTTCAATAAACATTTAACAATATCTCTTGTGTTACTTAGAAAGACAGTTTACTATTAAAAAAGGTCTGGACATTTGGCAATCATGATTCAAAGTCACAGAGTGATGGAAAGGACCCCTCCACTTAGTTTAACCCACACCTAAATGGGAATCTCCTTTACACCATCCCTGACAAGTGGTCAGCAATTGATGGTGAAAAATTTATTTCCTTCTTGGAAGTGGCTCATTCTACTTTTAAACAGTTCTAATAGTTAGGAATTTGATCCTTACATTGGACTAGTCTGTTTCTTCAACTTCAATTTATTAACCTAAGTTCTATCTTCTGAGATAGAGAAATCAACTTCCAAAGGCAGAGTTGTTTTGTACCCCTTCATGGCCCCAGTCATGAAGCTCATTACAGAATTAGACTCAAAATGTTATAGCTAGAAGAGATTTTAGAGATATGACTTAACTCTAATCTCCTGCCCCCATCAGAGATTTAAAAAAGAGAGAGAGAAAGATTGAGAAAAGAGAAGTGACTTGTCCAAACTTAAATAACTAGACAAAGCTGGAACTAGAACCCAAGACTCCTAAAATTCTTCCTATCACACTCTTCTGCCTAACTATAAAAAGAAGCTTAACAAAGATTTGGTTAAAAAAAAAAAAAAACCAAGAAAAATATAACCAAGGGGAAAAACCATAACAAACTTCAGGTAACTATTTTGGACTGCAAAATGAGGATAAATCTAATGTTCAAACAAAATCTGATAAAATAACCATTTGGGGAAAATAAAAGTAAAGAAAGGCTTAATGTAACTTTTAAATTTAAAAAAATTACCATTTTTGGTTCCTTGAAGACCTGACTGTCAATCATGTCCCAAGCCCCCTGTCCCAGGGAGAGCATTCTTAGCAATAAAAGTAGATCAGGACTCTCCTATAAATATAGGAAAAAAAAAATTGTTTAACTGATCTCTCATCTAATTTGTTTACAATCTTTAAACAATGCACTTTTAACAAAAATTGGATTATTTTCTCTTATTACTAAAAGTACTAAAGATACTAAAAGTATCACCTTCACAGAACCAAAAAAACAATTATCACCACACAATATGACAACAATAAAGGACATCCAAACGCTAGTTAATATGGAGACTTCAGAAGACTGACAAGGAAATATATTTCCCACTTTTTGGCAAGGAGATGACGGTGCAGACTAATGCAGGTATGGTCAGATACAGTCAACATTTTCCTTAACTATGATTCTTTGTTATAAAGGAGCATTCTTCTAAAGGTAGGAGGCATCACTGGAAAGTGATAATGACAGTAAGAAGAAAAAGTTTCAGTTCAATTAAAAAAGTGTAAGCTTCACCCTCCACTCACATGCACTGGTTATTTCAATTTTAAAAAAAAATATATATATATATATATGTATGTATGTATGTATATAAATATAAACCTTTCAACTAAATTAGGTAAATTATTCCTTCTACATAGGTTTTTTAAAAATTAAATTTTTCAGTTAACCAAAATCCTCTTTCTTTACCTCCACCAGTCTCTAATTGAAAGAGAAAGAAAAACAAGGTCTTAATAATATATATGCTTATGTATAAGCTAACAACAAATAAATAAATAAGAAATGGCAAAGGGATAGTTTTATAAAAACATGACAAGACCTATGTGAACTGATGCAAAGGGAAATGAGAAGAACTAGGAGATCACTGTGTATAGGTAACTATATTGTAGTGATGATTAACTGTGAAAAACATTATCTATTTAGATCAATATAACAATCCAAAAAAATTCAAAGCACTCATGATGAAAATTGTTATATCCTCCAAAGAGAGAATGCATGAACTGAGAACAAACTGAAATATCATTCTCTCACTTAACTTTTTTCTTTGTTTTGAGATCTGACTAATATGAAAATATGTTTTGCATGATTTAACAAATATAATTGATATATTATTTATCTTCTCAGTGAGGGAGGGGTTAAGGGAAGAAGAGAATGTAGAACTCAAAATTTAAAAAGAAAAATATTAAAAATTAAGAAAAATTTTAAAAAGAAAAAAATGCAAAATTAGCAGATCATATAGTTTCATTTTTATGATAAGGTTGTTCACTCTTAAACAGTCAAGAGATAGTGACAAATTTAAAAATTAAGAAAAAAATAAATTCAATTACAAGGAAAAAATATGTAATGTCAAGCAAAATTTCCATATTGGCCCTATCTAAAAAATATGTCTCAATTGAAATCCTGTCAGGAGCTGAGCAGCATGTCTTGTCATGAGTCCTCTACAGCTGTGGTTGATAAAGGAGTGGATCAGAATGTTTGAGTTTTTCAAAGTCAATTGTTTTTTATATCACTACTATGGTATAAATTGTTCCCTGGTTGTAGTCACTTCCCTCTTCATTAGTTAATACACGTCTTTTCAGGTTTCTCTAAGACTATCCCTATCATTATTTCTTACAACATAATATTACATAATACTGTAATTTGTTCAACCATTCTCCAAAAGATTGACACATCCTAAGTTTCCAGTTCTTTGCCACCACAAAAAGAGATGCTATAAATATTTTGATTTTTCCCTCTTTTTGTTATCTCTAAGATACAGATCTAGGATTGGTATTGTTAGATCAAAGGATATACTCTCTAGAAGGAATGGATCAATACACAGATCCACTAACAATGTACTAATAACGTATCTGTTTTCTCAGAAACCCACTAACATTCATCATTTTCCTTTTTGGGGGCATTTTTGTCAATCAGATGGGTATGAGATAGGAACCCAAAGTTGTTTTCATATGTATTTCTCTATTACTAATTAGAGCATTTTTTCATATGGCTTTTGATAGTTTGGATTTCATCTTCTAAAAACTATTTGTTCATATCCTTTGACCATTTATCAATTGGGGGATGGGACTCATTCTTTTAAATTTGAATCCCTGCATATCTTAGAAATGAGATCTTTATCAGAAAATTTGCTACAAAGCCTTTTCTTCTTTATACATGTATTTTAAGCTACTACAGTAGACATGAGAAGCATATACCTAAAATATCTACTCCCAAATACTCTTTAGGCATTTACACTAGCTAAACAAGAACTGAAAGCTGCTTCTATCAGATTTTCATAACAAGGGCAAGTCTAACTCAAGTTATGTCCTCATCAGTTTCTGCCACTCACCCTGGGTAAGGTTTCCTGACCCACCAGTTCTTGCAGATGTCTTATGGTGCTCAAAGACAGGGTATTAATCGCAAAGGGATCACATAGAATCATAGACAAATCACTGAAAGGAATAAGTGATAAGTTTATATTCCCAGATTAAAGACATCCCCATAACCAATCTATTCATCTTCTTAACGAACTTTATTTCAACATTAATCAAGATCATAATACATCCCCAGGAGAAGAAAGCACTTATACTAAGACTTATAAGAAGTTAGTGCTATAAAGCAGTGGTGTCAAACTAAAGCAGGGGCCATAAAATCAAAATTAAGGATCTCTGTGGATAAATATTAACTTAGAAAACCATGTTATGACAAATACAGAAATAGGTTTAGCATTGTAGGTGCATAACCTATATGAGATTACTTGCTGTCCTAGAGAAGAGGGAAAGGGAGAAAAAATTTAGAATACAAAATTTTACAGAAATGAATGTTGAAAACTATCTTTACATGTATTTGGAAAAACAAAATACTACTGAGAAAAAAAAGAAAGAAAGAAAATCACATGCCAACTGTAAATTGTGTTTTTGATTACTTTTGTTAAATATTTCTTAATCTGGTCTGGGCTACCTGTGTGTTTGACACCTCTGCTCTAAAGGAATTCAGAGTCTCTAAATAAACTCCCTTAGTTTACAGAAGATAATGAGAAGGTCCAAAAGAGAAAGAGACTTGCCTAAGAATATATACAGCTGGTTAATGGCAGAACTGAGACCAGAACATATATCTTCTGACTTAACTGATATTTCTACAACACCACACTGTTCTTTTAGAACCATTCATCTACAGTCTATAAACTGGGTTTCAAGCAAATCTATCTGTTCGCACCAGCTATAAGTATTATTTTTGGACAGATCAGGTTATTCTAAAACATAAAGAAAACAACCATCACAAAAAAAAACCACTGTTTTTGAAAAAAAATTTTTTTAATCTTAATAGGTATAGATTATCATTGATAAAAACAATTTTTGAGATGAAAATAAGAATTACTTTACCTCCTTAAGATGATCACCTTCTAAGTCAAATTTTGGTTCTAAAAGTTTGGTTTTAAAACTTTACCCAGGTTTAAAGTTGAATAAAAATAAGATACCTTAAGTTCTCAATCTTTCAGATAATTGTGAATGAGAAGAATTCATAAAAGTAAACATTTATCAAGCATTATCTTTCAAAGGATGCTTTATTTAACAGAATACATAATGCCATGGAAAACACCTTATAAAAATTCCTCTTGTGAAACTGTAAAAATATGTAAAAGACAAAGAACTGCAACATAATTGGACCCAACCCCCCTAATTATCACAGTAAAGTTCAAAATCCATTCCTCACAACTAGAACCTGGCATATAAATACTCAAAAAAAAAAGGAATAAGGTCTTGTCAGACCCTGTTTGAAAGGAAGTGATGCCTAAGATTTTTAAAACCCCCAAAATAAAAATTTTAATTAAGAGTGATAATATGCTAGGGAGTGTGGGAGAGAAGGCTATTATAAGGATAGTAGAAGTTGAAAGAATCATTGTTCAAATCTGGAAGGAACCTCAGAAGTCACCTATCTTAACCCTCTATTTTACAGATGAGGAAACTGAGCTCTAGAAAGATTAAGTGAAAGACAAAATCACTATAGTAGAACAAAGCAAAGCCAAGATTCATACTGAAGTCTTCAAGTTTCAAATACATTTTTCTTTTCACTGTATTGAGCTATTAAGGCTGTTTGTGTTCTACAAGCTTGAGACAATTCCACTCACCCCAGCACTTGCTCCTGACCTTTCTTCACTCCATCCAGGAATCCTTGCAGCTCCCGAGCTCTTTTATTGTCAACAAACTTTTCTCGGATACAAGCATCAAGACACCAGGTAAACTGTATAGTCCAGAGGAACAAATTCAAAAGATAAGTCTTCTAATTACAGAGTTATACACAGGTCTTTGACAAAATGTAATCAAATTTCACAATTTACTCTTTTCCTACTGGCTAAATCAAATTTTCTAACAAATACTGTGAGCATTTAAAAAGTGGTTTAAAAATTATTATAATGCTAAAGAATATTATATTCATAATTTACTCTTTTCCTACTGGCTAAATCAAATTTTCTAACAAATACTGTGAGCATTTAAAAAGTGGTTTAAAAATTATTATAATGCTAAAGAATATTATAATTTTCTGCTGTTTGTCATATTTATTCAATAAACAAAAGATACTATTTCCTAGAATTAGCACTGAAATTGTAAGAGTTCAATAGGACAAGGAAAAGGGCATTTTTCTCTTTTTATGGATAAAACCAAAGTTGATCGTAAAACACAGTTCTCTCCTATCAGTAGAAGATGGGGGCTCCAAATGTAGAATATGACAGATATACACTGTCAAACTCAGTAGAGGTTGGTTAGTGCTTAAATGTTTTGTTTTTAACAAAGACAGGTTCAATTATATGTGGACAGGAAATAAGAGGGAAATAATTGTATAAAAACAGAGGGTATTGGTTAAAATATCAAAAAAAATATTGTCTCTCTTAGGCTGAATAGCAGAATTTTGATTAGAGAAAGAAGGCTCAGTTTGCTCTGAGGGCCTATTTAAACATACAAAATGACCAGTGTGGGAATTTGTTTTGCTAGACTCTCTGCATATTCGCTATAAGGTTTTACTTTTCATTTTTCTTTTATTATTCAATTGGTGAAGGGATGGAAAGAGAGCAGTGGGAAATATAAATGCTTGTAAAAATAAGGAATACGTTAAAAAGTAACCAGAAACAAAAAAATCTGGAGGATCTACAGATCCTCCTTTCCTCCAGAGTCACTTTGTCATTCTTCAGACAGTATCACTTTATAGATAGACTTCTGAAGGAGTCAGTTCAGAATAATAATGCTGTCCTCCACACTTCTTGGTCTTCTAAGAAACACATAGTTTTAAGAAGTGACATCTTTGAACATATTTTAGTTTTTCTCATTCTAATTTGGAAACAAGTAAGTTCAAGAGTGCCCAGGAAAATTGTTAAGAAGGGCTCTTGGACATCTTGTTTCCTTTAAAATTAACAGAATTGATTTTTCTTGTGCAGCATGCTATATGTGAAAATATATATAGAAGAACTGCACATGTTTAACATATATTACTTGTCTATGGATGGAAAGGGGAAGGGAGAAAAATTTGAAACACAAGATTTTGCAAGGGTGAATGCTGAAAACTATCTTTGCAAGTATTTTGAAAATAAAAAGCTATTGTTAAAAACAAGAAAAGGCAAAGAAAAGCAGAGGCAAGTCACTACCCTCAGGGAGTTATCACTGTCAGAAAAAAACAACAAATAAGTAATTAAGTAAATACAAGAAAAATAAAAAATAAAATTAACAGAATTTCATGAGCAGAATTTCTCCTTCCTTAGAACTCCTGCCCAAACTACAGTACAAGGATAGCTTGGAAGGTATTAAAGTCTGGTTTAATACTTCCCAGTAACTATCATTCACATCCGTTTGGGCTATTATAATCTTAGCAATAAGCCTCACATAAGTGTTTTTCAAACTTAAAACTTAAGGGCAATATAAAGACTAAAATGGTGATTCCCAAATGGTTTTTGTTTTTTATCAATGCTAATTAGTTTACTATACTCAATAAGCTTAAGATTACTAGCAGAAATGCCAAGAGGCAAGAAAGATGATTTGAAAGTTCAATTAGTCTAAAGAACTTATCTGTTAATTCAGAAATAGAAAAGGCAGATGTCATTATGATCTTGTCTATGATGACATCAGCATCTTCCCATTTGGAGTAATATGATAGGATCACCAGATGCTTAACAGCCTGCATGTAGCATGTGGTGACATATTAATATAAAACTGATGAAGATCCCACAGTATTTTTATCTAGTACCTTATGGCATGGATCCACCATGCAAATATCACTGATGTCCAGGTCATGTAATGACATTAGCAGTTCAGCTCTCAAGGTACAGTAATGGACATTCCTTGTCCGCAGGAATAAGGTTCGAAGGAACTGCAACACCATGTCATAGAGTTTTACGTTCTTCCCAATCATCTGTGTCAGTTTCTGTACTACCTAAGTCCATCCAAAAGAAAAGAAAACAAAATGATTTATTCCTCTAAAAGCAGTCCCAGTGACACCGTTCAATATAATATATAACTGACAGCAGGAGGCCTACCTATGTTTGCTCAATTAGCTCAGAAAACGATTTCCCATAGAGGAGAGGAGTCATACAGGCCTTTAGGCGGCTCTCAGACATCTCTAACAACCCTTACCTCAAATTTCCTTATGTTTTATCAACTGATGTAGTAGCTCTATCTCCCAAATAGTTTATTTGTACACTATGTAAACAATTGTTTTAAATTTAAACCACTCAAATATTTCAAATCAAGCAACTGGTTATTTTGGTTTCTATTCATTTTGTGATTATGAAAAAAATGCCCATGTAATTTAAAAGTGACCTAAAGGACAACAGAAAAAAGTGCTGTAGGCTTGCAGCATATTACCAAGGAAATCTGTCAGGGTATGACTAAAAGAAAAGAGGTGGACTGGGCATGAAGTGAAGCCACAGGACTGCAATGTAGAGCACAAATGTCACAGCAGATTAAAATATTTAACTGGGAAATGTTTAAGAAAATAAATGAAAATACAACATAGATAATATTGGGGGGGGGAGGGAGTTCTGTCTGTTTGAGTTTGACACCAGCAGTGTGGAGGATAGTGCACAGTTGAACTGATTCACCTTATAAGGGGTCAGGAGAGGGAAAGGAGGAGGGTGTAACTGGTCCAGACAGAACTACAGAGTGGAGAAAAGAGGCCAGAAGAAAGAGGCAGCACAGGATTTGTGGTTTTAACACAGAGGGAAAGATGGAATGGCAAAAAGTTATAACCTTATAGGAATTTCAGAGTTCATGACAAGAAGTGGAATGCTTGCAGATAATGACAAGATGAAGGGTATGAAGGGGACAGTACAATGCAAGATGTAGCTTTCTGGAAGGAATGTAAAAAGTATCTTGTTCAAATCATTCATCTTATAAAGGAGGAAACTGAGGTAAAATAACTTCACTTAGGTCATTTTCTAGTCCTCTGGACTTTACCTACTATGGAGCAAGGATCTAGGAAGGATTACTTTGATTTTCAGCACCTTCCCTGTCTTCAGGCCCCAGCCTCAAAGTTCCATCCCCCAGCCCCCAGAAGACATTGCCAATGTTCCCTCTGAAAATGAAACTTTTGGCAACCACTCTAGTAAATCCCTGGCAACACTGATTGATCCATAAACACCCTATCCCTTCATCAGCAGAGGCCAGTGATATAGTGGGGGCTCTGTTTGGCAAAAGATGATCCATCTTTTATGCCTAGTAAAATGCAAGCCCCTTCCTTGGAGGCAGAGATCATGGGTCAAGGGAAGTGTCAGTCAAGGGCATGGCATGATTTGAAACACAGGCCCCATTCTATGGTTCAGCACTGAGGGTGCTGAGCTTGAAGCTCAGAAAGGTGGAGGGACTTCCCAGCCTATCCTTCACAGTTCTGGCATCCTCTGATCTAATCTTGGTTTGATAAAAATGGCAACCATAACTAGCATGTATATAGTGTCTAATGCATGCTAGGTATTTTACAATTATTATCTCACAACAACCCTAGAAAGTAGGTGCTGTTATTTTCTAATCCTCATTCTGAGGGAATGATGGGAAATCTGAGGCTGGGTTTTGTATTTCTTCTTTTTTTTTTCCTATGTAGTAGAAAAGATGGAAAATCAATACCTGTTAATTGAAGGAAAAAAACCAAAAACTTAAGTTTGAAAAACAAAAAGTCAAAATCTGTTTCTGCAGTTGTTTCTAGTTCCACTCTATGAGGGAGACTATAACAAGTCTAATCCCTCTGACTTATGATAATATTAAAAATCACTACCATGGCTCCCTTACACCATTTTTTTTTTTTTTTGCCAGAATAAACATCCTTAGCTCCTTCAAATGATCATCCTAAGACAAGGTTTCATCATCTGTCACTATTGTGGTCCCGTTCTCTGACATGTGTCCAGCTTATCACTAGTCTTTCCTAATATATGACACCAGAACTGAACAGCCTCCCCCAGAAGTGGCCAGGTTGTGTTGAGAAGAGGAGATGGGACTACTGCCTCCCATGTTCTGGATATTGTTCCAGTGATCAAATGCCTCCATAGGATTTTCTTAGGAGCATGTCCAATCAGGCTGCCCATCCCTCTCTACCTTTTCCAATGTTCTTCATGAAGCACGAAATTCTCACAATTAGACTCACTCTTTGAATCAAGTTAAATTCACAGTTAGAAATCACATATTTAAATGAGGAATATGTTAGCAGTTTTATGACTAGCCACTGTTATATTACTACCAATCAGTATAGCAGATTAGCTCAGAATGAGGTCCAGGAAAGCCACTCTGCAGGCCTTTAAGACCCAGATGATCCATAATACCACATTGGAAATGTGGCACAAGCAGAGAAGCAGGGTAAGTAATTACAGTGTAAATATATATTTCCTTTTGATCCTTACCTCCCCTTGACGTCTTGTTTTAGGAGATGGACTAAAGAAGTTGTGCAGAACAGATACTTCATTGCTGAAAAGGATATTCTCCTTCTCTAAAATGTACTGTTTGAGCAGTGGAGAAACTTCATCCCCAAACAGAGCTTGGTTATCCTGCCAAATCTGCCGCTTCACCTCCACAGCACATGCCCGATATAGTTCCTTGTCAGCCATCACCAGTTTCAATTTTTTTTCAGGAACCTGCAAGAACACTTGAGTATCAAGGTTTTATCTTGATCAGCTTTTATGTTAAATACTGTAAATCCAGCTGTCACAACAATCCATCTCCAAAGAAGTTTGTCATCCTTCCTCCTAAAATTTGGGTAGAGTGCCCAAATAATGGTAATAGTAGCAACAATGCTAATTTAAACATTTCTTAACTAAATATCAAATAACTTCTTAAATTTCTTTTTCAGAAGGATTATAAACTATATTTCTAATTTCCAAAATTCAAAATCCTTTGGATTTTGTACAACTGTTAAATGGAAATGTAAAATGGGGAACAGAAGGTAACTTTTCTTTCAAAATAAATACATGCATACACATTACTTTAAGAGGTAGAAAAAAAGAAGGCATTTTTTTTTTGGCCAAAATATAATAAAATGTTCTCACAAAACAACTGGACCTGCACTATATCTGCTAACAGGCACCAACATACTGAGTCTCTATGTCTGGAAGAAGTAAGACCTGTCAGTCAGCTAGCACTGATTAAGTGAATACCTGTGCCACAAGTGTACTACTTGCTCTTACCTTTGGCAAGTGTTTCATTACACACATCACTACTGGCTGGAGTGAGGGCATTTTCACCAAGGAAAAACTTTTCTCCAAGAGATCTTCTAGCTTCTTGTACCTAGAAATACACAAGTGATAATTATAATAGACTCATCTTCTCTAAATGCAGATTGAAACATACTTTTTTAAACTTTATTTTTGATCTATTTTCTTTTGCAATATGGCTAATATAGAAATGTTTTGCATGACTTCATATGTATCATTCATACTAAATTGCTTACCTGAGTGAGGAAACCAGAATAGCTTTCGTGTTTATAACCAGTGTAATAATCATAACTCTAATGACAGAGAATCCTGCCTGTTTTTTTCTCAGAATGTTTACCTTTCTTCAACCTTTCCTTCAGCAGCAATGGCAGATACTCTCTCCAACAATTTGTCTCTTAGCTCATCAAAGACTGACTGGTGGAACTCTAGACGAGGTGTCCCATGCAGGTCCAAGAAAGGCAGAGCAGATTGTAATGATGGCAGTAGGACACCATTTTCTGTCTAGTAAAACAAAGATTGGTATTAAATAAAATTCATCTTATAGAGGAGATACCCTCCTCCAAAAAAGAGAAAACAAAACACATTTAAATCTGCTCCATATGAACTAAAAATAAGATCTTTTGAGAAATAGGCATTTCTCAAATCTTCTCAGAGTTACTGAATGATCCAAATCATTAGAAACAAACTTGGAAAGAGTACTGGACTTGAAGCTGGAGATCTGGGTTCAAATCTTGCCTTTAGGATTACTAGCTATATGACTATGGGCAAGTTATGATCTCTCTGAATTTGCTTCTTCATCTGTAAAATAAGGCTAACAGTATCTATCTCATTGATGTGATGACTAAATCAGACAATAATATCAAGTGCTTTCTAAAATTTAAAGTGCTATACATAATATGCATTAAGTAGTTCAGTGGAAAAAATTAGGAAAACATCCTCATGACCTCAAATCTGGTCTCAGAAATTTACTAGTGTGACACTGAGTAAATCACTTCTTTTCTGTTCCAGTTTTTCATCTTTGCCAAGAAAATCTCAACTGAGGTCATGAAAAATTGGACACAACTGAAAAAAATTACTCAACAACTAATAGGACAACCATCCATAATACAACCCAAAGATGGTGACTCTATAGTGTCATTCCAATTATCATTAAACATTTTCTTCAGGTGGGGAACCCGTGAAGAAAATCCATTCATTTTCTTGATTTACTTCTATCTTCCTCAGAGATCTCGTGCAATACCTCCATTTTACTGAAGAAAACTAAGGCCCAGAGAGGGAAAGTAACTTGTCCACACATCACATAGTAAAAGTAACAGCTGAAATTTGAATCCAGGTCACCTACTACCTAGTCTGGGGTTCTAATCTTGAGCATAGCATTAAATATGGATAGGCCTTTAATGAATACTTGCAAGATTGTGCTGAGTTTGGAATTGGGAAATTCTGGGTTTAAATCTTGACCCTGGGCAGTTCATTTATTCATGGAACAAGTACATTGGTGTTGGTGGAAGCAGCACTAACCTTGAAGTCAGGAAACCCTGATTCTACTCTCATGGCTGAAACTAGCATTCATTATGTGACCCTTTCTCTCTCTGGGATTCAATTTGCCCATGTGCTAAATGAAAGTACTGAACTAGATGGTATCTAAGGATCCCTCAAGTTCTAACATTCTACAAGCCAATCTTTACACTCTGATGAGGGGAGAAAGGTTAACTGGCAGTGGAAGGATTCAAACATACTTGCTAATTGACTAGAAACTATGAGTGACTTGAAAACTATATTTCTAACTCTGGGGCATATGATCATCCTAAGAGTAAGAGCAAGATTGGCATTAGATGCCACCTAGTTCAACCTTCTCATCTTGCAGATAAGGAAAATGAATCCCATGAAGATGGGTCAGGATTTAAATCCAGATCTGATTGCAAGCATAGCACTCAGTCTACTGCATAACCTAGTTGTCTATACATTCTTATATCTAAAGCTATTTGCTTTGTGCTGCATCATGGGCCTATTCCTACTCTGCTCTGGGGAAAATAGAATTAAATTAAATCATCATAAAGAGGGGAAAAAATGGGAGATTACCAGTCTCATGTTTTCCCTTTTCTCTATGGTCTTTTATAGACTATTAACAATAACTTAACAATCATATCTACCAGTTTTTAAAAGTACCCTAGAATTGTACTTCATCTAGGCCAGATGATTTGAACAAAAGGCAAATTGTTCCTCCCTCATCTCATGTTTCAGCTCTCTGGTAAATTTGTTCTGTCCTTTTCAAACCATAAATCCAAGGCAGAGAAGGAAAAAAAAAAGTGGAAAAATTCTGCCTTTTTTGTTCTCTATGCTCTATATCTCATCCTAAGCAATAGTCTTAACTTTTCTTTGATCTTTCTTTTTTGACTAATATAGTTAAAACAACAAAACCTTTTTGGTAAACGTAGAATTTCTCAGTCCTGAAACTATTTTCACTTCACTATGCCAAACTTTTATTTTTACTCCTTACTCCATTACTTGCCTTTAACACATGTAAAAAAAAAAAAAAATTATCTAGGTATTTGAAGGAATTTGTAAATGCAGTATTATGTCAAAGCAAAAAAAAACAAAAATGTGAAAAAATTTAATCTTAGGCTATGTTAAAAGCGGGATTGAGTTCAGGACAAATGATAATATCAAGATGTCTCTGCACTGGTCATATCACATCTGAAATAATGTATCCAGTTCTGAGCACCACAGAAGGGGATTAATAAATTGTTAAGTATCCATTGAGCAAGGAGAATGTCAGAAGGCTGGAAACCACGTCAACTTTAGTCCCTGAGGTTGTCTGGAATAGGCAAAAGATTTAGAGGGATATGTGTCTGAAGGACTGCCATCTACCAGATGTATTAGATATATTCTTCTTGGAGGCAGAAGGCAGAACTAAAAACAATAGATGGAAGAGAAGTGGATTTACGCTTAATGTAAGGGGTTAAGTTCCTAACAACTAAACATGGCCTGGGAGGCCTTTGAGGGGTCTTCCTTGTTAAAAGGTCTTCAGGCACAAAGGCTGGATGGTCGTGTCAGCTTATGTTGTGCTGAGAATTCAGATCCTGCTTGGCCTGGAAAAATAACCCCTGAGGTCTCTTACACCTCGGAGACTCTGGCATTCTGGGTTCTGAGTCTGGAAAGGAAGGAAGAATCAACTGAGAGGCCAGTACTGGGGGCCCTGGGGATCCCGCACCTGGAACTGCTCGATGGCTTTGAGGGGCTCGGTGCAGTTGGTCAATGTCTCCTTCAGGTCCTCGCCGTTGGCCACCCCCAAATCCTGCAACCCGGCGAACATGGAGGAAGCCCCGGCCCCCGCTCCAGCTCCTGAGGCTGCGGTGGCCCCGGAAACGGCCCCGGTTCCCCCCGCAGCCCCTGTCCCTGGTCCCGGGCGGGCCTTCGCCTCCTGAGCCCCATCTGCCCGTTCGCCTCCGGCTGCTGCCGCTACTACCCCAGAACCCCGCTCTCCCGGCCCTCGAGAGCCCGCAGTCCCGGCCCCGGCCCCGGGCCCGGGACCAGGTTTTTCACCGGCTCCCTCCAGTTCGACCAGTGCCCGCTCCAAGCAAGCTCTTCCGTCCCGTCTCACAGAGCTTCCGGTCCTTCCTTCACCCTTCCGCCTGGAAACGCCACGCCGGCACCAAGGTTCCTGAAAGCAACCTTCTAACCTTCCCAAACAACCGGATGTTCCGCTCACGGGCGTTTTCGCCGATGTCACTGGCTCCTCCCACAGTCCTCTCTGCTCTAAGTGTCTTTCAAGATTCTCCCCGCGCCAACTCCATACTTTTTCCACTGAGAATCTGCAGCCCAGACTTTTTCCTTTTTCTACCTCAGCCCTTTGACATCCCCATGAGGCCTCGGGCGAGTCCACTTCCCCTGCCCTAGACGTCAGTTTTCTCCTTTCCAAAATGAGGGCGTTGCGCTAGATGACGTCTGCCATTCTGGCACCGGGTGTCCTCCGCAGGCAGCTCTCTCGTTCTTCCCTCCGCCCACCTAGGGTTCCGTTCTGTGATGATATGGGGTTGTGGAATTACCAGTCGACAAACATTTCTTAAGCAAAGTGCCAATCACCATTCTAATTGTGGGGATAAAAGGGAAAAGCGCCCGCCCTCAAAGATTTATATTCTAGCGGAAGGGATAACAAAAATAAATCAGAATTTACAAGATTAGTATAGAGTGGATGGAAGTTAATCTAAAAGGCATGGCACCAGCAGCTTTTGGGTAGTGGAGGAGAGAAAGGTCTTGAAATTTTGGGGAAAAAATTTTAATATATAACAATAGCTTAACATATAATACTATATGTTAAATGCTTTAGGATTATCTCATTTGGTCCTCAAAATAACCTTGGGAAGTAGTTGCTATTACTATCCCAGTTTTACTGATGTGGAAACTGGGGCAAACAAGTTAAGTGACTTGCTCAAGGGCAGACAACTAATAAGTAGAACTACGGCTATATTTGAACTCAGATCTTCTTGATTCCAGTATTCCAGCCACTGTACCATCTAGTTGTCCCAAATCACTTTAAAATGGAGTTTTCCACTGACCTTTATTATCTCTAGGCTTTTCCTTTCTCTCTGAGTACCCAGGGCAGTCCATACAATGGCTACTTTTTGACTGTGGGACCTTGCTTGAGTCACTTTCCATCTCAGTTTCCTCATTCCACAACAGAAATAATATTGTCACTACCTACCTTCCTGAATAATAATGAATTTTGGAAACTTGATGCTTTATGATTATGAAATGGAAAGTTTTATTGATTATGTAGCAAAAGTCTTATTAGTATTCTTACTCCCTTTTTAAAATCCAACTAATCTGTGTCTTTTAAACCTGTGTGATTCTTAGCTGTATATTCATAGATTATATTCATTGCAAACACAATTTTAAATAAGTTTGTGAATTTATACTCTAAATAAGAGCATTTCTGATAGCAAATGGCCATTTGTTTCTCATTTATTATGTTCAATTGCAACTTTCCTGAATTGCTTGGTTTTTGAACCTAGTTTTTTATGAATAAGGTTGTTTGCTGGATTTGGGGGTACAATTTTCTTTTAATATCATAAAATATATATTTATACATATATATTAAAATCAGATTTTTAAAGCATCTTAGTTATCTACAATTACAAAGATTAAATTCCTATCTACATTTAAAAATAAAATTTATTTTCCCAGTTTTCAATGAAAGATCTTATGACAAAATTATAAAAAGTAAAATTCTGGTGAAAAACAAAAAACAGTTGCATTTTTGAATGAATTTAAATGTTATATGACAATTGCATTTTGAAAAAAGTTGCAATTTGCATTTTGTGTATGCAATGATTTTAATGTGATATAGGTGGTTTTTATTTTTAATTTTTTTCTTTTAAATTTCTTTAAATTTTAATATTTTAATTTAAATTTTATTATCTAAGAGTAAATGTTTTCTTTTTTTTATTTAGCAGAGAATATTTGGAATTTTTCATATCAATACACATTCTGTGTACAAATTTTTAGCCTCTGGGGATGTTTTACTTTCATTTACCTTTCTTTCTTATTCCAAATCGCCTTACCTCTAATCATTTCCCTTTTCTTTTCCTTTTTTTTTTTTTTTCCCTCTTTTCTCTTTATTGAAGAGTGTGATTCTCACCAGTTCTGACCCCAGAACCTAGTAGCAGGTTAATTTGCACATATTTGAAAGTGTTAAGAGATGTTTTTGTTTTCTTTTCCATTCCGAAAATATCTGTAATGTGATTGTGTAATATTTGGGTCATGTGAATTTGAGAAGATAAGAATCTGGTTGGGATGGAAGCTGAGCTCTTTGATCATGTTATGAAATAAACTGTTGTAACTTGGGCTGCCCTCCCCCTCTGCACTTGGACTTGTGGGTTGTTTTTGCAGAGGGTGGAGGGGAGAGGGTCAAATGCCTCCAGTTCTAAGTAATTTATTGTTTGGGATTCCTAAAACTAGCTTGAGTACCTTCACCATTATTAATAGACAAAGTTAATTAAAAGTAAAATCATTTACTGTAATCCCTACTTAAGTTCAGTAGTTTTATGGGGGCAATAAGGACCCATGGAATTGGGTATTTATGTTAAAACTAGCACTAATACAGTGAGCCCTGAGAGCATAAGGTCACCACTCTGCCTAAAGAAGGGTGAACCAACCCGAAGTGGAAAAACAGAGCTGGTTAAAGCTTCCATGATGATCAATGTGGTAACCTAAGACAATTCTAATAGATGGAAAATGCCATCTACATCCAGAGAGAGAACTATGGAGACTGAATGAGGATCAAAGAATAGTATTTTTACCTTTTTGTTTTTGTTAGCTTTTTCTTTTTTGTTTTTTCCCTTTTGGTCTGATTTTTCTTATACAACATGACAAATATGGAATATATTTAAAAGTATTATACATGTATAACATATCAGATTGTTGTCTTGAGTAGAGGAAAAAAGTAAAAGGGAGGGAGAAAAAATTTGGAACACAAAATCTTACAAAAGCAAATATTGAAAACTATCTTTACATGTATTTGGAAAAATACTATCAAATAAAAAAAATTTCCATGCTGATAAATATTAGAAGAGAACGAGCATTTATTAGGCATTTATCATATATCAGGCACTGTACAAAGTGCTTTATTTTTTTAAATTTGATTTATTTAATATTTTCCCCAGTTACATTTAAAAAACAAAGGTTTTTTACATTTGTTTTAAATTTTTTCGATTTCTAGATTCTCTCCCTTATCCCCACTCACAATTAAGAAACTACATGTGAAGTTATAGAAAACATTTCTATACAAGTCAAGTTGTGAAAGAAAACATAGATCTCTTACCTTAATGAAAATAAAAACCCTCAAGAAAAATTAAATTAAAAAAAGAGAGAGAGCTAGAGAAAGACAGAATGCTTCAATATGTATTCAGACACAATCAGTACCTTCTCTGGGTATGGATAGAATTTTTCATCATAAATCCTTCAGAGTAGTTGTGAGTCATTGTACTGCTGAGAATAGTAAAATCATTTCAGCTGGTTATCCCAGAACATTATTATTATTTTGTATACAATATATTCACTTTGAGTTTATGGAGGACTTTTCAGATTGTTTTTATGTTGTTGTTTGTTTGTTTTTCTGAGAGTATACTACTCATCATTTTCCACGGAACAATAATATTCCATCAGAAACACACAAAACAGTTTATTGAGCCATTCTTCAATTGATGGGCATCCCCTAAAATTCCGATTTTTTGCCTTGAAAAGAGCTGCTATAAATTTATTTTGTATATATAGGTCATTTTCCCTTTTTTTTTTTTTTAAATCTCTCTTGGTTTTCATGTCTAGGAATAGTGGTGTTATGTCAAAGGATATGCATGAATTTATAACTCTTTGAGCACATATCATATCTTGATCATTTATCAATTGGGACATGGCTTTTATTTTTTACAAGTTTGACTCAGTTCCTTTTATGTTTGAGAAATAAGGCCTTAACAAAGAAACTTGATTTGAAATTCTTTTTACAATAACTGTCGATAACTGGCAAAATGCTTTACAAATACTATCTCATTTAATAATTACTAATGCTGGGTCTATGAGTGCACTGTTAACTTAAGTAAGATAGGGAAACCAAATCTCAAAACAAAACAAAACAAAACTGAGGCAGCCAAACTGCCTGTGGATGCTCCAGATAGAAGGCTGGCCTCAGAGTCAAGAACTGAGTTCAAGTTCTAGGCAAGTCATTTAAACCTCTTGGTGCTCCCAAGCCCCAAGGTAGGTGGAGTTTCCTCACTGAAGAGTCCCTACACTAATGAAATCACAAACCAATATTCTATTGAAGTCCTTTCCCAGTGCCAAATAAGGACTGGGGGCCCATGGTTAAATCCTCAATCCCATCCACACCTCAGAAATAGGGCTACAAATTACCACTTGATTTATTTTGTTGATCTTCTAGAGTTGAGGAAGAAAAATGTTAGTAATGCAAATTAAGTTCAAAAGTGTCATATTGGCATCCTCTCCCCTCCCCCCTTCCTCCACTCCCACTCTGCAAAGAGCTGGTTGTTAACATTTTTCAGCACACCTCTGAGTGTAAGGAAGGTAGTTTGCTGCCCCTCCCAGAATTATCTTACCAGTACTGGTTGTTTTACATGACACTATCATTAGATTTCCATTTTGAGGGGAAAAGCATCGTGTGTTCTTCAGGTTCCATTTAATAAGTAACACCAAAGGGACTTTAGAACAGCGCCTAACCCCTCCCAGAGCTAATTTTATCACCTCTTTCCTTTGTGAACGGAAGTTCCAGTGCTGCAAATTTCTAAAGTCTCTCTGGGTGTAACCTCAGCTGCTATCATGCCCCACCTGTCCTTTGATTGATACCTTGGAGCTGGGCCCTGCCTCTCACTTCTCTGGGCCAATCTACATTCAGAGGCCCACTTCGAGTCTAGGCAGAGGAGAGGAGCTAGAAAGCACTAGTTACTTTGCCCGGAGCCGGCTCCGCAGGAGGGCATCAGTGACTAGATGTTCTAGGAGAAAGGTCTGGCCTCCCTCCCCTCCCCTGCCCAGACTTCCAGGATTCCGTCTCAAGGAATTGGCCACTTTGTCCTCTGGAGAACTTTTTCTTTCTCTTTCAAACCAGAGTAGCTGCCAAGACTCCATTACCTTTGGGGATTGGTAACAGGAACAATGAAGGAACTCCCATGGGGTCAGAGACTGGTGACACCTGAGGAAGCCATTTTCACTCTCTCAGCCCTAGACAATGAGCTGCTCAGTGAATCTGCCAATTCAGTCCAAATAGGCCTAATCTAAATTCAATAGGAGTTACACAAGTATCTTTCAAAGAAAAGCCATTTTACACAATTTAAAATTTACAGGGGCAGCTAGGTGGCCCAGTGGATAGAGCACCAGCTCTAAAGTCAGGAGGACCTGAGTTCAAATCTAACATCAGGCACTTAACACTTCCTAACTGTGTGACCCTGGGCAAGTCACTTGACCCCCATTGTCTCAGCCAAAAAAAAAGAAAGAAAGAAAGAAAGAAAGAAAATTTACAAAATTAGTGTGAGGGTGGAATTTCTTTTTTGGCCCAGACTTATGGTTTTATCAGTATAAGAAGATGCTGAGGAAACTCTCTACCAAAGTAGACCATTACTAGCTTTATAATCTATTATCTCTGATAGTTATTTCCAGACTCTGAGACATTGTCACTTGCCCAGGAACATGAAAAAAGTACTTGTCAGAGGCAGAACTTGAACCCATGACTTTGACTAAGACTGACTCATCCATTATGTCCTGATACCTCTCAAATTACTTTTACATAACACATATAAGACCATTTTATTAAAGTTATATTTAAGCTGGAGGACACTAGGACCTCTTGGTAAAATGGAATGTTGCAATCAAACTTTATTACACACAAAAACATGAGAAATCCAATCTAATCTAGCAAGCATTTAGTGAGCACCCACATAACATGGTGTAATGGCCTGTGGGAGTCGATCTTTGGAGCATAGGCAGATATTCCTTACCTTATTCCAGTCCCAGAAACTGTGTGGAAACTTGGGATAGCCAGTTTCCTGCTACATGTGACTGAGGGGCTTCTAATTCTAATTGACTTCCAAGCTAAGAGAACTAATGACTCAAGAGCTGCAGACATGGAGCTCAGAGTGACCTTAATGGGGACCATCTGCCTCTCTCTCACTCTTGTCTTTTAACTTTGAAGTAGAACTACTCTGAGTTCTGTCCTTGAGAGACAGGTGAAGGGAAGGCAAGATGACTGCCCTGTTTCCCATTTGATCTTGGTGGCTAGGAGTTCACAGCTGTCTCCCTCTCATTGTCCTTTCCTGTTCATAGGTAGATGATTATTTTCAAATGGAAGTGAGGATCTTTTGAGTGTAGAAGAACCAACCCGCAATTGGAGGTAAGTGATAGCTGTGATGTCCACCCAAGTGATAGTGCTGCTAGGAGAGGAAGGGATTACAGATAGAAATACAGACATTTGAAAACAGTAGCAATTAAAGTATTATGATTCTTCATATCTCATGACAGAAAGTAATGTCAGCTATGGGCTCTTAAAAGACACCGACCTTTAGTGGAGAGCTACACCTAAAGGGAACTTGGAGGATTCAGCAACAAGAGAAGAGAACTTTTAGCATAGGAGTTATGAATTTTCCCTTTGACAAATGTGTTCCCTATATGTGTTCTTCATTACCATTAATTTATGTGCATTCTCTCTATGGATATTGTGTGTTTCGGGGAGAATATATCCCAAGGTGTTTTTAAGGGGGGATCCTTTATTCCAACTGTTTTTATAGCATGTTATAAATAAAGGTATAAAATACCTTTTCTAAAAGCTAATCGAGAGTACTGGTAGGTTCTTGATGGAGAGCATATTAGTGGAGGCTCAAGAGCACTGACAGTAAAAAAAACACAGCCCTTAAAGGCTTTCCTCAGAACATGAATGTAAAGTAGCAGCTGTCCTATGGGGAGTTCCAAGGCAACTTGGCCGAATGAGCCTCAAAAGAGTGCTAAACTTTTTATATCTAAAGCAATATGATGGATGTTAAGGATACAAACATAAAACAAAAAAGTTTGTGCCCTCAAGGAGCTTACAATCTATTGGGAGGGATGCATTATGCAAACAAGTATATACATAATAGTTTGAGGTGGAAGAGAACTCCGATAACTGGGGAGATTAGGAAACACTTCTTATAGAATATAGTAGACTAACTGACCTTTGAAAAAAGCTAAAATCCTAAAAGGTGAAAAGGGTATTCAATCTGAGATTGAGGGACAATCTGGAAGACAGTTTGGGTAATAGCACATGAACTAATGTGACCAAAAAATCAGGTGTGTAATAAGTATTAATAAATAGTAAGTTACAATTACTTTAGTAAGGTAGAGCCAGATTGTGAAGGGCTTTAACGTCAAGCTAAGGGAAATTATATTTTATCCCACAGGTAATAGGAAGCCACTAAAAATTCTTAAGAAGAAGAGTACCATACTTTAGAAAAATATTTTATCAACTGTATGGACTGTGAATCAGATGTGCCCCAGAATCTTATCAAGGAGTAGTTTGGCTAACCTCCACTATGTTGATCTATAAAGTTCAAGGATATACTTCAAATTCTTAATTGCCCTTACACAAGTACTTAAGTTAAAAAAAGAACAGGAGCAAAATTTTGAGAACTCTGGCTGTATTTTCAGCTGATCCCTAAGGAATAGAGATGTTTCTGTGATTCCAGGAAGATCCTGGAAAGAATAGCAAGGGAATGAAGCAAATAAAAAGTGTGAATATGGAGATATCTTTTTAAAATATATTTTTATTTTATTATTTCCTAAGTACACATAAACAACTTTTAAAAATTTTTTTTAATTTTTAAAAACTTTTTATTGACAGACCCCATGCCAGGGTAGTTTTTTACAGCATTATCCCTTGCACTTACTTCTGTTCCGATTTTTCCCCTTCCTTCCTCTACGCCCTCCCTCAGATGGCAAGCAGTCCTTTACATGTTAAATAGGTTACAGTATATCCTAGATACAATATATGTGTGCAGAACTGAACAGTTCTCTTGTTGCACAGGGAGAATTGGATTCAGAAGGTATAAAAAACCCGAGAAGAAAAACAGAAATGCAAGCAGTTTATAATCATTTCCCAGTGTTCTTTCTTTGGGTGTAGCTGCTTCTGTCCGCCCTTGATCTATTGAAACTGAATTAGCTCTCTTTATCGAAGAAATCCACTTCCATCAGAATACATCCTCAAACAGTATCGTTGTTGAGGTATATAATGATCTCCTGGTTCTGCTCATTTCACTCAGCATCAGTTCATGTAAGTCTCGCCAGTCCTCTCTGTGATTCATCCTGCTGGTCATTTCTTACAGAACAATAATATGCCATAATGCATAAACAACTTTTTAACATTCATTTTTAAAAACTTTGGGTTCCAAATTCTCTCCCTCCCCCCATCCCTTGAGAAGGTAAGCAATATGATATCAATTATACATGTGGTCATGCAAAATATGTTTCCATATTAGCTCTGTTATAAAAGAAAGCACATACTTTAAGCACAAACAAGAAAAATATAAAAAAATGTGCTTCAATCTGCATTCAGAGTTCTTTTCTATTCAGTTCTCTCTCTGGTGGTAGATAGCATTTTTCATGATGAGTCCTTTGGAATTCTCTTGAATCATTATCTGGATCAGATTAACCAAGTCTTTCACAATTAATCATCCTTACAATACTGCTATTATTGTATAGTGTTCTGGTTCTGCTCACTTTACTTTGTATCTATTCATTTATGTCTTCCCAAGTTTTTCTAAAACCAACTCTCATTTCTTATAGCACAAATAGTATTCCAACACAATCATGTACCACAGCTTGTTGTCGCTTCCCCCAAAAATATGTATCTCTCAATTTCCAATTCTTTGTCACCATAAAAAAAAAGCCAATATAAGTGTTTTTATTCATGTAAGTCCTTTTCTCTTTTCTTTAGTCTCTTTGGGATACAGATCTAATAGTGGTGTTGCTGGATCAAAGAATATGAAGAATTTTATAGTGTTTTGCCATAAGCCAGACTGGCTGGATTATATGTCCCGACATAATCAATCATATTCCACAAACCCTCATTAGAATAGGTCTACCTTTCATTTTAATATTCATTCAATACTTGCTAATCAATCAGATTTAATTGCTACCCTTAAGGCATATAAATGTTGACTGGGTTTCATGAGGGGTCTTTAGCATTCCAAAGTGCCACTAACCCCTTTCATCAAATATTGTTAGCATGATGAATGATTAATTATCTAGAAACTATGTCAATCTTTTTCTTTTTCATTTTGTACTTTCTTGTGCATAATTGTGGAAATATGTATTGAAGAATTGAAAATGTTTAATATATTGGATAAGTTGCTATGTAAGGGAGGGAGTGGGAGCAAGGGAGAGAGAAAAATTTTGAAACACAAAGTTTTGTAAGAGTGAATGCTATATGGTCACCTACTCTGTTTACCTCCCAGAAAAAAAAAATGATCTTTTCCTTTTGGGTATTAATTGTCATGATTTTTAGAAACTTCAACAGAAAGGTTGAAAGAGGCTATACAATACCTGTCCTTTCAAGGTTAAATCCAACAGAAATAAAATCTTTTAAACTAAAAAAAAAAAAAAAAAAAAAAAAAAAAAAAAGAGTGAATGCTATATATAACATGTATAGGACTGTTTGCCATCTGGGGAAGGGGGTAGAGGGAGGGAGGGGAAAAGTCGGAACACTACAACAGAAGTGTTCAACCATAGTACACTGGAGAAATTAATTTTTTGCGGGAATAGAGCTTCCCTTCCATTATGAAGTTGGGGTTTTCTCTATGGAAATTATTTTGCATAAAATGAAGAATGCTGGCAATCCCACTTTTTTAAAATTGTTCATAAGTGACTCATCAACTCTTAGAAATAATTTTAGAACTAAAGCTTCAACCTAACTTGTAAAGTTTGTTGTTACCTGAGGAAATATTTTGGCAAATCTGGAATATCCCAGATTAGTGAATTTTCCTTAATTATTAATTTTTTTCTTTTAACCCTCACTCTTTCCCTTACTGGCAATGAGCCTACTCAGCCTCTATCCCTGCATTCCTGGACATGCCAAAAGAAAGCCTAGCTTTTTCTCAATTCTGGTAGCTCCTACTTTATAGTCTTCCCCACCTTTATAGTCAAGACTTGCATTCAAATGTAAGTTGAAAACTATCCTAAATTTAACACCCTATAACATTTTGACATTATTATTCATGAAGCTCAGGTCACACTGTGCCTTTCCAACTTTAGCTTCTGATGCTTCACTACATGAATCTAGTTCATTCCCACTTTTTCGCCTTTATTAATGCTGTATCTGATCTGGTAGCTTCTTCTTCCTTCTCTGATATGACTTTATCCCAAGCTTTCAGCTGTGCTCTTAAGAACAACCCTTGTCAGAGATGATAAAAAAAAAAAAAAAAAAAAAGGGAAAGGGATCCATATGTGTAAAAATGTTGGTAGCAGCCTTTTTTGTAGTGGCTAGAAACTGGGAAACTGAATGGATACCTATCAATAGGAGGATGGCTAAATAAGTTATGGTATATGAATGTTATGGAATACTATTGTTCTATAAGAAATGATCAGAAGGATAATTTCAGCGAGGTTTGGAGAGACCTACATGAACTGATGCTGTGAAGTGAGTAGAACCAGATCATCGTACACAGAGCAATAAAAAGAGTATATGATGATCAAATGTGAGGGGCAAGGCTCTTTTCAACAGTGAGGTGATTCAGGCCAGTTCCAATGGACTTGTGGAGAAAGCCTTCTGCACTCAGAGAAAGGACTGTGGGGACTGAGTGTGAATCATAACATAGTATTTTCACTTTTTTTGTTGTTTGCTTGCTTTTTTTCTTTTTCATTTTTTCCTTTTTCATTTTGTACTTTCTTGTGCATAATTGTGGAAATATGTATTGAAGAATTGCAAATGTTTAATATATATTGGATTAGTTGCTATGTAAGGGGGGGAGTGGGAGCAAGGGAGAGAGAAAAATTTTGAAACACAAAGTTTTGTAAAAGTGAATGCTATATATAACATGTATAGGACTGCTTGCCATCTGGGGAAGGGAGTGGAGGGAGGGAGGGGAAAAGTCGGAAGAGAAGTGAGTGCAAGGGATAATGTTGTAAAAAATTATCCAGGCATGGGTCCTGTCAATAAAAAGTTATAATTATTTTTAAAAAAAAAGTATCTATATGTACCAAAAAAAAAAGAATGCTGAAAATTATGCATATATATATATTATTAAAGCTTTTTATTTACAAAACATATGCATGGGTAATTTTTCCAACATTGACCCTTAAAAAACCTTTTGTTCCAAATTTTCCCTTCTTTCTCTCCACTCCCTCCCCTAACAGGTAGTCCAATACATGTTAAATATGTTGAAATACATGTTAGATCCAATATATGTTTACAACAGTTGTCTTGCTGCACAAGAAAAATCAGATCAAGAAGGAAGAAAAAGAAAAACTGAAAAACAAAATGCAAGCAAATAACAAACAGTGAGAATGCTATGTTGTGGTCCATACTCAGTTCCCATAGTCCTCTCTCTGGGTGTAGATGGCTCTCTTTGTCACTGAACAATTGGAACTGGTCTGAATTAATTCATTGTTGAAGAGAGCCACACCCATCAGAATTGGTCATCGTATAGTCTTCTTGTTGCCGTGTATAATTATCTCCTTAGCATCACTTCATGTAGCATCACTTCACTTAGCATCAGTTCATGTAAGTCTCTCCAGGCATCTCTGAAATCATCCTGCTGGTCATTTCTTACAGAACAATACATGCATATATTTTGAAAATAAAAAGCTTAAAAAAAAAAAAAAAAGGAACAACCCTTGTTGATAACCATGCTTCACTTTGTATGTGAGGGGCCATTTTCAGTTGTCCTGATCAATATCTTGCCACTGGACAATTATGGCTCCATAGGAGAAAGTAAAACTGGTAACTTTGTACAGCCTTCCATCACATAATCCAATTCACTTGCATATCATGATATCATCTCTTCTAGTGTCATGGATCTCTTCAGAAATGAAGAACAAATGAGAGTAGCAGCAGTATCAACTTTGTACATTTAGGGGAAATGTGACCTCTGATTGGGTAAGAGAACATTCAATGTCAACATAAAAAGATAGCTGGAAAATTGAAAGGCAGTCAAGAAAGGCAAGCTCAGACTTCTTAAAAATTACATTTCATTTTATTTTCTTTCCCTCCCACCTCTTCCTTCACTGCAAGAAAAACAAAATCTTCATTAAAAAAATATATAGTCAAGCAAAACAAACTCCTCCAATGGCCATATTTCCCCATAAAATACATAAAATACAGTTTGTACTCTTGAGTTCATCACCTTTTAGGATGTTTTTGTTTACTTTTTACTCATGTCATAGCTCACCCCCTTGATGCCTTGGTCCTCTTCAAGAACAAAGGACAAACAGCAGCTGCAACCTCTGTGTGATAGAGATATATTTTCTATTCACTATAGTCTTTTGTGTAATCAGCATTTATTGGAAGGAGTTAAATTATCCATAGCAAACTAAGAATTACCCTTCTCTTGAGAGTCATCAGGACTTGTGTTTATTCTGAGCCCTGAAATATTATATTCCTGGACTACCAACATTAAGGCTAGATATAACTCAAGCAATTAAAGTATTCATCAATTGGGGAATATCTGAACAAATTATGGTATGTAAATAGAGTAGAATACTATTGTGCTGTAAGAAATGAAGTAGTTTCAAGGAATATGGGGAGACTTATAAGAACAGAGGAAGAGTGACTTGAGTAGAATCAGGAGAACAATCTACATGATATTGTAAACAAAAAACCCAAAACAAAACAAAAAACCCTAAGTTTGACTGAATAACTCTGATTAATACAATGACCCACTATGATTCTGCAGGTCTGAAATATGCTGCCTACCTACTGACAAAAAGATGATGGATTCAGAGTTCAGAACAAAACATATTTTTATTCATAGCCAATACATAGATTTGCTTTGTTTGACTATGATATTTGTTAATGAGTTTTTTCTTTATTTCTTCAATGAGAAGGATGTGAAAAGAAAAAAATTGTTATACATATATACATAATGTCTATATATCACATACATACATGCACAAAGTATATATATATCTCATGCACCTGCAAAAATATAGATGCTCTTAAAGGTTCATTATTGCTCTGATGACTGGCCAGGTAAATATAGATATAAAAAATTTTAATTTAAAAGTTTCTTTTCATATTTGTACAGCTCTTTTTGTAGGGGCAAGGAACTGGAAATTGAGTAGATGCACCTCAGTTGGGGAATAGCTGAATAAGTTATATGAATGTAATGGAATATCATTGTTCTATAAGAAATGATGATCAGAAAAGCCTGGAAAGGTCTACATGAACTGATGCCAAATGAAGCAAGCAGAACCAAGAACGTTGTACACAGTATCAGCAGAATTATGTGACAATCAAATATCATGGACTTGGCTCTTCTCAATAATGTGATTCAAAACAGCAGATTTGGGATGGAAAATGGCAACCTCATTCAGAGAGAGAACCATGGAGACTAGATGTGGATTGAAGCACAGTATTTTCAACATTTTTTGCTTTGCTTTTTCTTTTCTGTGGCTTTTTTCCCTTTTTTGGTAAAAGTTTAACCAGTTTTCCAGAAAAAAAAATCCACAAAATACACTTTTAGATTTAATCTGCATTATTAAAACGTCTGTTAGGTATGGATAATCAAAACAATAAATCAAGTCCTAATTTGTAGCCTTTGTTGACCAAGGTATAAATGTATGCTATGAAAATTTAACAATCAGCTAGCTAGGTGGCGGCTCTAGCACATCCTTGGCTAGATCCTCCAGATTAGATATCCATGCCACTTTAAGATGAGGCTTGTATTACATGACAACCACATATGTGATTAGTGTGTATATATACACCCATGTGTGCATGGCAATAGGTGATTAGTGTATATACAATGTATGCATGTATATACACATATGTGCATGTATTGCATATATAACAATCACATGTGATTAGTGTGTATATAATGTATATACACACGTGTGTATTGCACATGACCACATGTGATTAATGTGTATATTTAGTAATATATGTATTATACATATGTATAAAATCTATTCCCTATCCAAATCCTACTTAATCTGAGCACTGAATTCAAAGATCTGACAAATAGTCTCATTGGCTTATTGAGTTTGGTTTTATTGAAAGTTATAGAAAGATGTTAGCAGTCTCTAGATAGCTCTAAGCAGGCAGCCAAATGATATATGGCTTCCCAGCTGGGGAAGAAGGGGATGGGTATTTGTGATGGCCAGTGCTGAAGTGTTCCCCCTAGATCTGGAATTCTGAGATGAGGAACCTCATATTTTTTCTTTCATTTTTTTTTTGTAAAGGTGGGGACAGTAAAGAATACCCAAATAAGTAGTCTAGATCAAAATTCATATGTAAAGGGACTAAAGGGACTTGGGTTGAGGTGCTGTTTGAGTATTTTCTCCATCCTAGGTTCAAGTACCAGGTATACTCCAAACTTGGGTGATAGCTGGCTTGGGAACTGTGTAATGTTCTCATTATAGACATACTTTCTCAAAACCACCCAACCTGTCAAAATCTCTTCACTTCTAAACTCCTATAGATTTATTTCATTCACTCGGTATTTAACATAGCATAGAATACCTTTGCAATGTAATTAAACTTGATTTTTATATTCTTTTCTCTCTATAAACTACCTAACAGTACAGACAATGCTTGTTCCATCTTTATCTCCCCACTTTTGGGACCACAATGCTTTGAACCATGAAGGCTGCCAGTATAATTAAGTTTCTAATATTTCCCCAGGACCTCACAAATGCAACTTCCCCCCTTGGTCTCTAGGGGGCTGGGGTGATCAATTACAACTGTTTGCCTCCCTTTCCATATTTGTAAAATGGAGATAATATCACCTACCTCCCTGGATTGAGATTGCAATAATATAGTGCTTAAATAGTACCAGGCATATATAGTGGGAACTATGTAAATATTAGCTGTTATATATTTTTCCACCCTGCTGACAATTCAGGAGACAACCACAAGCCTGGCCCTGCAAAGCCAACCTGAACCCCACAGGGAATTAATTCCTTCTGCATCAAGAAGGGAAAAGTCGTGGAGAAAAGTAAACTAGAGAATGTTTAACTCCAATCCAACTGCTGGCAGTTTTTTCTAACTTCTAAGGAATCTCTTATCTCTAGACACTAAGGAGACTGTCTCCTTCAGTACCTACATCTAAAGTGACAGGCAATCACCTTTGCTGATCTGCTGGGCTCAGTCCTTGCTTCCTTCATTGACAGAATCCATACAACTTCCTGCTCTACTACTTTCCTTGATATTCTCCTCTCCCTCTTTTTCCCCCCTTTCTTGCCCTCCTTTTTCTCTCTCCCTTTCTCTGCCTACCTCCACCCCATCTCTCTGTGTCTCTCCTACGTTTATGCTAGAGCTGTGGGGCCAGACTAGAGTACGACATCCTCTTTTTTCCACAGACAGGGAGAAAATTTGACCTCGGCCAGCCATCACAGCACCAGTGCATCTTAAATGAAGATGTTTGTGCAGGTGCATGAAATACAGAGTGTGTGAGCATGGATGCATGGGACTTACAGTTTTCCACACTGCCAAGGCAGAAGTCATTGAAGAGAGTCAGCTGCGGCCCAGAGGGAGGCAGGGTAACTAGACAGTCTTGGTGGTAGCGAAATGGAGAGGGGGCTGGGGCAGCCCACCCTGGGGTGAAACATGTCCCACGATGAGGCCCGCACCGAGATCAGGCAAAATTTTACAGGGTTGCAGTCTTGCTTCCCTGAACTTTTTCCAGCTTGACCGTCCACTACCAGAACCTTTCTCTTTCTGTTTCCAGGTCCCTTGTCTGAGGCAAGCTTTGAGCTTAGGTCTTCCTGAGCACAAGTCTATTCTCTATTTTTAGCTATCACTCTCTATATCATATACACACATGTGTGTGTATATTATATATAACACATATATATATATATATATGTACACACACACTTTATCCATGATGCCATCTCACTATAACAATGATCCAGATACCCCGCTTTCTTCCTCTCCCTCCCTCTCCCAGGGACAGACTGGAAGTTAGGAGTGTGGTGGGATAAAAGGATTAACCGTGGAACAGAATAGGGAAGCCCAGGGTAGCATTATTTGCATATCCATCTGAGAGATGGCCTCCAAGTCTGCACACAGCTCTCAACCGCCTAAGTCTAGGCCCTGGGTCTTCTCTGCCCACCAGACCTTTTCTAGCTTTTTCATGTGGGTCCCTGTATAAGGAGGAGAGCCAAAGCCAGGCCCCTCCCGGCCCCATACCAGCCACTCCCAAGATGACTTCATTCCTGCACTGAAGTATTTATAGCCCAGGGAGAATCAGATAAAAGCACTTCTCCAAGTGGAACACATAGGTTCATGCTAAGTCTGAGCTGACCTCAAAGGCAAAACTAAGCTGGAACTAGGAAATGAGTGGGGGGAGTCAGCCTTTAAGGTCATCCAGGAGTCATGGAGGCTTAGGCTGGAAAGGGGCCAGAGGTTTCTAAGGCCTGGTTCTGGTCAAGCTCCCTGAGTGTCCTATATCCACTTAGGACCTGCCTCTGGCCCCAGCTCGAGTGCTCCACCCCCAGGTGGTCCTGCCACCTTATTTCTGCAGCTCTTGGCAGAGGACTGCACATATGACCCGAGTCACCCCACAGCCTACAGTGGGTCTGGGAGCACAATCCTGCAAACTCCCCGCTCGGAAAGGCACAGTGCCTCCCAAGGACTCTGCCAGCTGGCCCAGCCACTCCAGGGCTATGGAAATTGAGGCTGCTTTTCAGGCCAGCTGAGTCACACTAGATTGTTGGTCCCCTAAAGGATCAGAGTCGTACTTGGGACCTCAGGCCCCAACTTGGAAGAACTGACATGGGATGGCGGAGCTATGACATCTGGAGACAGGCAAGCATTTCAGGCTGAGATAAGACATGAGGGTATTCTAGCCTCGGCCTTGTAGAAGAGGATTTAGGTGAACTCTTCAAAAATAACTTGGAAAGAGCAATGACTGGCCATAAGGAAGCCTTCTGAGGGAAATAAAGGCATGCAGAGAGCTTGGACATGGGACTGTGGGGCCCAGAGTCTGCCCAGGCCAAAAGGAGACCCCTCCAGAGGAAGGGGACCCTGATGGTGAGGAAACCGGAAGCTATGAAGAGAGGCAATAGCGAGGGAGGACCCGCTTTCAAATCTCTCAGATTGCCATGTGGAACTGGGATTCACTTGATTCTGCTTGGCCTTCAGAAGGCAGAACAAAAACAAATGGAAAAATCAAGGCAAAGAAAAACTTAGTAATTACAGAGGAGCAAAAGGGGAATGGACTGAAGGTCTTCAGGGAAAGCCTGGGTTACCATTCCCTGGGGATTGGAGAGGGCTGTCCTTCCTCATGCAGGGGATTAAACTAGATGACCTTTCCCACAGTAAGAGTAGATGATTTCCTGAGTTCTATAGCATTGTAGAATCAATCAGAAGACAAGGTTCTCTTAAAACAGTGGTGTGGAGAATGGGATCACTCTTTTCTAACTCTAGGATCAGCCCATGAACCTCAAGCACATATCTGGAGTTAAGAATGTTGGATCTGGTATCTGACAAGCTGAGCTCAAATCCCCATTCTTCTACTTTAATGTAATTGAAATCACCATCTCTCTGAGCCTGTTTTCTTTTTGGTAAAATGATTGGACTGCATGGTCTGAGGTTCCTTCTGGCTCAAAATCTATGATGCAATGGTTACTATAAGCACCACTTATCGGGGATACACATTAGCCCCCAAAGTTTGAGCCTCTGAAAGGTTCCTCCCTGTCTTTTTTATAGACAATGCAACTAACTCCCATTTACCCCTCAGTTGATATACACAGAGTGCATTGTCATGGTTTCACTGAGGATGACTTGTTCAAACCAAAATGGAAAAGATTATTTCATGTTTAGAATTTGATGTCATTTCTCCCAAGTATGTCCACTTTGTCTTTTTTCCCTTGGAGCATGAGAATGATGGTCATGGCCCCTGCAGGCACCATGCAGGGTGGGAGGGGATAAAGTGGTTCCAGAGCATTGTCCCCATCATCCTGGGAATTGAGAGAGGGCTGACATGGCCCACTCTGGGATAGAACATGTCTGCAGACGAGGTCAGGCCTGAGAAGAGGCAAGTTGTCACACGAATGCTGCCTTCTCTCTTAAACCTTTTTAAAATCGGCCACCTACTCAACCCCAACGAAGCCAGAACACTCCTGCTCCCAGCACACTGCAGCAGCCCCAGCCAGATAGGATAGTGCGGACAAGGGACCAGACCATCAAGATCTGGAGAAAGGAGAACCAGGACTTGTAGGGGCTGTGGAGGCTCTTGCCCACAGAACAAGCTCCCAAGCAGGCCTATGGCTCAGACCAACCCCAACAACTCCTTAGAAGAAATCTAGACTGGGTTAGCTGAGAGCAAAGCTTCCACCCAACACTACGCCAGGTAAACCTGCTGCCTTTTGGGTCAATTTCGGAGCTTTCTGGGCTAGGCCAATGTTAAATGGGGCTATGGACAGCGCAATCCCATAATGCCTGAGGGAGAGTTTGGGGGGATAGGTGTGTGTTTTACTCAATATTGAACACAAACAGCATACACACTAACACAAAGCTCAGAACTTCTACCAACTAACTCCCTCAGCCAGAGGTCTCCCCCTTACTTTAGGCAAACCCAAGCCCCATTTACCCATCCTGGGACCCCGAGGGGTTTGGAGATTACTCTTGAGTCTTGCCAAGTCAAAAATAGTACTTAAGGATGTCCAGAGGCCAGTACCAAACTGATTGACTTTCCCCTGAGACCTGTCTCCTGAACTGAAAGGACTCCATATCACATGAGGAGAGGTAAAAGATCTAGTATCTGCTACTGGGAAATAAAAAGGCCTTAGTCTTGGGCTGGACCTTGCTCACATAAAGAAAGCACCTCCCAGTGTATAGCATTGACTGCTGGCTTTGACTGAAGCCTGCCCCACTCCCTCTTTGTGCCATCTCCCTTTGGTTCTAGAGCATCTTTTGGGGCAGTTGCCCAGCTTTGCTCTTCAGTGAGGGTCTGAAGCCCTGAAAGACTGCTGCCCTCAGCTTTAGAAACAGATCAAGGCTAGAGTAAGATAGAGAGAAAAACAAATATAGAGACAGAATGAAATAGCAAAAGAGCTAAGAGAGAGAGTGAGGAGGAAGTAGCCCCCAGGACTTTGTGTTCTCATGTATTATATTGCATTTGTAATTGTGTGAGTCTTGCTCATAATACTGGGAGCGTTATTATGTATTCTGCTTGTTCTGAATGTCGTGTGTGTTTTGAATGTCTGTGTGTGGAATAGAAACCATGAATGGAATAGAGAATCTAGGAAAAAACAAAATGTATAACTGTATAACAAGAGAGGCAAGGAGCCTGGGCTGGGGACAAGCCTGGGGCTGAGACAGAGGCCTCTGGTTTCAGAGGAGCGGAAGAAACCCAGGGAGAATTTGTAACCTTTGCGTTCTATCGAGCAGCCCATGGCCCTGGGAGTCCCAAGTTCTAATGTATAGTACAGGCCACTGGGGGATCCAGGTTCAAGAGCGCTTTGAAGGCCCTGGGGTTCCAGGGTCTAGAGGGTGCAGAAGGGCCCGGTCTCATGTCGCTTAGGCCTGCGCTCCCCCTGGATGAGAACTCCAGGGGTTGACGGGAATCGGGAGTTGTAGGAATCTTCGACATAGTATGCAGCTGGCCCTGGAGTATGAGCTATAAGGAGGAGGAGAACTGATGCCAGAATCCGACCCCCCACCACTTTGAACCTGGCCACCCTCTGATTAGCCCCAACACACCTTCTTTCTACATTCTCAGGTCCCACTCTCCAGAAATCCTAATTCTTCCCAAGGTTCCATCTTCTTTGTGAATCTTAGAAACTCTCTTTTTGGACCCAGAGACCCCAGTCTTCCCACTAGAACATTAAAGCTCCATTCCCAGCCTCCTATTTCTGTCCCAGAAACCCTCTCCATTTGGTCTTCAGAGGTCTTCCCAAATCCCCTTCATTGCCCCCCAAAGATTTCAATTCTGTTTCTTAGTCTTTAAAGCTCTCCTCCCCTTCTCATTCACAGATTGCTCATTACTCACTTGAATTCTAAGACCTTCCCCAGACCACTGGTTCCCCAGAGAACTTCCTCCTCATCCTGGGGACAACACTACATACCCTTCTCCTTACCAGGACTGATCCAACTGTTGAAGGTATGGGACCGGCTCATTGAGAAAGCAGGAGATCGAGGTCCTTTAAGCTGAAAGCCTGGGAGAACATTGTAGGTGTTGGGGCTGGGCCGAGTTTCCTCTGTGGAAATAAAGCATAATGAGTGACCTGGAAGGAAAAGCATTAATTTCCCTGTATATCCTCTTTTCCCCAACTTCGACCCTCTACCACCCCAGACCAGAATGATGGTGGGGTATTGGATGGGGTCATGGGACAGCATGGGGCTGCACTTACTGGCCTTGGTAGTCAGCCTCTTGTGGCCAAAGCTGAAGGCAGGAAAGCTGGGTCGGCTGGGCTGCAGGGGTCCCAGACTGCCGGGCTGTGTGTAGTGGAATGGAGATGGCCACTGTAGAGGTGTCCAGATAGGGTACAAAGGGTCAACAGAATGGGTGCTGGGGCTGGAGCTGTGCACAGAGAAGTCTGAGCCCCTGCACCCCCCACCTTTCCCCTCTACCTGCCTTCCACCTGCACAGGGGAGCATCCCATACTGTTGGACCCACACACACGCTGCCAAGAATCCCTCTAGTCTCCGGTTTGGGAACTAGGCCAAGACCTGGGAGGGTGAGTCCATTGATCTTAGTACAGAACCACGGGACAAAGCAAAGGCCTAGAGGCTGGGCCAGGGTAGAACCAGAGTCCAAGGTACAACCTGGGGTCTGGGGCCAGGCCTGAGAAGGGAAAAAAAAAGGTCGTGTGTACCTTCTGCTCCCTGACGAAGTCCGCCTTCTGCGTGAAGGGGCTTTCACTCTGGAACCAGGTTGTTTGCCATGCCCTGCGACCACCACCATCTGCAGGGCATGTTGGGAGTCAAGAAGATCCCAGTGAGAAGGCAGGAGGCAGGGGCTGGGGAGGGAGGCAGGGAGGAGGGTGGGAACCAGGGGGGGGCAAGCGGGCAAGACCAAATGGGGCTGGAAAGTGTTAAGGGGAAGGGGCTAGGGTGAAGAATCGACATTCCCAGCTCCTCTGGCAGATGTGAATACACATCTTTACACGGTCCTTTCCTTTCCCTCAGGCCCACCACCCTGGCTGCTGCTCAGCCATGCTGGGACCAGGAAGGGGCAGGGGCAGGGACAATGGAAACCTCTGAACAGGGAAAGAGATAGGTACCTGTGCACAGTGGTAGGGATGGGAGAGGGTGTAGGGAGCTGTCCCCTCCTCCAAAGAGGGCTCTGAGGGACCTTAACTCTTGGTCACTGCAGGTCCTGGGCCCACTTGGCCATGGCCTCCTCAAGGGAGGTCCATCTCAGGGGACAGCCAGGACTAGAGAACTTTGAAAGAAGCAGGAAATGAGGGGGCGTCTTCCTGGTACTGGGGGTGATCACAGTAAGCTCCCACCCAGTAGCAAGAACAAGAGGTGAGGGTTATACCTATAGGCCAGGAGAGAGAGAAAACCAGCCAGCATCTGTGCCTTTCTGTCACCCCCTACACACCCTCACACACATATCTCATCCCCTCACTTCTCTCTGGTTGGAGGTGTTGGGCTAAGTTCTGGTTTTTTCCCACTCCCACCAACTTTCACATCTCAGATCCTGTTCTACCACTCTGCTGCCCAAGGCTCTTCCTCATCAGACATGCCCACGATTGTGGCAGCTGGTGCTGGTGGAGGGAATAAGGGCAACACTTCTTCCTACTCTCGCTGCCCCCCTCCTCCACAGAGCAACCATTAACTAGTATGTAGTACAAGCAAAAGTTCAAGTTGAAAAAGGAAATTTCTATAGTCTCTTTCCTGGAGTTCAAAGCTAAATATCTAAAAAAGTAATCTCCCCTTGTTGCTTCTATCTTTTTTCCTCCCACTTACTTCTTGCAATCTGGTCTCCAGCTTTGCCTACCCCTCCAAATGAAACTATTCTCTCCAAGACGACCATGAAAAAGAATTAGCATTGTCATCAGTCCTCAGCCTTTTTATTTTTATTTCCTCTCTCTCTCTTCTTCTTCCTCTTCTTTTTTGCTGAGGCGATTGGGGTTAAGTGACTTGCCTAGGATCACACAGCCAGGACGTATTCAGTGTCTAAGGTCAGATTTGCACTCAGGTCCTCCTGACTTCAGGGCTGGGGCTCTATCCAGTGCATCACCGAGCTGCCCCAGTCCTCATCCTTCTTGACCACTTTGCAGTTTTTCACAGTGTTGATCACTATTCTCACTCCTGCTCACTTCCAGATATTTCTCATGTCACTCAACTGATTATTCTCTAATGTAGTTGACCACTCTTATTATAGTCTCACCCATTCTCTATGCATGGACATAGCCAAAGACTCTGCCCTTCTCCCTACATACCCATTTCCATAGTTCAATTATCAACCTTTGCAGATGATTTTCAAATGAATCTATTCAATCCTAATCTTTCTCCTTATTTAATCTCATATTTCTACAATGGTCCATAGGAGTGTCAAATTTCAAATATTCAAAAATGGAATTTCATTTCTACCACTTGAACCTACTCCTCCATACAATTTAAGAGCACTTGCTTCCAGTCACCCAGTTTCACAACCTTGACACCATCTTCCTTCCATTCCTTATCGCCATATCCAATCAGTGCTAATTATTGTTGATTTTACATTAGTGACATCCCCTCACTCATTCCCCTTCTCTCTACTCCTACGCTCACTAGACTGGTGTATCTCATTCTCTCTTGCCTGGATCTGTAACAGTCTTTTCATTGGACTCCTGGCTTTCCCTTCTCCTTTCCAGCTGCCAAATAATCTTCCCAAATCATTCTGTATCATTCTGCAGGTCAATAACCTTTGATGTTACCATTAGACATCTCTAAAACACAAACTCATTTAAAGCCCTTCACACAACGTGGCCCCAGCTTATTTTTCTAAACCAGAGTTAGCATTTTCATCAATCCTCATCCTTATTTTCATTTCCTCTCTCTCCCTCCTCCCCTCCCTTCCTTTTTCCTTCTGTCTCTCTGTGTATCTCTGTCTGTCTTTCTCTGTCTCTGTCTCTCTCTGTCTCTGTCTCTTTTGGCAAGGCAATCGGAGTTAAGTGACCCATTGCACATTACAATCTCACTCTCCCAGACAAACTAGACTGCCTATTCCACATAGTATCCCATCTCCCATTTCTGAGTCCTGGTTATTCCCTGGGCAAAAAAAACCAAACTCCTACATTACTCCCAATACAATTGCTCCTCACCACTTCTTCTAAAGATCTCTAGCTTTTCCCCAAAGGCTCACTCATATACCACCCCTATGGGAAACCTTTCTTGAGATTAGAGGTTTATTCTCCATTTTATCTGTGTATTAACAGTGCTTAAATAAAAGTAAACCTTTTTTTGTACCTTTTGCATAAATAGGAACTCAAAAGCTACTTATTTGATTGGATTGGAAGTTACCAGATGATACATTTGGAATAAAGCTTTTTTTCTCTTCCTATCCATAATGTCACTCAACTCCCTATTCTCCAGCTGAGGGCATACCATTTTTTCCTTTCCCACATGCAAAAGGTTTAGGGGTGAAAACAAGTAATGTCTTGAGATGGGTGAATTGCTCAGGAGGGGGAAAATGTTCTGGGAATGGGTAGGGGGGCCATACCCCGAGTGGGTGTCTTGCAGCTAATGCTGTAGTGAGGATGTGGTGTAGACTCCCGGATGCTCACATCAGGTGCAGAGTACTGGGTGGGCCCTGGAACATCCATGTCTATCAGGATCGGAGGTCGTCTTTCTAGAGCTAGCACAGGAGATGGAACTGAGTTTTACAGGGGCTCCCCCTCTCCCTTTCCAATGCACACACATATACATATATTATATATAAACACATATTTTATATACATATACATATATGTGTATTATGTGTTTGTGTACTTGGGGCTATCTTCCTCCCAATTCTACCTCTGGGTTAATGGATGAACTGTTCAGACTACATACCCTGAGCCCCCCACATTGTTAGAACTGAACTAGTGTCAGACCTGGAGATAGGGCTGCTGTCCATTCCTCCTACCCCACCTCCATTCCACATAGCTCGGCACTTACTGAGTTCTTTTATATGCCTGACCCGGCAAAGATGTGGATCCTGTAACAGGCTGGTTACCTCCAGAGGAATTTTTTGAAGATCCTGGGGCACTGGATGCTTCATAGACTCCCATCTTTCTATATGAGGGTGGGTGGATAGGACTTGATGGATCCCAGACAACTTCTTCCTGTCCAAGGGATAGGATAGATAATACAAAAACAGAACTTCAACATCCATAACTATGCCAGTCTCTTTCTAAACCCCATTCCCCTATCCCATTCCCTTCCTGGGGACCATCAATCCATGACCCTATGTCAGCTTTAACCATACATCCCTTAAAATGCTTTATAAATGTGTAGTATTAATATCAATCCTTTTTACTTTTTTCCATTTCCAACCATAACTTAATTTCTAGGCCCAATCAATCCTTATTTCCTAACCATTCCCCCATCTTTATCAGAAATCCATACATTACCCCAATTTTTTCCATCACAGTTTTCTGAATCCCACTTTTCTCAATCTCCTTTGATCTTTGATTCTTCAAAGACCTCTATCTCTCATTTCCATTCCCCACCACCTTCCCAATGGCCCTCGATCTTCTCCCAAATCTAGGGCCAATTACCCGCTGCTGGGAGGTGCTGGCTGCTTTGTCTGTATACCACCATGGGTCCAGTGTTGACCTCCATTCATATAAAAATTTGCCAAAAACTTCACTGCCTTCTGGTCAAAATTCATCTTTTTCCAATTTAAATATTGTGTTCTCTATGTTGGCTAGTCTAGACTTTCTCCAGGCCAGTCATCATGGTCACATCACAAGGACCTTCTAGTTGTTGCCATGGTGAAGAATGGGGGAAGGGTGTTCTCCTGGTTCTGGAGAGAATGAGATGAAGAAGGTGGTTGAAATTCAGGTACTTGGGTGTGTGTATTTGGGGACAAAGCTGAATGATCCAAATCAGAGCTAGTCCTCTCATCATTAAGGTTTTTTTTTAGCTCAGGAGTACAATGCTTCATAGGATCCTAAAATTATCTAACAGATTATAGCTTACTTCTTAGGCTCATCATCCTTTGGTTGGGGATGAATAAGGTCCTTGTAATGAGTTCTCACTTCTTCCTGGACCTAATATTCATCTATTTTTTTCTTTCTCTATGTTGTTTTCTTGTTCATTCACTGCCCTTTTTCTGAAGCCCTGAATTCCTGACTCCCCAAACTCCTTGGCTCATAGCAAAAATTCTAGGTCAGGGTTAACCTCTTTCTCTCTCTAGAGAAATGTGTGTCCAGGAAGGTCCCCAGAAGACTGGAGAATTCGGTAACCTAGACAATTGGAAAAGATGAGAGAGAAAAGCAAAAAGGAAGAGAGGTCTTTTTTTTGGGGGGGGGAGGCTCACTAGATGGCACCCTTAATGACACCCCAATCTAGCCTATTACATGTTTCTATTTCTCTTTTTGTCCTTTGTGACATAAAGAAAGACAATCTCGACCAATATATTTCACTGGTTCAAAGACTGTCTCTGAATGAAAGACTCTTGCTTTTTTATCCTTCTTCCTGGCCTTATACACACCAGGCTTTCCTTTGGACCCCAGGGTCATTAGAGATGAGACACATACCTCATTGGTCGAGAAGGATCTCTGCTACGGGCAATAATTCATTCAATGTCTTATAAAGCAGGGCAGCACAGAAGAAACTTAGGAGGCTTAAACAGATCGAGGAACCAAATGTCTATTGTTGTGTGTACTTGGCTACTTTATGGGGGGAAAGCAGGAAATTAAGATGGTCTTCTGACTAGAGAACATTATGAAATTCAAAATTACTTAAATTTTTTTTTTTGCACAAACAAAATCAATGCAGCCAAGATTAGAAGGGAAGCAGAAAGCTGGGAAAAAATATTTACAGTCAGTGTTTCTGATAAAAATCTAATTTCTAAAACATATGGAGAATTGACCCAAATTTATAAGAATATAAGCCATTCCCCAATTGATAAAGGGTCAAAGGATATAAACCGACAATTTTCAGATATAGAAATTAAAGCCTTTTCTAGTTAGATGAAAAAAATGTTTAATTCATTTAATTCATTCATACCTCTCAGATTGGTTAAGATGACAGGAAAAAATAATGATGAATATTGGAAGTGAAGTGCGAAAACTGAGACACTAATGCATTGTTGTTGGAGTTGTGAAATGAACCAACCATTCTGGAAAGCAATTTGGAATTATGCTTAAAGTGTTATAAAAATATGCAAACCCTTTGAACCAGTATTTTTACTGAGTCGCATTCTAAAGAGATTATAAAAGAGGGAAATGGATCCACATGTGCAAAAAATGTTTGTGGCAACCCTGTTTATAGTATCAAGGAACTGGAAATTGATTGGATGCCTATCAGTTGGGGAATGGCTAAATAAGTTACGGTGTATGAATGCTATGGAATAGCATTGTTCTGTAAGAAACGACCAGCAGGATGATTTCAGAAAGGCTTGGGAAGAAAAGAACTCATAATGAATGAAGTAAGCAGAACCAGGAGAACACTATACACAGTAACAAGATGATTTATGTGATGACCAACTGTGCTGGAGGTGGCTCTTTTTAACGATGAGATGATTCAAAGGAATTCCAACAGACTTAGGATATGAAATGCCATCAGTATCCAAAGAGAGAACTAAGAAGACTGAATGTGGATCAAAGCATAGTATTTTACCTTGTTGTTTGCTTTTCTTTTTTCCTCACATTTTTTCCCTTTTGATCCTTTTTTTTTTTTTTTTTTTGCAGAGCATGATGAATATGGAAATATATTTAGAACAATTGCACACATTTAACCTATATCATATTGGTTGCTGTCTTGGGGAGGGGGAGGAAGGAAGAGAGAAAAATTTGGAGTACAAGGTCTTGTGAAGGTGAATGCTGAAAACTATCTTTGCATGTATTTGGAAAAATAAAATACCATTAAAACATACTCATTTGGATTTTAAAGAAGGGAAAGGGACCTGTATGTGCAGGAATGTTTGTGGCAGCCCCTTTGTAGTGGCCAGAAACTGGAAACAGAGTGAATGCCCATCAATTGGAGAATGGCTGAATAAATTGTGGTATATGAATATTATGGAATATTATTGTTCGGTAAGAAATGACCAGCAGGATGAATACAGAGAGGCCTGGAGAGATTTACATGAACTGATGCTGAGTGAAATGAGCAGGACCAGAATTTTATTATATACTTCAACAATACTATGTGATGATCAATTCTGATGGACATGGCCATCTTCAACACTTAGATACACCAATCAGTTCCAATAGAGCAGTAATGAATAGCACCAGCTACACCCAGGGAAAGAACTCTGGAAGATGACTATGAACCACTACATAGAATTCCCAATCCCTCTATTTTTGTCCACCTGCATTTTTGATTTCCTTTACAGGTTAATTGTACACTATTTCAAAGTCTGATTCTTTTTCTACAGCAAAATAACTGTTTGGATATGTATACATAAATTGTATTTAACTTATACTTTAATATATTTAACATGTATTGGTCAACCTGTCATCTGGGGGAGAAGGTGGGGGGAAGGAGGGGAAAAATCAGAACAAAAGGTTTTGCAATTGTCAATGCTGAAAAATTACCCATACATATATCTTTTATATAAAAAGCTGTAATAAAAAAAATTAAAATATTAGATGACTGAAAAAAAACCAAACCATACTCATTTGTTTTTTTAACATAAGGATAGGTATGGAGAAAAGGGGATAAAACAAAACCAGATTAGTTTGCTATGATTGCAAAGCACCAAAATATATCTCTTTGGAAAAAAAAAAAAAACACAAAAAAAACCAAACCCACAGTCTTCTGCCTATTGGGGACTCAAAATCTAAATACAGCATCATAGAATTTAAATATTAATGGGCCAATTCCATTGTTTTAACAGATGAAACTGAAGCCTACTGGAGTGATTTGCCTGACGTCATCATTATAAGTATCAAGAGTTTGTGCCCAGGATATGACTGGAAATCTAGTGCTCTTGCAATGATAATAGCAAAATGTTTGCCAAAACCACAATGTTAAACACAAAACAATACAAGATACTATGCTGTATATAGTAAGCGATGGTGAAGAGAAAATTCAGAAAAAGTTGAGTTAAGAATGAAGCAGAACAGTCAAAGGATGACTTCTTGGAAGGGGAATGAATGACTTGATTATGGCAGATTCTTGATCACAAACTCTTAACTTATTGCTGGATAGAAATAGATGTCATCTACAAGGCACTGTACATTTCCCACTAGTCAGAGGTTTGACTTTGAGATAAAAACCATGTGGTAAATGAGCAAAGAAGGTAGGGATATGTTGGATGGAGGTAGAGGTTCTACCTAATTAATCTCTGACCAAAGCTATTATGAGATTTGTGATTCCTTAACCTGGTACAAGGAGAAAACAAGCAGGAAAGGGGGGGAAAAATCAAATTTTGAGTTTTCAGGCGGCTATGGAAAATTGGGGGTTAAGACTAAGGCAGGAGGCCCTTAAAGCAGGCATAAAGGCTAAACCAGCACACTGGGAAATCCAGGTCCAAGTCTTGAGTATCTGGAGTAAGGGAAAGGGAGCATCAGGCTTTTAGAAATTATTTCTGGCTTTGGTACCATCTCTTCACAATGGTTGTCCAGGTAACAATTTCCTCTGAGGAGAAGAGTCTGATGTCCTGGCCAAGCTGCCCCCAGTTCAGGATTTACTGGGGTTACAATGATAGCAACTAAGAATCACAGCCTTTTCACACCGGAGCCACACTATATTCCTGGGTGAGAACTCCGTCACAGCCTCTGGTTAAGTACTGGGGTTAAGGGCGGAGGGCCCAGGAGTTTGGAGGTTGGAGGACTGGGGCGCCCTGGGCCAGGGAAATGCCTGGTGGGGGATTTTAGGAAGTTCAGAACCTGGGAAGAGGGGATAAGGTTGGGGGGTGGGGTGGGTCAGGGACTGGCTGATAAGCATTCAGGAAGACAGGGAAACTAGACTACCACAGAGCAGTAATGTGGCTGAGAAGCCCTGGGAAAGGTTCTGGTGAGGTATCCCTCCCACAGTAACTTCACCCTGCCTTCCCTAGTCTATCTTCAACTCTTTCTGATGCATAATCTTCCCCAATGTCTTTGAATGAGATCCTTGCATTGACTGCTATTCTCTTCTCCCAAATCTGGAACTCACTTCCTGTCCCCACAGAGGGGAATCATGCCGTCTAAGGGCTTTGACGTTTGGATTGGGTTCCCTTGGGAAACCGTTGTCCCACTGCCCCCCTCTCCTTGTCTCCACTGGCCGCTGCGACAGCATCCCCGTACCTGCCTTCCTTCCGCTGACTACCTCCCTTTACCCCTAGCTATGCCGGCTTCTATCCCCAACTACGATACCAGGTGGGATACACGTATGGCCGGACCACTGCCCAGGTGCTGACGGACCCAACAGTAAATAAAAGCCCATGTTCTGTGTTGGCGCCGCTCAGCAAACCCAAGGTCATTGAGGATCACGGTCATGATAAAACATCCCATGCGCAGATTGATGCAGACCAGCCCTACAGCTCCCATTACACAGGTGAGAAGCCGAGCCGGGCACTTCCTGTCCGCCTGTGCCCAGCTCCGGCACTCTCTAACCGCCGATGTTTTCCGTCTGCTTAGGCCTCCAGCCCTCTAAGGACTTTGAGACCAAAGGACATGACGTGCTCCCGGAGCTGGAGCAGCATGGCTCTCCTGTGCCGGACATCAATCGGCACAAGCTTTCCACAGGCACCGCCGGGGAGGCCGTGCCCTATCCACTGTGTCCACTGGGCAAGAAGGCCATGGAACCTGAAGTTGGACATCCAGGTTTACGACTGGCATATGGAAAGGAAGGGTGGAGAAGCTCCCCACCCCCTCTCCCCAAAGCTCCTCTCTATCCCCAGGTACCACGGGTTGGCTCCCTGTCAGCACTCACTGGCCCGAGGTGGGGGCGGGGCTGGACAGCATGGCCACTCTGCCAGCTCAGGAGGTGACTCGAGCTTCGTCCTCCTTGTTCTAGTTGTACCACCCCCCAAAAGATGTCGAGCCCCTTCCGCCACTCCAGACGGATGCACTAGATGTCGGCAGGTTTGAGAAGCTTCCCAAGCTATACACGCCCAACCTGATCCAGCACAAAGCCATCTCGGGTGGGTGGCCGGAGCCCAGAAGCCATGACTGGGTTTCAGTCCTGGTTCTGCCACAAACTCATTGAGACTTTTTGGGCAAGTACCTTCATCTCTCTGGGCCTCCAGAGTGTCTTACTTGTAAAATGAGGTGTTTGTTTATCTGATCTTTAAGATCCTTTCAAAGTCTGAATCTAAGCTAGATTTTTTTCTCTCCCTTGGCATTCATTCCTTCAGGGCTTCAGCCTTGCCTCCACTTAGCCCATTGCTCCCGTACCTCCAAGCCTCTGCCGTCAGAGGTAGTCAGAGGGACCTCGAAGGAACACCAGACACCTGGAACAGACCAGAAACATAGGCCCCTGCTACCTCCTTTCTCACACTGTAGAGACAGGCAAGATACAAAGTCCGCTGTCATACTGGTGACACATTACTTTGGCTCCATGGAAATCCAGAGTTCAAAACTATGCCAGTAAATGAAAGGGAGAGAGATGACTCAAGAAGGAAGATGAAAGTGGTCCTTCTGGAAGCCAAACCCTGCCTGATGTTTATGTGGAGGTCACCCGTGCACACCTGCCTGCTTGCCTGGCTCCCGAGAGTCATGATACTGAAGCCAGATTCCTTCACAGGACTGTGACAGCTATGCTGAGAGAGATGCTCAGACCCCTGCCCAAAGGGCCAAGGGGCTAACTGTGTACAGCAGGGAAAGCGACAGCTGGAAAAAACCTTCCATTCCTGTTTCTCCTGTACATGTCCCTAGCATTCTATCAGACAGCACTGAAGCTTACCAACAGACTTCATCCCCATAGCAGTTTACACATCTTCACATACATTTCCTCCTCACAGAAGCCTGTGAGGTGAATAGTGGGAATACTCTGGTTTTACAGCTAAGGAAACTGAGGCTCAGAAAATTTAAAGTTGCCCAGGGTCATACAGTTGGCAAATGGCAAAGCCAGGACTCAAACTCTAGTCTCCTGACTCCTAGACAGTCAACAAGCAATTATTAAGGACTTTCTATGTGCCAGGCACTGGGCTAAGCCCTTGAGATATGAATTAGGGCCAAAAAAAAGTCCTTCACTCCTTTCATACCATTGTCCTGCCACACAGTGGGTAGGGGAGGGGAGTACTAATGGGTCAAGAATCACAGGACAGAATACAGCTAGTAGGAAACATAAATTTTAAACCCCTCAAGTAAGTTAAAAGACATTCCAGTCAGTTGCTAAAGTGAAATTGGTCTTTCAATATTCTCTGAATTTGTGATATTCTCTCATCTGCCCTGCACAGGCTATGCTGGGTTCATACCACGATTCACTTGGGTGATGGGAGTAAATTATCGAGATGGCGTCCAGCAGGCCATGGACGAATTTGATAGAAATCAGGTAAATTGGACCTAATTGAGAGTCATTGAGCTCCTTGTAGTGCCATTCTATTAAATGAGGGGATAAGCAGAGACTTAAGGTTCTGAGAACAAGAAAATGGCAAAACAAAGGATGGGAAAAATTGTCCAAGACAAAAACAAACAGCTTTGAAGAGTGACAAGGGACTGCAAGTGCATTTCCCTCTGGACTTTGAGCTCCCTGCAGGTTTCCCTGAGAACTTAGCACAGTCATGCACAATCTCCCTCCCCCCTATTTGTGTCAGTGACACAATTGTGGGAATGCTAGTCTCCTTAGAAACTAAGCACTGGGGAGGAGGGGTGAGAGCTGGGTAGCACACTGGATATTAGACAGGTTCTGGAGTTAGGAAGACCCATGTTCAGAATCAGGCCTCAGACATTTAATGCTTAACACTTAGTAGCTTATATGACTCTGGGCAAGTCACTTAACCCCAATTGCCTCAAAAAAAAAAAAAATAGCACTGGTTTCAGCAAGCACATGGAATCTCTTTTTGGGAAAGTTAAGAGGCTACTTTTAAATGGAATGGTATTAAAAACTCTGCCATTCATTTTGATATTCCCTGCTCTCAATCTGAAGCTAGCACATGGATGAGAAAGCAGCCAGAGTAACAGGTTTAAACTGCCTTGGAAGACTCTAAAATTATGGAATAGGTTTAAAAGATCTTATTTTCTCACCATTCTCTGAGGTGGAAAAGCTGGGTGCCTTTCCTCCTCCCCAATGAGTTTGAGCAATAAAGGTTTAGCTAAGGTTAAAACATTTTCTGAAATGTCAGTTACTGCAGAGGCTGCAAAAACACCAGTCAGGGAGTTGTTGAGTGTTGCTTGGCCTCTAAATGTTCCCCTAAAGACAACAGGGAGAGGAAAAACTTTCTAATTGTGAGATCCTAGAACAAGATTCCACCCTGGTGGGGAGGAAATTGTTAAGGTGTAGCAGAGAAGTAAAGGAGGTAATATGTGGAATTCAGGAAGGAGAGCATTAAAATATAGGAGAACTTGGAGGAGGGGGGAGGAGAAATACAACTTTACTGATTCCCTGCCAGGGTCAAAGGTTGATTAGAACATGGCCTATACTAGGTAGACAGGAGTTGGGCAACCAAAACAAAGAGGCTGTACAGGTTAACATCATAAGTAGGAGCAGGCATTTTTCACATCATTGCTCCTTTCCCCCAAGTCTTCATTCCTGAAGGCATAAGACAAGCTCCCATACCCCATCCCCCTTTCCTTCCTCTTCCCAGCTAATTCATTCACCTGATTCTGGAGGACTAACAAGCCCTTACTTCTGTACCATTCCCACCCTCCTTTTCTAAATTCTAGAGGATGATTGTACTTCCTAGATGGCACCTGAATAGAAACTTAATTCTTAGAGGCCTTGCATCATCTGATACCATCAGGCACCTGGTGCCCACTAACAATGGGGCCTAAGCACCACTCGATTGTCCTCCCATTTGGCAGGATGGCGAGATTCCAACCTGATAAACATCAATGTACTGCAGCCAGAATGGGTGAGAGCATTCCATAGGCTGCCTTTTAGTTGTTTCCTCAGACTGATAGGAATCTGGCACCAATAAGCCTTGGGAGTAAAAAAGAAACGTTAATGTCAAATTATCATTTACACAAAGCCAGAAAACACAATTTACCAAAAGGCAGGCAAGTTAAGCTTAATTCTGTTGGCTTTCTTTAATAGTTATTAATGCGCAGAAAAGCCTCTGCATTTGCAAGTAACAAAGAATATTTTCCCAGTTTTTAATAAGAAACCCTGTTTACGCCCTTGGAGAGAGACTACCAAAACAACACTGGCCAGACACCAAAGTTTACCACAGACAAGGACTGATACCGTTCTACACAGGATTCATACCAAGTATGTAAGTTATACCTAAAATGACAAGCATTTTGAGAAAAATAAGTTATATAAGAGCACTAACTTGTGCCTATTAGTAGTTGGAAATAGTAAAGGTACAATTTTATAAAAAGGCTAAAGGAAAAATTTGATCCAAGAACCTTCTCAGTATTACCTGAAACCTTTTAAAACCATTTTCTTTACTTGAATACCAGAGATAGCCCCCTAGACCTTCCTTGGAGAACAAAAAACTTTTTAATATCCTTAGCTTGGCGTTTGCACTGATCTGTGGTATTTAAACTGATTCTCATAAATCATAATGTAGTTTAGATTCCCCCTGCAGGGCCAAGCAGTTTTATCAGTATACCAGATATCTGACTGGTATTAATACATAAGTCCTTAGAATATAGGTTTCTAAAAATTTAGCATTACTCAGTTTGTCACTCAATATAATCATAGATTTAGGTTTATTGTAAAATGATCCTTTATTTGTAACTCACGCTTGGAAATTTTTTGGTGTAACAGCCAAGAAGAGGCAGGTACAAACTTTGCAGGTGGCTGCAAATTTACATGTGGCTAACAAATGTAGGCTGCATTCAAAACTATTAATCTTGATGGCAAACTATGGCATTGACTTAAGTATGGGAAAGCAAGACAAAAACTTTGCAAGCTAATTAAGGCCCATGGTAACCTTGAAGCTTGTGTAAATTTTAAAACAAGGCTTTTAAAATCTTCAAAGAAATATGTAGGTCTAGTTGCCAATTAGCTAAAAGCTTATTTATTCACTATTAATGACCACTTCAGTACCTTCCCTAAAGGGAAAGCAGCCATTTTATTAGGGTAACTCCCAGGCAATTAAAACAGAAAGCCACAGAAACTCATTTTATTCTAGGAAGCCAACATTTCACCAATAATCTCTTCAGTCCATATTCTGCTCTTTTACAGCTTTGAGAGAGACTTATGGTTTAACATTTGGCAGCAGTACTCGCAAAGCTTATCGAAATGAACAGAAGAGACGAAACAATGCACTACGAAAAATGCTTTAATGGTGTTATCTGTACAGCATTTTGATGTCAAAGAACAGGAAAACAGCAAGTGCAGAACGCGAGACATGAACATCAGAAAAACAAGTTTGTGAGTGAATAAAAAGAGTTCATACAGCTTTCAACATAATTTACAGAGTAACTGATGCACAGCTTTATGCCACCTCTTCTTCAGCCTCCTCCTCAAATTCTCCCTCCTCCTCAGCTGTGGCATCCTGATACTGCTGATACTCAGAAACCAAATCATTCATGTTGCTTTCTGCTTCAGTGAATTCCATTTCATCCATGCCCTCTCCAGTATACCAGTGTAAGAAAGCCTTTCTGCGAAACATGGCTGTAAACTGCTCAGAAATGCGTTTAAAGAGCTCTTGGATGGCAGTACTGTTACCAATGAAGGTGGCAGACATTTTCAGGCCCCGGGGTGGGATGTCACAAACAGCCGTTTTCACATTGTTGGGGATCCATTCAACAAAGTAACTGCTGTTCTTGTTTTGAACATTGAGCATTTGCTCATCTACCTCCTTCATGGACATACGGCCTCTGAACACGGCTGCCACCGTAAGATAGCGCCCATGTCTCGGGTCACAAGCAGCCATCATGTTCTTTGCATCAAACATCTGCTGGGTGAGCTCTGGCACAGTTAAAGCACGGTACTGCTGGCTACCACGGCTAGTCAGTGGAGCAAAGCCAGGCATAAAGAAGTGCAGACGGGGAAAGGGGACCATGTTCACTGCCAGCTTACGCAAGTCAGCATTAAGCTGCCCTGGGAAACGTAAGCAGGTGGTGACACCACTCATGGTTGCTGACACCAGGTGGTTCAAGTCACCATATGTGGGAGTGGTCAGTTTCAGGGTTCTAAAACAGATATCATAGAGGGCTTCGTTATCAATACAATAGGTTTCATCTGTATTTTCTACAAGCTGGTGTACTGAGAGGGTTGCATTGTAGGGCTCTACTACAGTGTCCGATACCTTGGGGGAGGGTACAACGCTGAAAGTGTTCATGATTCTGTCTGGGTACTCTTCTCGGATCTTGCTGATTAATAGAGTACCCATCCCAGACCCAGTCCCACCACCCAGAGAGTGCGTCAGCTGGAAGCCCTGGAGACAGTCACAACTTTCCGCTTCTTTTCTTACAACATCTAATACTGAGTCAACCAGTTCCGCACCTTCTGTGTAATGGCCTTTAGCCCAGTTGTTTCCAGCACCACTCTGGCCTGAAAGAAAGAAATGATAAATCATTCCTTTCAAGATCAATGGCTATTAAGACCATTCTACTATCCACAACTCTTTAAACAACATCCCTCCCATACCCCCAACACTACCTTTCAAGATATATTTCAAGTATATTAGGGTTTCAATTCTTAACAATTAAGAAGTTCAGAAAAAAATTTAAAAATCCACTTTACATCAATATGGTTAAACATCACTTTAAATAATAAAAACAAAAATGAAGAAAACAAATTTGGTGATGAAACAACTACTAACATGACACATTAGGTCAAAAGACTTAAAATCTGACCACCCCCACTCCTCCAACTCAAGAGTTAAGGTACAATAAAATCAGTTTCCTCAATCTTTTTAATAAGCATCTCAATAAGATGCCTATTGATATAAAGAACCCCAAGACCCTGTGCTTCCTCAATCAGAAGTGCCCATGTCCAAGTGCTAGAGAAACAAGCGACAGATCCAGCTGTCAAGCTAATACTGGCATTTCAAAGACCCCTAAATTTTCATCCAGCATGAGAGATAAACTGATTCTTTTTTACAATCTCTTCTAGTATTCATATTCTATGACTTCTTTAAATGCAAAGGAGGAGGGAATATGAGGGAGATGAGAAGAGACTTGAGTCATGCTGCATGTTGCCAGGTACCAGGGAAACCAGTGCCAACTCCTCTCCCCAAATAACCTGAAGATCAAAAGATAGGGACTACACCCAGAAGCTCCCCAAAGAGGCTTTGATAACTTAGAGGAAGGAAAGAATTTTTAAAAAATGTAATCAAAACTGCTTACCGAAGACAAAGTTGTCTGGCCTGAAAATCTGTCCGAAAGGTCCAGAGCGGACAGAGTCCATTGTTCCAGGCTCAAGATCGACCAGGACTGCTCGGGGCACATACTTCCCACCTGGAAATATTAGACATTAGTCAGAGGCCTGATGAGCAAGGCAGTCGTGGGAAAAGGAAAGGCCCAGCCCTTAGCAATCAGTGCGAAAAGCAAAACAAAAAGGGGCGAAAGAGGAGGGGGAACTACAAGGCTTAGGCTACGTACCGGTGGCTTCATTGTAGTAGACGTTGATCCTCTCCAGCTGCAGGTCGCTGTCGCCATGGTAGGTTCCGGTGGGGTCGATACCATGTTCGTCACTGATCACCTCCCAGAACTGTAAGACATGGACGGGTCAATCAAGCAGAGCTAGACCTGAGTCACCGACGCCGGCTAGGCGGTGCAAGCCGGTGCGGAGCTGCGGAGGGCGGAGCCGGCCACGCCCCGGGCGGGCTCCGCGCGGGCGAGGAGGCCCAGGCCAAGTCCCCGTCCTGCTCTTCCCTACCCTCCCTCGCTCCCTCCTTCCTCCCCTCCATCCCCGCCCCGCTTTCCCCACAGGGCCTCACCCAGGGCTGGGCCCGGAAGTTAAGAAGCCGAGATAGCTCGGGGATCGCGAACCCCCACCCCCCATCACACGCAGCACTTCCCTCTTCGCATTCTCTTTAAGCGGACCCGAAGCGCTGCAGAGTCCCTTCTCCGCAATGCGGAGGTGGCTCAGACGCTCCCGGCGCCATCTTTCCCGGTGCCGCCGCCCTCAGCAATCCCCATTGGAGTCGTCTCCAATGTCCCGAGAGCCTTCCCACCTAGCCCACTGCCGCTCACCTTTGCGCCGATCTGGTTGCCGCATTGCCCGGCCTGGAGGTGCACGATCTCCCTCATGGTAACGGCTGCGGCAACTGAGAGAAACACAAACAGAAGCGGAAAAAGATCGGGCGCGCAGACTGCTGCAACCGACGTTTGCCGAACTCTTATATAGCCACAAGCACCCGCCTCCTCTCGCCATTTATTGGATAACTAGAACGAGGCCATATGTTTTCATATACTATTGGCTCCAACCTTGTCAATCTAAGGCTTCAACTCCCGCCTTTCTGGCAATTCCCTTTCTTTATTGGTGGAGGATGGTATTACGTCTGCCTATCAGGACGCCTCCCCTCGCGCTGCAGTGCATCCTCCACTGGCTGTTTCAAATGATTGATTTATTTTTTCATTGGCCGACTCAGGCGAGGCAGCCGAAAGCCTCATGCTATTGGTTGATAGTGGCTAGCGTCTTAGTAACCGCCGCACTGCAGCGGGAGGCGCGCCGAAGGGTGGAGCGGGCGGGTGCTGGGTTCTTGTGGGGGGCGGGGGCTCTGTTTCAGGGTCCCAGAGGCTCCTCCGGAGACGGTGGCCGAGGCCGCGCCCCTCTTGGAGACTGTTTGTGTAGAGTCGCGTGGCCCAGGGCAACCGGAGGCGGGGGGAGACTGCCTTTGAGCCAGAGATTGGCCTAGCTCGGGAGCGACGGCGGGTGTTCTTCGCCTGGATTTGGCCTGAGGTGTTGGAAGATTCCTGGGGGTCCGAGAAGCGTCAGAACCCTAGTTGGAACGAAGGCCTGGGAAAAAAATGAGAGTGTTCCTCAGCTTTTCCATTCCCTTGAAAGAAGCGTAAAGCTTCTTTAGCGACACAGCTCAGGTGGCAGGTGGGTGGCGTGGGCAACTTGATAGTGGGCCCCTGCATCCTTAATGCCCCTTGCGGGGATTCAAGCAGACTATAAAATTAGAACTGAGAGTGTTTTTAGCCCCACTGTTCAAAAACAGAAACAAACAAAAAAACCCTCTTGTTTTCCAAAAGTTATAATTTCTTGGTTTTCTGCACTTTGCGCGCGCGAGCACATACACACGCACCCGCGCGCGCGCACCACACTCTAGAAGTGGGCTGCATACAAGGACACCTAAACCGAGAAAGGGATTCCAGAAGCTGTCTAAGCCAACCTCCCTTTCACCCATGGCACAGAATAAAAAGCCCGGGTGCGGGGAGGCTCCGGGCTTGCACCTTCACCCCGCCCTCCAGTCTCCCACCTCGTAAAGATAGCTAGAGAAGAAAATTTCTGGAGGGGTTTTGACATTCCTAGTTCCAGACTAGCAGCATCCGATACAAAGCGTGGTTTCACCCCCGCCCCACTCCCATCATCAGCACATTATACAGGTCTTTAAAACGGTGCTGTAATGGACTAGGCCATGGTCGCCTAGCCTCTGCAGAAAGCTATTTTTAACTACCTCTCAATAAGAGATACAAATTGGAATTCCCACCTACCCCACCAATGTCACCGAGTTTAAGAAACTTCCTGTTCCTCTACACCTTTTGAGGAGCCAAAGTGGCTGATGCCAGCTTAAAATTAAGCTGCACATTCTGTGCTAGAGGCCAAGAGAAATCCAAAGATAAACAAAGTTTGTATATAGTAGGGAGGTAACCATTACACAAATTGAATGGGTGCAAAAGGGAAGTATAAGAACCTGAAGTTCAAAGGAGGCGCTGAGAAATTAGGCAGCTCCTGCCTCCTCTTTATAGCAGTGGATTTGTAACTTGGCCTGAAGAATCCAGGAGTCAACTTTACAGATGGATTATTGCTCTGGTTTTTATTTTATCAATACACTTTTTCAATATATCATTTGCCTAGCTCCCTAATTGAGAAAAATCTTACATTCCCTACTGCTTGAGAATACTATTTTGCCTGTTTTGCAGGAAGAGAAATGGAGAAACTGGTTGTTTAGCTTATTTGCAAATCACACCAAAATTCCAGTCTAGACTTGGAACTGCTGCTTTGGGCATTTCTAGCTGGGCTGTTCATGGTGGTCAGAGAGCCTTTCTTTTCCCATGTCTGTATAGACTATGCAGCTTGTTGGCTTGGTTTCTGTTACCTTGGTACCTTCAGGTTTCTGTGGAGTACACAAAGCTGGGTGGGTTGAGAAAAGCAGAAGAAAGAAGGATCAAGAAAAACTATTAAACAACTTCAGAATCCTGCTGTTGTCCATTGAAAGGTTGGCTCATTCCTTGCATTTTTCTTTTCAACTCCATCTAAGGATTTTAGGGTCAAATAATCCCCTAGATATATGTTTCTCTGTTTCTTTTTGCCTAGAGGGAATGAAACTGAAACATAAATGAAATTTGTGCACCTACCATGGACAAAGGGCTGTGTTATATCTTTAGAGAGTACTATTCTGGAACAGTTGACAAGAAATGCAATTAGTATTCCAGATTCAGCACCAACCTTGGGAATGGACTGCAGCTAGCTAAATTAATTATTTATTTGGACAATATTTGTCCTCTGGAGAGTGACTCAGCATATAGATGCTAAATAATTTACATTCAGGTGATGGGTATCCAGTCCTTTACATACACACTGCTGTAGGCAAGAGCAAGGAGGGAGGAGCAAGGAGATAGAACCTGTCTCAGAAATGATGATTTCTGATATATTCTAATGCCAGACCAACCTTGCTGCATGGGGGGGGGGGGGGGGGGAAGGGAAGAGATTTTGCTCTTGGGTATATGCTGCCTGTGAGATGGTCAAGGTGAGACAGATTGAGGCCTGCCTAATAGAAGGAAATGATTTGAGAAAGTACTCTTAGATCTTGTGTTTCATCAACCAGAATTAGACCCATAACTTTTCAGAAATTCCAGGACTTTTTTCACAAGTCTTGCACTAAGACTAGGAAGAAGCATGAGAAGGGCATACGCCTCTGAAACAGCCACTGCAGCATTAGGCTTCCTATGCAAAAATATGAAGATCTTGGGAAGATCTGAAGAGGACACAAGAGGATTCTATACCATCATCCCACTGCTCCCAGCTCTCTGTCCTTCCTGTCTTCCCCCCTACCCTACATCCCCATCTCTGGAATAAAATCTGTGGTGCATTTTTGAAAATTGAGGAATAGAGGTAGAGGTAAGGGGGAGGAGCTATGACGTAGTGGGGAAATCTTTGGATTTGGATATTAGAAGACGTGTATTCCTATCATAGGTCTGCTATTACCTGCTGGTGTGACTTTGAATCCATTAACCTGTATGGACCTTAGCTTCATCTGTAAAATTAGGATTTAGGGAGTTGGACTAAATGATGCATTCTAATGGGAAAGATATATATATATATATGTGCATATATATCTATGTATACATATGTATATATGTATGTAGGCACACACACATGTATATATACATACATAGGGAAGCATAGGTGGCTAACAGAAAAAGAAAAATGCCTTCTGCAGACACTGAATCCTGAGGAAACATGAGACCAGGAGGCAGAGCAAGCATGATGGTTAGCTAGGGTGAAGGCACAGGGGTGGGAGAATGCAGAGTAAGACATTATAAATGGATCTTCAAGACTTTGGAGGGGACTGATAAATAGTAAGATTGGAGAGGGAGAAAGGGTCGAGGTTGTTCAGGACTTTAAATGCCAAACAAGAGTTTATTTTTGATCCTAGAAGTAATAGGAAACCTGGAGTTTATTAAGATGGGGGGTAGAGAGGGACATAATCAAATTGTACAGCAGGAAAATCCCTTTTGAGGCAGTGTGGATGATGAATTGATATAGGGAGAGACATGAAGCAGAGAGATCAAACCAAGGGAGAGATTGCAGGGAGATAATTAATTTAAAAAAAAATGGAGAGAGAAAAGGTCAGATAAGTGAAGAGGTCAGAGCAATCTTAAATTGTAACAGGTCATTCAAAAAGCAGCAGCTCTCTTCAAATACTTTTATCATAACTTCCCTTGCATTTACACACTTGTGAAGACAAAACTAGAAATCTTAAATTTCTTTCTGTAGAGATTGAGTATATTACATCCTTTCCTAGATTGGATTGACAGAAGCTAAGTAAATACTGCTAAGCTGGTGATAGAGATTTTCCTTCCTTGCTCTACAACTCTGGCCCTGGGACAATTCATGAACAGTCTAGTTTTTACTATATTAGAACCTTACTATGCTGAGGAGAACTGATAGGGAAACAAGATTCCTGCGTAGAATGTGTAGAATGCATGGCTTCCTTTAACCTGGAATCTTAGAATTTTAGAGCTGGAAGGGGTTTTAAGGATCATCTGGCTCAATCTTTTTATTTTACAGAAAAGAGGAGGGGAGGAAAGGAGGGAAGTAAAGAGGAAAAGAAGGGGGAAGGAAGGAAAGAAAGGAGGGAGGAAGAAAGGATGGAGAAAGGGAGATAGGAAGGAAAGGCCAAGAGGAAGGAAGGGAGCACTAAGTGCCCTCTATGTGCCAAGCACTGTGCTAAATACTTTACAAATATTGAGTTACAAATATTTGTAATATTAACTCAATTACCCCAGGAAGTGGGTGTTATTCTATCACTATTAAATCTATTTTACATTTGAGGAAACTGAGGGAGAGAAAGGTTAAATGACGGGATCACATGGCTTATAAGTGCCCGAGGCTAGATTTGAACTCAGTTCTTCCTGACTCCAGTTCCAGTGTTCTATCTACTATATTCTACATAGCTGCCTCTTTATTTATATAGATTACATAATATAGATTGTATATTTATATCAATATACAATTTATAGATGAGGAGAATAAGTCTCAGGTCTAATAATTCTCCCCTAGTCTGACAAGTATGAAGTAGAAAAACTAGATTTGACATCCCAAAGTGACTTAAAATCCAATGCATTTGGCACTAAACCAGGCAAAATGGAGGACTCTAAGGTCTATTAGGAGATTTTAAGGGAGGTCACTTCTATATCCCATTCTTCTGGCAATTTAATGGAAAGAAGGTTTTAGCTCATCTCCTAAGATTAGAGACCTTCTTAGGTAAAGGGTGGGGCAGTGACTTCTTATCAAAATTACCCATTTGGCCATTTAGCTAGGCCTCCTGAGAGCAGGGACCGTGTAGCCTGAGGAGATACACACAACTGACAGGACTTGAGAAAATAAAATCCCAAATGAAAAGTTCTAGATAGCAAGAATTTATTTAAATCCAGGACCCACAAGCCAATAATAAGGGGAGTAATATAAACAGCCCTTTCATCAGGGGTTGGATTAAACCCAGCATTAAGCTTCTGTCACTAAGGGTTTGGGTCTGGGCTTGCAGCATTCTTGTAACCATAGCAGTCAATTGTTGATTTGCTATGGAAGCCACAACAGTAGCTCTGTTTACTAAAAGGAAGGAGCTCCCCTTGGGAGGGTTAGTTACCTTCTCATCCCTGCAGGGGAGAGTGGGAGGGGGGTAGGGGCTGATAGACAAGGCCCTGCCACCACCTGGCCTCAAAAGACCTGACCAATAAACCTGCCATGAAAGCTTTGCCTGGCTCCCAGGAAGTCAGGGAAACCAGGGACCCTTCAGTAATTTCACACCAATTGTTCTTCTATTCTCTTTCCTTACCATCTAAGCGAGAGCTTAAGCTCATGCTTCCTTTTCTCTGCAATCAGGAGGAAGTGATACATTGAGCAGAATTCTGATTTAAAATCTGCTCTCTAGGTCAAGGACAACAAATCAATTAGCCTCCATTTCCTCCTACTGGACTACACTTCATCTCTTCTTCTCATTGGGAATCTTAAAGGAAAAGAAGAGACTTGGAGTTCTCTACCAGACCCATGAACATATTTTCAGTCTTTTTTGATGTATTGATCAGTAATGCTGATTTTTTTAAAAGTCTTTAAAAATATATTGCTGAAGTTAACTGTATAAATATATATATATATGTATACATAAATTGGATTTAACATATATTTTAACATATTTAACATGTATTGAATTACCTGCTATCTATGGGAGGAGGTGGAGAAAGGAGGGGAAAATATGGAACACAAGGTTTTGCAAGGTCAGTATTGAAAACTTACCCATGCATATGCTTTGTAAATAAAAAGCTTTAAAAAAAAATAACAAAACAATAAAAATAAAACAAAAATATATATTGCTGAAACAAGAAGATTATGTGATAATCAATTGTGATATAGTTGGCTCTTTTCATTAATGAGGAGATTCAGGCCAGATTTATGATGGAGAGCCATCTGCATCCAGAGAGAGGACTATGGAGACTGAATGTGGATTACAACATTGGATTTTCATCTTTGTGATTGTTTGCTTGCTCGTTTTTTTCTCTCATTTTTTCCCCCTTTTTGAGCTGACTTTTCTTGTTCAGCATGATAAAGTGGAAATATGTTTAGAAGAATTGCACATGTTTAACCTATTGCTTGCTGTCCAGGGGAGAGGAAGGATAGAGAAAAATTTGAAATACAAGATTTTGCAGGGGTGAAGGTTGAAAACTATCTTTACATAATTTTGAAAAACTAAAAGCTATTATTAAATTAAAAAACTGAAAAAATATATTGTCAGCTTGGAAGTGAAGGTCATGCTGGGGGAAATTATAGCGATGTAAAAAAATCAAAGATATCAATTAAATTTATTTTTTTAAGTAAGTAGTGGTGGAAATATGTATAGAAGAATTGTACTTGTTTAACATATATTGAATTACTTGCCATCTAGAGGAGGGGGTTGAGGGAGGGAAGAATTTGGAACACAAGGTTTTGCAAAAGTGAATGTTGAAAATTATCCATTGGCTAAGATGACAGGAAAAGATAATGACGAATGTTGGAGGGGATGTGGGATTTGTACATTGTTGGTAGAGTTGTGAACGGATCCAACCATTCTGGAGAGCAATTTGGAACTATGCTCAAAAAGTTATCAAACTGTGCATATCCTTTGACCCAGCAGTGTTTCTACTGGGCTTATATTCCAAAGAGATCTTAAAGGAGGGAAAGGGACCCACATGTGCAAAAATGTTTGTGGCAGCCCTTTTTGTAGTGGCTAGAAACTGAAAACTGAATGGATGTTCATCAACTGGAGGCTGGCTGAATAAATTATTGTATATGAATGTTATGGAATATTATTGTTCTATAAGAAACGACCAACAAGTTGATTTTGGAGAGGTCTGAAGAGACCTTCATGAACTGATGCTAAGTGAAGGAAGCAGAACTAGGAGATCATTATACAACAATACTATCTGATATCAATTCTGATGGAAGTGTCTATCTCCAACAATGAGAGCTTCAAATCAGTTCCAATTGATCAGTGATGAACAGAATCAGCTAGCTACATCCAGCAAAAGAACACTGGGAAATGAGTATGAACCACAATATAATATTTCCACTCTTTCTGTTATTGTTTGTTGCATTTTTGTTTTTCTTCCCAGGTTATTTTTACCTTCTTTCTAAATCGGATTTTTCTTGTGCAACAAGTGAACTGTAAAAATATGTATACATATATTGTATTTAACATGTACTTTAATGTGTTTAACATATATGGTACTACCTGCCATGTAAGAGAGGTAGTGGAGGGAAGGAGGGGAAAAGTTGGAGCAAAAGTTTTTGCAAGGGTCAATGTTGAAAAAACCCGTGCATATGTTTTTTTTTTTAATATTTTAAAAGTGTTTTTATTGATATCTTTTGTTTCATAGATCATCATAGTTTTCCTCAATATTTCTTCTCCTTTTCTTCCAGGGACCCATTTTGACATAACAATTTGTATTTTTAACAACAACAAAAAAAAAAAAAAAAGAAAGAAAAAAGAAGCATAACTCAATATATTAAAAATATCTTAAGTTTATGCAAAGTGCAATGTATGTGAACCTTTATCTCTGCAAAAGGTAAGATGAGATTGTCTATGCTTATCTTTTTTATTATTATTATTATAGCTTTTTATTGACAAAACATGCATGGGTAATTTTTCAACATTGATCCTTGCAAACACTTCTGTTCCAACTTTTCCCCTCCTTCCCCCCATCCCCTCCCCTAGATGGCAGGAAGTCCCATACATGTTAAAAATGTTAAAGTATATGTTAAATACATATTTATACAGTTCTCTTGTTGCACAAGAAAAATCGGATTTAGAAAGGTAAAAATAACCCAGGAAGAAAAACAAAAATGCAAGCAAACAATAGAAAACAATAGAAAGAACATGCATATGTTTTGAAAATAAAAAGCTTTAATAAAAAATGTAATGTAGTGATGTAAAGCAAATTCAAAAAGAAATGGGTCAGTAAATCAGACAGAAGGATGCCTATAACTGCAAATTGGGTTAAAATTCACATATTAACATTATATATGTTCTATTGCATTTTAAATTTATTTTGTTAAGTATTTCCCCATTATATTTTAAATTTGTTCAGAACACTTTAAGGAGCAAAGGTGGTTGTTTGACCCCTGTTTTGTTTTGGGTTTGGGTGACCCATGAAACTATTAATATTATCAAACATAATTTTTAAATAATATTTTTTCAAATACTTGTAAAGATAGTTTTCAACATTCATTTTCCTAAAACTTTGTGTTCCAGACTTTTCTCCTTCCTTCCCTTCTCCCCAAGATAGCAAAAAATCTAATATAGGTTAGATTGTGCAATTCTTTTAAACATATTTCCATATTTGTCAAGTTGTGCAAGAAAAGTCAGCTCAAAAACTATAGAAAGAAAAAAATTAAGCAAATACACAACAACACAACAAAAATGAAGACTATTTTGATCCACATTGTCTCTATAGTTCCCTCTCTGGATCTGGATGGCATTTTCCATCCTAAGTCTATTGGAATTGACTTGAATCACCTCATTGTTGAAAAGAGCCAAGTCCATCACAGTTAATCATACTTGTTGTGCACAATGTTCTCTCCATTCTGCTCACTTCACTCAGTATCAGTTCATGCAAGTCTTTCCAGGCTTTTCTGAAATCAGCCAGGTCTTCATTTCTTTTAGTATTCCATTACATTTATATACCATCATTTATTCAGCATTCCCTCAAAATGATGGGCAGCCACTCAGTTTCCACGAACATAAATATTACAAGCAATCAAGTTTGTGATTTCTCATGATGTGAACATTACGAACAATGCCAGATCATTATTAGTTGTTGTTAGTGTTCATTTGTGTCCAACTCTTCCTGAGCCCATTTGGAGTTTTCTTGGCAAAAATCCTGATGTGGTTTACCATTTCCTTCTCCAGTTCATTTTAAAGTTAAGGAATTAAGAGCAAACAGGTACACACAGAAAGTGTCTGAAGGGCATTTGAAATTAGTTCTTCCTAGCTCCAGTCCTGCTATTCTATCCACTCCATGACCTGGCTGCCCTAGATCATCTCTAGTACCTGATCCTATAGTCAGTTCTTCACCATCAGCAGTGGAAGTCTTTTCCTCCCACAAGTAAACCTTAGATGACTAGACTTGCGTGAAACAAGCAGTGATATTTAGGTAGAAAATACACATGCCTGATGATAGTGGATAAATGTCTCTGGGCCTTCCTTTGATAAACCTTGCCTCTCACAACAATGGAAAACCAAAGCAGCATTCTCAAAATCACGCCTGCTCCCGAGGCCCACATTGGGTGCTGCAGTGAAGAGAGTGCTGGGCCTTATGTCTTCAGACACATGTCGTGGTTGTGTGACCCTGGGCAAGTCACTTCACCTGCTTGCCTCGGTTTTTCATCTGTAAAATGAGCTACAAAAAGAAATAGCAAGCCTGCTCAGTATCTTTGCTAAGAAAAAGGGAAATGTGGCCACAAATAGTGGGACATGACTGAACAATAACCCTCCCCCACAAGTGTGCATTTGGGAAAGCTGACAGCTCTGAGTAAGAGTCAGAAGGAAGAGCCTTCAGGGCTTGCCAGAGAATAGAGCCTCTCATTCCCTGTGCCAGCCTCACCCCCAGTCACCCCAGCGCTCCTTGCCTTCCAGCTCCAGCAGGCTGACTTCCCGGGGTTGGGCCCTCTGACAATCAATGACACATTTTCAGCTGGTGACTCAAGTGCCAACTTGGTAAGCAGCGGCTGCACGTCCAGACTTGGCACTGGGCCCTCTGCTGTTTTCCCTCTGTATAGCAACTGGGACCAAGGTAGCTGAGCAGACACCTGTAGCTACCTGGGAGAATTTGGGGATCTTCATGCCGTACTACTCCCAGGCCCACCGGGATGATTGTCAGCAGTACTCAGGGCTATCCGGGGTATCATCACACTGAGCCTCAGACTTTCACTCTTTCTCAACCTATACCCAATTCTGCATCCATTTCTTGCATCAATCTCCTTCTCTCTCAATGACACACACAAGGACTAAAGGAGGAGGCAACTTCCTGCACTAGAATTCATAAAGATCTAAGACTTGCAGGAGATGCATAATCAGTCTATAATCCTATAACACCTCCCCCTAGGCTTAACCCCAGGTAGGAAGGTGCTCTTCCTCCTTAATATATATATACTGTGAGCTGTACTTTGCCTTCAGGGGATGTCTTTTCTGCCCTGGTTGCTCATGGTAAACAGATTACTTCCTTAAATATGTTTTGTGGTATCTTCTCATTCCCTCCCCCCTTTGAGATGATCCCAATAACAAATGTATGTGCATACTATCTGACTCTTCTGATCAAGAACCTGAAATGGCCTACCAAACCAACTTGAAACTCCTCTATTCTTGTTCAAAGCCTGCCACACTCTGGCCTCATCCATCTATTCCAAAGTCGTTGCCCACTGCACTTCCTTCTGTATATTATCTCCTCTCTTAGCTTCTATGATGTGCTTCCCCCATAGTTCTCCACTGATGGACCGCTGCTTCTTGGTCTCTTTTGCTGGATCATTCTTTGTTTCTAAACTCCCCCTCATGGGTTTACATCACGGGCTTATTTTTGCTCTTTCCATTATGCTCTTTTGATCCTTTGAATTCAATTGTCATCTCCGTGCAGATGCCACCAAAAGCTCCCATTTCTCTCCTAAACCTCAGTCCTGTATCACCAACTCTCTGCTGGACATCTTACTTTAGCCATGTTGTATATATAACACACACACTTTGAATGTAAGTCATTATCTTTCTCCTAAAACCTCCCTTCTTCTTAAGTTCCCTCTTTCTGTCCAAGATCCTACAATCCTTCCATTCACTTATATTCCCAATCTCAAGATTATCCTCAGATTTTCACTCTCTCTCAACCCTTATAGCCAGTCAGTTTATCAAGTCTTGTCAATTCTGCTTCCATTTCTTGCATCAATCCCCATCTCTCTACTCAGAAAGCTACCATTCAGATGCTAGCCAGATGGGCAGCTAGGTGGTACAGTGGACAGAATGCTAGACCTAGAGTCAAGAAGTTGTTCAGTTGTCTCAGGTTTGCTCAATTGCTCAAAAAAGCAAAATACTTTAGTGCTTTACTACTTTTTCAACTCATTTTACAGTTAAGGAAACTGAGGCAAACTGGTTTAAGTGCCTTACCCAGGGTCACACAGCTAGTAAGTAGCTGAAGCTGGTTTGAACTAAGGTCTTTTTAATCACTGGAGCAACTAGGTGGTACATAGAGTATTAGACCTGGAGTCAGGAAGACTCTTCTTCCTGAGTGCAAATCCAGCGTCAGATATGTGCTAACTAGGTGACCCCCAGGTTGGAGAATCTACTCCTGTTGTTATAACTGATCTGGAAGTGGTTCTCCAGAAAACAGGGTCCCTTTCCCTGACTCAGGAGTATGCTGGAACCTGCTTGTACAGACTCAGAGGGTTGATTGTTGTTACTTTTTCAGTGAGAGCATTTACATCTTAGAAATCACCAAACACTACAAATCAGAGCTTGGTTTATTATTTTGTCGATCATGTAGCCTAAGGAATAAAGAGAATGTTAAAAAACGCAGATTAAACATTAAAATGTGTTGTGAATATGAATATGTGTATGTGTGTGTGTGTGTATATATATATATATATATACACACACACACATACATATATTTTGGTGGAGGAACTCTATCTGAGAGTTATCTTTCAATCCAAATTAGCTTCACACACCCTGTTGCAGATACAAGATTCCAATGCTGGACCCAATTGTGGAAAATTGAAAGAAGGTCCAATGGAAAAAAAAAAAAAGAGGTAATTAAGGAACTTGAAACAAATTCTCATACTTAAAAGCACCTTTAACATTTTTTGGGTAGGATCTCCCCCTTTTATGACTTCATTTTATTCTTGTGACATTCCAGGTGACAGACAGAGAGGCAATTCTTTTTCGTCCTTGTTATGAATGAGAACACAGATGCAGAAGGTTTTTCTATGATCACATACCCAGGGAGTTAGATCTTCACAGTACTTAGCTAAGACTTGTGCTGAAGGAACCAGATTTTTCAGAGAAAAGAAAAAACCACCCTCCCAAACTCTAATCTACAGAAATCAGTGGCTAATCTTTGCTGTTCAGAACAGGATGAATTGAGATGTAGTGAAAGGACAACAGGAAGAGGAAAGATTAAACATAAGGAAGCCCTGATTTCAGGACCTAGTTTTCTAGACATATTGCTAAATTTGTCTGGACTTATGGTGTGTAGAATGGAGCCCTCTGGTGTTGGAGAAATCCAGGAACTTAGAGCAATACCATTGCCACTCAAAATAATATCTGTGGGAATATAGCAACTTAACAGTAGCCACTCAAATTAGTGATTGTGGGGTTGAAGGATCATGAAAAATGCCTCAAAGGCATCCTCTTTCTTCTTAGTGATTCCACATCCCACAGAATGATGGATGACCTTCTCAGGGCTACAGCTCGGACAGTAGGAGGGCCTGCTCAGGGAAAAACTAATGGTAAAGAAAGAATAAGAATGTTACACAACTTAAAATTGGGAGGTATCTTGGAGATCACTTAAGAATGTGGACCCTTTGAAATGAATGTAAACTGTTTGCATTTTTGTTTTTCTTCCCAGGTTATTTCTACCTTCTGAATCCAATTCTCCCTGTGCAACAAGAGAACTGTTCGGTTCTGCACACATATACTGTATCTAGGATATACTGCAACATATCTAACATATATAGGACTGATTGCCATCTGGGGGAGGGGGTGGAGGGAGGGAGAGGAAAAATCGGAACAGAAGTGAGTGTAAGGGATAATGTAAAAAATTACCCTGGCATGGGTTCTGTCAATTAAAAGTTATTAAAAAAAAAAAAAAAGAATGTGGACCCTTTGTTTTATAGATGAAGAAACAAGTCTAGAGATTAAGTGGCCCACCCAAAGGGATGGAATGAATGCTGCAGCAGAGTGCAGGAATTATCTTGACAACGAATGATCTCCCAATCCCTCCCCCATCCAATCTAAACTGGCCCAGTGATTTCTCTTAAACCAATCATGCTGCTTCCCTCTGACTATTATTATTATTTATCATTAAAATCTCTTCCGTCAACATAAGATTTTGCATAGGTGAATGTTGAAAACTATGTTTGCATGTATTAGAAAAATAGAATACTATTAAAATAAAATAAAAATCTCTGCCACCTCCAGATTCTAAGGGCATATATTGTAAAGAATGATGGATTTGGTATCCACAGAAATCTGAGTTTTAGTCTTGCCTCTGTTGTCAAAATCTCTTTAAGTCTCAATTTCCCCATTTATGAACGGTAATAGTAATTTGTGGTATATAACATAGGATTGTTGAAAGGATCAAGAAGGATAACCACTTTGTAAAACTTAAAGTCTTATATAAATGCTAGCCATTTGAATGTGGGGACTGTTTTTGTCTCCCCCCCTCCACACCCCCCACCTCCCAGCCCCTGTATTCTAATGCTAAGCACAGTTGCCTGGTGCACTGTAAGTACTTAATAAATGTTTATTGATTGATGATTATCTTATGACTGTTATAAAACTGTTGCTGATCCCAAGGCTCTCTCTTATTCCTTTCTCTTTTGGATGCGAACCTACTAACTTGGGCCCACATAGACCTGCCTAGGAAACTATTCTTAGTCAAGAATGCTTGGATTTTTCATACTTAGTAGCACTAGTCCCAGACAGATTTCTGCCCCATCATATTCAGATTCCCATCCCTGGATCCCTTGGACCAAAAAATTTCTGAGGATGGGCCTGTGTCTCTGGCTGCTGACTCCCCTCTGGGTAGTTCGGGGAACAGGATCACCCATCAGCCACATATGACATACAGCCAGTCTCAGAAGTATTGCAGATTTGTTTCTTCTCCACCTCACATCAGTCTGGCAAAGTCCCTAGTTAACCAGCAAGGGGCAGCATCAGCCAGGTTTGTCCCTTTCTCACTCAGCTCCTGGCAGCCTAGAGGTGTGATTCTCACCTCAGGCAGCCTCCCAACCCAGAAGCCAGTAGGCTCAGGAAAGCAGAAGCCTGGGGAGGGGCAAAGGAGGGTATGATATAGAGCTCCATTTATTCTGTAAGAATAAAAGGGAATTTGAGGATAGGTTTGCTGTAGATGGGAGCATGTGGGGTGTAAATATGACACGGCAGTGTCCTAGAAGCCTTCCCTGGATCTACCCAGGGCTCACCTCTCCAGTCTTTTGTATGAATCTGTGCACAATTGTTGCCCTCCCTGAGAGGACCCACACCCGTGAGCCTGACACTTCTCCATGTCCTTTCACCCTTCTCTCAGGCCCGGTGACCAGGGATAATAAGAAGCTGGATTTTCACAGCCTGTGGGTGTCCAGGACAACAGGATTCTCGTAGCAGTAGGCTTCCTTGACTGTGGTGTCCGCAGGTGGGTCATGGGCCTGGGGACAGCACTTGCAGCAGCTTGTGATGACTTGGTCCCAGGGCTGAAGCGAGTGGAGCCAAATTGGGAGAAAGTCCCAGGACCGGAGGCAGCGGGGGAGCCAGGCGGGGCAACGCCGCTGCATCACATTGATAAGGATGACCAAGGCTAGGAGCCCGAGCAGGGGCCCTCCCACAGCGGCTAGCACAACAGTTCCTGCCATGGATAGCCCGAAGACCGCCAGGGGTATCAGGAAGAAGCTGAAGAGCAGGTAGACACCGGCCACCCAGCGGTAATGGGCAGTCACATTCCCAAACTTCTTGGCCAGAGGGATGGGCAGGCGGAGGGCAGGCACTAGGTACCATAGCAAAATGCCAGCTATGTTAAAGAACAGGTGGATGAGGGAGACCTAGGGAGAAATCTTTGTTAGAATATAGAGTGGAAAGAGTCCTCTCAACAGGATCCCCAGATCATTCCCCACAAATAGTATTACTCAGCCAGGACTGATTTCTGGGCAAGAGAGCATTCACATAATATCACAAAGGCCCCAGGACTCCAGGCCGCAAAAGGGCATTTTATAGAACAGATCAGAGTACAGAGACTTCTTGGGTAAGGGGGCCCCTGGGGACTGGGTTACACAGAGGCCCTACCTATTCTTAATCTATCCCAGCTAAGAGGTTATCAAGGGCATTCCTCATGGACCCCTGCCCTGCCCAGGATTTTTTCTGATGATTATGAGACAGGGTGTTCTGATCATTTCTTAATCAATTCATGATAAACTAGGACAAATCAGGCTTGATAAGAGGTTGGTGAGCTTGGAATCAACTCTGGATAAGGGTGACTCAGTGACAGTTCGGGCAAAGTCTGGGACCTCGTTCTCATTCCTGCCCCTCGGTCTGCTGGCACGTGCAATAGAAAAATTTAGTGGCAAAAGAGAGGGAGAAACCTAAGTGGTAATTGGATTAAGTGTTTTTCTTATGAAGCCAGAGAAGAGGGAGAAATGGAAGATACTAAAAGGAGAAGAAATGAGCATTAGTTGGGATAGAATTTAGGACATACATGGAGGGTTTCTTGGATTAAATTGCATACAATGGAGAAAGCTTATGTCAAATATGGAATAGGGCATTCCTTAATACTGTCCTGTTTACTGTGAGATTGGTATTTTCTCCATTCCACACTCTGCCCCTAAGCAGAGAGTGTAAACCAAAGGAAAAGGTTTTTTTTTAGGGAAGGGCTTTGGGAGAATCTACAAACCTAGGCTCAGTCACATTAAAACACCTGCAGAATCCAAAAAAATTTAATAATACCTGGACAGCACTGAGCAGCTGGTCAGCAGGGCTGGCTAGTGCAGCTAGCAAGGCGGTGGTCGTTGTACCGATGTTGGAACCCAGGAGGAGGGGGTACGCCCGCTCCATGCTGATCACTCCAACTCCTGCAGGAGAATGTGGGAGTCACCTGGACTAAGAATTGCCACTTCTGGTAAAGCACGCAAACACCTGGGCTGTGGCTCCCATATACACACTTGGAGGACAAGGGCCTTTACTTCTGGCTTCGGAGTCTCCTCCTTCCTTCTCTACTTCCATTACCAGCAGGCACCCGGCAGGAAAAGGCCACCCCTGACACCAAACCTCCTCTCCTGACATTTTCTTCTCTCAAGACAAGTCTCTGAGCAAGGGGGCTCCTCATGATGTCACATCTCCTGGCCCAACACCTATCCCTCCCTTCTTTTTTCACAGTATACAGGAAAGTGCAGTTGTCTTCCTGAGGGAATTGTATTTAGAGGCCACACTAAATCATCCAAAAACCCAATATTTTTATACTCCATAACCACTGAGGGCCAGGGACTGAATTTTTTTTTTTAATTAGTTGCCACATGGAAAAGAGTTCCCAGATCAACCCTGTTTCACTAAACCCTCTGAGATAAGTAACAATCCTTCGGCCCTCTAGAGCTCTCACAGGTCCAGGCTCCAAGGGCCTCCAGAGTTATTAAAGAGATTTGAGGAATATGACCTACAGGTGGAAACCCAAGAGAAAAAAAAAAGAAGGTAGTTGATAGTATTAGCCATGAAAGTAAGAAAAAGATAAGCTGAATAAATCTGAGCAACCAACGTTCAGCAAATTGACAAGAGAGGATTAACAGATGAGGAAAATGGGTGAAACAAGTTTTTTCAAGTCACAAGGGGAGATGTGGTTTAGCTGTGTGTTTGTTGTTGAGTCTTCAAGGAAAGGAAGTTTAATAGGGTTGTTAAGTTATTAAAATGAGATAACAGGCAATAAAAGTTTTAATCAAGTGAGATATAAATATCCACATGTAGTCTATTTTCTTTCTTTTTTTCCCCTGAGGCAATTGGAGTTACCACATGTAATCCAAGCAAACAAACAAAAAAAAAGACTGAAAATTTTAATCAGAATGAAGAGTAGGTGAAAATATATAATGACTTGAATCAATTGAATAGTGTTTGTATTTCTGCCCCAGCTGAATCCCAAAAGTAGGCCGTTTTCCCTCCTGAGAGAAGAAGCTATCTCCCTCTCTTCAGGCTGTTATGGACAATGAAATATTTCTAAAGAAAACAGAAATGTTTTCAGTGGGGAAAAATTGAGGGTGTGTGTGAAGGCTCAGAGATGGAAGAAGGAAGATTCAACTTCTGTTTGTATGTTAGAGTAGAGGAATGTTTCACAAAGGAGAAAGAGAAAGGACAGCTGTATGCTTAAAGCTTAAAAATAGATTTGAAGTTTTTCCAGAAGAGGAAGGAGCTGGATGCTCTGGGGAGGAAGCAGCTGCATGTCCTCTCAAGGATGATATCATAGAATCCCAGAAACCATCAGGTGAGAGATCTCCCACGAAAGTCAGAGGGAAAAAAGAAGTGTGGCTGTATTTGATGATTATCCACTCAGAGGTCCTGAGGCCACAGTTTGTGGACCCAACGGCAGCAACAAACAGATATGTTGTTTTCCCAGGGCATATATCCAAAGTCTAATAGAGAAACTCCTGAGACTTAACAAAACAGATGACTATTTTCCGCTTATGGTGATTCATACAGGGACAAATGAAACAGCCAAAAGAAATCTAAAAAGTATTACCAACCACTATGAAATCTTGAGCAAGAAACTAAAGCCCAGAGAGATATACATTGCATTTTCTTTCTTATTGTCATTGAAGGTAAGAGAAAAGTTAAGAAAAGTTAATTTGGGAAGTGAGTAACTGGCCAGGAAGGTGGAATTTGAGAATGGGACTTAAGATTTCTGGACCACTGATTAAAATATTGGGAAGACAGATTCCCAGGCAGTGATGGAGCACACCTAACCAAGACTGATAAGAAAAAAATTTACTGGGTAACTTGCAAATCTAATCAAAAGGTCTTTAAGTCAAAAAAAGATGGCAGAGAGAAAGGGCTATCTATGTAAATACTCCAAGCGAGATATCATAGAGAGAAACTATAATAAAGAAAAAAATGGCAGTTGCCCAGATGCCATAAAACTCAAAATCCAAGAAAGGAGCTGATAATTAAAATAATTAAACCAAATTGAAACTAGATGCCTATAGGCATCTAGTGCCTATACACAAAGGCCTAAAGTTTAGATGGGAAAAAAGAAACTAGAAGTCTTAATGTAAAGATGCAAATTTGACTTTGTAGATATTGCTAAGAATAGGTATGATGAAACCAGGGTGTGGACTAAGGTACTAGAAAGGTACTATTTATCCAAAAAGAATGAGGATAAATAAAAGGTGGGATGGATGGGGAGTATTGAATACCAAAATGGTATGTGAAGAAATCCAGATTCCAGAGGAAGGAAGCATGATAAAGAGTATTTGGGTGATTTCCCTTTAATAGCAGGAAAACCAGAAGTAATTTGGTCATTGCAGTATATACTACAGGCCACCTGGCCTGTAACCTGGTGGTTACCTGGAAATGAAGAATAAATAGATAATGAGTTTGGGAAACAGATTAAAAATTTGGCACAAATGTAGAATATAGTAGTGACAGGGAACTTAAATGATCCAGACGACTTCTACTGGATCTCTCTCTCCTGATGAATCCAGAGAAGCTAATAACTTCTTAACTTGCTTTAGAGATAATTTCATCCTTCAAAATGTGGAGGAAAACAAAAACAGAAAAACTCAAAAAACAAAATTTGGAAGAATCAATGAGGGGAAATTTTATTCTGGGTCCAATTCTTACTAACAGGAAGGAAGGAACTGGTTGTTGGGGTGGGAACAATAGGGAGATGAAGAAAATGATTACTCTCTCAGAGTATTTGATAGAGGAGAGGAAATGTGGGTATAGTTTAATGTACTCTCTAGATTTGGGAAAAGCTGAAGAAAACTACACTGAGAAATAAAAGCGCATCAAAGAATGGATGGGAGGATGATAAACTAACAAGAGAGCAGAGTTGCTCAATTCTAATTTCTTTGCCAAGGCAAATAACCTTTGCACTGGAAATGATAGACCAAAATAGCTAACAGAGTTAATATCCAAGATAAGTAAGGAGATTTAATATCTAGTATACCTAGTTGTCCTTGATACATTTAAGTTATCTAGTCCAGATGAATAACATCTTTAGATACAGAAAGAACTGACAAGTGTGATTGCTGAACCAAGGTCAATAATACTTGAAAAATCATGGAAAACAGAAGAAAAACTATAGGATTGGAGAAAGGCAAGTGGTTTTCTGATTTTCAAAAAAAAGAAGGAAATGATCTTCAAACTATAGCCAAATGAGATTGACATTGTGTCTGGGGAAAATTCTGTAGGAAGTCATTAAACAGATAATGAACTAATATTAAGAGAGGGACAACTGAATACAGTAACTGTATACAGAGAATAGTTTATTCAATAACAGGCTATGTCAGACTGATCTAATTTCCATTTATATTACCAACTGGATAGATGAGAAAAATCCTGTAGCTGGAGTTTACTTGGATTTTATTAAAATTTTGAATAAAATACCTCACTCCTACTCTTCTTATGAGTGAGGTGGAGAGGTGTGACCTAGACAATAATAAAATTAGGTGACTCAGAACAAATTAGAGAACCAATTAAATGAGTAGTTGTTTGTGGTCAACATCAATGTAGCAGCCCAGGAATCTGTATTTGGTCCTGTGTTATTTAATATTTTTTTAAAATCAATGATTTGAATAGCAAAGATATGTTTAATAACTATACTTGACATAAAATGGGTGGCATAGCTAAAACAATAAATAAAGAGTGTCAGGATCCAATAAGCTCTTTATAGGCTAGAGTATTGGGCTAGTCTAATTAGATGAAATTCAATAAGGTTAAATGGAAAATCTTACATTTTAGTATTTAAAAAAATAAATTTCATAAGTAAGCTCCAAAGACTAAATTCTTAGAGCACAAAATATATCTCTGTTTGACTTACTAGGAGTAAGCTTACTTTTACAAGTGTAACAAAGGCATCCATTCTTGTTCCAAAGTATGCACAGATATATAGAGCAGCTAGATGGGGCCATGGGTAGAGTGATGATCCTAAAATCAGGAGGACCTACTACTTAATTGTCTTGCACAGGTATCCGCTTAGATGTTTGCTGTTTGCTTAGTGTGTGATGACAAACAAAAAGTCTTTCAGTTGGATACTGAGCCAGAATTGAATATATCTATAAAAGTCTGGATATTAATTGATAAACTCTTTTTCAAATGTCAAAAAAGCAAAAAAAAAAAAAATACCTGCTATAAGCTTCAAGGTTGGGAGAGAGGTAGCAGCTCTATTAGTAGCTGTGGCGGCTTGCTTCCTGCTGATATCTGCCTTCTTTCCTCATCTTGCTATGAATACAAGGTACCACCTCTCTTTCTGGTAGGCTCACTCTGGGGATCTGACCAACTAGAACAAATGTGATTTGGCAAAGTAGCTCAAAGCCTATATACTATAAGTAAAAGGTGAGGAAAGTATTAAGTTAGATGGAAGTTTGCTTAAAAGATATTTGGTGTTTAGAAGATTTGCACATATTAATCTATATTGGATTACTCGCTGTCTAAGGGAGGGAGGAGGGGGAGAGGAAGGAAGAAAAATTTGGAACACAAGATTTTACAAAAGTAAATATTTAAAACTATCTTTGCATGTATTTTAAAAAGTAAAAGATATTTGAGAATTTAATGAAAAAAAAAAGAGAGAATTTAATGGACTTCAAGCTCAAAATGTAGGTCAGTAATATAATGTCAGACAAAAAAAATGTAATTTTGTGCTGCATTAAGTAGTTGGCAAAGAAGAAAGAAGAAGAAGAAGAAGAAATTGGTAGTCTCTGCTCTGATCAGAAGTAGCACTGTATTACGTTTTATTTGCCACAGTTTAAGTATATTGATAAATCATAATGTCCACAGAAAGAAAACTAGTACAAAACAACTTCAGTAAACCAGGGTTTAGGTCATATCATTTGAGCATTGTTGGAAGGAACTGGAAATGTTTAGCTTGGAGAAAGAAGAAATGGGAGAGGACATGATAGCTGTCTTCAAATATTTGAAGGGCTGTCATGTGGAAAGGGGATTATTGGATTTGCTCTGTTTGGCCCAGAGGGCAGAACCACATGTAGTAGGTGGATGTTACAAAGAAGCAAATTTAGACCTGAAAAGTTAAAAAAAAAAAAAAAAAAAAAAAAAAGCTTCCAAACAGCAGCTGCTTTGAGAGGTAGAAGGCTCTCTTTCTTTAGTTGTGCATAACCACAGCAGTCCATTCCAACCCTCAAATTCTGCAATCACAAGATTCAGACTACTCTGTGTGTGCATCACTGCATACTGTCTCGGGATGAGACAAAGGAAGTGTGAGCTCAGAAGGGTTCTGAGGACCCCATCACACTATTTCCTAACCAAATTCTGGACCAAATCTCCTCTCTGCCACTTTTCTTCATCATAAGATCCTTGTTGGTGGGAATATCAGTCATTTACTCAACTTATTGCTATAGTTAAGAATTACTGCCCCAGAATCTTAGACTTGGAAGAGATCTCAGAGGCCATTTAATTCAACTTATATGTAAACAAAATTTTTTCTATAACATACCTCAAAAGAAGTACCTCTACTTAAAGACTTTCATTAAGGGGGAAACTATTATTTCCTACAATAACCCATTTCATTTTTTAAAAAATTTGCAGGCAATCAGGATTAAGTGACTTGTCAGGGTCACACATTTGTTTGAGGTTGTATTTGAACTCAGGTTCTCCTGACTCCAGGGCCATTGTTCTATCCACCACCTAAACGTCCCAAGCCTATTCCATTTTTTACTAATTATAACTATTGGTAACTATTTTCCCTTACATCAGGCCTAATTTTTCCTCTACAGAGTCCTAGTTTTGAACTCTGGGGCCTGCACTCAAGCAGAACAAGTCTAATAATCCCTTTTCCACATGACAGCTCAAATACCTGAAGATAGCTATTGTGCCCACCTCCACCCCCAAGTCTTATTTTCTCCAGGGTAAGCACTCCCAGTTCTTTTTTTTTTTTTTTTTTTTAATGAAGCATCTGTGATTTAACTTGCAAAGCTAGCATTTGCAGACCAAATCAGGTCACCTGGCTCTTCAAATGTCAGAGACCCCAAGTGATTTATGGAGGTGAGTTTTATAACAGAAAAGAGAATTTTTAAAATGACAGAAACTTGTTTTGAACATAATTCAATTGGACCAGGAAGGTCACCTGATTTATGGGCTTCCCCCATGCTTTTTTAATCCTACTCCAAAAGTCCTTGTCTTACAAGGGGTACCTTCTGTAAACAACTCATTTTATAGATGGGAAAACTGAGGCAAATAGGAGTAAGTGACTTGTTCTGAGTTACACAGCCAGTAAGTAGCCAAGTAGCCAAGACTAGGTTTGAACTCTGGAATATGAGAGCTTTCCTGATTCTAAGCTCAAGCTTTATCCCCTGTATCACCTAGCTATCTGAATATTTTACATTTACCTCTCTTGAATTTTATCTTTTTAGATTTGATTCAGTGTTCTTGTCTGTCAGGATTTTTTGGACCCTGACGTTTTCATTCAATGTGTTAGCCATTCTTCTCAACTTGAAGAACCCTCTGTAAATGTGATTGAACAGGCCATCCATTTCTTTATCCAAATAATTGGGAAAATGTTTAAAAAAAAAAAAAAGCAAAGGTACAACTTTCTGGTCATGAAACCAAAAGGATAGCAAAACTGAACATTTTCTTCAGTCTCCACTCATTCTCAAAAAAAAAAAAAAAAGTAATTATGCATCAGGTATACAGAAGTTACAACTAGACCCACATGACAAAAAAGAGAAAACCTTGACATGATAAAAAAAAATCCCTATGTATGAGCATTGGAAATGTTCACCTTTAAAGCCAAACCTCTGCCCTTCCAGCAAGGGCAGACAAACTGACCTGATCCACAGGCTTGGATCTGCAGCCTATTTCAGAATCCCCTTTTACTGCAGACTTCTGGTACATCTCATCCTCCTGCCCAACTCCAACCACCTCAAATCCCATTCTCTCCCAATACAGGAGGAGGAGGTAAGGGAAAGAGGGAAAGAGCACTACTTTCTAAGTGCTTCCTCTGTACCTGCTGAAAATGGAAGGTGTTGATTCAGCTTGGCCAACAAAGAGATGGGCCAAGTAAGGAACTCAGGACCATAAGGCTCTCTAAGGCAGAGACCAAGCCAGTGAAATCTAAGTTCACCCTATGTGAAAGGATACCAAGACTGTTTTGTAATTCAGCCCCAGAAATGTAACCTCCAGGAAAGGGAGAAGAATAAGAACATAGATGGCAGGGAAATATAAAAAGAAAGGCTAAAATAACAAAGATTTTAAGAAGAAAACCTAATAGAAAGGAATCTAAAACTAGAAGGAAATATGAAGACTTAAACCCTCAAAGACATTACAGACTTCTCTAAATATTGTAAGACAAATGATAGTTAACTAATAAAAGTTAGCTTTTATATAGTTTTTTAAGGTTTGTAAAGTACTTTAAAATTATTGCTTCATTTTATCCTGACAATTCTAGGAGGCAAGAGCAAATTATCTCAATTTCAGAGATGAGAAAACTGAGGCAGATAGCAAATTAGTGACCTTCCCAGGATCCTACAGATAGATAGTAAGAATTTGAGACAAATTTGGAACTCAGGTCTTCTGACTCTAAGCTCAGTGCTCTATCTATTGCACAATATAGCTGCTTCTGTGGAACCAAAACAAGAAACTCCAGAATTTTTCAAAAAGAGAAATAAAATCTATTAGAGAAGAAATTAGGCATTAATATATGCTAGAAGTTTTAGCTTTCAATGCAAACAATAAAATACTCAATTTCACAACAGAAAAGTTCTTCAAGGAAGCAAAAAAGATCTAACAAATTTGGGATGAAGGAATACTGAAATGGAGAAAAATCTGGCAAAAGAGAAGAGAAGACAACCACATTAAAAGAATACATGATCTCTACACAAAGCCAAAGTTATTGACCTTGAAGACAGAATACGCAGAAACAACTAAAGGATCATAGGTCTCCCAAAAGAATATGACAAATAAAAAAGACTGAACATTATCATAAAGGAAATAATGCAAAAAAAATTATCCAAAAGAAAATACAGAAAACAAAGCACCAATTAAAAGACAAATTGTCTCCAGAAAACCAAACTAACCAAATCCTATATTGGTCAAATGGAACAATTCTAATGACAAATAAATTCTATAATGACCAAGATAAAGACCTTCAAATATAAAGGACAGGAAGTTCAAATAATTCGAAGTTATTGTATATCCTCTAGAAATACTTGGAAGAAATAGTTTAGCAGAGAAGTGTCAAACTTTCAGCCTGTAGGCCAACAAAACTCCAAAGCCCAGTCCAACCAAATTAAAATAATTGGAAAATGTTTAACAAAATAAATAAAAATACTATACATAATAATAATGTTATTTGTGGTTTTCTAAGTCAATATGTAATTTTAAGGGATCTGTTTTTATTTTAAGTCTGACACCATTGGAAACATTCAAAAAGCAAAGGATCCAAAATTGCAACCCCAAATGATATACTCTGAAAATACAAAGCTAATCATCAGAGAAAAAAGAGAGAACATTCTACAGCAAATTCTAGGCACTGAGGACCCTCCACTAGATATCTTCCCCACATTGATGGAATCTCTTTGGATCTAGTCATTCAACCAATTCTGGATCCAATAGACTGTACTTTTTATCTCCAGGATTCTTAACCTGAAGCCTATGAACTGAAAAAAAATTTTTTTAAATAATTGTACTGAAGTCAGGAGGACCTGAGTTCAAATGTGACCTTAGACACTTAATACTTCCTATCTGTGTGACTCTAGGCAAATCACTTAACCCCAATTGTCTCAGGAAAGAAAATAAACATAAAAAAAAATTGTAGATAAGATTAATTACTTACTTCCATAATCTTAAATATTTTATTTTATGCATTTCAAAACATTATTGTAGGAAAGAATCTATAGGTTTTACCAGACTGCCAAAAGGGTCTATGATATAAAAAAAGTTAAGAATCCCAATTGTGAATCTCAATCTTTTCCACAAAAAAATATTATGAGACACTTTTTCAAATACTTTGCTAAAACTGAGGTAATTCTCCTAATTCTGCCATAAAGGAAATTAGTTTATAGCTTGGCAAAACCTGTTCATGATAAAACCATGCTTTCTGTGATCGTTGCTTCCTTTTCTAGGTTTTTCCCTTTTAAAATGTATTCTATAATTTTGCCTGGAATTTAAGTCATGCCAATTGCCAATAGTTTGTAGAATCCCTCCTCTTTCCTTTCTTTGAAAATCAGGATGACCCTTGGCCTTCCCTACTTCAATGATAGCTTTCACTCTCTCCATATCTTATTCTTTCCAGATTATTACTCATCAAAACCAAGTGACTGAAACACATCAAGGGCAGTAGGTAAGCTTGCTATCTCCCTACTTATCAGGGGCATCACCTACTCATCATTTTTCCTGTCCAAAGATCATTATTTTTCTTGGAAGAGAATACAGAAACAAAATAATTAAGTAGCTCTGTTTTCTCTATCATTGATTTCACCCCATTCACCCAAGCAAGAAATCTATCTCTTATTTGATTTTTTCCCACTATAGCAAAATATACACATACACAGCCCAAACCTTTTCATAACTTTCCTCACTCATGAAGCTAGTCTTACAAGATAATACCATATTTTTGGAGTGCTCACTTTACATTGTGCTATCTAGAACTCTTGCTTTATCACTTTATTCTATACATGTTCCTCTTACATTGCCTCCAACTTGGGCCCTTTCTAAATCATTGTTTCCCTGGTCACCCTTTCCAATATTAGGTTGTCTTTTTTCAAATTTCCCACCAATAAGAGAGTAATCTTTGCACCTGAGTGTGATGGTGCAGGCCTGTAGTCCCTATTAGTGAGGAATGTGATTCTTTTGATTGCTTGAGTATAAGAGGTCTAAAATTACAATAGGACTAAAGTCCATACTAATGGGATTAATTAAGCCTGGTACCAATTTAATGAGATCTCAGGAACAGAAAGACATTAGGCTGAGAGTGGGAAAGGGGCTCAATGGGAAAAACTGAGCATGTTAAACTTCTGGACTGATAGTGTTAGGAATCAGATTTACAAGTATTCCTAGACAGACAAAAGAGGGAATTTTAATCTTAAAAGAAAAAAAAAAACTTATTACATCTCACTGATCTCACTATTTCTTCTGGACGTCATTATTTCTTTCACATCATCACTCAGCTACATTTTCTCCTTTTAATGTTTTGATTCTTATTTATATCACTTTGCCCAGAACCTGGTCACAGTCACCCATCAATCAATCTCTGGGTCATTCACCTTACTTTCTCAAGGACTTCAGTACCTGGATCAGTCTTTCTTTCTACTCCAATGTCTGTCCTCATAACTAGAGATTTCAATATAAATCCTAATGTCGCTTTAAATATCCTGGCATCCCAGATCATTAATTCTCTCAGTTTCCATTCTACCTTATCTTCATTCTACCTTAATCACCTACAGGGAGGAACAAATTTTAGCCATTCAATTCAATAACAAGAATCATTTATTCAATACCCCTTATTGTGCTTTTTCCATGATCTTGAAATCTTGAGATTCCTCTCTGATCATGATCTCCCATCTTTTTCTACCTACCTTTGCCTCCTTCTGCATCCATTCTTCACTCTCACTACATCCTTCAGTTTCTTTATCGCTCATTGTCTGTTAAATCAAAACTCCTGGATTGCTTTCTCTTTCCTTTCTTCATTGACTTGGACCCATTCTTTTTTTGTTTGTTTTTTTTGCTGAGGTAATTGGGGTTAAATGACTTGTCCAAGGTCACACAGCCAAGAAGTGTTAAGTGTCTGAGGCAGGATTTGAACTCAGGTCCTCCTGACTCCAGGGCTGGTGCTCTATTCACTGTGCTATCTAGCTGTCCCAGACTTGGACCCATTCTTAATGCTCTTGTTCTATTGACATTTATACCTTGCCAAATCCCATACCTGGGTTTATCTTTCTCTTCCTATTCATAATGTACTGGAGAAAATCACAAAGAGAAATCACAGAAGGTCACAAAAAGTACTGAGTTGACTAGAAATATATATTACCCAATCACATCTGAGTTTTCACTACAATATGACAACCTTTTTATTCTTCATTTATTAATTCTCTGTTACCCCCTCCATGGTTATTGAAAACCACATTTTCTTTCCTCAAGTTCCTTATATCACCTTCCTTCCTCACCCCTTTAGCAAAGGATTTGAACCCTTATTTCCCTTCAAGGTTCAACTCAGTTCCCAGATAAAACCTATGCTGATGACTTCCCTGCCTTTTCACCTACTCACTTCTATTTGTTAGTGCTCCACCAAATTTCTTGAATTTTTAAATCTGTAACAGTGTTGTAATTCCTTAATAGAAAGTAAGCTCTTGAGGGCAGAAGCTGACTTTTTTGTCTTCCTACCCTTAGCATCTAGTACAGTGTCTTATAAATAATAGGCATTTAGTAAGTGTATAATGAGCTAAACTAAATTGAATTGAGCCAGCATCTCACATGTCTCTCCCAGTCCATCCCAAATGCCATCACTGTCACAGTGAGACATCTTCTCTTACCTATCAGGGGAATGATAGCAGCAGTGAATACGCTGCTACTCTGGACCACGAAGGTCATAACAGCACCAACCACAATGGCCAAGTAGCCGCTGAGCCATCCAAAGGGGAAAGGGAATTCTGCAGGGATCAAGAGGAAGAATATACCATAGTGATTATAAAAAAATTAAAAGAATTTGCAATTTATATAGCACTTTACAGTTTATAAAGCTCTTTCCTAAAAGTAGTCCTGTAAGATAATTAGTGTAACTAGTATTTTCCTCATTTTGTAAACGATGCTAAATGAGCCTCAGAGAATACCCACTTTTATAAAATTAGTAACAAAAATTCCTGATATTAGTAGCAATAATGATATTAATAATTTCTGACATTGTTCCTTGGGTTTATGATGTTTTTTACATTATTATTTTTGGTTCTCACCAAAATCCTTCAATACAGATAGTTTAATTATTATCATCATCATTTTACAGATGAGTCTCAGAGAAGTCAAGTAACTTTCCCAACTTCACAGAATAGATTTGGTGGCAGAGAGCTTCCACATCTCCTGACTCAGAAAGTCCTATATTCTTGCCAATATATCACGCTTCCTAAACTTCCTCCAAACCTCATCTTTCCCCCTTGTGTTCTCCTCCTGGACAGTACCTGCCCAACTGCCCTCCCCTCCAATCCCAGTTCCCCCTCACCAGCATTGATGACCTTTCGAATGACCTGGGCAATCTGACCCTGAAGGACGGAATTGAGGAGGCGAACGATGAGGACCAGGCCACTGCAGAGGACAAGTAGAGAGCCAGCCAGGAGGATGAAGCCAATGGCCAGGTCAGTGAGGGACGATCCCACAAAAATGTGGTGACCTAAAGAGATGGTCACAAGGATTGGGCTGGGGATGAAGGAACAGGCCAGCAGGGAGGTGTCGAGGAGAAGTTTAGAGAGGAACATCTCTTACAGCGTTCCACGTAGACCGTGCTTGTGATGTTCTTCTCTAGGCAAAGCTGGACTCCACAAGGGAAGCAGGACTGCATGATGCATTCACTCATGTTCTTCACTGGTATGGTCTCCACATTCTGGGTTAGAGTCAGGGGTCACAAAAGGGCTTAGAAATCATAGGCTTGGATTAGGAATGTCAGGGGGCAATACTGGGAGAGTAAGGGTACATAAGGTGGCATCTCAGGAGAGTTCTGGAGTCAGAGGGTCAAGTTAGCAAGAGCTATATTAGGAGGGGTCCAGGGTCAGAGCCAGGATGAACTGTGGCAATCTGGTTAAATTTTTTCCCCTCAAAATGGCATTTTTAAATTGAAAGAAAAATGAAATTTTCAATTAGAGATGAATGAAAAAGAAGATGCAATTTTTTTCTCATTCAAGTTTATGGACCACCTGAAATCTAGGGGTTCACGAACCTCAAGGTAAGGACCTTGGTTTAGAGGAACCTTGAGGGAAGTGGATTCTCTTTGATCTATGATATATGGGAGATAGGGGTCTGTTTGTGACCTGGGATGTATCCTTACCACCTCGTCCCTGGTGACACACCATCGCTTGATGATGCTGTTGGTCACATTTCCTGTGGCACTTTCTGAGATAACTTTAGGGTCCAACTGTGGAAGACCAGGCCAGAACAGTGAATAAGGGAAAGCTCAGTTATAGGCTAGCATCAGCCTTAATCCTATCTCTGGCATCAACCACCTCCTGGGTAACTTCCCCTTCCCATCTTTTCTCTTCCTTCCCCCCTTCCCTTTATTCACACACACACACACACACACACACACACACACACACACACACACGGGTCCCCCATGATTACCCAGACTTGCCCCCTGCTAGCCACTGGAAACCTTGAGAAAGATAACTAGCATAGTTGGCCAAGTATTGTCCACTTTATTTAAAGAGTTCAAAGGAAAGGAAGAAGGGGAAAGCTTTCATGGCTATAACCATAATTGTGTTCTGCAATAGGAAAGCAAATATGAAAAATGATAGCTCCTGCTCCCAAGGAACTTACAATACAATACATATAAATATGAGATTAGTGAGAATGTGGTAAGTTCAAGAAAGAGATTCAGACAAAGTAGTCTAAGTAAATTTGAGTTAGAAAAGACCACTTTCATCAAGGGAATGAGTGAAGACTTCATGGAGAAGGTACATTTAAGATGAATATTCAAAGAAATAAGGGATTTTGACAGATGAAGTTGAGAAACCAGATCATGTCAGAGAGAGCTGGAAAAGGTGGGGAACCTTATTAAATTCACAGAGACAGAAAACTCTAGGAAAAGATTAGGGAATATATTTAATGGTCTCATTTGTTGGAATGTAGAATATATGAATATATAAAATGTAAGACTGATCAGGAAGGCTCACTAATCAACTAGAGGAGCTCTGTTTCAAATTTTTAATTGTCTGTGCTCCAGTTTCTTCATCTGTCAAAATGACTTGGAGAAGTAAATTCTCTTTCTTTACAGTATCTTTACCAAGAAGACCCCAAAATGGGGTCATGAAGAGTCGATATAACAGAAATAACTGAACAAGAAGAATAACAATATCCTCTCTCCATAGAGGTAAGGCACCTTAAAAGAAAAAAAAAGACAATACCTGATTCAGTCTTAGTGATTTTGGGTTAGCCTCCAAAATAAATTGGGTTGGTTTGGAGCCAGTCCTACATGCCTTCTAAGGGATGGGTTTCAGTGTCTGGGACAGCCTCAAGATTATGCCATAAACTTAGAGCTGGAAGGAACCTTGGAAATCAGTAAGTCCAATGGCTTCATTTTACAGATAAAGAAACTGAGCTTTAGAGAAATTAATTAAGTTCTCCATGGTCACATGGCTAGTAAATGTCAGAAATGAACCCAAGGCTTCTTGACTCAAATTTAGCATCCCATGCACCCTCTTGTATACACTCTCTTGAGCATATACTCTCTTGAGCAGAAATAACCTTTGGGTTGGTCTATAAAAGTGAACTCGATGACCTGGCAGCATTTGGATGAGAGCCATGTCTACCTACTGACTTGTGCTGAGGACAAAAGATGGAGAGGACATAGAAAGCCACATCTCTCAATGGAGATGGTTGATGAAAGCCTACTAATTAGCATGAAGCAGGAGACATCCCTTAAGATGAACTGATGTAACACAATTTTGGACAAGCATCATGCTAGTAGTCTACCTACAAATAAGAATCAAACAAACCTTTTTTGTTCTTGTTGAGTCATTTCAATTGTGCATTACTCTTCATGATCCCATTTGGGATTTTCTTCATAAAGATACTGGAATAGTTTGTCATTTTCTTCTCCAGCTCATTTTACAGATGAGGAAACTGATACAAACAGGGATAAGTGACTTGCTTAGAGTCACACAGCTCAGTAAGTATCTGAGACCAGATTTGAACTCAGAAAGATCCTGATTTCAAGCCTAGTGTTCTATCCCCTGTGCCACCTAGTTGCTCCAAATAAACCTAGGAAGGAACTACATTTAGAGACTTCCCCAAATAAATTCAGGATGGTGATATCAGCCAAAGGACACTATGACCCTTTTAGGGATTCCTCTAAGCCTGAATCTGGTTGTGTAAGCCAAGAGCTTATGGTCTTCTAGACTACTGGTTACAGAAATAAAATTAGAAAGATAAGAGTGCAACCATTTTGTGAAGGGATTTAAATGCCAAAGCTAAGAAGATTGTATTTGATCCTGTAGGCAACAGGAAAAGTCATAGAGGAGAAATAAGGTCATTTGTGATACATTAAGGAGATTCTTTAGTCAGCTGTGTGAAGAAGGAAGCAAACAATTTGGAAGCTGAGAGTGACCACTTGGAAGGCTATGACAGTAACGCAAGACAGGGGTAATGGTGCAGTAAAAAAGAGTTAGTGGAAGTAAAGAGAAGGGAAGGAAATGGATGGAAAAGATATTGTGCTCTATTCCAAGTCAATGGGACTTGGGAATATATTGGTTGTGAGAAGTAGAAGAGAGGGAAGAATTAAAGTCAACTCTGAGATGTAAAATCTGGCTGGCTAGGAGCATGGAAGTACCCTCAACAGGAGCAGAGAGACACTAGGGGAAGGAATGGGTTTGAGAAGATGATGAGTTCAGTTTGGGACATGTTTACTTTGAGGATCTGGTAGTACTTCTAGGCAGCTGAAGTCATAGGTCTGGAGCTCAGGGAAGAAATCAGAGCTAGATGAACAAATCAGCTCAAGAAACACTTCTTACAGGTTTACTTACAAGGTACTGTGCTGGATAATAAAGATATAGACATGAAGCATGACATGCTTTCACTTTCACAAATGTTATAATGCTGATTATATAGATTTGATAGTCATGTGCACAGTTGAAAATTGGAGCCATGGAAAGAGATTAAATCATTAAGGAATAAAATATAGAAAGAAGAGGAAAAAGGTCAAGAACAGAATGTTCTTTGGGGGCTCCCCACAGTTAGCAGACAGGAGAACAAAGATGAATCAATAGCGACTCAGAAGTTGACTTCAGATGAAGAAGATAACCAATGCAGAGCTATGTCATTGAAGCCGAAATTAATGCAAGAACTTCTCTAGTTCTTCTGTGATCCAGACAATGACTTAATAAATCCTAATTCCAAATCTCTCTCTCTTTGAAAAGCAAGATACTTTACCAATGTTGATTTTAGGCCCATTGAGCTAAGTTACTTTTATTAAAACTTTCTTAGGATGTCATAGAAAAATGAAACAGAAGCTATTCAATTAATAAATGAATTAAGCCTCAAAGAGAAACCCAATAACCCTAAGATTCTGATCCCTCTCTCCCTCCATTCTCCTGGAAGGTACCTGCACAATGAGATGGGTGAGGGGCTGGGTTAGCACCTTCAGGATGTCGGGTGCCCGTTGCCCAGGGCTGAGCGTAAAGGCTCCCACCACCAGGCCACTGAGTTTCTCCAGAGCTCTGGCTGCAACTTCCAGGGGCAACAGCACCAGAACTGTCATCCAATTAAAAATGCCATGGACAGCAGAGCCACCAAAGGCTCTGCAATACCAAGTTCACACGATACGATGTAAAAATATTCTCCACCATAGACCTCCCTCCCAGGCCCTGGGAAGACCCAAGGACCCTCCCCAGTGTCTCCCTCCTTAACCCCTGGACTTCCCACCTTCCCCCTCTCCAGCCTTTCCCCCTAATCACCTCCGGAATTCATCTCTGGCACCCGATTGGGCCATGGAGACTAAGGTGCTGGTGATAGATGTGCCCACATTGACTCCCATGATGATCGGAACCGAAGCTTTAACAGTCAGCACTGAAGAGAAAATCCAGCTCAACTTCTAGAATTCTCAGCCCTGAGATTGGGGTAGATATGGGGAGGACCTTTTCCTCCCCACCCCTACCCCCATCAGTCCTCCCACAAAATCCATTTTTCTGTGAAACTGGAGGCCTAGTCGCCCGAGAGCAGAGCAGAAAATCACAGTCACTCACAGTTTGAGGCCACCATGCTGACCACGATGGAGGAAGAGGTACTGGAACTCTGCACCAGGACAGTGACCAAGACGCCGATGACCAGTCCAGCCACAGGGTTGGACAGAACTACGTTGTCCTTGAAGATGTCCCCAGTTACTTTGCCTAAGATAAAAGGCAGGAGGGATGAAGGGAAGAAGAAAAGCATCTGAGAGAGATAAAGAAGCAATCCCTGAGATGATACTAGTGGAACCTGGGAATACTTGTATGAGCTGTCAGAGTGAATTGAGAATAAGCACATTTTACACAATAGCAACTCTAAAAGCAAACAACTTTTCCCCCTTTTTTCCCCTTTCTTTCTTTTTCTTTTTCTTTTCTTTTCTTTTCTTTTCTTTTCTTTTCTTTTCTTTTCTTTTCTTTTCTTTCTTTTTTTTTTTTTGTGTATGTGAGGCAATTGGGGTTAGGTGACTTGCTCAGGGTCACATAGCTAGGAAGTGTTAAGTGACTGAGACTAGATTTAAACTCAAGTCTTCCTAACCTCAGGACTGGTACAAAAGTGTTTGAAAGACTTCTGAAAATAATCTGATGCACCCAGTGATCAGCCATGATTGCAGAAAACCCACAATGAAGCATGCTACCCACCACTTTACAGACTGAGGATGCAGAACTAGATATATTCTATTACATGTGGCTAGTATAATAATTTGTATTATTTGACTATCCATCTTTACAAGAGTTTCTTTTTCCTTTGCTTTTCAATGGTGAGATGGGGGCAGGAAGGAAGAGGGGAAATTTATTTGTAAATGGAAAAAAAAAATTGTTTAAGTTAGTGATTCCTAAACCTCCCCTGGTCATGCCCAACATCACTCACTGCTCAGTAGCTGGAAGGCAGAGCTGAGAATATCCAGGGAACAAATGAAGAGGTAGAGGAGGCCAAGAAGGGCAAAACCCTTCAGGACACCAATGACCACATGGCGTAGCCGATCTTTCCAGTTCAGCTCTGAGGGAACAAAGTAGACATTGTTCTTTTGCCCAGGGCTTCCATGCTTACCCTTATTTGATAAACTTAATTCCTACATCCCAAATCCATCCCCCTCATCCTAACATTCCCTTTCCATATACCAGTCCCTGCATCTCTGTGCCATATTCCTCTTTCCAATTTTAATCCTTTATTTCTATTTTCATTCCTTGTTTTGACCTCACAACCCTAAACCCTGTCTCGTGTTTCCCCTACTCACCTGAATCCCTACATGCCTATTCCATACCCCAATTCTACAACTTTAATCACTCTCCCCATACCCTCAGTTTCTCTATTTATTAAATGGGGATGGAATCATAAGGGCTCTTTGAGAACCAAAACTCAAAGAATTTATTTGCAGTTCTTTTCCTTGACTATAAGATGTTTCCTCCAACAGCAGATGCTTTTTTGCCTCCTTTTAAATTCTTGTCTCTGACTGGCTCTGATCTTCTCTACCTCAGAGACAAGAATAGGATTCACCTTTCCATGATGGGCCAGATGCTTTCAGCTGTGGGAGGGCCCAAGGGTCCGCTACCCCTTCTTCCTCCAATTCTGGGGTCCATTCAGGGACCTGAGTTCTGAATTCTTCCATCCCTGTGGAGGGTCTGCGTCAGGGCCAGGATGAATGGCTGAGCTGGACCCCAGGATAAGGGCCAGCTTTCTAGGATGGGGCAAGGAAGCCACCAAACAGGGCAGAAGCTGAGATAGAGTCAGGGTGTGTTACAGGACTCAGGAGTTGGGGGATGAGGAACAGAGAAGTAAAGAACAGAGAATCAAAGAGAGAGGGGAGGGTGTGGAAGAAGGCTTTTCTGGTACCTGCATCTCCAGTTCTCTGTCCCTCAAGGCCGATAGCGACTGTGGTCGGGGCCTTGTGGCCAGGCTGAGAGTGAGACATGGGCAGGGGTCAGTGTAGGGCCAGGTCTCAGGCTGGCTGTGGGGAATGAAAAGAATGACAGACGGTTGGAAAGGTTCCTTCTTTCCCTGGCAGGGAATGTAAAGGAACCAGAAATCCTGAGTCTCTGCTCCTCACCTCCACAGAAGATAACTTCTTTGGCTTCAGGTCTGTGTTTTTCTCCCACCTGTCTGTTACAAATATATCCTTCCAAGCCAGAATCTGCACCCACAGTAGAAGTGATGATGCTCTATTACAAGAGGCAAATTCAGAGGCTTCAGGTAACCCATGGTCTCATCTGTCCCTCTGTCCTCCTAAGGTCTGGGCCCATCCAGAAGTCCCTTTATTTAAACTGTTCCTGCCAATTCTTCCAGGATGTACACAATCAGATCAAGCTATCTTCGGGTTGGGACAAGGGTTAGGGTGGAGAAGAGGGCAAGGAGGGCAAAGTGGGAAGGTAACATCAGAATCTGGCCCTGAGTGGAGAACTCAGTGACCCTTCCTATCTCGTGTCATTAAAGACACTGTAGATGGTTTTGGATTAGACTTTGGCATTTGAAATGACTAGAGTGACAATTTACTATTACAATTCCTGGATCGTATGCTCAATAAGAGATATAGGTTAGAACTAGAGAATGATACGGGGAAGACACCAAGAGCCTAGAGATCAGCGCTCCTACTCATTTGTTGGAAAGCCAAGGTCCTAATTTCTCCACACTTAGTGCCCCGCAAAAGCCATACTGTTCATCTTTAATCTTAACCTTGGCTTTCCCATAGCCTGATTTTTAGCTTTTATTTGGAAGCAACTGCTTCCCTCCATACCTCCAGAAGATTCTTAAGATCAGAGATATGGAGTTGGAAGGGACCTCAGAAGCCTCCCAGCCCAATTCTCTCATTTACAGATAAAAGGGACTTGTCCAAAATCACACAAGTCGTAAGTATTAGAAGTGGGATTCAATCGCAGGTCTTCCAACCTCACATCCAGTGTTCTTTTACAGTGGACCAGGTTGCCTCCACATGTTTCCACCTCCCCTGGATATTTAAGCCCATCACAACCCAGGTCCTCCTCCCATTTCCTCCTCACAATTCACCCACAAGCACAGACATCATGTCATGTCGTGTCACAGTCAGCAGCTCCCTCTTGCCTGATTCTGAGATTTTACAAGGCAAGAGGGGGGTATACCCCCTCTGTCACTCTCCTCGTTTTCAGGTGATATGAGAAGAGATGGAGGTGCATGTGTCCTGCTCTCCTCTCCTTTTTGGCCACTTTTCTTCTCCCTTGTAGTTCTTTCCTGCCATTAACTACTAGGGTAGCTAGGGATGAAAGGATAAACCCTGGTATCCCGTGAGAGAATGCCATCCCACCCTCTCTAATACATCCACCTGCTGCCCCAGCCAAGCCCCAAGTCCTACTCCCTAAGGCTCCTACCTGAGCAGCCTCTTGGCCCCAAGGCACCCTCTGAGAAGTGATTAGGAGGCTGTATAAGAGCCTGGTAGTGCCTTGAACCCACGGGAGCAGCTTCAGGTCAAAGATCCAGCTTTGCTCACACATGACCCACTATAAGCACCACCCCATTAATGTTTACCCGGGAGCTAATCTGCCCCCCACTCCCTGGTGAGGACACCACATTTCTGACGTGGTCCTCCAGGCCAGACACCCCTAAGGGACCAAGCTGTCTACCCCCGAGCCCTTCCAGCAAGAAGATCACACTTTCTTGGTTTCAGTGCCTCCTCTTACCTGGAAACTGGACCATCCCTGACAGGTCATCTGTTTGATGACACTGATCCCTTTCCCCATCCTGGAGAAGCCAGGGGACAGATACATTTAACCATGACCACAACTGCACTCAGGGACACATGACCCATACAAAGCCTGACTTCTACCTGTCCTTATGCCACTGGCAAGGCGGAAGGCAAAGGAACCTGGGTTTGATATTCTACGTCCCCAGGTTCCAGCTCTTCTTTTGGTTTTGGCTTTCTCTACATAACTCCAGAACATCTAGAAGAAACGTGGATTTAAGAAAACCAACTCTGAGGTGCCTGAATCCTGAGCTGGCAAATGCCTTACATGGCTTATCTGCTATAGAGCTCTCTGATAAAGAGATGCTTAGCCTTGAACCGTTTACGTGCTCTTCCTTCCTGCTATCTCCCTGTCCATTGTTCACCTTCCCAAGGGCATCATCCACTTTTCTAAAAGGAAAATGAGAGCAGAGTGGGCAAACCAGGGTTAGCTTCTGTTTCTAGAGTCCATGCTGGGGCAAAGGGAGGATAAAGATACTGGAGAGTGAGTGCAGGATTATTCTGAGTTAAGAATGAGTCAGGGTCTAATGCAATCTCAATAGACTTTGGATAGAAAATGCTATCTGCCTCCAGAAATAGAATGAAGATTGACTGTAAATCAACACCTGCTATGTTCACTTCTTTTTTGTTTTTTTTTTCCTTTCCCATGGTTTTCCCCTTTTGTTCTGATTTTTCTCTCCAACATAATTCATAAAACAACATATATTAAAAATTAACTAATTTTATAAAAAGAATGAGTCAGGGTTTGGATAAGGAAAAGGTAGAGGAAAAGAAAATCGAGTTAAATATCTGTTTCCGGAATGGGGGCAAGACTAGGTTTAACAAGTCATCAACGGAGTCAATATTAGATTTAGAGTGAGGTCTTGTCGAACCATGGTTAGAATGAAATCCTTGGAGAAGGAATGGGACGGTCTCTAATATCCCAAGTATTTTTTTTGATTCTGTACTTAACTTTGGTCCCAAACTGAGCCTTGAGATCAGCCACTGACTGATTTGGAACCCTGACTGTAGACTGAGCTCTTACCCTAGTTACAAACAGAATTCTGACTAAGACTGGCTGTGGGCCTTGTTATAGACCCCCCCCCTTGTGCTCTTGGGGCACTATCTCTGGTGCTCCCTTTTCTAGAGACCAGCCCCTCCCAGATGAGTCCCCCATCTGGGGCAGCAGGATCAATGGCTAAGCACCCCCCATGCCAGGGTCAGGTTTAGACGTACTCCCCAGGGGGCCAACCTGTGGGGAGTCCCCATTCTCTGCATGTTCCCTGTGGGCATATGAGACTTTGGACTTGGTGGGTGAGGCAGATCTGTGTCCCTCTTGGGTCAGCACATTCCCTTGGATGCCTTCCCCTCCCCTCCACAACCAAGCAGCTTAGGGCATCATCTTGGGACCTAGGTTCAAAGAAAACTGCCAAAAGAGAGGGAGCACTATCCCCTTCTGGACAATACAGGAATTGACTAAAAGTCCTACTTGGGATCAGCACCCCGAATCACTTTCTGAGAAGCCCCAGTGTCTGAGGATCATTTAGGAATCAGGGTCCAAGGGGTCAGTGTCTATAGTTCAAGGTGATATTCCAGGCCTGGGATGGGAGAGCAGCTTCTGACCTGAAGGGGTCATTCATGGCTTTCCCCTATCTTGTTCCCTGCATGAGGGGAAAAGAGCTCTGATAGGTGACCCTGGGGCCAGAAGGATCCTCAGTCAGTTAGAGACAAACTTTGTGACTTCAGGAAAATATGCAGATGGGGGACAGAGACCAGAGCAGATAGTCACACTTTAGTAAAAAAACAAAACAAGACAAAAAAATCCCAGCAGAACAAATGGTTGTAAACACAGCCTCTGTGCAGTATACCAAACTATAGGGGTCTCAGTCCTGGTCCTAGATACCCCTCCCTGATGATCTGGAAATGGCCTCTCCTGGGGCACAAGCCAATATAGCCTTTAATATAGGTAGTATGGGGTTTGAGTTCGGGCTTCCCGCTCCAGAGTTCTATCTCTTCCAGGGACTTCAGTTCCAGGGTCTGCGTTTCCTCGGGAGCCATTATGGGTTCTGGCAGCCAGAGGCCCTTTGCCACCTTGGGGAACCAGAACCCTCCAAGCAAACCCAACTCAGGATCCTAGTAGGGAGCCCAGGAAGGTGAGTCATCATTGAGAAGTGAGTAGCAACTGGCATGGAGTTGGGGCCCAGAGAGAAGGGCAAGGGACCGGCGATGAGCTGTGCCACAGGATGTAACCAGGGCCCAGACGGAGAAGAGGGACCTGGGCTTCCAGGGAAGACTGCCTGGGTCCTGTGGTGAGCGGCTGCTTCGTGGCAGGATTCGGTTGGTGGCTAGGCACCTCATGTCCAGGACTTAGACTTCAGGGGTGCCCTCAGGCTCACAGCCTAGGCAACAGCCCCAGCAGCAGCCCTGCCGGGGGAAGCTAGGCTGCGGGCCCAGGGCTGGACAAGGGCTGGCGGGCTGCTGGGTGATGGCCGAGCCGGGCTTGGGGGGACTGCCTTTGTGGGAAGTGGGGGGCCAGGGCTCTCCCCGCGGGGGCTCTCGCTCTGCCTTCACAGCCAGGAAGGCTGCCAGATCGAGGTCCAGCATGGCCACGCCGCCTCGTGGGGTGGGCGTGCTCTGGCGGCACTGGGGGCAGGGGATCCATCGCTGTTCATGGGCTGGCGTGTCTAGTCTCCGCACACAGGCCTGGCAGAAAGTGTGGCCGCAGTAGAGACGGCGTGGCAGGCGGCCCGCCAGGTCGTAGGAGGAATAGCAGATGATGCAGTCATTCCGGCGGACCCCCACTTCTGAAGGCTTCTCCTTGGCAGGAAGGGCCTCACTTTCCACGGCTCCCTCTCTGGGCAACATTCTGTGGAGAGAAAGAAGGACCAAGGCTGGGGACCCGGGCTCGCTCAGCCAGGTACCTTGTTTTCCATCAAGGTGTGGTGCAAATCTTGACTTCATCAGACCCCCTCTGTCCTGGAACATTCCTTTATCCCAACCTTACTTAACAATCCATGTCTTTGTTCTAGCTCTGCTTTCAGGGGATACACATGGGTACAGACAACGGAGACATGGAGTCAGAAAGACTAGTATAAAAGAAACCACCATATAAAAATTTTATATAGCATCTTCTGGTTTGCAAAGCATTTTACAAACATTTTATCCTTGTCACAACCTTACACAGGAAGCACTACAAATAATACTCCCATCTTACAGATGAAAAAATTGGTTCTGACAGAAGTTAAATGACTTATTTGCCTATGATCAAACTATCTATCAAGTCTGAGACAGAATATGAAGACAGATATTCCTAATTCCCAAGTCTGGTATTCTAACTGTAGTGAATGACTGGATGGCTAGATGAATGAATGAAAAAAGCCTCTGTTAGACACTTACTGGGGACACAAAAAGAGAAGCAAGACAGTCATTGTTCTAACAGAATTTACATTCTAATAGTGGGAGACAACACACACACAGGAGGATTCAGCAGCAAGTCAGATAGTCCTTGGGATGCAATGGTAAAACAGATGGCAATGGGCCTTCATTAATGATATTTCTGTTGATAACCCTCCCCCCCCCACAACATATCCATTTCTGCTGTTGATCCATTTGACAGGGTTTAGGACCATGCAACGCATCTGGAAAACAATAGGGCGTGAGCATTGGACCTGTTATCAGAGGATGTGGGTTTGAATACCAGCTCTGACACCCTTGATGTGCCCCTGGCCTTCTAACACTTCTAACACTTGATCCCATGATCATACATGCACAGAACATGCACACACATACACACACACAGAGGCACAGCAACTAAAACACACAGAGCTTAGATGAGGAACCATAAACATTTTATTTTCAAATCGTATAGGGACAAAGAAAGTTATCCACTCCTCCCTTTTCAGTCTTGGAAGAGTGAGGAGTGAAAAATTCAGGAATAGCCAAAATGGGGGTCAGAGACCTGGGGAAGAGTTTGGAGAGGGAATAGTTATAGGACTCCCAAAAAAGATGTTTTAAAGGTACTTTGTTGGAGTACAGGAAGGGTAGGAAAAATGGAATGAAGGATTATATGAACAGAGACATCCTCCTGGTTGGTCCTTAAGGGACTATAGTCCTAGTGATCACCTCACTTCCTGTCCTCAGGAGAATTTATCACACGTTGAGAATAGCTAGGTTCAAAAATTTTTGCTGAGTTGAGATCTCCATTGGACATTTTGGGAGGTGACTGATCTGCCATATGTTTTTTGAACATTCTACCTCCTTTCCCACTAAACCAGACTTTTAGGTCTCCAGGTCAAATTGATAAAATCAACACATCTTTAAAAAACCCCAATTTCTGTTAATTTTTGTGTTAAGGCCAATGGGAGGCACCAAAAACACAGTCCCTGCCTTTTGACATTCAGTCTGGTTAGAGAAATAATAACCTTCTCAGGTATAGTATCATTCACTGATGATCTTTGACCTATCAAAGAATCCCTATAGAGACCCTTTCTCACCTTTGGCAAAATCCCCACCCTTCACCCTGACATTCACTTTAGAGACCCCCTAGACTCTGAAAGTGACTCCCCCAAATGCTGAACTAACATTAAATCTCAGGAATCTGTCTTCCCCTGGCCCCTTCCTCTCCCCTGTTCAGACCCCCAGAACCTTGTGGGAAATCAACAAGAGAATCTGAGGCAGGATGACTGGCATTTAACATCCAGCGGAGAACCTAGTTCCTTTCTCCTTTCGCCCCTCTCCTTTCCCTCATGGTTCTTTGCCGGGCCCATGACAGGCAGTATAGCCACCACCTGCACTCTCTCACTAGGTGCAGGGACCCCCAGTGGTCCCATTCCACTCCTCTCACTGTGGTTGGTGTCTGGGCCACAGTGTGGAGACAAGTAGGACTGCACTTTCCTTCTGCTCCCTCACTGCCTTTGTTCCATGGCACACAGAGCATGTACCATGTTCCATGAAGATCCGTGAGCCTTGCCTGATGTGGGATATGGTAGTGGTATCCTGAGGTGGAGGCAGTCAGTGGCCTGGACAACGATGGCCTGACATTGTCCGGAAGTCTCTATCTATCTGCTCTGGAGGCCCTTGTACCCCAAAGTTTTCCTAGTCACTTTGCCCCAGGCATCAGAACTGCTAGTTATAGCCTGATACAACAAGCTTCCTCCTCCAAGAAGCTCCTCCTAGGCCCAAACTAAAGAATCTACCTTTGTCTTATGCTTCCTGGATCTCAAGAGTCAAGAACTTTACAAATCAAAGGCTTATCTCCTGCCTGGCCCACTCTTCTCCCGTGGCCTTCAGATCACTTTTAGTGGCTTTCCTTGGGGTCCTGGGACTTTGTCTATCGCCTTCGGCCAGTGCCTGAAGGACTCGATCTTCCAGCTCCTTAGTCTCCTTTGTCTCAGCTGTCGGGACTTGAGCCTCAGGCCTGTGGATTTTGCCCAAGAGAGCATGTCTGAGGGAAGATTTGTCTCTCTGGCTCTGGTGGCTTCATCTCCAGCTGAGGCTTGGGGTCTCTGGTCCCTGAAGCCATCTCCTTGCATTGGGGTTTGCCTGCAAGGGAGCTGGGGCAGAGGAGATTTATCTATCTGGCAATCTACCCATGTCCATTTGAGAGACAAACTTTTTGGATCAGCCATTACTTTGGTCTATTCACTGAATTCCCAGAAGTTCAGTTCTCTAGCCCTGGGTGTTTACAAAGCTGACCAGGGATCAGGGAATAGAGCTAGAAGTCATTCCACATCAATCTTTTCCCCATCCCTCTACCCCAGGACCAAACCCGATAGCATTGCTGTAGTACCAGATCATTCCTGACTGCAGGCCCAACTTCCGAATCTCCCTGCTTCTTCCTTCTTCTCTCCCTCTCCTACTGCTTCTCTCCCAGACACCTGCTCCCAGCTCTTTCCCCCTCTCCCTCCCAGCTTTCTCTGTCCCCCTGCCCCAGTCCTCCTGCCAGCTCTTACCTGCTCCCTGATCACAGGTCTGGATCTGGTGCTTCTGCATGTGTCTGCCCCCAGGGCCAGATCCCAGGGAGTCTGATGGGTACTCAAGGTGCTCAGGGCTCCCCCTCCCCCAGTGGGGGCTCACATTACCACCCAGGAGCTCAGGATGAGCCAGCTCCGCTTTCAGTCACAAAAGCCCTGCAATGAGATCTCCCACCACAGCTTCCAGACACATGGCCTTGTGAGAGATAAGGAGCCTTAGGGCCCTCTGCTCGCCCACCTCTGCTTGGTCCCCCCAACAAGGAAAAACAACCAACCGAACTTCCATTTATCACTCCACGAAGTAGGGGTGGGGGAAGCTTGTGAACTGCAGGGTTGTAATGGGCAAGACACCAGAACAGACATAAGTTGGATGTGGAGCATGAGGAAGGATCATGGAGGACCATGTTAAAAGCTGAATCTGACCTGGACATATCCCCTTAATGTATGGACATGGTCAGGGAGTGATTAATAATAATAGTAGTAGCTAATATTTACACATCGTTTTCTTCACAACAGCTGCATGAAGTGACTGGGACAGACATTGTACCCATTTCACAGATGAGGAAACAGGCTCAGAAAGATTAAAGTCACTTCCTTATGATCACATAACCAATGTTAGAGATAGAACTTGAATCTAATTCTGAGTCTTAGCAATACCCAGCACAGCTTCTTGGCCTGTGACCATGAGTCGGTTCTGAATGGGCCCCGGCCCCTGAACTTGGCCATTACTTTCTCATATCATATACGGTGCTCGCGTTCCAGGAGCAGCTGGCATAGGAGTAGGGACAGGTTCAATTTAACTCAAGTTTCTGTAGTGGGAACAGAAGAGTTGCTTTGAGCCAACTTTGCTCTGAATCTGGCAGAAAGTGAAGGGGGAGGGTGCAGCCTCCCCTTCCTTGTCTCCCCCCACCAATTTCTCTCCCTCGGCCCGCCCCCAAAACTCTCCCCAAACTGGTCTGACTAGTTCTTGTGGCTCAGTCAGGGTGGGGCTGCTACTGTGCCAGGTTGGGCTTGGGGGGGGGAGGTGGAGGGTGAGGAGGGAGTTCCTGCCTAGGAAGGTGGTTAAATGGGTCGTGGGCAGCCGGGCGAAGCAGGCGGGAAAGGGGCACCCATGGTGCCGGCGCATATAGGGGCACAAACGGGCAGTACTTTGCTGATAGCGTTGGCGAGTCTCTGCTGGGCTCCTCACGCTTGGGTCATACGCATTGAGTCCTCACACATACCGGCCACCTCTGGGCAGGGATTGCTTCCTGAGGGCTGCTAGATGTGGAGAGACCAGTCCATCCTGCGTGTCCTGTCGGACTCATTGTTCTCAAATCTTACTTCCACCGTGTTCCTACTCAAGAAATGTAAGCGGTTGCTTATGCTGCTCACAGGACAAAGTCCAAACTCCCGGGTCTGGCATTCAAGGCCTTTTATGATCTGGCTCCAAACTCAGCCTCATCTCTCCGTGTTGCCCTAATATACCCTGTATTCCTAAACAGTGGAAAGAGGTCCTGGAGCCAAGACCTGAGTTCAAATCCAGCTTCAACAGCGACTAGCTGTGTCACCCTGAGCAAACATAACCTGTTTGCCTCATCTGTAAAATGGGAATAATAATAAATTCCTTCCCAGCATTGCTGTGAGGATTAAATGAGATAATGATTATAAAACACTTAACACAGTGCCTGGCACATAGCTGTTGTTCAGTCATATCAGACTCATGACCCCGTTGGTATACCAGTACACACAGTGCACCAATGGTTTTCTTGGCAGAGATACTGGAGTGGTTTGCCATTTCCTTCTCCAGCTCATTTTATAGATGAGGAAACTGAGGCAAACAGGATGAAGTGGCTTGCCCAGGGTCATATAGACAGTAAACATCTAAGACAGACTTTGAACTCAGGTCTTCCTGACTTTAGACCCAGCACTTTTTCTACTGAGGCATCAAGCTGCCTTCTGGTACATATTAAGTGCTCCATAAATGTTAACTATTGATGATAAGATATTACTGGCCCCTCTCTCCTTTTCTCCATCTGTTCACTTTCCTCTCTCCCTCTGCCTTTTCCCCTTTAAGATGCAGTTCAAGACCCACCACCATGCAGGAGCCAGGGGAATTTCATGATTCCTTTCCTCCCCTGACACTCACTGTAATCTGTTCAAAATTCAATCCTAAACTGTCCTAGTAATGTTTCACATGAGGGACCTCTCAGAAGAACCATAATCTCCTGCATCTCTCCATGTTTCTGAGTAGTGACAACATTTGTAACAACCCCACAGGGGTGATTTGGTAATTCTTCTATTGGGGGGAATGGATGCACTAGGAATACTTTCCCTAAGAAAAATACTGAATTTGAAATTTTAAAAATCTGGGTTATTTTTAATTTGTTTAGTTTTTATTTCTTGTGGTTTTTTTTCCCCTTTTGGTTTAATTTTCTTGAACAATGTGACGAATGTGAAAATGTTTAAAGGGATTGTGCATATTTAATCTATGTTGGATTGCTTGCTGTATTGGGAGGAGGGAGGAAGGAAAGGAGAAAGAAAAATTTGGAGGATAAAGTTTTTCAGGAATGGATGCTAAAGGTTATCTCTTCATGTGTTTGTTTTCTGTTTTTTTCTTTGTTTGTTTGTTTTGCTGAGGCATTTGAGGTTAAGTGACTTGCCCAGGGTCACACAGCTAGAAAGTGTTAAGTGTCTGAGGTCAAATTTGAACCCAGGTGCTCCTGACTTCAGAATTGTTGTTCTATCCACTGCGCCACCTAGCTGCCCCTTCTACATGTGTTTGGAAAGATAAAATACTATTGAGAAAAAAAAAAATCTGGGTTCTGCCATAAACATTTCATTTCACTTTTTTCAGGCCTCAGGTTCTCTGTCTGTAAAATGAAGATTCAATTAGATGTTCTCTAAGGTTTCTTTCAACCTTTCAAAGTGGGTCCTAGGCCCACTCTGGTAAGGAATGGAAGGAATGAGGGTGGGAACTAGAGGGCCTGAAGCCGGGCCTGATAATAATAGGTGGGGCAAGGACATGCTGGAGAGTAGGTGGGACCACTTAACTGTAGGGTCAGAGGAAAGCAAGGTTTCGGTGGAAACTGAGAAATCCTTCCCCACCCAAGCTGAGGATTTACAAGATGAATCACTGACCTAGCCAGGTGCTACTCTGGCTTCTGTACCTTCAGTCCTTCAACCTTTGCTCACTAATTCCTGTTCTTCCTCACCACTAGGAAACCTCAAAACTTCATAACCTTAATGTGAAATCTTCTTTCCAAAACTCAGCTCCCTCAAAAGGTCTTCCAAGACTGACCTATGTTCTGGGGGGACTGAGGCTTCTGGTCTGTACTGTCTTATTTGTCCCTTGTGAGTCTGTCCCTCCATGCAAGTGTTCTTCGTCCACATTCATATGTCAGATTTTAGACACTGACCCACTACTTCTTCATGATAGATGGGTGGTAGGGTGCTTAGTTTTGTGTAAGCACCACTCCCTCTTCATTACTGAGACCAAGGCTGAGAGACAGGTCATGAGGTTTGGCCAAAGGTAGTATAATCACAGGGGTCAGGGCAAAGACCTGGGGAGAAGGGGAGATGGATATGGATAGGGTCCCTCCTCAAAGCATCTACTACCCAGGCAGCTATAGTAGAGAAGTGGTGGCTGAGAGCTGTGGGGGGCCTGAATTGCTGCCTCAAGACCTGAGGCAGAATATTGGTCATCTACTCAGTCTGCCTCTAGATTAAGGCTGGTCTAGCCCTAGGCAAAGGGGAAACAAGGCTAAAGGGTAGGCACAGGGGAATGTGATTGTGTGGTGGAGAATGAGGGATTTAGAATCAGGAAAAAGGGGTTTGATTTTCAGCTCAGATACTAACAATGTGGGCTAGTCACAATGCCTCAAAATGTCAGTTTTCTTATCTTTAAAATGAAAATAATATTTGTTTTACTTTACAGGGTTGTAATGCGACAAGCCCATTGCAAGCTTTAAAATGCTATGCAAATGTGAGCTATATTTCTCAAACCCAAGAATCCCTTCCTCTCCGGCCATAGACCCAATTCTTACAAGTTTCTAAGCTTCAAGTAAACCTTTCCAGACCCTAGATCCCAAACCCAGCCCTTCCAAGCTTTATATGGTCTCTGGATAATCACAGCAAAGCAGTGCTGAAGACAGAGCTGAACAAATTATTTAGGTTTATTGTCAAGGGAACAACAGGGGTAACTGCTGAAGTGAGAAGTACATTGGTTGGTCATTGATGTAACTGCCTTAATCCCAAGGGAGGTGGGGTATGAGTTGATTGGACTCAAGTTGAGCCATGTGAGGACAGGAATCATTCCCATTGAACCTCATCACTGGTTCAGGATTCTAATGGGTAAATAGTGGGTGGTAATGGGTATCATCAGAGCTGATGGCTTGCTCTAGACCTGTGAGGCTTTCAATACGCACAGGGTTAGGCTGCCATAATTCTGAAGAGAGATTTGAATATTTTCCTCCATTTTAGGTAGAAATCTTTCCTCTCCTAATCTTGTTTTCTAATTCCCTAACATCCCTCTCCAACAAACTCCTCACAATAAATCTCCCACTCTTGGACTCATATCAAAATATTATAACAATGTACTAATGTGTAGGTATCACATTTTAGACAGGGTATTAACAAGTTGGAGGAGGCAGCCTGGCCTAGAAACCATGATACACTATGAACAGCCCAAGTAATGAGATATGTTTACCACGGAGAAGACATGACAGATGCTTTCAAATATCTGAAGAGTTGTGATGAGGAAGAGGGATTTACTTGGTTTTTTTACTTGGTCCAAAGGATAGAATTAAAATCAATGCATGGAATTTATAGCAAGATATATGTCCATTCAATATAAGGGAAAACTTTTGAAAAAGCAGTCTCAGTTAAAGGCAGAATGGGCTCCTGTAGCAGGTAGTGAGCTTCTGCCCACTGGCAATTTTTGAGTAGTGATTATATATCCATTTATCAAGGATATCACAGGATCCTGTTCAGGTACAAGTTGGACTCTATGATCTTTTTGGTTCATTTGAGTTCAGAAATTCTGCGATTCCTGGGCTCCTGATTCTGCCCAGGCCTCTATTCTGTCATGATTGATGACTTGGGAAGGAAGATAGGAAGATTTCAAATGCATTCAGTCCTAATGATTTTGGCCTCTGTCCTGAGCTCCAGTTCCTTTGGCCAGAGGTGACTCGATGCCATCCAAGAGGGAGCCACCCAGAGGGATATGTGCCTCCTTATGCTCAAATGACAGCAAACCAGCTGCATCACGGCCGAGGGCTCCTTCGGTGTTCCTCTGGAGTAGGTGTTCAGAGCTAGGAGACTACACAGCAACACCGGTGGCAACGGCAGCAGCGGGGGCAGCGGCAACACTGGCAACAGGGGCAGCAGCAGCAGTGGTGGGCGATGTCGTCCCCTCGCCGTATGGGTGGGACTGTCGTGTAAGCTGGCTCTGTGGTCCCTGCTGTCTGCTGTGGGCCGGAGTAAGGATTCCCTGGCTGTTGCCAAGGCGCTTGGGTCTGAGTTTGAGACCCTCCTTTGGCTTCTTCCTGGGTCCACCCACCCCCTGGCAGGGAGTAAGCGGGTGCAGGGCTAGGCCTGGCCCCAGGATATGCAGTGTCCTGGCTTTGTTCCAGCTGCTGCTCTAGATCTGGGCGAAGGTGGGCTCGGGGGATGTTAATGCTGGTGTATGGGTTCTTCACCACAGATTCAAGGGGGTCCATGGAGCTGCTGGGAATTGGCAGGGAAGGAGGGAGGGAGGAAGGGAGGAGTTTGATCTGCCCCTGCTGAGGAAGGACACAAATATTTACCCAGTATAGAGGGGGGGGGGGGGAGGGGGGGAAGGGCAGCCAGACCAAAGCTTCTCAGTGCTCCGGACAGATCTAAAAGGATCCAAATTGCTCACCAAGCGGTCCCAGCCCCAACCACAGACTTAGCTCTTCCAGTAGAACCATTCAGTTTTGTAAGACAGATCATGTAAGAATCTGAGTATACAAGTGAATGCATGTAACCATGTATGTGATTGTAATATGAACATATGTTAAATTTGGACAACATAAGTGTGAGAGTGTGATAGCTTGTGTGACAGAATAGGATATGTGAGTATGGCAGTATGCAAATGCAAATGTGACAATATAAGAATTAGAAAATATATGAAGAATGTTCCCCAAAACTTCAAGCTTTGCTCTACTTCTATGGAACAAGGTTCCATAGGAAAGTCAGAGATGAGAGCTAGGAATCTGGGGAATGGATCAACTAAAAATGGGATGAAATCCTGCACGGACAGTCGGCGAACTGAGCATCTGGTTCCTCACTAGAGATCCTCAGTTCCCCCTCCTTTCCTGCACCCCAGGCAGGTGGGGTCTATACAGAGAGGAGTTTCCAGCTGCCAAAGTAAAGTTCATTCTTGACCTGAAATTTCCTTCAGTCCCCAAGTCCCGATGTCCCCATATCCTCAGCCACTCACCCGGGGCAGAAATGTTCTAGAGAGAAAACATAGCCACCCGCTTCCCAGAGCTTAGCAACCCCAGGGATGCCCCGAGCACCTGGCCTGCGTCCCAGGGAGGGCAAACATAGCCGAGCTAATGAACCTACCTTCTGTTGAAACAGGCAAGTGTTTGGTGTTGGTCCTGTCCCGTGTGACACTCTGGGACCAGGATAGCTGTCTGCTGAGCTGAACTCCTCGGGCCTCCTCCTTTTTCCTCTGGGGGAGGGCGGGGGAGGTCCTGGGAGGGGTTGGCCCAGGGTGGAGCTGAGGAAGCCCAGTGGGTGCAGGAATCTTAGGAAGAGTTGGGGGGCTCAGAGGGGGTTCAGAATACCAGCTCCAAGAGAGATCCTTTTCCTCTTCGGTTTTGCCAACCCTGACTCCCAGCTGTCCTTTAGGGATCAGGAGCGTCTCCCTATGCCAGTGCCTGGTAAAGTGGGCTCAGCTCCAAAGGGGTTTCCTGCCTTCAAGTCCTAGGTCTCTGCTGACCCGCAGCGCTGGCTCACTTCTGTGGCATCCCCAGCCCCTCCCAGAATGCCATTCTCTGTCAGTCCCTGACCCTGGAGCCCACCCAGGTAACTCCTCTAGGTGGAGGAGACAAATGAATGAGGCTTAGCCAGCTAGACAAGGATGGGAGAGGCTCTCTAGGGAGGAGAGCCGGAAGGAGAAGAATGGAGGGGGAGAAGGGAAAGAAGGGAAGGGATCAAACACAAGGAAATAAGGACCTTCCTTAGGAATTACAGGGCAAAGCCTCTAGCCAGGAAGCCTGATTCAGGATAGACATAGACTTCTGGAACCCTCGGCAAGTTTTTCTCTCCAGGTCTTCCCTCTTGGTTTGGAGGAAGACAAGATGTCACTAGGAAATCCATCCAGTTTAAATAGGGAGGATCCCCACAGACTAGACATTCCAAGCAGACCAGTTCTCTAGTAAGAGGAGTCATCTCCAGGAAATGTCTGGGTCAGGGGGATTAGCCCCAAGGTTGGTCTTAGGGTCAAGAGAACAGGCCCAAAGGCGTGGGGGAGGAGGAAGGTGCAGCCCCGAGGTGGGAGGAGTCAACTTCAGGTCAGTCAGGGTCAGAGGGAACAGCCCTTTCGGATTAGGGACTAACTAGTCCCTTTAAACTCCGTAAAGTCCGTTTAAGCTCCAAATTCAAGTCTTCCTCAGGAGGTGAGGGAGAAGGAAATGGGGAAAAATCACTGCGAAGGTTGAGGGTCAGGCCAGAGGGGCAGCCCCAGAATCAGATCGGGAGGGAATCTGTCCAATGCTTAGCAACGATATTTAGGGACGGAGAAGAAAGGACAGCCCTAGGCTGGTTTGTCCTGGAGCAAAAGGGTGCGTTGGAGCCCGTTTGGGGCTTCAAGACTGGGGCAGCCTAAAATTAAATTTCAGTTTGGGGATTTACACTAAAGAATTCGGCCAGGAGGAGGAAGATCTCCTAGTCGATGGGAGACACACACCGAAAATGTTCCCAGCTTCACTCCGCCCCCAAGGGGTAAACGCCAGTCTTGCATCCCCTCAGAACAGGTACTCTCTGCCCCCAGTCTCTTTGTGCGCTTGCGCAGGAAGAGCCGCGTGAACCGCGCCAGAAAGTCGCAGGGACTAAGACTTCATTCCCCAGCTGCCTCCGCGCATGCAGACTCGCTTTCCCAGAAGCCATTCTATCAAGGACACACTTCCCTTTTGCCCTCGCCCTCTTTCCAGTTCTCCCTGGTCCATCCTATGGATGCTTCCAGCTCTTCCATGACCTGAGAAAAAAATTGCTAGAAGTGTGGAAGATTCGGGGCCTATTTCGTAACGAAAGGGGCGGGGATTACGGGGAAAGGGGGGGCAGGAAGGCAGGGCCAATCCTTGATCTCCGAGCGGGAGGGGCCCGCGCCTACCTAAGGCCTCTAGGCAAGCGGGGGCGGGTTCTGCTTGCTTCTGTCGTACCTTGGCACGGTTACTGTGGGTGGGGTTTGGATTTCTGGAGATCTGCTGCGTGGGAGAAGCAAGTAGACGGGGGTCAACCTTTACAGACCCCTTAAAGGTTATTCAAGTGTGGCTTCTTAATGAGACTGAGGAGGAAATCAGTATCCAGAGGGGCCTTTCTTTGGGGTCCTTTTGACTCTCTTAAAAATCTCTCCCATCATGGAAGTCTTACTAGAGGCTTAGGAATGAATGAATAAAAACAGCAGTTATTTTAAGCTCCTTTACGTGTCGGGTGCTGTACTGTGCCTTGGAGGCGGGAGGGAGGGGAGAATAATAGACATAGCAGAAGCTTTCATGCTCTGTATGTCTTGCACCTTTCATCTATTCTAGGAATGAAATTTCAGCCTTGTTGAGGTCTAACATCTGGCCAGAACGGCCAGCCCGTCAAGGGGAATAGAGGACATTTTTGTTGTACAATTTACTCAAATCTCTGGGGCCCTTATCTCATTTTGTCATCCTGAATTTACTCTCTCTTTACCCCAGCCCTCTCCTATAACTAATCTTGCCACAGCCTTTCTGTTTCACCTTTGCAATATCTCTCTAAGTCCCCTTCTGCAGCTAGGTGGCATGGTAGCTAAAGCTGGGCCCGAGTCAGATAGATCTGAATTCAAATCCACCCCCGGGCAAGTCACTTCACGCTGGCTGACTCAGTTTCCTCACCTGTAAAATGAGCTAGAGAAGGAAATGGCAAACCACTACCAAGAAAACCCTAAATAGGGTCAGGGTCAGACATGACTAAACAACAAGCTCACTTCTCTGATGCTGCAGGGTGCAGCTTCTAATCAGCTGGTCTACCTGCCTCTAAACTGTCCAGTGTGGAACAGTATTAACAGACTGAGGAAGAAAAAGCAAAAGGGGGTTTAGTACAGTCTTATGAGAAAAGGCATCTCCCAGCTGACAAAGTGTTTATCAGTAAATGGAGTGCAAAGTTAAAACTGCAAAACACAAGATTTAAATACCTTGATGTAGAAGCCCCCACTCGGATAACATTCTGTGTGGAATTCTAATCCAGAAACAAATAGAAATTTCCTTTAAAAGAGATTTAAATGCTAATTAATAAAAGGTGGTGGGAAACAGGACACCTGCAAGTTTTTAAGCTGTAGCTCTATGTATTATTATTAAGTCTCAAGTCACAAGTAAGGTATAGTTTAAGGCTATATTTCCATGAGAGTATCTTCATCCAGTTAATTCCACACAGTCTTTTCCCCTAAAATATAGATCTGAAAATGTTACCTACCTATTCAGTAAACTCCAGTGGCCGTAGACATGAAATACAAAAATCTTCTGTTTGGCATTTCATAACTTACCCCCCTCCCTTTCTATTTTTAAGTTTTACTCCTTGAAATTCAGTCTTTGATTTAGAGACCCTGGTCTCCTTACAATTCTGCAAATAAGAGGTTCCTCTCCTGACTTGGGGCTTTTTCTCTGGTTGTACCACATGCCTAGAATGTTCTTCCTCCCTTTCGTTCCTGGGTACCTCAAGTTCTATCTAAAATCCCTTTTTCTGAAGAAGCCTTTTCCAACTTCCTTTAAATTCTAGTGCACATAGAAAGGCTCCACATATTGTTGACTGACAATTAACTGTACCAGATCCTGAGTAGGTTAAGAACCTGGGGAGTTTAGGTCTCTCCAAAGGAGAATCCTTCAAGACTATCCCTGCCCCTCCTCATTACAGTATCTCCTGCCAGCCTAAAAAGAGAACAGGACATATAGAGCAAGTAGTAGTTCTCTTTCTGTCTGTTTCTCTCTGTGTATATATTTATAAAATCTCAGTGAGACTGGCTAGATAGCTAATGAGTGCCAGAGGCAGGGACACAGGTGTATCCCCATTCCCATATTCACATTTTTGTCCCCTACATACTCAGCATATCTAACCTCTCCCCCCTTTCCCCGCCAAAAAAAAAGCCCAATAATCCAGATGGCCCTGTCTTGCCCTAAGCTTTAGACTTAACAAAAAACAATAAACATTTGTCAAACATCTGTGTAGTACTGAACTCTGTGCCAGATTGCTGGGGGAAACAGTTTGGGTGACACAATCCCTATCCTCAAGGAGTTTATAGTATAAAATGGAAGTGAAATACCAACACAATTATAATAAATAATGTTACATGGTACATAGAAAATTTACAAAATTATTTGTTGCATGAGGTCTGAGGGGGAAGATCTCAGACAAGAAAGGTAAAGTGGCATTAGGAACATAATTTTTAGGGAGAAGTGAAGCAATATGGATTCACTAAAGATTTTTGAGCATTGGAGTATAACATCACCAGATCTATGATTAAGATACATTTTCTACCAATTTTTTCTGTATAAAGAATGTTTTGGATTGAGAAGAGAGAAGAGGTCAAAAGACCTAGTAGAAAGCTGTTTCAGTATTCTCAGATAGTGGTGGTAAGCGCTGAAACTGGAGAGATGGCAGAATAAGAAGTGGAGGTATGTGACACAGGTGTATGGAAGCCACTTTTAAAGGATTGAAAGATCCAATTGTTAAATTTCAGTGTAAACATTTATACATTTTTGTTTTGTTGATTATGTAAATTTAAGAAAATGATGGAAAAATGTTAATAATGAAGATTAAACCTGAAAGTTTAGTATACCTTAAATTTTTTTTTAGAGAGCCAATTTTAAAAAATTTATCAGCACACACCTGAAAGGAGAGAAAGAATCCAAATATACAAATATATTCATTGCAATATTTAAGCATTTTTTATTATGGCAAAAGAAATAGAAACTGAGGGGATGTCCAGTCAACTGGGGAATAGCTAAACAAATTATAGTTTATGAATATAATGGAATATTCATGTACTTTAAAAAATAATGAAAATGATAGATTCAGAGAAACTTAAGAAACTATGTATGAACTAATGCATAGTGAATCAAACAGATCCAAGGGAATACTTTATTTAATGACTACAACATTTGTAAAGAAAAACAACTTTGAAATATTTATGAAATCTGATCATTCAGTAACCAACCATGGTTGCAGAGGACTAAGGATGAAAAATGCTTCTTTTTGACAAAAAAGTAATGGATCAGAGATGAAAAATTAGACATGTTTCCAGGCATGACCAATATGTAGGTCTTTTTTGTGACTATACTAATTTGGTATAAGAGAAATTTTAGTTTTTATTAAAATGGTGGTGGAAGGCAACATTATAGTGATAGCCCTGCAGAAATAAAGGAAAAGAAAGAAAAAAGGAAATGAGAGAGGGGGAAAAAAAATGTCAATGAAATATTTAAAATATGCAGAAGGAAACAGAAGGCACTTTAGAAAGAAACAGATTATTTTGTGTTTGTCAAGTTTAGAATCTCAGCCCTTGCTGTTGCACACTGTCTTATACTTTTTCCTAATTGACTTTTTCACTTTCCACAGAAATTAATTCAAAGCTTCTTTGTTCTTTTCAAATGACCTTCATCCAAAGGTGTGCTAATGAATATTTAGCAGCTAGGGGGGAAAAAGGAATATACATGAAAGACTTAAATGTACCTTATTAACATTTTCTCCATTGCTTTCTTAAGTAATCAATAAAACTATAAACCAAGCCCTGATTTGTAGTATTTGTTTATTTCTGAGGTGTAAATGCTCAAATTTAGCAAATAGTCCAAACAGTTAAAGCTGGCACACGTTGCCTACATCTTTGTTTTTGTCTCTCTCCCTCTCTCTATAAGGAGATTCCCTCTATTGGGAGCTGTCTTCTGCCTAGTTCTATACTTTAAGTAACCTCAACATCATTTGCTATTCTTTCCTCCTTTCTTTCAGTCTCAGGCCTTTCTTCATGTCAATACCAGTCCCACTACATATATTCTTTCTTGAGTCCATTTCTCATGTCTCTTCTAGCAGCTTGCCCCATAAATTTTTCCCTTTCTATCTTCAATTGTCAAACGTTCTTTATTCACTGGCTCTTTGCTGGTTGTTTACAAACCTGTCCAGATCACCTCCATCCTTCAAAAATCTTCACTTGACCCTACCATCCCTCAAGCTATCATTCTGTATCTCTCTTCTCTTTTACATTCTAATTCCTAATAAAAGATGTTTACACTGATAGAGCTGAAGAAACCCAGAATATATCCAGAAGTATAGATAGAAGAAGATGGTAATGGCCCAACATTATACAGGTACAGGTAGAACCTCAGGAAAAAAAAAAAAAAAAGACTGCCTTTCCTACAAGGACTAAATGAGTACCTGGAAGAAATGCAGCTATAGATACAAAGTAGAATAGCTGGGGAGGAAAAAATGGCAAGGAAAATTAATGCCTTGAATTTCATCTTATTAGATTCATGCTCTAGCCTGTTAAGGTCTTTTTAGTTCCTAACTGTCATCCATCACGTCAGCTAACCCTTCTATCTTTGTGTCATCTGCCAACTTAATAAGCTTGCCATTAGATAGTACACATCTTTCTTTTTCACATGTAAATATACCTCTATTTTTTTTTTATCTCACATAACTTCTCCACCCCTTACAATCTGGTTTCTGAATCCATCACTCAACCAAAATTTCTCTTTTTTTTTTTTTTTTTTTTTTGCCTCCTTTCTTCATAGACTCCTTACCAACAACTTCATAGCCATGTGTATGTCACTGGCTCTTCAATTCTTGAAACACAAACCATGATTAAATAAAACCAATCTACTCTCATATGACCCCCTTTTAGTTACTATCTCTGATCCCTGTAGCTTTCTGGATCAAAATATTTTCTCCCTGGATACCACTGCTCTATGTCTATTATTTTTTCCTTTAGATTATAAGCTCTTTGAGATAGAGCCTATCCTTTTTATTTGTATTTCTAAAAGTTAGTACAGTGCTTGGTACTTATTATGTGCCATACTATGTGCCATGGCACATAGAAAGTGATTAATAAATGCTTTTTCATTCATTCATCTATATCTTCACCTTAAGTCACTGATAAAAATTTTAAACATCACAGGGCCAAGCACAGATTCCTGGGGATCTGCCAAGTTGACATTGACTATTAATGACTCTTCTTTGAGTCCTGTCATTCAACCAGTTTCAAATCCATCCAGTTAAACTATCCTTTAGTATATATTATTCCATCTTTTCCACAAGAAAAGATATTTTAATTTTCTCATCTCACATTCGATTCTCAAACCTTTGTGATCTGGCTTCTATCTCAATCACTCACTCGCTCATTCAATTAACCAGATTGTTGTTGGGAAGCAAAGAAAAATATTCTAGCCCCAATTCTAAGATATTTTGTGATGTAAAAGTGATAAAAATTTATATTCCTTTGGACAGAGCACCCACATATATGTGGTATGATTCCCCCAAGGAGAAGAGGGGGGAGATGAGAAAGAAGAATAGAAAGGAGAGAATGGAGGAGAAGGGAGGAAATTGGCAGCATTGCTCAACTGGAACTGGCCAGTTAGGTCCCAGGTGGGCAGTTAGTTACCATAATAGGGCTTGTAGTTCTTTTCCTACCCCTAAGACCAATCCTTTTCAGTATCCTTTGCAAAATCATCACACATTCCCCCTTGGGAATTGGCATGCATGGGCCATCTCCTTTTCATTCTTTTCTACCTTCTCTCTCTATCGATTTCATCAGTTCCCAAGAATGTAATTCTCTTTTTTAAATTTTTTAAAATAACTTTTTATTGATAGAACCCATGCCAAGGTAATTTTTTACAGCATTATCCCTTGCAAAGAATGTAATTCTCTATGCAGATAATTTTCAGATCTACCTAACCTATCCGTATCTTTCTCCTGGTATTGCTTCCCACCAACTTCCTGGCTGTACATCTCCAACATCATGACCACAGACAACTCAAACTCATTATGTCCAAAATACCCTTACTATCTTTCCTCCCAAACTCACTTTTTACGTCTATATTTCTGTTAAGGCTATTGCCATTATTCCAGTCACCCAGATTCAAAACTTAAGAACTATCAACACCATGTTGTCACACCTATCTAATCAGTTGCTAAATCTTGCTAAATTCTAACCTTTTAACATCTCTCCTAAGCATCCTTTTCTCACTATTTACATCACAACTGCCTCTTTCAGGATCCCATCATTTCTTATTTGGACTATTGGATTATCATCCCAGTTGGTCTCCTAGCATCTAGCCTCTCTCCTCTTCAGTTCATCTCCATATTTTATAATTGCCAAGTTGATATTTTTAAGGTGAATATTTGTCCATGATACTGGTGAAGGTGAGATTAAGGATGCAGAAAGAGAAGGGATGATTGCTGGGTCAAAGTACTGAAGGAGGCTGGAAAAAAGGAGGTCAAGGATTTAGGAAAAAAGGTTAACCATGGTGAAAACTAGAAACATCTCATCTTCTGTAATGAGAAGAAAAGAGGAAAGGGCAAAGATGCTTAGAAGGTTGGAGGTATGAAGGAGAGCTGAAGAAATGAAGTTGGGTGACTGCAACCTACCCAAGGGAGAAAGAGGCTGACATCTGCTGTAATTGTGAACAGTGACAGTATAGTTGGTGGTAAGAGGATAGAAAAATCTGTTGTTATTAGAAATTAATAAAGAGTTGCTAAGAGTAAAACAGGATTGTCAAGCTGTCCCCTGAAATTATGAACCATGAATTTTTTTTTAATTTAATGATTTATTTTGACAAAACATTTTTTGAAGAAATGTCAAGTTACCTACAAAGTACATTCATTGAAAATAATAAGTTCATAATTTTTTTCTTGACAAAATTAAAGATCTATTGAATATGAACAGATAAAATACAGCTTCAATACTTCCTTAGAAGCATTAAATATTGAAGTGCCAAAATATACATAGGTGCTGCAGAATTAGACTTAAGGAAACTAGGGTAAGAACAAAAATACATTTTTTTCCATCTTTGAATATGTTGTCAAACTGCTAACAATACTTTCCCCCCAAACCTAAAATAAAAATACTTGCTTCAGCACTTGTGCAAAAATCTAACATAAGTTGCAATAAGTTCATAATTTTAACAGACAATATGAATGTATTCTTTAGCTTTGATAGTATACATGCCATCAATTTATAGTGGGTGAAATTAACTAAACGATGTAGCAAAAAGAGCTTTTTTTTTTTTAAGTAAAAAAATCTGAATTTGGAATAAAAAAATTCAAATCCTCATTCAGTTATGACCTGTCTGACCTTAAGCAACTCCCTTACCTTCTCAATGCCTCAGTTTCCTTCTCTGTAAAATGAAAGGTTGGATTAGGGCATTGCTAAATAAAATATTTTCCAAAATTAAATCTAGGATCTAATAAATTTCATAAATTTCTCCAAGCACTTTTGCTCTGGCAAAAAGTGGGAGCAAAAAGGCAAAACAAAACAAAATTTAAAAATCAGATGTGGACAGCTATCCAGAAACAGAGAATATCAGGGAGACAAGAAATCCTAGAAGAATAGTTAGTTATACATAGAATCAGAGATTGGGTATGGGAGGCAAATAAAACCAGAAAAGGGATATATAGTGGGAGAATAAGAAAGGTTCAAGAAACTGAAGATTACAAAGATGGAAGAGTATAAATGAGAGCAAGAAAGATAGGACAGAAGGTTGTTCTTGAACAGTGGAATTCCAAGATTAAAATCTTAGAATAGTATAATTCTGAATGCTTATACAGTCTATAGTACATCCTTGTTAGGTGGAGAAAATCTTTGGAATTGAGATTATGGAGAAATTGAGAAATCAGATTCCTGGTGGCATTGTCAACATGAATATTACAATTATTGAGAATGATGATAGAAGATAGGTTGGAGAGAAAGACCATAAGCCAGATGAGAATTCCACGCTTTAGGTTCCACATCCAAGTGATAATATTCCTCTAAGAAGTAAGGCCTCCTGGGATAGAGATGAGGTGGAGCCTTGTACTTGAGGCAAGGAATGAAATTATGACCACTGACAGAATGGTGAAGGTAGAAGCAGTTGTATGGAGGCTGGTAGGACTTTTAAAACTAGAAAAAGCTGAGGGGCAGCTAGATGGTGCAGTGGATAGAGAACCAGCCATGAAGTCAGGAGAACCTGAGTTCAAATTTGCTCTCAGACACAACATTTTCTGGCTGTGTGACCTGGGGCAAGTCACTTAACCCCAGTTGCCTCAGAGAAAAAAAAGTTGGAAGAATAATCTGGAAGTCATAAGGTACAGTCATCAAGATGGGAAAAAGAAAGTACATGGGAGTTGAAAGGATTTTGAAAGAAGAAAGGGCTAATGGTAGAGGCGTGCTCTTGGAAATGCAATGGGTAGTGAAAGATATGCTGACCATTCTCTTGGTCTCTAATTTGAGGCAGTAGGAGGAGTATCTCCAATGAAATAGGTTACATGAGGTAGAGTCCTTGAAAGAAAACTTGATTTCAATTAAACTGGGGAGGAGGTAGGCACGTTGGTAGTGCTGGTTGACCCATGGATGGAAGACCTTTTTAGATGGTTGACCATAGATGGACTTCTGTTTGTGCAGTGGATCTGAGAGAGAGATTTACATGTAAAGAGAGAAAAATGGTTACGTGATCATTCCAGCTCTAGATATTACTCTAATTGTCATTATAATTTACCTCCCTCCTCCCCACAATTCAAATTTTATTTTCTCCAGATGGGCCACGTGTGAGCTAAACACAGATTCTGGGGACTGCAGGCAACTCCCTGACTCTCTAGGTCCAAGGGTCCCAAGGGGAACTTTTCCCCAGAGACTGACCTGAGAGTGCTAGGAGGGCATTTTCCTTGACCACCCTGCTAGGATCTGTGGGCTCCTCTCCCTGGCCAGTTTCTAAGCCCAAGAGTTCAGAGGTAAAATATGAAGGCTTGGACTTAACGGTTGCAGACGAGCAATCGGTGGAGAGTAGAGGGTTATGGTGAGTCATGCAATATGTTTATGAGATAACAAGGGGATGAGGGGAAGGGGTGAGATTTAAATTCAGCAAAAGGAGCACGGAAGAAATGCAGGTGAGAGAGAGTCATATTTTCCTGATGGTCTGAGGTCACTTGTGGCTTTCCATCCAGAGGGTACAATTGCCTTCCCAACTAAACTACACCAAAAAAATTAATTCCCACCTATCCTGCCCAGGTCCTCCCTTTCCCCCAGTTATTCCTCCCCCTCCCCCAGGCTGCATTGTGTGTGGCGAGGCAGGGGCCTGGAGAGGAGAAAGCCCGGATTTCCTGTGCCAGAGCCTGGCTCCCACAGCCTGAAACTGCCCCCCCCCCCCAAGACTGAGGCCTTGTCTGGGAGTGGGAGCTGGAGCTCATGTCATTCGTCACACCCAATGGCGTGTGTGTGTGTGTGTGTGTGTGTGTCCGTTAATGGGGCCGAGGAGAAAATATGGAAGCGCTAGGACTGTGACAGGGCTCTCTGCTGGGCATCCACTCCTGCTGTGATCGTGAGCCCTTGCCACCTTCCCCTCCTGGCTGGCCCTGCAGAGAGGGGGAGGGGTCCCTCGGAGACACTTGATGTAATTGGGAGACAAGAAACATGTTCGTGTTCTGAGTGGGGGCATAGCCTGGGAACCTCAATTCTGTTGCCCCCAGAGGGACCCAAGTCACCTTCCCTCCTGTTATGAGAAGTGGGGGGCTGGCGTGGGGAGGAAACTAAACGCTGCAGGGGTGTGAGATGCGGGGGCGGTGAGGGAGCGGGGGACTCTGGCTGGGCGAGCTGGGGGCGGGGTCAGGTCGGGGGCCCGGGGAGGCGCTACAGCCGCGCCGAGCGAGCGAGGGGGACGCGAGGCGCAGCGCGCACTCACTGCGGTCCCCGCGTCTCCGCCGCAGAGCGCGCTCGGCTCCGCACGCACCTGCCGCCGCCGCCGCCGCCGCCGCGCCGAGTCCAGCTGAGCCAGCCGCGCCGCGCCCCCCGCCCGCGCCCCCGCTCCGGGCCCGGGCCCCTGCATCCTCCCGTCGCATCCTCAGACGCCGGGCCCTGCTCCTCCTTTCCTCTCTCCCTCCTTGTGAGCAGCTGCTGAGCGCGCCGAGCCGAGAAGCCGCCTCGGGCCGAGCTGGGGAGCGGCGGCGCATCCCTGTCTCTGCCTTTCAGATAACCTCAGCGGAGGCGCGCCCGAGCTGGCCGGGCCTGGGGCCGCATCGGAGCCGCTGGGGACTGAGCCAGGTGACGGACAGGGCCGGAGACGGGGTGGAGGGCGGCCCTGGGCTGGGGCACCCATCGCGACCGGACCCTACGGGCTCTCGCTTGCCCTGGCCTGAGGTCTGTCTGCCGGGGATAAGCGGCTAACCCCTCCCTGGCCCTTCTCCATCCTCTCCTTTCTCCAAGGGCTTTGGGGGCGGAGCACACACCTGGGCTGGAGAGGGAGGGCTCCTTGGGTTTCTGGACCGGGGGTGGGAGTCAGAGGTCAAGTTCCCAGGTTTGGGGATGGGTTTGGTTGAGGGGTCAGGCAATTGGTTCTAGGGTCACGTCTCCTTTGGCCCCGTGACCTCTTTTACCCTTTACTCTCTGTTTGCAGTTTCTTTCCTGTTCTCCCGGGTGTCCCTTGACTGGTGGGAGGGTAGGGGAACCAACCCCCCTGGGAAGCCCCGCCCTGGAGCCATGGAAACCCCAAAGTGCCTGGGGGTCCACCTGCCTGGGTACCAGGACCACTGACTCAGGCCAGAGAGGAAGCCTCCTGCACACCTCCTCAGGTAGAGGGCAGAGGCCCTGGGGGACACACCTATACCTTGGGGATCTCCTACATCCACTCCTCGAGTCATTTCTCCTTCTTCTGAGACTTGCCCTGGGAGGAAGCTGGGGCTCCTGGGGGGGTCTCCCCCCCAGATCTGTCCCCAAACATTCTCACCGGCCGCCCCTGGGAGTCGGGGGGGCGGCCGGGGAACACCTCAATCCTGGCAGTGCCAAGATGTTGTCCCGGATGCTGGGTCCTCACTGGCACCCCCAACCCAGGGCACAACCAGCTTAAGTGCCACTAGCCGGATGCCGGCGCCCCCTGGGCCCGAGGCGAGTGGCTGGCCCGGCCTCCTCATGTCCTGCCTGAAGGGCCCACAGGTCATCCTCAAGATGGAGACTATGAAGATCGTTCACCCAGAGAAGTTCCCAGAGCTCCAGGCGGGAACCCCCCGCTACACACCCACTCCCAGGCCTGCTCCTGCCCTGGCCCCCAAGAGGGCCTGGCCTTCTGACACCGAGATCATTGTCAATCAGGCCTGTGGTGGGGATGTTCCTGCCTTGGAAGGGGTACCTCGAACACCACCTCCCCCCAGGAGGCCCCGGAAGAGCAGTGCTGAGTTGGGCTTCCCCCGAGTAGCTCCTGGTGATGAGGTCATTGTGAACCAATACGTGTTACGGCCTGGCCCAGCTGGGGAGCCGCTGGAGTGCCCGACCTGCGGGCACACATACAACCTGACCCAGCGGCGTCCACGTGTGCTGTCCTGTCTGCATTCTGTGTGTGAGCAGTGTCTACAAATCCTTTATGAGTCCTGCCCCAAGTACAAATTCATCTCTTGCCCTACTTGCCGCAGGGAGACTGTGCTCTTCACTGACTATGGGCTGGCTGCCCTGGCTGTCAATACATCCATCTTGAGTCGCCTGCCACCAGAGGCACTGACTGCCCCACCTGGCCAGTGGGGTGGTGAGGCTGAGGGCAGTTGCTACCAGACCTTCCGCCAGTACTGTGGGGCTGCCTGTACCTGCCACGTGCGGAACCCGCTGTCCTCCTGCGCTATCATGTAGTGCTCCCCACCCTCCGATACCTGCTATCTTCTCATCCCCCATGCTAGGACTTCTGCTCCCCTTGGTTCTTCCAGTGTCAGACTTTTGGAACATCCCAAAGGACTTAGCAGAAAAGGACTGCTACCTAGATGTTCCCTGTCTCCATATGTTCTGGGATCCTTACTTTCCTTCGACCTCCCTGGGTGTTTGCTTACCCTCTGAAGCTGCTTCTCCTAGAAGTGGAGCCATGCTAGCCCCTAAGAAGAAGCCTTTTCTGCCCCTGCCCTGCTGCTTCCTATTCCTCCTTCAAAAAGGGGTCTCTGCAGCCAGTTTTGCCATTAAAACCCTTTGCCAAAGTTGCCATTTCAATTGCTAACTGGAATCATCTTCAACAGCACAACCTTCCTCCCCAGGTGGACATAAGCCTCAGTCCGAGTCTCCCCATTCTCTCCTTCCTTATAGCAGAGTAGTCATGGGAGAGAGGCCTATGAAATCCAGCCCAGAGCCCTTTCAATCTAACAGGTCTGCATCTTCCCCAGGAACCCTTCTACCCAGAGTTGGGTCGCAGGTTCTCCCTTCCAGCAATGAAGACACGGTCCCTGGAGTCTCATGTCAGCATGCAACTAGGCTCCATTTGTGTGCTTCGTTATGTTGGGCCTTGTGTGTGAGCCTGGGAAACATGGACAACCAGATCTAGAGGCCTCTCAGTTCTTTTATACGTCTGGGCTGGTTCCATCAGCCAAGGATTCCCCAGCAAGAAGGGACTACAGGCACCCACCTCTCTCCTGTGTGGGTGACCCCTCTTGGAACTCTGGGCCTCTACCACTGCTGTGCTTGAACCCAGGGATCTACCGATCTCCTTCCCCCTGGGTCACGTATGGTAAACCTTTTTATTTGGGTTCAGCTCAGTGTCAGGGGCAAGAATAAGGACAATAACTACTACTAAGGACAGTTCATATTTCTATAGCACTTTACCGTTTACAAAGCGTTTTCCTCACAGGAACCTTGTGAGGTAGGCAATGCAAGTATTATCCCCATTTTACAGATGAGGAAACAGGCTCAGAGGTGACATGACTTTTGCCCAAGGGACTTGAACCCCAATCATTGAATTCTAAGTCTAGCGCTTCTTCCACCACCCTTTGCTGTCCCCCCGGAAGCAGATGATCTGTAACTTATTCCATATAAGCTGCTCTGGGGCTCAGTATTTGCTCTGATCAGGAATGCGTGCTCTGCAAATTCATCTGCTTCTCTGCTATTGTGTTTCTTTCCTTCTGCCCCAGAGTTTCCTAGTAAAGACTCCTTTTGAAAAATTCCAATCTTGTCAGTGCCTGAACTTGGGAGAAGGTGGGAGGGTGGGGTGGAGGTGTCAGTACAATTCTGATGGCTGGAGTTTAAGGGTGGTGAGTGGACTAAACCAATTCTAAGGCTAGTGAGAACCCACAGTACCGAGGGAGAGGAACACCCAGGGGATTACCAACCAACTGATTAGCTAATTAATCCCAACCTCTTTGACTGTCTTCACCTTTAATCCAATCACCTCTTCACTTAGACATCCCAGAGTGGGGCTCCTTTTATCCAAAGGCTATCTTTTAGGGACAGGAACTCAGTCCAGATGAAAGGGAAACACAAGTCTTTGGGCTTGTAAGGGTGGGAGATGGGACAGGATCACATGAGAACAAAGCAGCAATGTGATCCACAGAGAGCCGGACCGTGACTGCTTTGGAAATTCTGTGCATCCAGGCCTAGTTTTCATACACCAGGCACTGTACCCACCTAATACATTCTCTCCTGATGCTAATGTCAGCATGTTAAAACAGTTGGTTGAATCTTGCACCCTCTCAAGTGAAAATCAGAGCATCTGTTCTGGCAGAAGAAGTTTAGGTGCAGCCAGAAACTGTAGAATTTTACTGTAGGAAGTTACTTTGGAGACAACTGAGTCTTCCTTTCCTTTCTATATCTTCTTGGGGATGGGGGTGTTATATCAGCTGGAATGCTTCCTTATGGAGAAAGAACTCACTGACTTCTAAGGTTGTCTATTCTTGACAGCTTTGGTTTTTAGAAAATTCTTATAATTTGAAAACTGCCTCCCTAAAATATTTAGTCATTAGATCTAGCTTTAATTTCTGGGCAGAAGTCTAAACACTTCCTAATGACATTCCAAGACAGCAATAATGAAATTAGAAATGGTTAATTTCTCTAGGCTTCAGCTTTCTCCTTTGAAAAATGAAGGGGTTGATCTAAATGATATTAATGAAGGCTTTTTTAGCGCTAATATTTTTATTTTAAAAATAATTTTATTAATGTCTTTTATAATCACCAGAAATTCTCCCAGGAATTCTCCTTTCCTTCTTCCAGGGGGCAGTCCCGTGCAATAAAATACAGTTTTTAAAAGAAAATAAGTGAAAAAAATCAAAACTGACTAATACATCTAGAAAGTACAAAATATATGTAAGTGTACCACACCTTTGGACAGCCCACTTCTGCAAACAAATGGAGTAAAGATGTCCTCGATATTTTTTTTTTTTTTTGGGGGAAACAAGCATGTTCTTTGTAATGTTGTAATACTTGATTGTTTGTGGTTGTTCTTTCCATTTACATTGTTGTAGTCGTATATATTAGCAGTTCTCAAAGAATTGGTCCACAGGCCTCTTTGGGTCCCTGAGACTCTTTCAGGGGATCTGCACCATCAAAACTATTTTCATAATATTAAGATATTTGCCTATTTAAATATTCCTCCCTATTGCAACTATATCTATGTATGAGACTGGATTTTCTTCAAATATTTCAATTAAATCAATATCACCACAGATTGAAGGTAGATGCAAATATGAAAATCCAGTTGTCTTTTAAGGCAATCATTAAGAGGGATCTGCAAAAATGTTTGACAGTACCACTCTTTTCACTAAATTTTTGTTTTGTAGAATACTTATTTTTTCATAGAAAATATCCAGTTTGTTAACATGTAACATTGAACATTGTTACATGTTACTTTAAACGAATAAATATTTTTAAATTTATCAATTCTACTTTATGACATAATAAATATCACTCATATAACAAATGTTCTTTGGCCCTCAATAATAAGAGTATAGAAGGGTCCTGACACCAAAAAGTTTGAGAATTGTCTCTTGTTTTCTTGGCTCTTCTTATTTCTGTCTGCATTAGTTTGGACAAATCTTTCCATGTTTTTTGCATTCATCATTTTTTACAGCATAGTGATTTATTATATTACATTCATGTATCTTCACTAGATGGACCATTTCCCAATGGATGATACGTAATTCTTTCAACCAATTCTCATGTGACATAGTCTACAGGCCTCTCATATATCTGGTCAGTCTTCTGGACACACTCCAGCTTTTTACTATCTGGATATAGTTCTTAAGATGTAGTTTGATGAGAGCTAGATTCTCAGCTCCATTCTGTACACTGGACTGCTGCTCTCTCCCGTCCAGCATTGCTGTGTCTCTGTCCCCAAAACTTGTGGGCTGTTCTTTTTTATGGGTTCTCTTTTGTGGCCTGGAGTGTATATATGTGTGGGAGGCAAGTTCCAGGAGAATTAGGTGGCTGCAGAAGGGGTCACTTTGGAATTTGTATCCCCTGACATTTTCACACCCGGATAAATTCTGTGTTCACCATAGCTGCCCATACCTCTGCCAGAGGAGATGTGTCCATATGTTTGGAGAGCAGCTCTCCTCCAGAGTTCTCCCTCCTAGCAGTATGAGGCCCGAGATTCCACCCTATTTGGGTAGGAGCAGTTTCTATTTCCTCACCTTCAAGCCCAAGCCTATCTGACCTTCAGGGAACACCAGCAGCATGGCCCTTATCGGAGAGCTCCAGACAAAGAGAGGAACAGAGGACATTTCTGTCCCTCCCCCCAGCAACCTGACTGGTCTGTTTCTATACTTCCTATCCCAAGAAAGCACTTTTCTCTCCACCAGACTGTCCACACCTGTCCCTTCCAAACCCACCATCTTAGGGTATTCATTGCCTTTCCACTCCCACCCCCACTTCTTTTCACTAATGTAAATAATTATTTCTAAACATTATTCAGATTGTGAACTTACTTCTGTCAGTAATCCAGTTCTTTCTTCCCCCCATTCAGTCTTGACTTATCAAGGGGGCTGGCTGAGACAGTTGTGATCAAATCAGAGTTTAAGCTCTACAAATGATGACCATTAGTTCCAAGAAGAATTATCCCCCCAGAATTTCTCAGAGCTAATTATCAGTTCATTCAGTTCAGGATCCGTCCAGTGATAAGGTGTTGTAATGTTCCAGTCTCCCGTAGATACTTCTTTGATGAGCAAATCATTGGTAAGTGGTGAGCAAGCCCACTCCCTCACAAGGTCTTTGAGCCCAGGTTGGCTGGTCAGTGGGCTGAATAGTTAAGTAGGATAAAGAGCAAGGCAAGTAGTAGAAGGGGCAGAAAGATGAGTACCAGTCCAAACACCTCCAAGGATACCATTATCAGCAAGACGAGGCATCGAGTGGAAGGCCCCCTTTCACGAAGGGCCCAGAGCCTGGTGATCAGACAGGGTGGGCAAGGCAAGAAGGGGAGGCAACCTCGGTTTCCTCGAAATTGATAACGGTGCTCCAGGGAAGCCCGAAGCCCTGTCCCACGGAGAGGAAGGGCTGGGGGGCTGGGAGGTGGTGGGGGTTGGGGCCCGTCGGCCTGGAGCAACTCTTCCTGTAGCTGGTAGATCTCCCACTCCAACATTGGAGTCTTCTGACGGCACAGCGGGCACCGTACACGGCCCAAATCAGTGCTAGGAGCTGTGCCCATGAGCCTGTTTAGGCAGTGCTGGCACAGGCCATGTCCACAGTTCAACAACACCAAGAGGTGCTCATCTACCCCGTAGGGCTCTGTACAGATAGGGCACTCGTCTTCTACATCCTCCAGGAGCTGGAGTGCCCATTGAGCTCCAGCCCCCAATGGGGGCTCCCTATCCACAGGGACAGCCTCAGGAAGGCAGGGAGTTGAAGGAGCCAAGCTCTCCATTTCGTCTTCTTCATCTGGGGACCTAGACACAGGCTCAGTTGGCTCTGGCTTCTGACTGCCCATGGCCATATCTTTCTAGGAAGGCAGAACCAGTCAGTGGTTAGAGATTAGGTGTTGGAGTTTCAGGAGTTCAAAATTCAGTAGGAAAAGGCAAAAAACATCTATTCTTTCCTGGCTGTTTGCTTCAATTTCTCTGAGACTTTGTCAGTGGAACCGACTGCTTAGCATGGCAGAGGCCTGAGGCTTCTACGGGGATCACCCACCCCCTAACACTTGACAATGCTAGGGCCACCAATTTTTCCCTTCTCAGAGTCCCAGCACTACCCTCTCCAGAATTAGAGCCAATCTCTTAGAATTTGTAAACCCAAACACCTGGTTGGCGCTGGCTCCTCGTTCCTCGTAGTTCTGATTCCTTGTGAGCTTGGGTTCCTAATTTTTGGCTTCGGCCTCCTAGTTCTTGCTTGGGTCATATCCAGCTGTAATTCTGATTCCTGCCAAATCCAGAGAGATCAAATGATGAGGGAGGCTGGGAAGAAGTCAGCCGGAGCTCAGATTCTAGTAATATTTTTCCTTAGTGGCTCACCTGACTTGGAACTCAGGCTCCTCCCAGGGCTAGGGGAGGAGCAGGTAAGGGACAGCCTCAGGTGGGCAGGCTCCTCCTTAGTCAGGTGAATACTAGGCTGGGAGGAGACCCAGGAAACTCAAACCTAGAGATTCTGAAGCTTAGGGGCTCTCCAGACTTCTGACCCCTTCCCACTCCATCTTGAATCTATTCAAGGCACAAATTCTGAAAAATTCATCATGTTTCTAACAACCTTAGTCTGTGCAAAAGGCAGAAAGAATACCTATAGCTTCTGCTCTTTGGAGGCTCACAGTCTAGTTGGGAAAAGACTTAGGAGAATAAGACTATTCTTATAGACTCTAGGATGGAAGTGAATATAGACACTAATTTTAGTGTTGAGGGAGCTGTTTTAAAATTCCAAATCTATTCAGCATCTGTGTGACCTGGAGATCATCTAAAAACAGATAACCTCTCAGTCCTCTCCAATGCCAGATCTATTACCCTAGGAAAATGAAGACATTGGTACTACAGGTTAAGCAATGTGGGTTGTCAGGAAGGGGAAGATTATGCCAGATGATTTAATAGGAATTGAAGGGGGAGAAATGTTCCTCAGAAGGATGTTTCTGCCCCCTACCCCTTTATTTTGGTGGAAAAGTCCCTGTAAAAGGAAAATTAACAGTACTTTACACCTAACAGATACCTGATAAATGATTGAATAACAAATGAATGATTGAAACCCGTACCAGGTCCGCTAAAAACTAAAAATGCTCTCAAATTCAATGTTAGGGTGTTGACCTGCAAATTCAGATCCCAATTCTTATTTTCTCCTCCCTTTTAATCTAGTACACTAGCTGGAGGTAACTCAAATCGAATTCAGACTGAATACATCAAAATTTTACAAATTGATTAGATGCTTTGAGCTGAATTATAAATTAAGCAGTTTCCTCATTAACCTCTCTACCCTTAGTCTTTCCTCCATTCAATCCCACCAGTATACAGTCTCTTCCCATTTCCTTACAGAAAAACTAGAGATATCTCTGCTTATTCTGTGCAGGCCTGGAAAAGGACATAAAGCATTTTATTTGTAATTTAAGCATCTTATTAGAGTTAAAATTTTGGCATTTAGTTTATAAGTATATTGTTTTTGTTGATTATTAAATTTATAATAAGTTTAAATTTCTCAGCATGGCATTAAAAATTCACTTCAATCTCTCTCCTGAATTATTTTTACAAAACATCATCCTGCCTCTTCCATTGATCAACATTTATTAAGCATCTACTACATGTCAAATATGGTGAATAAAAGTATAAAGAATAGAATAATTTTATTAATAAGTTTATGTTCTCTGAAAATTTCACTGGATAAAAGAGTAATCTTTTAAATATCTATGGCACTTGATATCAAGCCCATTTATGGTTCAAGGTCTTAAATATTGAGCAATTAGACTGTCTAGTATGATTTTTAACTTTTAATTTTTTTCAGTACCAAATTCTCTCCTTTTCCTCCACCAAGAAGGTAAGAAAAAAAGACATTACAAATATGTGTAGACATGGAAAACAAGTTTCTGCATTAACCATGTTATGACTTAACTTTTCCTATTATACGCTCATCCCTAACCTAGTAGGTTCTCAATAAATGTTTTAATTAAACTACCAAGAATTCCTTAGATTAGCACCCAGTGATTCTTTTAAACTTCAAAATATAGTACATTTAAATTTATAGGCTGTCAAGAAATGCTGAAGATTTCCATTTTAAAGTATTCAGATGCCTACTCCAAATATACATCAGGAATGAGTATTACATAGTTTATTATACACTTTTCAGGAAGACAGGATGGAAAAGGTACGACTAGATTCATGTGTCACACTTGCATTTACATGAGTATGTGTTCTCAAGACAAAGAACACACCTCTTTCCTCATTTCTTACTTGGCTATGTACTTCTTTGGGACTTCTCCAACACACCCTTTCATTGGGTACCTTCATCCACTCCCCCCAAACTTTCCTTTTGTGTTTTATCTTCTCCCATTAAATTGTAAGGTCCTTGAGAGCCAGGACAGATCCCTGACCCCCCTTAGAACAGGCTAATTACTGAACAGATGCTTGTTGATTGGGATAGAAGCCAAATTGTAAGGGGTTGAAACTAGAGTGAGATGAAAAAATGAAGGTATATAATCTTGTAAAAAAGATGGAATGATACAGATAATTAGATTTGAAATTGGTGAAGGTCATGAATGGTTAATGTCAACTTGACAGGTCCCCAGATGTGTTGGACTTTCCATTCTTATCCTTCAGGACCCTTTAGATAAAGCTGTGACTATTTCATATCTCAGAAAAGGAATTTTTAAGAACAGGCTTATTTCCCCCAGCTGGAAGTCAGGCTTAGTCAGGAGGGATAGGGCAGCCTTATCTATCAGGTAACATCTTGCTTTCTGATCCTTATAATCTAAAATTGTAGATTGTTTACCATCTGATGTCATTTAAAAATGGCAGCTTTGGCAGGGTTTGTGAAATAGGCCTGGGAGGATGGAAAGGTAAATGTCTTGTATCAAAATTACTACCCCTTACCTTTACCCAACGAGTGTTTTTGAGATGACTTGGACACTGGACTCCAAAGAACCCCAGGGGAAGGGGTGGTAGTTTTGTTCCCAACTCCCCATCCCAGTCACTTCCTGGGTGTAGCCATGATGGGGAAACAGTCTTCCAGAGGCTTCCTTTTCAGCCCATAGCACCTTTAGGACTGGGACTTACTTACAAAAATCCTTTAAGCTCCAAGTTCTCAATACCAGCACTGATTAAGTACACATGCTTCAGTTTCCATTCTGTTATGATTTAACAAATTGCAATTCTATTTTCAGCCTGACTCTCCAAACCAAGGTGGCTTCATCTTTATACCTACCCAATGTAACTGCCCATACAAAATAACCCCAAACAAGCCTGGGAACCCTCCCCCCAAATCCAAAGACTCCTTTTTAGTTTGGGGAGAGGGAAGTGACTTCAGGAAATGAAGTTTTGAAGGAGTGATGGGAAGGCTGATGCCAATGAACAAACAATGTCAATTATCTTATGTAAGACAGGGAATTTTGGTAGTAACAAGGGCTTCATCCAGGGTGGTAAGCCATGGCTCCTCTATGGCCTGATGAAGAAAGTAGGCATTCTGGGCCCCTAAGATGTCCTAAACCATGTCCTAGAAGAAGGAATACAGATGTAAGGGAGGTTTTCTGGAGTCACCACTCCCTGCTGAGTCAGGGCAAAGAATCCCTACTTGCTGGTCCGACCAGAATATAGAGAAGGTCCTTCCCAGGTCAGGGGACATTGCTCTTTCCCGAGGGCAAAAGTGCTCTCTACTTAAGATGACTGGACCTTATGGGTGCACACCTATACAGGGTTTAAGGCATTGAGATCAGGTGAGAAGGAGGCAACTCCGAGTCTCCAGCCCAGGTTCCCTCAGGGTAAGCCTTGGGGGAGCCGTAGAGACGTGACTGTCTTAAGGGCTCAGGTTCTTCCAGTTCTTACACCCACAATCTTCCTCCACTCTCCTCTTACCGCCCTCCCTCCTTCCCCAAGTCAACCCTACTCTTTCCATCAATAGATGATCTTTCAGAACTTCCTCCAGGAAGACTTCCCTAATTTTTCCACTGAAGTCATTCTTTTGTTATGTATTCACCCTAGGCTATTTCTCCAGCTTCCTCTCCTTTTCGCAGTAGAAAGAGGGAGAGGGGAACTCTGGCCAGGTGTTCTTAAGCCTAGAACTTCAGAGAAAGTCTGAAGGAAAAAGTTTTCTTTTGTAGCTAAAATAGGATCTCCACGGTTTGAGATCCTTGTCTAGCAAACTCTTGGGGTCAGAGCTCAGAACCATTAGTGCCCTGTCTTCTGGATCAGTCTCAAGTCTTTTCCTTTCAGGCACTCACTATGATGGCTGAGATGTGTGTTTGTATGTATATATACACATCCTCTCTAAGCAAGGGATCAATTTGCCATATTATTATTGCTTTGTCAATTGTGCCTCAATCCCACTTCCCCAGCTAATCACAAAATCAAATACTGTGGCCCTGCTCCACCACAGCAAATGAAGATCATCAGTTTCCCCGGTGGAAAAGGAAAACATCCAGATTTCAGAACAGGGTGAATTTGTTGAGGTCTAGTCCCAAGGTGGGGTAGGCCCTAGAGAGGGCCTGGAGAATGTGTTCTAGACCAAGAGGTGGCAGACGGATGGTTAGCCTCAGGCATGAGCCCCTGGAGGGGAAGGAGAGTTGTGAAGACCATCAAGCCCAGGTCTCAGCTTGGAAGCGCATGGTTCGTTCCAGCATGGTGAGGTAGGCAGCAGCATCAGGGTCTGAGAGTCCACCCTCTGATTTGAACAGTGAGGTCAATGCCTCTGACACAGAGGCTGGCATGGACTTGGCGTTGCTGATGGAAAGAAAAGGTAAAGAAGAAGAAGGGAATTACCAAGGATTACAGTGGATCCCTCTCGACTCCCCTCTCCCCCACCCACTTGCCCTCTTTGGATCCTCCTATGTCTGTTTTTCCAAAGTAAAAATTGCTCAATCAACCCCTATGGAATAAGAAAGATAGGCTGATCTGCATCCAGAAAAAGAACTACGGAGATTGAATGTAAATCAACACATGCTATGTTCACTTCTTTCTTCTGTTTTTTTTTTCTCTCTCCCTTGTGGCTTTTCTCTTTTATTCTGATTTTTCTCTCCCAATATGATTCATAAAGATATATTTAAGGGGCAGCTGGTTTGGTGTAGTAGATAGAGTACCAGCTCTGAAGTGAGGAGGACCTGAGTTCAAATCTGACCTTGTATTTACTGGTCTTGGCTGTGTGACTTTGGGCAAGTCACTTAACCCCAAATGCTTCAGGTTATATATATATAACCAGAAAAAAGTAAAACAACTGAAAAAATAAAAAATATAATTTGGACTTTATAAATGGTAAAATTGTTGTTTAAAAACAAAAAGAAAAAAAGATAGGCTGGATCTTTCCAAACCTTAAGGGCAAAGGGAAGGAGAAGTCAGAGAAGAGAGAGAAGGATGTGGGGGAGGGGTGACTCACCCAGCTAGGTAAAAGTAGGCTCCATGTTGGTTCAGCAACTCCCACACCAGTGCTCCATGCTCCTGGAGACGGTGCTGGACATAAATCTTCTCCTCCTGCGGAGATGCTACATTGTTTTCTCACCCTCTGGGGCCGTTGTGTGAATATACCTTTGCTAGGTCCAGTACCAGCTACCCCATCCTCTCATCTTTTTCTCCAGCCATCCCTCCCACTTTGATTTCCACCACTTTTCATGCCACCATTCCCATGACTCTCCCTCCTGACTCCCACTCACTTGATCCCTGGAGAAAGCAGTGATGAGGGTCAAGAAACCTCTCTGAATGAGTTCTTGCCACTCTGCCTCACAGTAAAAGTCTTTTTCCTTCTGACGACAGCCAAAGAACAGATAGTTTCCTGTTGGCACATGGGGTCAGAATGGGATGAGAAAGACAATGATAAAAGGGCAACTAAGTGGTGCAATGAATGGATGGAACACTGGCCCTGGAGGCAGGAAGACTTGAGTTCAAATTCAGCCTCAGACACTTATTAGCTGTGTGACCCTGCTGAATAGCTTTACCTTGATTGCCTCCAAAAAAGGAAAAAGGCACTACAATGACAGGATGATGAGACTGACCATCAAATATGGAAAAGCCATTTCAATCCCCCCTCCTAATCTTTCTGGCCATGAATCTCTATGATTTGGGATTCTAGAGGGATGAAGATGGAGACAAAGATCCTTTCCTTCCTGCTGGACAAGGAGAGTCTAATCATTTTGGGCCCTTCTTCATTAGGCTGCTCAAGGACTTGTTTGTTTTTGGTTCTGATTTTTCTAATTCTCACTTACTAGGTACCTGGAAGTATGAGGATGAATTTGACTGGATTCTACCTTCAAACACTTTGGTTTTTTTGGGGACATTCTAGTTGGGACAGGAGATACAGAAAGATAGGAACACACAAAAGAATTGGATTCCAGAGAACCTTTTTATATGCAGTAATTGTCCAGTGCCCCCCCAATTCATGTCACCCCTCCTGCTCACCTGTCTGGCCCTGTGCCACACGTTGCTGGATAGCAGCACGGAAGGGGGCAACCCCAGTGCCAGGACCCACCATGATCACAGGAGTGTTAGGCTCTGAAGGGAAGGTCAGCCCACTGTTTCGAACCCAAAGGGGAACTCTTACTGGTTCTGAATAGGGAAGAAGAAATTGAGGTGACATCCAAAGACAGGATAATCCCAGAAAGTTTCTAAGTTCTGATCTGAAGGGAACTGGAAGGTAAAAGGTACTATCATGAGGTGACTCCAGGATAGGGCAAATCCAGAATAAGCACCTAGCACTGGGAGGAACAGAGGAGACAAACTGTTTTGCATGAGATGTGTTTGACACCTATGTTAAATTTCCCCTGCCTTTCTTGGAGTCCCTCAATACTTCCCATATCTTGTGATATTTTAGCTCAGCTGAGTGGAAAAAGTAGGACTGGCAAAAGTAGGAGGCAAAGAAGAAAGAGTCCCTGAGACTAAGCCTAGGTACATAGACTGATGCTGGGCTTACCTCTGCTTGGATCCAGGGAGGCCAACCAGGAGGTACAAAGGCCCTGACGGGGTTTACGGAGACGAGTCTGGTATTGCACCACAGCCACAATGATCTGCACCCTAAAAGGATGAGCCTTGGGGAGGGAACAAGCCAGATCATATAATGCATTAGGGAGTAAGGGGGAAAGGATATTGAAAAGGCCATATCTGTCTTTAAAACCAGGGAGCAAAAAAGAGGCAAGAGGCAGTGAAAGGGATCTTTCTGTCTTTTCATTTTCTTCAGGGTTCTCACTGGCCTGTGTAGAGGCATTGTTCACACCTTTCTAGTTGGGAGGTTTAGACTATGCCCAAACTAACCTAAGTTTAGGTAACAGCTGTGTTCCTGAAAAGGTATAAACTCTTTTTTCTTATTTATGCCATTGTGTTTGTTCTCAAACTGTGAATGAACACTTAAAGCATCCAGAGAGAACTAAAGATACTTCTAAATGATGTCTCTTCAGCCTGGATTTAGATTTTCCCCAAATGGAGATCTACCCCCCTCGCCTCCCCCCACCCCCATTCTTCTCCCCCTACCCCTTCCTTTCTTTCAGAACTCCCGAGATGGGCATTTTCTCTCACCAGCAATGAAGAAGCAATGGAGTAGGCCCTGGGACGGATTGGGGGGATGAGGTCCAACAGGTAGTCTGGTGGGATGGAAGCTGCTGAGTGAGGGAAATCACCCAGGACCTGGAGGTGGAAGCAGAGCAGCATGACGTTTGTCTTAGAACTCAACTTTATTCTTCTCAGACAATGAAGGTTGGGGGCACGAAAGCATGGTAGTACCTTGGGACAAATCCTCTGCTGTCTATGGAGGGTCTCTAACCTGAGAGGCCAGAGTCAGGCCCTAGTTCTGATCCCTCACCTCCAAGATGGTCCTTCGAGGTCTATTACAGTAGTTGTATAGTTCTTCCTGGCCTTGTGCAGAACTGAACTCAAGCAGCTTCTCACGTTCCATCTGGTGTTGAGAGAGACAGGCCAGGATCTCAAAAAAAGAGCGATGAGGAACACGGGTGATGTCCAGGTAGTGGGATACAAGGTGATAGATGGTGCAAGGCTGAGGCAGCTGAATTGGGCAGATGACATCTGAAACAGCAAGCAGGGAATCCAATGTGGCTTATGCTTATGGTGAGTGAAACTCCTCTCTGAGGAGTCACCCTTACACCAATGGTGATCAGACTCCACAGCCAAGTCTGGGAGGACTTGAAGAGGTCCTCTCCAGGTTACACTTTAGGAACTAAGCGGAGGCTCTGAGAAGCAACTATATCTCAAAGCCTCAGAGACAATACTTAAACTTTTCTGGAAAGGGGGAAAAGGGAGAAGATGAAAAAAAAAAAAGAAAATCAGGTGTGTAGAGGGGAAAGTGAGAGATTGACAGTGGAAAGTGACTACGAAAGATAAGACATGGAAGAGAAAAGCAGAATGAAAAATTGAACAGAGAAACTGAGAAACGCACCTGGCTCCCGAGGCTGCAGCACAAAATGCTGGTCTGGGTCCAGATTGAGCAGGTGACAGAATTGCTTGGTATCACTGGCTGAGTTCTGAGGCTGGATCATCACAATGTCACCAGCGGTAAAGCTGCAAGGAAAGGACCCTACACCAGTTAGCCCTTGGCACCTGCCTGTGAAAGCTTTGGAGAAGCTTCTCTTTGGTCTAGATATGGTGAAGTCTGGGGGTAGTAGAGAGGCAGAAGCAGAGAGTCTGGGGGAATTGGGAGCAGGAGATAGAAATTTTGTGGGGAGATAAACAGGAAGGGCAAGAAAGTACTGAGTTTAGGGGACAAGGGTTGAAGTAGCTCTTTAGGATTCTGGGTCTCAGAATTAACATCCCTAAAATGATTTGCTGAAAACTGGGGGCTAAAGGCAAGATAAAAGTTATCTTTGACTCTTCCTTTTTTCCTTACCCTCCACATCTAACTAGAAATGAAATCTATTGATTCTACATCTCAAATATACTTGCATCCCTTTATTCTTCCTCTCTTCCCACCTCTACCAGTTTAACACAGTCCCTTAATTCCTCTCACCTGGAATACTACCTAAATGTCCTGAAGGATGTCCAGGTCTGGTGTATTGCATAAGCCTTCTAAAGCATCTTCTGGCCTCTCCACTATAATCCAGTCTATATATCATTGCCAAATAATCTTCCTAAAACAGAGCTCTAATCCCATCTTACTTAATGGCTCCAAATTATGAAATAAAAGTTCCAATTCTTCAGCTTAGTAGGTCTCTGCCTACTTTTCTAGCTTTATTTCATATTCCTTTCCCTTCCTGAACCTTATGCTTTTGTCAAACTGGTCTTCTCACTGTCTCCCAAAATGGGCCCCATATATTCCTGTCTTTGTTGCTATTGTTTGCTGTTTCTTCTCTTGGAACAGCCTCCTCACCTAAACTAGCCTCTACAAACTTTATCAAATCCCTCCCACAATACCTTCTTAACCACAGGAGCTCATAGAGATTTTTAAATTTTACTGAATTCCTTTACCTGTTCCACTCATATAGCATTTATATTCTATCTCAAAACTTAATAAATGCTTATTGAATGATTATCTAATTTGATAAGATCTCCTTTGGGTGACAAAGAGAGAATCCCAGTGAGAAGTTGGGGTGGATCTGTGGGACAGATGCATCTCACCTGATTCCAGAGCCTGTGATGTCAAATTCAATTAACCGAACATCCTGGAAGTGTGACTTGGCAGTTACTCTTTGATTGGAGACCATAGGAGCCAGGAAAGGCTTGTGCTCAGAGGGAAGTTCTTCAGGCCTTTGATTCTCTGCATGTTGCTCCTCACAGGAAATTCCTGGGACTCCATCACAAAAGTTTAAAATGAACCTTGAAGGCAAACTAGAAAAGGGAATGAGAAGGTAGTAAAGGAAGCCAGTGAATTAGGTTACTACAGCAACAGAGGGGCAGAGAGGGGAAGAGCTTCACTTTATTGAAGTAAGTCACTAAAGAACCCTCTTTCTCCCCCAGAATCTTTAAGAATATGCCATGTCTTCTCTACCTACTGCCTAAACTGAGAAGCAAAGGGAGCCCACAAGAGATAATGGAGTAGTTTTGATGATGAATTTTTTTCCCTAGTGACCAGCAGAGGGAGTACCTACATTGAGCCAGAGGGAGATGTGTTTAGATCTGTCTCAATTACAGATTTACTCCTGGCCAGGGCACATCCCAAGAAAAGCCTAGAAGCTAACTGGATCAGAGATGTCAAATCCAGGGAGATCCTATATTTGGCTACTGAAAGGCAGGAGAATTAGAGATGCTGACTTCTTGCAGGAGGGATTTGGGGGAGGGTGTAAGAGTCACAAAAACCTTCTAGAAGAGAGCTAGCAGTTCACCCCAACATCTGATCCTTACGGTGTATCAGCAGGTATTACATTAAGGTCAGAAGGCACAGGATACAACCCCAAAACTTTCCCCCACAAGTCTAGAAACCAAGGATCAATAACTGCATCAGGCCTGTCAGAGAACAGAGAAAATCCAGGAGAAGTTAATGCGTTCCCTTTTAACTACTTTTCACCCATGTCTACCTATGTTCCCTTCCTTTCCCCTGAAACTAGTCTGGCTCTGGGACAGATATTGCTTGAATATTCACTGTCAGGAATAAAGAGTGACAAAGCTCATTCTTAAACCATAGGCAGCTGAACTACGCTTTACAATAATTATCATTTCTTAGGAATCATTTGAATCAGGATTCTAGGGAGGAGATAGGTGTAATCGATATAATTTAGAAACTTGGCTCACTATCATTCTTCCTTTCCCTTTGACTGACTCCCAAATCAAGACTCAAGCAATTCCATAGTATGTGCTCCCCAGGATCAGGAGAGAAGCTGTGTGAGAAGAAGTTCAAAAAGGCTTTCTTGAGGGTCTAGGTTGAACTTTGGCCCAGATAGCTTTCACTAGAGTATAGGGGTCTACTGGCAAGATAGCCTACTACCTGCTTGATCTAAAATTCCTTAAAGAGTTCTACTTTTTGCATATACATATATTGTCTCCTTCAGTAGAATTTAAACTCCATGAAAATAGGGGCTGTTTAATGTTTGTATTTGTATCCATAGTGCCTGGCACATAGTAAATGCTTAATAAATACTTGTTGACTGACTATTGTCTGATTGGAATATTAGCCCAGTCTGTGAAACACTCACCCCAGGTCATGCTGATCATCGCCCAGACCAATGGGCAAGAGTGCACTACCCCCAAGCTGTAGCAGGCGCCGGTGTAGTTTCTTGGCCACAAAATTAAACCTGTTGAGAGAAAATATATAAAGAAACCCATATGTAAACTAATGTAAAACTCCCATCTCTCAGACTATGGGGGCTTCTCTTCTTAGGTAATCTTACCGTTGTTCAGAAAAAGCCTTTTCCTTCAGCAGAATGTCAGTCTGGGAGATTGTATGTGTGTGTGTGCATGTGTGTGTGTGTTCGTTAGTTATTATTCCCATTTTTACAGAAGTGATTCAAAAAGGGTCAGGACTTGTCTGTGAATGGACAAGAATGGGACTTGAGTTTAAGGTCTCTTAGTTCCAGATTAGTGTTTTTTATCCCAGCACCATGCTTTGGGCACTCTTCTGTTGGATGTGATTAGGGAGTCCTACAAGAGAGGTTTTAATGAGGTTTGATTTCAATGGAGTCATCTTAGGTTCTAAAGGAACCTGTTCTAGAAATGGGCAAACTCTCAAGTTAAGGTAACCCCATGACTAGGACTCAGGAGGCTCTTAGAGAAAGAAGGAGGCTGGATCCTAGAGAGTATAGTAGCACTGGTGTGTAGTATAAGGAGGAGATTAATTTCTTGGTCAGTCTCTAAGCTTGCAGAAGGCTATTAGCCAGAACACTAAAAAACCTAAAAGAATCAGTAAAGAATGGAGTTTTGTAAAGGGTGGGCACCTGTTCATCTTGGCAAAGATATCTAGCACAGAGTCCATCTTTCTCTGAGGAGTACAAGTGGGTCACAGGGTGGGGTCAACCTCAGAAGACAGGCTGTCTTTCATCTTCTCCCACTTTTAAACCACTCCACTCACTTGGCATAGGAAGAATCGCCGAGACCCAGCACAGCATAATCCATTTGACAGAGGGAGGTAGGAGGCAGGTTTTTTCGGAATATAAACTTCCAGAAGTTCTGAAATTAGAACCGCTTTTTTAGATACCACAGGTCTAGATAACTGAGAAACTCATAACCCAGCGTATTCCTTAGAGCAAGCAGACCTCCCTAATCTGGGCTCCAGGGGCATAGATTCAGGTAGTCTGGCTGTAAGGGCAGTCTGGCTGAGTACTCCAACTCTAGGAAATCTCCCCCAAATAACAGGCTGCTACTTACTGTAGGGTAATTTTAGGTTAATTTGCTTTTCTTGGGAAACATTTCATGTCAGGGTCTAATAATTATGGCATTATTCATGTTGTTCAGATCTTGGATTCAGTAAAAATGTGCCTGGATCTGGAATTCTGAGCCCAGCTTTGAATGCTAGATCTCAAAATAGGTATAACAGAACAGCCAAAGTCCAGAGAAGGAGAGCTCATATGGTAGATCACTGGAGATAAGGCCTCTTTAGTCTTCACATATGGAGAGTGAGAAGAGATGAGATCACTCTATAATCAGAATCTCAGAATTTGAAAACTGGAAGGAACCTAATCCAACCTGAACATGAAAGAACTCTATCTTATAACATGCTTGAAGTGATGCTCTAACCACTACTTGAAGATGTCTAAGGAAAAAGGTAAGTTATTCTACTTTAGGACAGCTTTGATTTTTAAGAAATTTTCATGAAATCTAATCAAAATTTTCCTTTCTGTCATTTCTATTCACTAGTTTTACCCTTTAAAAACAATGAGAAAAAGTTTACAAACTAGTGAAAGAATTGGAGAACAGATTTCTTCATAGATTATTCTGTATACTATATTCTCTATCTATATTCTGTATGTATAGGTGTACATATACACCTTATATATATACATACACACACACATATGTATATGTATGTGTGCATATATATATGTTCTGTATACATAAGGCTTGGAAAGAAATAAATAAAAACTAAATCAAAGTTGAGAGATGATATGGAATAAAATATACAATTAAGACCTGCATTTAGGTGAACCTCTCATATGACAGCAGGTCAATAAGAGAAGCTGGAAATGTCCCCAATCTGTGGAGTGATGATATCAAGAAGAATGACTACGGCCTTCCAAAAATATTTATTGTATTGACCCATTCAAAGACATGAACTGGGCCTAGATGGATCAAGAATAGCAATTCTTATGTCTTTAAGGCTTACGAGTCCAGTAACCTAACAAGTTTTAATAATAATTTTGGTGAACTGAACTGACCAAGACAGATTTTCAGGGCCCCAGAGACATTCACAAATATTCAGAAAAGCTTACCTTCATGTTGTCAGGGGGGTCTCCTTGGCCTGTAGTTGCACAAACAAATATCACCAGTGGTTCATTAATCAGATTCACCTCAATATAAAAGAGAGCAGTATAAGGATCTCTCATAGTGTCAGCATGAGAAATCTTCCCTTCCTTTCCTCTTTGATAGGTACATGGGAAAGAAAGTACTATAGACTTGGCTTGCAGAGTCAAAAGGATGATTCCTTACAATGCCCATTCTATTCAACAGGAAAGATTCCTAGAATCAGATTTGGTTGCTCAGGTGGATGAAGAATTGATAAGAACTCCTAAAGCTACTCTTTATTCTGTCTCTACTGATCAAATTCATTTGGATTAATGTAGAGAAAAGGGGATTAATGTGAGCAGAAGGGAATTTATCAGATTATGTGAATATAAATTTGTGTTTATCATTTTCTTAGTTCTCATTTTTGGCCTCTTTTCCTACCTGATTATCTTCCATATAGCTCTCTACTGTCTTCTGGCTAAAATACCTCCAACTCTGAGTTTTCAGAGCAGCTCCCTATATTCCCAAATGTTTTCCCCTTCCCAACTCCTTGACAATATTTGAAGACCTCCACTATCAAGTACCACTCTATTTTTGCAATCTTATCTTATATTACTCTCCTCAACACACAGTATGTTGCTGCCAGTATGAATTACTCTGTCCTTGAAACCTGCCTGATACTTTCACTCTTCTGTAACCTTCCTCATACTGTTTTCTATGCCAAGAATGCATTCCTTCCCCATTTTTCATCTAATGAACTTCTATCCATCTTCCAATATTAAGCCAAAACCATTTCTTCCACAAACCCTTTCTCTTCAGTCTCATATAAGACTTTGTTTTACAACTATCAAATGTTTGGTTAATGTAATATCCCGTATTATTATCATATTTGTGTTGTATCCTACAATGAAATTGTAAGCTCTACAATTTGTTCATTGATTCCTAAGATTTGAACATCTTATCTCCTCCAATAACTAGTACGCTTGATATTTACTCATATTGCTGTACTGTTTAACTCTCTTGTTCTCAGCTACCCATCAGAGAGGAGACGTCTAACAAGCTAATTTCAAAATAAAGAGTTAGTAAATAATGGCTTAGTGTTGTGCTGTTTTCAGGAGCAGTGGGCAAGAAGGTATCATCTGAGGCCCCAATGACAGCTAAGTGGGGGTAAGATTTTTGGTTAAAGTGACCTTCCTGGAGTTCTTTAAATCATCCCACGTAAGAAACCCAGATGTAGGAGTGCGTCCATCTCTGCAAGCAGGGACACACACATTCCCAGGTCCTCCCTCCATTGCTTTCTGCCAGGGGCATTCCTGAATGCAAAGCTGAGGAGTCTAGGCCAGCGCGGGACTCCCGACCTTACTCACCACATTGTAAGAATCCAGTGCCTGAACCCTACATTGGAGCCGCCTCCTCCGGGCCTCCCTACTGATCCTCTCTGCCACGTCCTGGGCAGTCCCTGTCTGGCTCCCGAACAGGATGAGGAGGCTCGGGGTCAACATCTGGAGAAATGGGAGCAATGGGAGCAATGGGACTGGTGTTGGGGAGAGCGTCGGACGTGAGGAGGATCAGAATTGGGGGAGCGAGCCTTTCTAACGGGGAATCAGTATAATTGGAAAAGGTTAAAACTGAGGCGAGGTCAGAGTCGAGAAGGAAGGCAGGACAAAAAGAAGTGTGGGTCAGAGCGTAGAAGTCAGAGTAGGCATAGGTGAAAATGGTCGGGATGACAGCTGAAGCAAGAACTTGGAGTTTAGGACACAGCTATGGGGAGAGGACAAGGATTCTGGGATGGGGGAGAGGGAAACTCGATCGCGGAGCCTCAGGTTGTGGGGAGGGCGGAGACCGGAATAAAGCAAGACAGGTAAGCGGAGCTACGGGGGTGGAAAGATGGAAAGGGAGCCAGAAAAAAGACCACCACCTCTTTAAGCGACTTCCTGAGGCTGACTTCCGGTGCCGGGGGAAGTGACGCTATCGGTGAGCGACGGACACACCATGGCAATGGCGGCGGCGGCGGCGGCGGCGGTAGCGGGCGGAGCCGCTCAGACCACCGAGGTGAGTGCAGGAGTCTAGGTTGGGCGGATAGGTTACCGACATCGGGTGTGGCGATTCGGTCAGCAGGGGGGCAGGGACCAGATTTGACCGCGTGACCAGGGCCACCGTAAGCTAATGGAGGGCCGCCGGCCTGGTCCCCTCCCCCTTCCTTGCTGACTCTCTGTCCCTGTTTCCGCAGCCGCAGCCGCCGCCGCCCGGTCCTTGTTGAGTTACGGCTCCATTGAGCTGCGCAGCTCCGGGCGGGCAGGAGCGGACCCTGCCGAGAGCGGAGTCCCGGTCCCCGCTGCTCCCCGAGCCAGCGCCGGCACGATGTTGTTCTCGCTGCGGGAGCTGGTGCAGTGGCTGGGTTTCGCCACCTTCGAGATCTTCGTGCACGTGCTGGCGCTGCTCGTGTTCTCTGTGCTCCTGGCGCTGCGGGTGGACGAGCTGGCCCCGGGCCTGTCGTGGTGGAATGTGTTCGTGCCCTTTTTCGCCGCCGACGGGCTCAGCACCTACTTCACCACCATTGTGTCGGTGCGCCTCTTCCAGGATGGGGAGAAGCGGCTGGCGGTGCTCCGCCTCTTCTGGATCCTCACTATACTCAGCCTCAAGTTCGTTTTTGAGATGCTGCTGTGCCAGAAGCTGGTGGAGCAGACCAGGGAGCTCTGGTTTGGCCTTATCATGTCCCCAGTCTTCATCCTTCTGCAACTGCTCATGATCCGGGCTTGTCGTGTCAATTAGCCCTGCTAGGAGGGGACACTGCGTTGGACTGGAGAAAAGGAATTCCAGCAGGGAAGAATCTGTTCCATAGGTCTCAATTTTTCTTCATGCTTTCTTCATGCTTTGCATCCTAGCTCCAGGAGGGTGGGCAGATGTGTGGAAAAAAACAAAACAAAACACTGATCACTAAATAGAGGTATTCCTTTTTTCCACTTTTTTTTTTTTTTTTTTTTTGCTTTGAGTTGTATTCCTGCCCCTTCTCCCTCGTTTTCAGTCTCCTTGATTTGAGATGAGTTCTCGATTGGACAGTTTAATTGCCTAGATTGTAAAGGAGCTTTGCCGTTAGAAATTGCTTTTTAATAAAATGTACTGTTGGAATACGAGTATTTCTTTGGACTTTGCGCGGATGGGTGGGGGATGGTCAGTTGTATTGCTAAATACAGAGATCTTCTCTTAGTGGTATTTTGTCAGGGAGCCTTGTATTAGGAAAGCTACCCTGGTAGCAGGCCATGTGTTTGACTGCCCAGTTCATTTCTCTAATATTATAAGTTATTTTATGTACCTCCCTTCCTAAAGAAAAAAGAAACAATGAATTCCTGATGATAAAGCAAAGCTTGAGACCCAGGACCCCCGTTTGCCAGATATCCTGACTAGTTTGCCCCAGAATTAATGAGATATGATTTTTATTTTAGCTAGTTGATAACTAGAATTATAATTGTATTTTCCTGCCAGCTCCAATAATTTCTGCATTTCCAGTTTTATTCTTGAGCTTTTAACAACGTTGCCCCCACTTAACTTTTTTACGAATTGTAGCATGATCTGGGAGTAGTCCATTTTCGATAATCCTAGATAAAGGGAACAATTAAGTCTTTACTACCTTTTATTTTATATATTGGTAACATTACTAAAAGTATTGATGACTTAAATTACATAATGTATGTTTGTATATGTCTGTGTAGATCTTTACAGGGTGGTTGTGAGGCCCAAATGAGATTAAATATAGATTTAAGTACATCTTAAAACTATAAATCCTATGTCAGTGCCCTCAATTTTTTCACAATCCTTTTACTCAACGATTTCCATGTCTTATTGCTTTCCTCAGCTCACTGTAGTCAATTAAACACACTAATGCAACTTGGAAAGATATGGTGAAATCAAGGGCATCCTGTCTATTGAAGCCTAGGGCGTGGATGTTTTCCTGGCCAACCTGTGGTCCTGGCTGGAGGCAGATACAGATAAAGTTACTATGATGACGCTATGAAATGATGAGGTTAGGCAGGAATGGATGAGGAGACTGAGCGCTAAATCCAGAGGCTATGATAAAAAAAAAAAAAAGACTATTGTTAAAGAAACACCAAGAGAGATTCTCTTGGTGGGCATATCATTCTTAAGGGAGAATTGATCTGCAAAGTCATTTTCTGAAGACCCATTTTATGTTTGAGTCCAGGGGAAGTTTGATAATTCTCAATTGAATATGAACCTTGCCTGGGGTTGTGACTTCCTGACAAGAAAGCTTATCTTGCTCTGAGAGGATGCCAGACCATTTGGAGGAATAGATCAAAGGGGACATGGTTTTTTGTGATTTTATATAATTTTACAGGGCTCACTCAGGTCATACAGAGTTCACTCTCGTCATCTATATGGCCATTTTATTTTACTACTAGGACTTGGGAGTGGGAGATGAGTAATTTTCCTTGATTGTAATAATGTAGAGGTAAAGCTTCCTAGGAAATGGGAGAAAATGAAATGAAAAGTTCATAATTGTAGGAACACAGCTGGAGTTAGTAACATTTGATTCTTGTGGCTTAGATTCCTCTCACATCAAGTCCCTTGGTTCACAATTCTGGGCTTTTCCCACTTTGGCATTTCACTTGGTGTATCTGAAGGAAACAAACCTACCTCCTGGTCAGGTTGTTTTTTTTTCTGGATTAAAGGGAATCCCAGAGGACATTGTGAACTTGGAACTGGGACTTAGAAAGCTCCATTCTGTTTTTCTTCTCATTTGTAAAATGAGGGCATTGGATGACTCCAGTGTCTGTTCCCACGACCTGGGCAAAAAGTCATTGCTTACATTTAGTGATAAAAACAAAATACTATGAGAACAAAGCTAACTGTCGAGGAAGTGAACGATCCACTCTTCCTAAATAATTTCCGCCTGGGCAGCTGGTGGTGCAGTGGAACACCGGACTTGCAATCAGGAAGACCTGAGTTCTAATTCGCTTTCAGGCTACACTAACTGTGTCTCTCTGGGCAAGACACTTAACCCTGAAGTTTCACTTCCTCATCCGTAAATTGAGCACATGCTGGAGAAGGAAATGGCTAATTCCTCCAGTATTTTTGCCAAGGAAATCCTATGGACAAAGTCCACGCGTCAAGTAGAGCAGGATACCACTGGACAACAAAAACCTTTGCCACCCTCCGTCCTAGTAATCCACACTAGAGACACCAGCACTGGGAATTGGTGCTAATATGTCAGAAAATTGGCTCATTCCGATTCTTTCCAGTTTTCCCAGGGCCAGCAAGAACAAGGTTCACGATCACATGAAGAGGTGGAGCCCAGGTTTAATCACTCCTAGCTCTAAACTGTCTTCCTCATGGAAGTGTCTGGGCTCTGGGCCAGGACTCTCCCTTTTCCACCCCAGTACGAACATTGCAGCCTACACTAGAGTGCCTTCCTAGGGAACTGCAGGAGGAGGAAAGTAATTACGATACACCATAACTACCCAAGAGGAGGGTCTAAGATGTCTTTCCCCAATTGGGTGCCTGCCCGGGTGATGGAGTCTCAGCCAATTAAGAGTGCCTTTTCCCAAGGGGTTGAGCAAGGGTAATCGTCAGCCAATAGGAATAGCTCTTTCCAGGGTTTATGGGGGAGAGGGCGTTCCCCCGCCTCACCCCGCCTCCACTTTCCCCAATAGGTGATATGGGCACATACAGGGCGAGTCTATGGAGTCTTTTCCCAGTAAGCATCGGCCTGGCAGATGATCTTATTCCCCACCGAATAGTGCTTTATCTCAGGGGGCGGAGTAAGAAAGGTCAATGGCCAATAAACAGAATTCTTCCTCCCATGGGCACCCGAATCAACCTTTCCCCGTCTGCTATAGGTGGCTGTAGCCCACACGGGGCGGGCCCTGAGGGGCCTTCCCCAATGGGAGGCGGCCCCAAGCGTAGGGGCGTGGTCACGGACTGGAAAGCGGGCCGCTGTGGGCCGTCGGGCTAGAGGAGCTGTTCCATCAGTCCACTATCCTGCCGGCCCGCCAGGCAGGTTGCCGGCCACTGGCGCTCGGGCGGATTTGCCGGACTTCGCCTCCCTTCGTTCTGCATTGTACCATGACGAGCCTTGAGTCTCGGCGGCCGCCGGGCCTCGATGGACTGGCGGGGTCCGGCTCCCGCTCAGTGCTGCCGGCATGGAAACGGGAGATACTGGAGAGGAAGCGAGCCAAGCTGGCGAGCCTGGCGGCTGGGCCCCGGAGTTTGGCTGGGGGGGACGACGGTGGGGCTGGAGTCGAGGCTGCAGCTGGAACTGTGGCCGGGGCTGGGGGCGAGTGCCCGGGGGAGCCAGCCCCGGCGGCGGAACGACTAGTGCTGGCCGATAGCTTGGGCCCCCTGCGGGAGAACCCTTTCATGCGGCTGGAGACTGAGCGCAAGCGGCTGCGGAGGGGGCGCGGCGCGGCACCCGGGGCCCGGTCCTCGACGGGACGACCCGTGCAGCAGCTGCTGGAGCTCTATAGTCGCGTTCCGGGTATCCGCACTATTCGCGCCGACAACATTCTCATAATCGAGTCCGAGCCCGGATTCTTGCCCGGCCAACGACCCTACGAGGTGAGCTCCCCCGGTCCGCGCCCGGGCCCGGACCCATTGCAGCAGCTGCTGGCCCGGCGTGGCTGCTCAGTGGCGGAGATCCGGGCCACGGAGGTAGTCATCTACGAGACTCCCCGGACAGCCGTAGAGGCGGCCGCGCAGCCAGGCAGGGTCAGCCGTCTGTTGGAGAAGTTTGATTCCCCGCTAGCTCTTGGCGAACCCCGGCCTCGGGCCCCGTCCCCACCTCGGCGTCGCGGGAGCCCTGAGCGGAGCCGGCCTCTGGTGCCAAAGCCTTCTGCAGTCGAGCAGCGGAGCTCGGCGACCTCCCCCTCCCTGCCCAGCTCTGGACCACGTACTCCCAGCGTCGGAGAGAGAGCTGCCTGGTTTCAGGCATCGGCAGCTGCTCCATCTCGGCTCAGTGACTTCCTCCAGAAGACGGGCAGCAACTCTTTCACTGTCCACCCCCGGGGTCTGGCCAGAGGAGGCCGAACAGTAGTACCAAATGGACCTGTCATAGAGGCCACCCCGGAGCCCCGGCTGGGTCCTGCCAATGGCCTCCCTACTGTGGGTGGGCCTGTGCCATCCTCTTCCAGTACTTCCAAAAGCATCAACATTCGGAAGCCAAATGCTGAGGAGGAGGCACCTATCCTCCACCTTTCCCCTGGCCCTTGCCCGATGGGCAGTGCCAATGGGGGACCCAGTGCCACTCCAGCTGCCTCTTCCACATTCCCCAAACACAGCCTGGCCAGTGCCACTCCCAATCAGCGAAGGTGGGTTTCTGCAGCCACCAGCTCTAATGACTCTTTTGAGATCAAACCTGCCCCCAAGCCAGATATAGAGACCATCCCTGATGAGGATGTCCAGGCTAAGGCCTTGGCTAACCTCCGGATGAACTCCAAAAACTCCTTTATTTTCATCCCTAAGCCTAGGGTGGAAATGCTGGACTCTGGGACTGGCCATCCAGTGGGGAGCAAAGCCTTTGAGCAGCCAAAGGGAAAGGTCAGTGTTTCTTCTCAGTCTGGCCATTTAACCCATATACCTCTGGAAAACGGGAGCCAGCACCCACCAGAAGTTGTACCTCCCTATGGAAATTACTTGGGTGTTGAGGCCCTGCAGGCAGCAGAGGAAGGGGATCTTCAGAAACAAACAGCTACCGTTCTCTCAGAGGTGAACCACAAGTGGCAGAGAGAAGTAGTAACATCCTCCTCTGTAGAGAGACCTTCCAAACAAGAGCCTTGCAGGGGCTTTGAGATTTCTGACACATCCCTCAGTTCCTCTATCACCCAGATTCCTGAAGAACCCAGTAGACCAGGGCTTCCTGTTACTTTTATTGATGAGGTAGATTCAGATGATGAATCCTACCAAGAGGCCAAACCAGCTTTCAGATTCTCTGATGCTCCTCATTATCGACCTCATCCCTCTCTGCCCAATAGCAAATCTGAAGTTCACTACTTGAGCAACAATACATTCACAGTCGTGCCTAATAGAAAACCAGCTGCCCCTGAGGCAAGATTCAGCCCTCCAAATGGGGAACTGTATACTGAGGAAGAGGAGGAGGAAGACCAATGGAAAGGAAAAACTCTTGAAGATCCTGAAGCATCCCGTGAGAATGTGGGGTTGTTACTCAAGAAACGTTACCCCACTGTTGATGAAATTGAAGTGATTGGGGGCTATTTGTCCCTGAAGAAATCCTGTTTAACCAAGATGGGGTCCTCAAGAAAAAAGGTAACATTTAAGGAGAGAAATCAGAGGTCTGCCCCTAGTAAGGAAGAATCGGAAAAATATATTCAGGTGATAGTTACTTAGACTGGTTAGCACTTGGTAAATGATTCCAGTCTTTTTTTTTTTTTTTTTTTTTTAAAGAAATGCTTTATTGATATTCTTTTCTTTATTTCCTTCTCCTTCACTGTCATCTTTCTCATTTGGTACATTTCATCTATCACCTTTCTATCAAGACTTGGGAATCATACTTCAGCAAAAGTTCTCTGAAGTCATGATTGATCAGTGTTATTGATTGGAGTTCAATTCTTTAATTGGACCAATTTACACCTCTACCAGTTGATTAGTAGCTTTCTAATAGCCCCTAGATATTCTCACTTCTCATTTTCTGTCTCCTTTGCCTATATTATAACTGAGAGGCAAAACTTCCTACTAGATTGAATTTATTTGTCACAAGAGAGCTCTATTGGAGCTGAAATGGTTAGTGGAAAGTAACAATGAAATTTTTTAAAAAAGAGAAAAAAATCACGATTTTTCTTTGTTCCAAATCTGGAGTAAGGTCATAAATTGTTTCCATTGGTTGGAATTGCCACTCTTTTGAATGATCAGAGGCCATATTAACTTGTTTTGCTCTTGGCTATTGTGCCCAGTTGATGCAGATATTTGGATTGTTATAAACTGTTGTTTGATTTGAGAAGCAGACCTCCCTCAATTTATTAAGCAGTTGAGCTTTTCCCCACATTGTCTTTTTCCTCTTGGCAGACACCTGTAGGTGTAGATTAGAAAATTCCCTAGTAATGGTGTAAGGAGGAGTCAAAATGTCTCATGCTGTTTTATCATTGCAACACTCCTACATAGAATACAACCTGCTCCTTGTACCACATGATGATGAGGGCCACCCTACAGATGAGGGATACAGGTATACCTATCCAAGGTTTGTCAGTCAAATGGGAAATGGGGCCTGCTTTAAGAAAGAATTTAACTGATGTGCTGTTTGTTTACATGAAAATATATAAGGCAGTACAGTGCTTTAGAATGAAAACTGGCATACAAGGAGCTGGGTTGAAGTCCCATTTTTATTACTGAGTAATATTGGGTACATGAATTTACATGTCTGGCCCTCACTTGTAAAGGAGATGGGACTAGATGACCCGATGACCTCTGAGTTCCTTTTAGCTCTAAAGTTCCAATCTTCTGATCCTGTGACACATAGTCTTATCCCAAGGAAGAAAGCCCAGCTTTACAAGTCCCTCAGAAAAGGAGAAAAATAGCTCAGGCAGGAGAAACCTGTAGGGTCTCACCTGGAGCTATTGCCAGGTGAAGGTAGGCAAGTGGGACAGTTTTTTTAGCTGGTTTTGTCCATGATTGTATCCAGCTCAGTGATCATAGAACAGGAAGATGGAAAGTAGACCTCAGAATCAGAAAGGCCCAAATTCAAGTTCTGACTCTGATACCTGCTGGGTTTGTAATTGCGTGATTGTCTTAACCACTCAGTATTCTAGGCCAGTTATGGAAAAGGTGATGTTTGTATTCATGAAAGGGAGTTTCTGTATTTGGAAGTTCCCTCTACTAATGATAGAAAAATCCACTTCCTGTCCTTTAAAGCTGTTCTGCAATGTCAAACTCAAATAGAAATAGGGGCCTCTAAACCCCATTTGGACTTCATAATGATTTAGAGAACCACTTATTAACATCTGTATTCCATTGCATTTTTATTTTGTTAAATATTTTCTGATTACAATTTAATCTGTTTTGGGATGCCTCTATCTTAAAGGACTGTCATCTGTAAATGGTAAAGCTTATAGACCTTATGTGACATTCACAGTGTCATTTTGGGCACTTTACTTGGTTTTCATATTAGAGGCCCTAAAGAAGCTTGTTGATTCCATAATTAGAAATTAGGGTAGGCTGATTCTCTGGACAGCATTCTGAGTTGGGATTTTATACATTTCCTCATCTTTAAGACCTATTTTTTTTTTCCATCTGCTTTGGAAACTGGGTACATCTGCTTTGATTTCCCAAACTGGAGGTATATTTTCTCTTTTGGCTTTTCCACCAAAAAAAACCATTGTAGAATGTTTCCCTTCTGTGGGAAGTCTTTTCTGTTCTTACTACTAATAGTGCCAGCTCTGGCTGGTAAATCGAAATCTTCCTTGTGTGTAGAAACTGAAATTTACCTCTGCTTAAAGTTTTAGCTCTTTTGAGCCCTAAGAAACAGGAGTGATCACTTGGAATTAGGCTTGTTCATTCTTTTCTATTTTATGCTGTCGTCATGGAGCAGGGCAATCACTGGACCTCCTTAGCTACATGCTCCGTTGACCTTTCCCTGTATGGAGTGTTGCAGTTTCAGGATTTTGAATGGATCTACATTATTTCCAGATCCATTAAGGAACATTATTATAATAGGTGTTATACTCTTTACCTTCTGTGAAGAACTTTTTTATTACCTTTATTCTCTGTGCTTTGCAAAAATGGGAAAATTGACTCACTGTTAGCTGGATCTCAGTGGTGGAGCCTGTTCTTAAAGGGTTGGGCTTGGTCTCCTTTTTTGGACTTCATCTCCACTCCATTGCTGACTGTCCCGTTCTCTTAATTTTTTACTCTCCTTTGGTGAGCTCTCATGATCCACCTTACCCCAAAGCCTCTTTTCTATTTATGAGATGAGTGGAGAAAAATACGTAGTGCCAGGCTTTTGGGTACTTTAAGGGGAAGCAGTACTGCTGCAAGTCTTGACCTCTTGAAAGAGTGAAAAGAGTATATTGATCCTGAGTAAGAAAAAAAAGGGAGAGGCTGTGGAATGTATAATGAAAAGGGCACTGGATTTAGGTAGTCAGAGGCCTTGGGTTGAAGTGCAGGTTTGGCTTCTTACTCTGTGTGATCTTGCTTGAGTTCCCTTCATTTCTCTGGCTTTCCTTTTCTTCATGAAAGATGAGAGGGTTGGACAAGATGGTTTTTAAAGTTTTGAAATTCTCTGAATGACAAATATCATAAGCACCAGGCTAGGTAACTAGGTAGAGATTTGTCTGACTACCTTTCTGACTGGAAACTCTTTCCCAGCTCTGCTTGTTCCTGGAGGTGGGGAGGGGAGAAGAGGCAGTACCAGCCTAACTCTTTGTACTCTGTACCTAAGCTTAATGTTTCATAGAGTCCATCCCTGCCTATACCTTTAACAGACAAGCTTCTGAAAAATTTCCAGGTTGTTTCCGCTTCTTTGTTTAACCTTGGGGCAAATTCCAAGGCTGACAAGTACCATATTATTTCCCTGTCGGTGGGGTGACAAGGGGCTGCTTTGGGAGTGAAACTGAGTCTGTCTAGTACAGCATACTTTGGTCAGTCCTACTCACCTTGCCAGTGGTGACTTCTCCCATTCATTTCAGAGCTTCCTGAGTAAGCTATTTCTTTTCAGGGCTTCTCATTTTTTTTTTTTTTCCTTCTAGAGCCTCCTAATAATCCTCCTTCTGCTTATATCATTGTGCCAAAGGTTCCCTTGTTTAAAATCTTGAGCAGCTTTTCCAAGACTAATTCCTTTTTCCTTCCTCCTCTCCTAGCTTTTGCATACAAATCTGTGACTTAGAAGCAATTTCCTTCCTTGGTTCTCTTATGCATATGTCCTCCTTTCCTTTCTTCTATATCTGCCTCCCCTCTAGTTGTTGGGGTCTCTTCCAGGGATTAGGTGTTGCCCTGTTTTCTCTCTACTTTTGGTGAGGTCTTCTGCCATCTGAGTTTGACATTATGTATATGTATATGTTCAAAGTAACTCTCTCCTTTGATCTGTTATTCCATTCTGTGCTTCCTCATCTCAGCAAGACACCTGAATGTCCTCTCAGTATTTGTACTTCATCTAGGTTTAATAGCAAATAAAACCCAACCCTTCCTTATTCTCTGTGCTAAGAACTCTATTGTTCCAATTGGTAGTAGCCTTTCCCACCTGCTGGTCCCTCTCACTTTCTGTTCTCACATCCTCCCAGTGCTGTTTCTTGTCCCTTATGTCATCTCTCATATCTGTATCTTTCTTAGCAAAGGGCTTGTCTAAAATCTGATTCTCTCACTGCTCCACTCTTGCAATCTCATTTATGTCCCCATGGGGCTTTCCCTCCTACACACATGCATTTCTTTGCACCCTTACATCAGCCTCCACTTAATTTTTTTCAGCCTCCACTTTAGCAGACAAACACTACCCACTGTCCTCACTCCATTACTTTCTTTTTCCTACTTGCCATTAAAAAAAATAAACTGTTCTTTTTAGCTGTGCTTTATACCTTCACTCTCTTGGTCTTGATGCCCTATCCTTGTCACCCCTCATCTCCCTTATATCTCTCCAGCTTCTTCAATTATTCCAGATCCTTTATTGCTATATGTCATTTGACCTTGGGTTAGGGTCTCTCATTTGGTAGTAATTTATATTTATGTGGCATTTTAAAGTTTACAAGAAAGTATTTTCTTTATTATGATCCTTATCCTTTTATGGATAAGGAATTTGAAATTTGAAGTGGATAAATGAGCTGTTAATTGTACAGCTAGAGAAGGGGTTCAAACCCAGGTTTCCAATTCTAAGGATGGTGATCTATCCACAAGCCGCTCCTATCTTTCTTTCTTGTTTTAAGACAAAAATGGAAGGAACCCAGGACTTTGTTCAGCTATCTCTCATCTCTAGGACACTGTGATCTACTGGTATTTGAGACCATGAGCACAGATTGTCTAGGGGCAGAGTTCTGAAAGATAGGATGTGCATGGATAAATTTCAAGGACTCCATGAACTTGAAAAGAAAAAAATTTGATTTTTATTTTTAACCAACCTTTACTAATTTTAACTAATTTAAGTTTAGCATTTTTTCAGTGATTTAAAAAAGTATAAAAAATAAAAACATTATCCTAAGAAGAGATCTGTAGGTTTCACTGGATTGCCAAAGGGACCATGACCCAGGAAAGAGAACTTTTGATTTAGGGTGTTTGGCAAGTAAGAAATGGGGATCAAGGGAGCTGGGGGAGATTTGGGGTCTTGGGCTGTAGAAGGGGCTAATAAAAATTTTAGGGAGGTGAGAACAGAAGGGCAAACATTCCTGGGTATAGGAAAGGTAACATACTTCCTATTAAACTAGACTGGAAAAGGACAAGTTAAGAGGGAAGTAGGCTAAAGCTTGGGCCAGGACAAAAGGGGGTATGACCTTGGGAAGTTGTGGAGGTGATCAAACTGGCAGTTGTTATTTGAATAGGTTCAGAAAATGAAGGGAGAGGCCAGATGGCTTCTCTCAGGTAAGTAGGCAGGCCTGGCCAGGGCCCTACTGGGAGCAGTACCTTCATTCCCAGCATTGATTCAGGGCAGCTGCTTCTGCCCTTGGACACACAGCATTACTTGTCTACTTTACATTCATCAGAGGCAGCGTTTCATGCTGTGCAAAGAGTACTTAGCTTGAAGTCAGAAGACTTGGCATTGAATCCCATTTTAAGCATATATTGTCTGTATAAATACTGGCAAGTCATTTAATTTTTCTGAATCTGTTTCTTATAATGATACTTATTCTGCTTGTCTCCCAGGGTGGTTGTGAGAAAAGTGTTTTGTAAATATTAAAGAAGATTTTAAAATAAATTATCTATTCACAAAGCTATAGTCAGCTGTGGTAACATCCTAAGTCAGCCAGTGACATCCCTGACTTCTGTTATGAGCAGTGGGCCCTGATAATGGAGGAATGAGCTTGTGTTGATACCTTCTTTGTTATTTGTTTTAAATCTTTATTTTATTCTATTTTACTTCTTTCCATTATTTTAAAATATACTTTATTTATTTCTTAAATATTTTCCAGTTACATGTAAGTGATTTTTGACATTTATTTTTTTAAACTTTTAAGTTCCAAAATCATGTCTCTTCCTCCCTCCCTCCCTTCCTTGAGAAGACAAATACTTTGATTTCAGTTATACATATGAGATCATGTAAAACATATGTGCATATTAGCCTTGTTACAAAAGAAAACAAACCAAAAAATAAAGAAAAGGTTTGAGGGTATTTTTTGTTTTGTTTTGTTTTGTTTAATGCAGGAAAGATTTATTTTACATTCTTGCAAGTATGGGTGTCTATGTTAGTAGACACACCTTTGAAACTCCAAAGGCAGTAGATAAAGAAGGTTTTGGAAAAGTATGCTTCAATCTGCATTCAGAGTTCATCAGTTCTTTCTCTGGAAGTGAAAGCATTATCTTGGATTATTGTCTTGAGCAGAGTAGCTGAGTATCACAGTGATCATCCTTAGACTATTGTTGTTCCTGTAGATAATGTTCTCCTAGTTCTGTTATTTTATTTCTAAATCTAATTTTTTTCTTTTCCACCTTTTCTCCCCTCCCCTTTCAATTGGGAAAACAAGAAAAACAAAACTTGTCATAAACATGCATAGTCAAATAATACAAATTCCCAAATTATTCATATCTAAAACACATAAACCTCAGTCTTTCCTTTGAATCCATCAGCTCTTTATCTGGAAGAGAATAGCATATTTCATCATGGGTCCTCTGGAAGCATAGTTATTCATTGTATTGAAATTTAAACTGTAACTTTTAAAGGACTTTTTTCTTTTTTTTATATTCTCTGCCAAAAAGTATTTTTAAAGTTCTTTGTCTTTTTAATATCGTTATTGTATAAATTGTTCTGGTTCTGATCATTTCATTTTATATCAATTCATACAAATCTTCCTAGGTTTCTTTGAAACCATCCTTTTCATCATTTCTTACAGCACAATATTCCATCATATTGTTTGTCTGTTCTCCAATTAATAGGCACTTGGCACTCCCTCAGTTTCCAATTCTTTGCCACCATGAAAAGAGCAGCTATTTTTTTGTACATATGGGTCCTTTTCCTTTTTCTTTGGTCTCTTCGGGATATAGATCTAATAGTGACAGCACTGGGTTCTGACTGGATATGCACAGCTTAATAGCTTTTTTGATTATGGTTCCAAATTGCTTTCTAGAATAGCTGGATCAGTTCATAAGTCTAGCAATGTATAAATGAACTATTTCCAGTCATATGCATTTATGAAATGATTGGCTGGACTCAGATTTTATAGTTTGTGATCTTGGAGTAGAATAGTAAAGGGGAAAGGGTGGTGGCTCTGCAAACTGTTTCCTTTGGGAAATGCACAGAGCCACTTATCAATATAATCATAATTATAAATAATGTTATTATTAGCTATTATTTATGTATCTCTGTAAGGTTTGCCAAGTCCTTCACAAATATTATCTCATTTGATCCTCATAAAAACTGTGGGAGGTAGGTGTTACTATTATCTCCATTTTACAGTTGAGAAACCTGATGTAGACATGTCTTACAGCTAGAAAGTATCTGAATATGAATTTAAACTCATGTCTTCCTGACTCCAACCTCAGTGGTCTCTTCTCTACTAACACAACTTTACTGCTTCTGAAAAAACAAACAAAACAAGCATTTATTAATTGCCTGTTGTATGTGATAGATGTTAGATACATAAAGACGAAAGTGAATCAGTTTCTGTCCTTGAGGAGTTTATCATCTAGATAGGGAAGGCTACAATTACACATCTACAAAATACAAAGTTATTTTGATGAGGGAGGAACCAGTAGTAGGGGACAGGGGAGGTATTAGATTAGGAGATTTTTCATATAGAACAGAGTTCCTAAGCCTTTTCTCTGTCATGTTTTGGTGAAGTCTACAAACTCCTCAGAATAATGTGTTGAAATGTAAGTTCATGGATCCCAAGTTAAGAACCCTTGATGATATTTGAGAGCCGGGCTTTGAAGGAAATGAAAGGGCTTCTGAGAGGGTATTTTTCTCCCTTTTTAAGCTTCTCATAACTCATCCTACCCCTTTCAGATAAAAACATACTAAATAGTTCATTCAAAAAATTGAGGCCATTTCCAATGGAAATTTTCTGGGATTTTTCTCCTTCCAAAACTAGTCTCTGGCAGTAAATACTATGGTTTTGGTTCCCCTGGCCCTTTCTAATTGATGGGGAGCTGAGGTTAGAATCCTATTTAATATGTTTTCCATTACCCTGTGTCTTTTCTTGGAAGAGAAATGAGAAGCCAGAAAGAGTGGCAGGCAACTTTGAGCTGGTCTAGAGGCCTACAAGAAACCATGCCTTCTACACCTTCTATCTCTGAACTAAATTGAGCAATTCTTTGGCCTTAAGAGGGGTTCCCACCCCAATATCAGTCTGTTGCAGCTTTAGGTCTTCAAATGTCTCTGCTTCCTTGAGTTTATTATTGCTTCAGATTTTAGGAGTCTTTTTTCTAGGCTATCTGAGCCAAGAGACTCTTGTCCAGAGAAAGATTCTACTATGGAAAGAGTTATTCCTTCTTCTGAGTGAATCTTTGACTAATAGAGCTGCCTACAATTTGTATTTTATATCTTTTTGAGCTGCAGGAAGGCAGTAAAGACTGGTAACTATTCCTAAAGACTGCCATTGGCCTTTTAAGTAATTTTTACATTTTGTCTAAGCCTCTCTAGTTTCCTTCTGCTTTCTCTCCTACACACCTGGAACCAGGGTGGAGCACTTGGGCCCTGTGGGGGAGTTGGGTATGGCCTGAGGAAGTTTTTCCAGGGCTGTTGTTCCTAATGTGATATCTGAGGGCTGTCCTGCCCTCCCTCCAGGCCTCCTGGTTTTTCTATCTTATTTGTGGAGGAAGTGATAGATATCCCAAAAGGCTCTCTTGAACAGAAGCCTTTCTCCACTTTATCCTTTGCCTCCATCCCCCTCAATTATGGATGGTACTGGACTTGGGAAGGTCTAGGGGCACACTCTGCCTCTTGATGCTTAGTTTATTCTGTGGCCATGGGAACATTACTGTTTTTACAAAGCTATTTGAGTTTTGATTTCTTCATCTGTACTTAGCTCATAGCTTTGTCATGGGGCTTAAATGAGATAATGTATGTAAAATGCTCTGTAAACTTTAAAACAGGCATAAAGTCAGTTGTTGATGCTACTGTTATTATTGGCAACTGTGAGAACGAATGTTGGCTAAAACTTGGCCTTATGTGGACATAGTTGGCCTCAGTTTTCCTGGCACAAAATCTCTGGGTTGCGATTCTATGTTTAGCTTAAGGTTTAGCCTTTTTGGAATTGTCATCTGCTAGCCCTAATCTCAGTATCATGTTGACAGCTCTCCTGATTTTTCCTATGCAATGATCATGTCTTGGGACGAGACACTGCTGCCCTGTAGTCTCCTTTTCTATTTTGGAGAGAAAAATTTCCTTTTGTGCTTTGCCTCACATAGGGATATTTGAGAATATCTTGGTATTTATACTCTTTGGAGGAAAGGTGAGATAAAAGTGGGTGAGGTAATGGAGAAATAAGTGACCCCTAACTACATGGGTATTGCAGTAGTTTGTTATACATATTACTGAAAAATGAAAAACTTTGGTTTTAGTTATATGACAGCCAATATTGCCTTTATGATTAATGCCATAGTATAAAAAATCATCTATTTGTAAAAAAAAAAAGTTTATTGGGTATGTGCCAAAGTAGACTGACCCAGCCCCTGTGAGTAGTTTCCGAGGAAGAGGGGAAGGGAAGGGAATAAGCATTCATATGGTGCCTACTATGTGCCAGACATGTACTCTGCCAAGTAGATGCTGTTATTATCCTCATTATATAGTTTAAAAAGCTGAGGTAAATAAAGATTAAGTGACTTGCCCAGGATGACCCAGTTAGTACATGTTTAAGGCTATATTTGAACTTGGGTCTTCTTGATGTAGGTCCAGCATTCTATCTACTGCATCACCTACAAGACTGGGAGGCCTTTTCATCCCCACACTAATTCTTTTCCCTTTTTGTATGTGATTCTGAAATACCTTTATTTAGTGGAGCAATCATCTAAATCCTATTATACCCTCAATTTTGTCACATAAGCAGGTGATGGACCAAGTAGGACTTCATAACTATATGTATTGTTATTAGCTATTGTTGTGGAGATATATATATATATATATATGATGGCTGCTTTTCAGCATTTTTTCCCTGCATATTTAAGATCTTCTTATTATTGACACAACACAGCTTATTGTCTCATGTTTGAGAACTGACATGTTCCATCTATTCTTATTTTACTTATTGACAATCCACAAATGCCAACAAGTAATCATCTCATTGCCTCATTGAGCCACACTATGTGTAATCAGTGACTCATTTTCCCACTCACACTTCTTAAGGTGATCTGAGTCCATTCTTTGCAGAGGATACTTCATCTATCTGTTCTGCTGGATCAGCTGAAGGGTACTTTCCACATAGTAGCCTGAGTGAACTTCTAGAGTGGGAAGGGAGGGTCTGAATACCAGGCAAAAAATGGGGAACTGAGTTGGATTAGAGTATCTGTAGGTTTTCTCATTACTATTTGATGGTTATAGGCCACTTGGCATGTTACAGTTGAGGAAAGGGAAAGGGGTGATGCTGGGAGGAGAGCCAGTGTTCTGAACTCCCAGCTGTCCCCTGAAGTTAGGGTTGATGTTTGGCTCAAGGGCCTAGAATCTGAGGGTAGGAATGTAACACAAGCTGGGGCTTTGTGTAGCATGTACAGAGAACAAAAAGGCACTTGTGAAAGCTGGGAAAGCTCAGCTTTGAAGCTGAGGCTGAGCCGTGACCAATCTGCCCTGGTGCGTTAAACGCTTTCGGTCAAAGTCCCCATAGGGCAGGTGATACTGTTTATATAAGCACACAGCAGTGGAAAGCCAGCAGAAGCCTGCCTCTTCTAGGTTTCTCTCTCTCTCCCTGCGCCTGACTCTCTTTTGACTCTTGAGTTCCTTTATGTCTTTCCATCATCTTGGTAGAGAGCTAGTTGTTTGTGAAGCATTTTCTGCTGTGGCTGCCCAAAGCTTTGAAGCTTGGCCCAGAACTCGGAGTGCTGCCCATGGGGGCAGCCGGAGCCTCACTCCATTGCCCTGTGTCATAATTGGAGAGGCACAAGAATAATGGGATTGTTAGAACCCCCTTGCCCCCCAGGTTACCTGGCCCTGTATTAGATGCCTTGTGAGTTTTAGAGGTTCATGGGTACAAGCTGATTGAAGCAGCTGGTCAGGCTTAGTGCTAATCCTCTATGTGGGAAGGCCTGTTTCCCTGTGGAGATTTTATAAATGCTCAGCCAAGAGGGAAGCAGCAGTCAGTAAATGTTCCAGGTGAATGGCTGACTGGCTTATTTCCTCCCCAGTGATCAGTGATAGGCCCCACCCAGTGTTAGGCCTTGGTTTCTATGGTGAGTGAAGATAGTCAGAAGAAAAAGATCAGCAGCCTAGCTGGTCTCATTACATCTAGAAAATGGTTTCTCTGCCTTTTAAGTTTGTAATTTAAAGGGATAAAAGGATAAAGGGCAGGTCTACTAACAAGACATTAATGTGCTGTAGTTTGTATATAGAGATGACACTATTCATTCAGCATTAAATGTCAGCATGTTTCTATAGCAGGAGGGGTGACCAGTAGCCACCAATTGTGATTTGGCTGGCTATCTTTTAGGGGCACAGTCTGTGACCTTGGAAGAGTGATTTGGCCTCATAGCACCCAAGCTATGAGTTGGAAAGCAACATATATCTTTTGATAATTTCCAAAAACCTGTAACAACAGGCTAGTAGCTTGAACTAGTAGCTATCTCTTTGTATGGTTTCCCTGTGTGTGCCTCCTTAGGAGGGAGTTGAGACAGGATCGACTCTCCTTCCTTACCTCTTTTGTTTAGCACAAAGGGTCCTGAATTATATGGTACTGAGGTTCTTAGTAAAGGCACGGAGCTAAGAGACAGCTTGACCAGTTTAGCACCCAGCTTTTGGCATGTCTGTCCTTGGAAGTTTTCCACCAAGGGACGATCATTTGGATTAAAGTGTTCAGTAACCAGTCTTGGACCTTGATCTTGGTAGGGCTTCTCAAAGAGCTAGAAACTCTACTTAGCCTTCAACTCAGAACTGGCATGATGTATGTATGTGTATCATCTGCTAACCATGATATCCTTCTGGGCATTCATGGAGAAATAGATAACCTTTATTTCTGGGGGGGCATAGGGTGGTCAGTGACTTATGCTGTTGGAGATGCATATAGGGCAGAGGGAGTAGCTGAGCATGATCTCCAAGACATTTTTTTTCAGAATTTGTCCTGGCCTTATCCAATAGTTTAAATTATGGCCACTGATGCCTCTCCTAGTTCCCCAAGGACCTTTCTTTTCCCCAAGACTACTTCATCATCCAGCTAGAATGTTCCCCTATTCCACAGACCGGGGAAAGGAGTAAGGTCAAATTTATTGCTCATCTTGTATGTGGGAGAAGCCAATTGTTATATTGAGATTGAGTAAGCATCTGTCTAAAGGGAAGCATCATTACTGGCTTAAGTGACTCAAGTCTTCCTCAGGGCTCGTGCTAGCCAGGGCAAGACTAGAGGACTGTTCTCATGGAATTGGCTGTTCTGTCTTTGTGAGCAATCTTAGCCTTAGATCAGTAAAAATGAGGGATGCATATAGTGATATCATTCATGAAGGGTTCTCTCTCTTTAGATGTTACTGGTTCAATGACTAGTTTTCCCTTAAATTCAGGAAGCTGAAGTTGAAAGTATCCTGGAAGCTTCTCCTTAACACTGGGATGCTTTGTTTTTGTAGTAGTTTGTGAACTCTTTTATGTATGTGCTAGAAAGAGCTCACTTGTGGCATTGAGGATGCATTGGATGATCACTTTGTTAGGAAAATTGATTTAGCCTGAGTTAAGCAAGGAAAAGCCCTTACCCCCTCCTCCCAGTCTCATAGAAGGTCTGAGACTAGTTATTTAAGAGTTAGAGATATGATTCCTATGATCTGGGGAATTTCTAGGTGCTTGGTGAGCCTCAGGAGCCTCTCACCCTGAAGCCTTTCATTGGGGAGAGAGCTGTTTCCTCTCAAGGACGTCAGCTTTGCTACTCTATACCCTTTGTCAATGGCCAAAATTTTCCTATTGGTCCCTTTAAAGCCTTCCCTGTAGGAGATCCCAGTGAGTGTGTAGGCTTGTTGTATGTGAGCCTCTTGAGAGCTATTACCGTTCTCCCTGTGACCTTTCTGCTAGTGCAGCCTATGGTGCGTTTACAAGTGTGGGTCTTGTGGTCCCTTGGTGTGAGCTGGGCTAATGCTCATGTGAGAGAGCTGTTCCTTTCTAGGACTGCTCCTCCGAGACGTGATTGTAACCTAAGCCCTTGCCCGTGCTCATGGAACGGCCAGACATCTTCGCATGGGGAGGGGCGGTGTCCCCATTACACCAGGCCCTCACCCGGAACTTCCATTCCAACTGGGCACTGCTAGGTAGGTATTCCTGTAGTATCTTTGTTCTTATCAGTGGAGTCCTGGCTGGAAGCTGTGCCCTCGTCCCTTGGGGCACCCTACAGCTTCCTTGATAAAGTCCAGCCCTGATTGAGTGGAAAGCCCCTGCTGATTGCTGGAATATTTTAGCAGTTCCTTCCTGGTTCCTGGCGCTGGGCCTGCCACATTTTTCTGCCTTCCATTGTGGAATCTAGATCGTGCTGTCTCTCCTCCCGAGGAATTTGAAACTGTTTGTGGTGTCCTGTGCCCAGGTGGAGTTTAATATTTCGAGCCTCCCCTGTGCCGCTCCCATCTGCCACGGGCTGAGTGTATTCATTACCGAGAGAGCTAGTGAGAGCAGGTTGTGTGGGCGGGCCCTGAGGCTGGGAGATGGGATCTTATCCTGGAACCGCCCCAGAATTGAGGTGGGACTCCACACTCGCCCCTCACCTTGGCATCCCCTTCCAGAGGCTTACAGATCCTCCTGGGAGTGTAGGGCCTAGCTCCCCTGGCTAATATAAAGAGCAGTTGCTGGCTGTTGGGGCCGGGTCTCATGGAAGAGGTCTCTAACAGAGGAGAGCAGCAGCTCTCTACTTAGCCTTTGTGCGTCCTCTGGGATCAAAAAAGTGTTGGATTAAAGTGCCCATCCACTCGTAGACTAAATCAGAGAGCTGCTGTCCTGCCATCTCCTCTGCACTGGCCCTCAGTAACCTCTTGACTACCTCTCCTAGGGGATTTTGGGTAGAATTTGCTTCAATATGACCTTTGAGGAAGTGGAGTAGAAGGAACTCATTGTTTGTTATAGCTCATTTGTCTGCCTGTAGATATTCTCATCAGCCCTGCCCAGGGCTCAGAGAGCTATTTGGGGCTGCCCAGGGCCAAAAAAAAAAAAAAAAAAAAAAAAAAGTTTAAAAAGAAGGCTTATAGTAATGCACATATCAAGTTACCTCTGACTTGTAAAGAGCAGAATCCACAGGTGAAAGAAAGCATTTAGGTGAGCTGTCAGGAAAATGATTTCCAAGCTTAAGAAAAGAAAGAAGTTTCCTCTTAGATTTGGCTTTGTTTATTCTGCTTAGCCAAAAGGAAAGTTGATCTTAATGGTTTTTTAAATTATGAACTTAGGCAACTTTATTGAGAACAAAGAGCACTAAGTTCTTTTAGTCCCTCTAGAGTCTTTTCTGTCCTCAAGACCCATTCCTATATTTCATTTTATGTATACCATTACAATCTTGTATTCCGCCCCACAGCAAACATAAATATAAACTTTTCAACACAGTCCCGAATTTGACATTGTGATCACTGATCCTGGCTCCCCAGTATCACTAGTTTCACCATCTCTCCCCTGTTTCTGTGGAAATCTTTAGCAGCTTTCTAATTTTTTGTTCTCATGATGATTCTGCCTATTATAATGCATTAATACATTGGACTTGGAATTAGAGAAATGAAGGTTGCAATCTTGCCTCTGACTTGTGAGGCTGGTGATCCTGGGAAAGTAATTTGGCTTCTGTGCTTTTGGCTTAAGCTTTATCTACTAAGACTTAACTACTAAATCATAGATGGGTTGGGATCATTGTTAAGGGGGGATTCCTACTGGCTCTTTTTTTTTTTTTTAATTTTTAAAACTTTTTTTATTTTTAAAACATATGCATAGATAATTTTTAACATTCACTCTTGCAAAACCTTGTGTCCAGATTCCCCCTGCCCTTTCCCTCACCCCCTCCCTTAGATGGCAAGTAATCCAATTTATGTTAAACTGTTAAACCCTCTTTATTCCATTCATACTAGTCCCTGTTTATGCTCGGTCAGGATACCACGGCCTTTAAAGTTACAACTCACCGGGTAGGCAGTGCCTCTAATACTGGTAAATGCTAGAGGTGATGTTTTTGGTAAACAGGCAGTGCTTTTGTTTGCCGAGTTCCTTTTATTCCTTTTAATCCATCTGCAATTCTTCTACATATTTCCATACGGCAGGCTGCACAAGAAAAATCAGATCTAAATGGGACAAAAAGAAGAGAAACAAAACAAAATGCACTTAAACAGCAACAAAAACAGTGAAAATACTGTGTTGTGATCCACACTCAATTCCTGCAGTGCTCTCTCTGGGTACAGATGGCTCTTTTCATCACAAGATCATTGGAACTGACTGGCTCTTTTTAAAAATAACATCTTATTTTCCCCCAATTTCATGTAAAGACAATTTTAAACATTAATTTTTTGGAAAAATTTTGAGTTATGAATATCTTTTTACAATTTTTTTTTTTGGTTGTTGTTATTTCCTTAGAGTTTATTTCCTGAAGCATGATTACAGGGCTCAAAGGGTAAAAGCAGTTACTAGCTTTTGTTAAACATTAACAAAGTAAAGACCTTGGTGACTTGAATAGTCCAAAAATGAAAAGTCCAGTTAAATGACTTGTCCAGTGGGAGTTGTATGAGGTGGGATTTGTCTCTAAATTAACTTTTTTGAGTCCAAGTTCTGGTTCCTTGTCCACTTAGTGGATAATAGGAGTTGTAGTAAGATGTCATGAATAATGTTAAGAAACAATTATTTATTAAATGCCTACTATTTGATAAATACTAAGACTGAATGAACTTTTGAGTGTTCCTCAAGGAGGTGGGTGGTTTTCAATTTGACAGTCATTGAGTGCTAGGCACTGTGTTCTAGCAAAGGAAAACAGTTCCTGCTTTCAGATAGGTTCTGTGCTGCCTGGGAAAATGTACACACCACTAAAGATTAATAAAATAGACAAAGACGGAGTAAGTTTGATGTAGCAGGACCATTAATATCAGAAAGGGACTCCTATAAGAAGTGGTTCCTGCAATATGCAGATCCTTTCTGAATCTGATCTTTCTGAATTTGACATCTTATGGTGGGAGGTGGAGGAAGAATATGCTTAGCTGCAGGATTTCTGGTTTAAATGATATGAACAGTTTAGTTCCTTGTATTGCATGATTCCAAATTGAAATACAGACTACATGGATCACTTCATAGTGATGCTAGTCTTCCCATGTCTGGTATGTGGGGCTTTAAATGCGTGCCGGTTTTTCTTTCTTTTCCTTTCTTCCTTCCTTGTTTCCATTTTCACTTCCTTCTTTCACGTTATCTCTGCTAGCTCTGTGTGTGTGTGTGTGTGTGTGTGTATAATTTTGGGAAGGGTGAGTTGTAGGAAAGACTTTTTGTAGATGGTTGTACTTGAGGTGAGCTTGAATGGAGCAAGGGATTTTATTTTAATTTTTTATATTTTATTTTATTTTATAATAACTTTATATTGACAGAACCCATGCCAGGATAATTTTTTACATTATCCCTTACACTCACTTCTGTTCCGATTTTTCCCCTCCCTCCCTCCACCCCCTCCCTTAGATGGCAAGCAGTCCTATATATGTTAGATATGTTGCAGTATATCCTAGATACAATACATGTTTGCAGAACTGAGCAGTTCTCTTGTTGCACAGGGAAAATTGGATTCAGAAGGTAAAAACAACTCGGAAAGAAAAACAAAAATGCAAATAGTTCACATTCGTTTCCCAGTGTTCTTTCTTTGGGTGAAGCATATTCTTCCTCCACCTCCCACCATAAGATGTCAAATTCAGAAAAAAATAAAAAAGGTACCAAAAACTTCATAGTAATACTTGGTTCATCCCCAAAGGTGAAATCAGCAGATGTCAACTGATGAGGAAATAACCAGAATAATCAAAGAGACTATGGTATGGGCAATTAGGTACCACAGTAGATAGAGTACTGGCCCTGCAGTGAGAATATCCATCATTTATCAATTGAAACTGAGTCTTTGTCAAAGAAATCCACTTCCATCAGAATACATCCTCATACAATATCATTGTCGAAGTGTAAAGTGATCTCCTGGTTCTGCTCATTTCACTTAGCATCAGTTCATGTAAGTCTCTCCAAGTCTCTCTGTATTCATCCGAGCAAGGGATTTTAATAGGCAGGAGTGAGAGGAAAGCATTTCAGCTTTGGGGGAAACTGTTTACTAAGAGAAAGATGGAATGGCAAGTAAGCTAGTTTGTCTGGAACATAAAGTGAGAGGGAGTGGTGAGAAATCATTTTGGGAAAAAAAATGTTGGAGGTAGATTGTGAAGGGCGTTAAAGGCCCAACACAGGCATTGTATGTATCCTAGAGGCAATAGGAAACTGCTGATGCATTTTGAGCAGAAGTATGACTAGGTCAGATTGGTACTTTAGGAATATCATGTTGTCACATAAAGCTTTTTTCTCAAGGACAGCACATTTACTTCTGTTTATTATTATTCTGAGATGTTTTCTGTGCCTGGAGAGAACTAGGCCAATGATCAGTCTTCCCCTGAATTCCATGAACACAAAGTGGTTGTGTCTTCCTGAATCTTGCTGATTTGGTGATTGGATAAGGAGAGAAATTCAAGAATCAGGGAAGTCAAATAGGAGGCTATTCAAGGGGAGAGGCCCTGAACCGAGATGCTAGTTTTGGAAAGGGAAATGGATGCCCAGCATGTGCTGATAGTAAAATTGACAAGGCTTTATTACTGAATAACTATGACGGGTGAGGGAAAATGAAGGGTTGAGAATGAATCAGAGGATGGAAACTTGGATAACTAGAAGCATGATAGTATTTTTTTTTTCAGCTAACAATTATTATTTTTATTTAACACTATTTTATTTTTTTCCAATTACATGTAATTGTAAGATTTTGAATTCCAAATTTTTTCTCCCTTCCTTTCCTACCTACTCCCTCTCCAAGACAGCAAGCAATCTTGATATCAGTTAGACATGTACGACAGTCACCTTTAAACATATTTCCATATTCATCATGTTGTAAAAGAAAAAGGGAAAAAAGAATTTTAAAAAAGGTGAAAATAGTATGTTTTTATCCGTATTCAGTCTCTATAGCTCTTTTTCTGGATGAAGATGGCATTTTCTATCCCAGGTCTATTGGAGTTATCTTGGATCACTGTATTCCTAAGAAAAGCTAATTCCATAATAGTTGATCATCACACAATGTTGCTGTTATTGTGTACAGTGTTCTGATTTTGCTTACTTTACTCAGCATCAATTCTTAGAAGACTTTTCAGGTTTTTCTGAAATCTGCATTTCTTATAGAACAATAGTATTCCATTCCATTCAAATGGTACAACTTATTCAGCCATTCCCTAGTTGATGTCAGATCATGATACCTTTCTAAAAGAAAATAGGAAATTTAGGAGGAAGGGTAGATATAGGAGGAAAGAGAGTGAAAGTGTGACACTTATCCTTGTAGGGATGTCCAGCAGAAGTTCACAGGTGAGAAAATTAGGACTCAGGGAGATAAATGAATTGCTTCAGAGGTGGGATTTAAATTGGAATCTTCTACTTCCACTAGTAGTGTATTTCCCCTGTTACCATGCTGACAATTCAGTTCAATTCAATAAACATTTGTTAAGTGTTGTATTAAGCATGGTGCCAAGTACTAGGAATAGCCCCTAGAAGAGATGCTGATGTCATCTGTGGCTTCTTCCTCTGTTGGATGAAAGCCTTTGGCAGAGGGACATAGGGAAGAGGAAACAGACTTTTTATATGTGGCAGTAATCTTTTGAGGGAGGACAAATCCAGATCTATTCCCTCAGAGTGGGCAGGAGCAAGCAGCTAGGACATACTTTGGTCCTATCTGCCCTTTTTTCTGAGGACCCCCACTATTGGCAGGTCATTGTAAGGGATATTGTCTGTACTAGTTGAGGATAGAATGCTGGGCTGCTTCTGGCCAGCCATTGTGGCCGCTGCCTGGGGAGCTGGCTAGGCTTGGGCCCTACAGTGTTACCTTGCACCTGAAATGCTTCACCTTGGCCCCTTGGGCAGATATGAGTCTTATTCCCCTCTGAATGACTTCCCTCTTGACCTCCTGATTATCAAGTATCACCATAATTTGGGCTTTACCTGATAGAGTTATTGGCTATTAGAGCTGGGAGAGACCTTATCAATGATCTAGTTCAAATCTCTATATTTTATAGATGAGGAAACTGAGGCTCCAAAAGGGGGACTTGTTTAAGGTCACACAGTTAGGACATGGTAGAACCAAGATGTCATGTGACTCCCAGCGCAGTGGTTTTCCCATTTATACCATGGTCTCCCTGTACTTCCATGGATAATTGGGAAGTACTTTTCAGAACCCAAGTGGACTAGAGAGGTATCTAAGTGATTGAATTGGATAAAAGGACAAGGCTGAGAGTTAGGAAGTCATATTTGGCATCAGACACTCAGTGACTCTGGGGAAATGACTTCTATTTCTCTCAATTTCCTCAATTTTAAGATGGGGATATAATAATAATACTTATCCTGCAGGATTGTTGTGAGGATCAAGTGATAATATTTGTAAAATTTATTAAAAAAAAAAAAAAAAAAAAAAAAGGTTGCACAGTGCCTGACATATAGCAACTACCATAAAAATGCTTATTCCCTATTCCTATTTTTCCCTATAGGGTTTAGGCTGAATTTTAAGGGGACTGAACTATTTCTGAAATCTGTGAATAATGGAGAAAATAGCTCCTTGGAATTGTTTGATGGGCTACAGGGCTATCTACTCCCCTTCTCTCCACCCCCAATTTTTTTTTTAATGTGCCAATAACCTCCCAATTTTTCCTCCCCCATGGCACTCTTCTTGAGCAAAACCCACCCAACTTTGTCTGGCGGCATCCAAAATATTCCATACCTGGAGTCTCCTACATTCCTGCTGAAAAGACCTAGGAATGTTTTCTCTTCTTTTTTCCTAAGAGAGCATTCTAAAGAATCTTTTTTAATCTGAGAGAGATTGAGGGCGGAACTTTTTTGAGATTTTCTGAATACAGCTGGAAGAAGTACAGTTTAAGCTAATCTAGTGGGTCAGGCAGTAACATGCGAGTCAGTGGGATTTTTCCTAATTCCTTCACTGACTGGTGGTCAGCTTCGGCAGGGTCTCTGGAAGCACTGACTCTCTGCACCAGTCTCTCTGAGGTAGCCCATGGCCTTTCCCTGCCATGACTGTGTCCTTCAAGGCCCGTCCAGAGTATCTGCCTGATTCCAGGCCAGGATGCTGGATGAACTGCATGCTTCTCCAGCTGGGACATGTATCTGGGAACTGTTCCTGGAGAAGGACCAAGGCAGGCCTGTTGCTTCTTGCTGGGGTTGTGGCTTGCCTGGAGGTGGGGGTAGTAGCACATCCGGGGGTTGGGGTGTTTGTTTGCTATGACTGCAACTCAGCTGAGACAGAATAAACTCCCTGGGCTGGGCTTTCCTCTCATACACTAAGGCTGGTGTTTTTTTGGGAGAGGAGTAAGATGGGAAATCAGGGTTATCCAGCTCTCATTTGGCCATTTTCTTAGAGGAGGAAAAGCATTTAGGAGCTTCAGAGTGTAAAGACCCTCTCATTGGCATCTGAACCAAAACTCAGAGCAGCTCAAATTGTTGTCCCGAAGTCAGGGCAATAGCCAGCTTAACAGGTACATGGGTCCCTACCACCTGCTTACTAGAAGTCTTCAGGGTCACATGACTCTGCTATATATACTCTCCTCTCCCTCCACCCCCATTCCCATCAAGGCCAAATGGTATTTTTCCAGGCAGGAATACACACCCTGTGCAACAAGCCTAAACACTGATTTCCTCTTCCGGAGCCCAGGGTATAAATAACTGTATTTCTGAGCTGGGAGTGGCTATTTGTGAGGGAGGGTTTAGGCAGTACTGGTACACAAGAAATCACCAGGGTCCAAATAGATGGCATTAGTTATGCCCTGTCGGCCCAGGGGAATTGAGTGAAACCATGTCATTAGCGAGGGATGGACTATCATGTCACCTTTTGTACACTGGCTGTTTTTTCCTTTCTGTTCCTAGGGAGAGTTGAGGGGAAGCAATGGCTATTCTTCCCTAGACACAGTTGGCAGATCAAGGCCAAAGTCCACCTCCCTCTATAGGGGGCCCCTGAACGGCCTGTGCCTGTTCCCAGGGGACAGAGAAAAGATGGATCACTGAACTGGAATGTCCTCTGTGCATTCATGTGACCCTGGGAACTTAGGCTGGGGAGGCAGGCCAGGGCATTCAGGAAAAAGGGTTGTAGAGGAGAAAGACCTGAATGGCACATCTGATGGGAACATGCAGAAGGTCAGAACTCTGGAGCCCAGTTTGTGCAATGTTTTTCTTCTTTATAAATAGCTTATTATTGGCTTAACTTTAAATAAATATTGAAAATTGTTTGTGTTTGAAAAAAGCGGTCACCTCCAAACTATGGTGAGGCCTCGGAGGAGGACTTTAGTGGACTAGAAGATTAACTCCTAAACAGGCCTGTGGATTCAGCTGGAGGAGTTCAGAGAGGGGAGAGGCCATTGTGGGCTGGAGCTGGTAGGATGGACTGTGGGGAGGTGGGACTTGAGCTAGATCTGGAAAGCTAGATAGGATTTATCTACGTGGAAAGGATTGGGGTTCATTCTAGGAGAGGAAGGAAATAATATGAGTAAAGGTAAGAGCTGGGAATAAGTTTATGAAAGGAGGGGTAAGATCTAGCTGGCTCTGTCAGAGGCCAGAAGGAGGAGAAAATGCTAGAAAGATATATGGAGGAGTTGAGGGAGGAGGTAGGTGGGCTGGGCCTTGAAGGATTTGGAGAGGACATTCCAAGTTTGGGAGAGAAGCAGCATGAATGAATGAATTGGAGGAAAGGGTGCAAATGATTATGTGCAGGGTGAAATGAGCAGGTCCTTCTATAGGCTTGAGGGGGAGTAGTGGGTCTGTTAAACTACAGAAAAGATGCAAGATTGGAACAGTGGGTGGAGAACGTAGAGAAAGTGCCACTTTATGGGAATCCTGACTAGCCACCAGACTGCAGACCCACCCAGCTTTGCACTTGGGGTAAATCCTGAGCACTCCCCTGGCTTGCTCAGGAGATGCTCTTTGGCCTGGGGCCCGAATTGAACCAGAGACCTCCTGACAGCATACAGGAATTGAAAATATGATTGGGTGGGATTTTATAGGAAAAAACACTGCAAATTGCCACATTCTGGATCATTTAAGCATTACTAGCATTTAGGCAAAACCTTTACATTATCTTATCTGAACCTTACAACAATCCTTCAAGAAAAGTACCACAGTTATTGTCATCGCTATTTTACAAATGAGGATACCAAAGCTCAGAAAGATTAAACATTAGCTCATGGTCATACAGCTAGTCTGTGTTGGAGGCAGGTTTTGAACCGAGGTTTCTCCCACTCCAAATAGCATTGTTTCACACTGGTACCCTGCCTCTCTGGATCTTTTTCTTCTTAGCGAGTGAACCTCCAAGTTTATATACATTTTTGTTTGCAGAGTGGGGTTTTGACTTTTCTCTCCAGGTTGTCTTTTAATAGATGTTAAAATCTTCTGATTTATATATGTTAAGCAGAAGTTAGGAGAAAGATAGGGAAAGGAAGACCAGCTGTAGGTATCCACAGACTGCTGTTGGTCTCCTGGCCAAGTTGTAAGTCAATGAGGAGCTGTGGGAAGTAGCCTCCTTCTTAGTCCCTAGATTGCCCATTCTTCCCCTTTCTGGGGTAGTGACCATTGAGTAGAGTGACTTCAATATGTATGTTTGTATATATGTACACATGTATATATAGATATGTATGTAGGTATGTGTGAGGTGAAGGAAAGTGTGTAAATGGAGAACTAGTGTTTGAATTGAGTGCTTGGAAGCTGGTGAGTTAATTTGGAATAGTGGGGAGCAATTCAGCCCTTGTATAGGAAGGATAATTCAGTATGTGTAGTGTGAAGAGAGGTTTAATTGTTGGGACTTGGAAAGAGTTGTCTAGGAAGTAAGAAAAGAGGGTACAGTTTAGTGCAAATATTTGGAACAGAAAGAAGAATGAGATAGTGAAGTCCATGTCAGAGAGTATATCTATATCATCTTAGAAGAGTAGTGATGAGACTAACCTCATTCCCCTTTTTTTTCACAGGGTTACTAGACAGGTAGATTAGGGGAATATGTATAGCTATGGCATATTTGTTGCTGTACAGTCATATCCAACTTTTCATGACCCCATTTGGGGTTTTCTTTTTCAAAATACATGCAAAGATAATTTTAAACATTCAGTCTTGCAAAATCTTGTGTTCCAAATTTTCCTCCCTCCTTCCTCTAGACAGTAAGTCATCCAATATAGATTAAACATATTGGTACCTAACTTTTAAAAAAATGATTTATATTTATTTCATTAAATATTTCCCAATTTCATGTGAAAATTTTTTAACAGTTTTTTAAACTTTTGAGTTCCAAATACTCTCCTTTCTAACTCTTCCCACTCCCTTTGAGAAGGCAAACACTTTGATTTTGATTATACAGATGAGGTCATATAAAACATATGTCCAGATAAGCTATCTTGTAAAAAAAAAAAATTAAAAAATAAAGTCTAAAAATGAATACTTCAATCTGCATTCAGAATTTATCATTTCTCTCTCTAGATGTAATTTTCCTTATGGTTCCTTGAATCACTGTCTTTATCAAAGTAGCTAAAGCTTTCACAGTTGATTATCTTTACAATATTGCTGTTTAATGTTCACAGTGTTTTTTCATTTCACTTTGCATGAGATCATATAAGTCTTTCCAGGTTTTTCTGAAATCATCCTGCTCATCATTTCTTTTTATATTTCTCTTTAATCTTGTATTTGAAAGTCAGATTTTCTATTCTGTTCTGGTCTTTTTTATTAGGAATATTTGAAAGTCCTAATTTCATTAAATATTCATTTTTTTCCCCTTGAAGGATTATACTCAGTTTTGCTGGTTAGGTTATTTTTGGTTATAATTCTAGCTCTTTTGCTTTCCAGAATATTATATTCCAATCCTTTCTTCTCTTTAACAAGGTAGCGGCTATGGCTTCTTTCTGATTGCTTCAAGTATTCTCTCTTTGGTGTGGAATTTGAGTATAATATTCCTGGGAGTTTTCATTTTGGGATCTCTTTTAGATGATTATTGAAATTAATGAAAAGTTTGAATGAATAAAAAGAATGAAAGAAAGTGAAAAACATCATGTTTTAGTCTGTATTCAGATAACATCTGTTCTTTCTCTGGAGGCAGGTAGTATGCTTCATCATTAATCTTTTGGGATTGTCTTGAATCACTGTATTGCTAAGAATAGTTAAGTCATTCACAATTCATTTTACAATATTGCTGTTGCTGTGTACAACATTCTCCTAGTTCTGCTCATTTCACTTTGCATCAGTTCATGTAAGTCCAGATTTTTCTAAAATCATCGTACTTGTCATTTTTTTATAGCATAATAATATTCTATCACAATCACATATCACAGTTGTTTAGATGGACATCCCTTTAATTTCCAGTTTTTAGCTACCACAAGAAAAGCTGCCAAAAATATTTTTGTACAAATAGCTTCTTTTTTCTTTTTCTGATGTCCCAAAGACCCCAAAGTGGTATTGTTGGATGAAAGAGTTTGCAGTTTTATAGCCCCTTGGACATAATTCTAAATTGCTGTCCAGAATGGTTGGATCAGTTCACAACTCCATCAATAGTGCATTAATGTCCCAGAAAAACTCATTTTTAAAAAACAGTGTGTTAATATATAATCATTGCTATTTTTCAACCTAAGAATTCAGGAGAAGGTATACTTAGATTGCTGAGAAGGAGAAGGGGATATGGAATCTTTAGCCTACTGAAAAAGACATAGGAGAGCTATTTCACATCAGGGAAGTATTCCTTCACTATCCCCTCTTTCCCTCCTGTCACATGAAGAATTGTCCTTTTTCCTTGGTGAGGCAAGTCCTTTCCGATTCCATTATTTTTCGTTTTCCCTAAAAGATTGCTCTCAACATCATGTTGATTTTCTTTCTAATCTTCTCCCTACTTTGCTGTCTATAAATATGCTTTTGCCTTCCCTCATCCTTAGAAAGTCCTCACTTGATCTATCCCCTATTTTTCCTCTCTCTAAACCTAAACTCCTTGAGAAAGTAATCTATGACACCTTCACATACTCTTCTCTCTTGTTTCTGAACCTTTCACACTGTCTGAACCTCATTTGCTGAAACAGTTCCCTTCTAAGTTACTGAATTGCCAGATTTCACAGCCTTTTTTCTCCATCCTCATCCTTCTTGACCCTTCTGCAGGCCTTGACACTGTTGACCTACTTATCTCCTCATAGATATTCTTTCCTCTTGAGGTTGTCAGGACATTGATTTCTCTTAGTTTGCCCCCTTGTCTGACTGCTTCAAATTCTCTTTTATAGGGTTTTTATTCCCCCACTAACCCATTAATTATGTGTGTCTCCCAAGGCTAAGCCCTGGATCGTCATCTTTCTTCCTCTGTACTTACTCACCTGGTGATCTCATCAGCTCCTGTCACTTTAATGATCATCTTTATGCTGTTGATTTCCAGACCCACATATCAAGACCCTAGTCGTTTTTCTATGCTCCATTTCTACAACAACAACTGTGTTTTGGACTTTTCAAACTGGTTATTTAGAGGCACCTGGATTCCCAAATCTTCTGAAATTTCATGTTACAGTTGACAGCACCCATGCTGTTCCTATCACTTGGGCCCACAATCTCATTGTCATCCTCTACTTCTTAATTAAACTCGTCTCACACGTCCACTTTGTCACATCTTATTTCTGTGTTCACATGTCATGTGTAATACACATGTCATATACACACATCCATATATCTATATCTATACACATACATGTCTCTATAGCTATAAAATCTACAGACTCTAGTCACCTAAGTAGCACAGTGAATAGAGTACTAGCTCTGGGGTCAAGAAGATTCATCTTCCTGAGTTCAAATCTGGCCTTGGGCACTTCCTAGATGTTACTTAACCCTGTTTGCTTCAGTTTCCTCATTTGTGAAATGAACTGGAGAAGGAGATGGCAAGCCACTCCAGCATCTTTGCCAAGAAAACTCCAGTAGGCTCACAAAAGTCAGATATCACTGAAATCGACTGAACACAAATAACATTACTGTATCACAATAGCCTTCTGATTGGCCTGTCTGCCTCAAGTCGCTCCCCAGTCCAATCCATCCTTCACTCAGCTGCTAAAGCAAAATCTGGTGTGTCCATACTATCCTTCTATTCAGTAAATTCCAGTGACTTATTATTCAGGGTAAAAAAAACAAAAACAAACCCCAAAAATCCTAAAACTCAAACCCTCAGTTTGATATTGAAATCTCTTCACGATCTTGCTCTTTCCTCCCTTCCACCTGTGGTGCAATCCGCTGCACTGACATACTTCTTGCTGTTTTCTCATGAGGCACATCAACTCCTTTTGGTGCCTCTGCCCTGACTAAGCCTCCTTATCTCCGCTTTTGGCTTCTCTGCCTTTTTTCAAGAGTTAGCTTTAAATCCCACTTCCTGTAAGAGCTTTCCTAGTCTTCCCCCGCCCCTGTTACCTTACTGTATTTTGTATGTATCTGGTTATTTACATTTTGCCTCCCCTATTAGAATGTGAGCTCCTTGAGGTCTTTGGCCTTTCTTAGTAATCCTGACAGCACAATGTCAGACACATAGTAAAGACTTAATGTTTATTGGCTGATTTTACTTCCAGCCGCTCTGCTTCCCAAGTTTGGGGCCTTACCGGAAGGCTCCTGGCTGTGTGGTTCCTCCCTATCATAACCTAAAAGGTCCAGTTCCGAGGCCCATTTCTTGGCCAGGCCCTGAATCATGAAGCTCCTGTTGCTGGAGGGAAAGGAATGGATGGTAAATAAGAGTGACCAGCTAATCAGAGGATTCTGAAAAACCAGACCCGGCTAGGCAGTGTTGATTTGTATTTATATTGCTTTGAAAATTACAAAGCACTTTCCTCAATTTTGCTGTGTGAGTTGTGGGCTGTTAATCCCATTTCACAAATTAGAATAGAAAGTGCAAATGACTACCTCAATTATCATCTAGTCTCCAGATGAAAGGCCTTACATTCCTTTTTTACCTAAGGGCAGTGGTCAGTGTTGATTTGCCCCGGGGAGAGGCTTGCATCAGAAACGCACTGTTGCAGCTAACTCCCAGATTCTCCTGGGGGTAGTGGTGGAGGAGGCGGGAGAGGTATTTGGAACCGAAGGGCAGCTGACTGGTTGGATTCTTTCCAGCTCCGGGAGAGTAGGTAAGGGCGATTAATGAGGTACAAAGGGCAGAGAATGCCTTGAAGGGAGTGTCCCCCTGACTCTTCTGGTCACTCTTTCTTTGGATCTAGATGAAGATTTCCTTCAACGAGAAAAGCCTGCACACTACATTTGAATACCCCTCTGAGAGCTCATTGGTACAGGAAGAAGAGGCGGAGGAGGAGGAAGAAGAGGGGGCATCTGGCTCCGAGGGGGATGAGGAGGAGAAACCCTTTGCTGTCTTCCTTCCCCGAGCAACTTTTGTTAACAGCACTGTGATGGAGAGTGCCACTCGACCTCCAGAATCTAGTTCAGGTGAACCAGCCACTGGGAAAAATTCAGTTTAGCAGTGGGGGGAGAGATTAGCAGTGACTTAATCTGGATCTCCCTGCAGCTCAGCCCTTTTAAAATCTAGGGATCAAGAGTCCCCAATCGCTGATGTGCCCATTTAGTAGACTGAGTATTTGGGGTACACGAGGTACTAGTCTGATGGTTATCCAGCTTGGGGAGGGCCTATCAATGTACTTCCTATATAGAGTAGTACCCACTGTTTTCTTGCTGCACATAAGGAGTGCACATGGATGGGTACATGTTTGTGTATGTGTTATGCTTCATTCCTTAGGTCTATCCAGTTATACTCCAAAGCATTCAGTGGAATTCAGCAAATGGCAGGAGCAGAAGTATGATGCAGGCCCATTGGAATCTGGGGCTAGCCCTCAGAAAGAAGTCATGGTAAGAGTGTGGATTTGGAACAGGGTCTCTGACCCTGTTGCCTGACCCAGAGACCCTGGGGAAGGTTGGTCGAGAAGGGCAGGGAGGGCTCCCTGTAGGTTCAAAGAGTCAGGCTAACCTGGCCTACCAGTCAAAGACCTGTTTTCAAGGTCCAGCTGGGCCACATAATCACCTAGATCTAAGGCAGAAGTCATTCCCCCCTCAGCTTCAACTTTATCATTTAAAATAATGAAGAGAGTTGGACTAATTGATCTCTTAAGGTCCTTTCCAGCTCTAAATCTGATTTTTGGCCATTTTTTTCCTACCACTCTCCCAAAGCATTTAATCCAGGGTCCAGAGGTCTCTGCCTACTTCTTTCAGGTTCTGCTTGGAACAGGGAGGGGCTGGTTTTATTTCCCCTTGGCAGATTTGATTTTCTCCCCTGTCCTGATCTTTCCAGTCTCTGTGTAGACCTTGCTCTTATTGCTTACTCTAAAGCACCTTAAGATTCTGGTCTCTACAGTGGCTTGATCCTGGTATCTAATTAGGTCCCTCTTGGGAGGCCTGTGGAGAAAGATGGGTAGACAGATCTTTCTACTCCCAGCCCTCATTTCATTTTTTTCATTTCATTTTTTTTTTCTCTCTCTCACTTATAGCTTACTCCAGCCAGCAAGAATGACCTCTCAGACTTCCGAAGTGAGCCTGCCCTCTATTTCTGATCTCCTAGCACTTTGGAGTGAGAAATGAGACAGAATAGCATTCCACCTTATAGATGGACCTAACCTTGGCTGAGTTGGGCTGGAAATTTTCCAGATATTATCCTGCCATTTCCCCTCTCCCCCAGGACCATGGTGCTTGGGATGCTTGGTAAAGTCATAGGCAGCCAGTGCCACAATTCTCCAGTGCTGTGGTTGAGGAACTCAGCTGCCAGGGACATAATTCTGGCTGCTACTGGTTTCTCTGGCCCATATCCCCTCTCTCCATCTGGCTTGGTTTTGCCCAATGACGAAGTACTCAGGTTCTGTGCCTACAGCATTTCCAGATCTATATGACTTTACTCCTCTACAGGGCCTCAGCCCTAAAAAGTTCCATTGCCACCTTATCTTTAGGGAATGCTGGGGCTTGGCCATTGCTTTTTGTTCTACTACTGAGGCCGAACAGGGCAGCCTCTCCCTGTTGGCTCAAAAGGGGCTCACAATCTACTACTTCTTTTCCTGTCCCAAGCTTCCTCCTGTCCTCTGAGTATAATTTAAGCCTGGGAGTGGAGCAGCTTTTTCTTTTCTTGGTAGCATTGATCTTGGCAGAATTAGGGGTATTGCTGTCCTGCCCTTCTTCTGCCCACTCCCAGTGTTCGCACCCTCCTTCCCTCCCCCACCCACTCCTTCCTTGTCTAGTCTGCCTCTGTTCTGCTGAGGAGGAACAATCTTCTGGGAGGGTAAAGGTAGATACAAGGAAAGGTACCTAACAGGGCCTTTTTCTTTTGCCCTTTTAAGGCAAGCAGGGGCCTTTTGGCCGAAGACTAGGCCCAGAGCCAGCTTAGCTCCATTTGTAACTGCCTTGTGACTCTGGTTTAATTACCCATCTCCTGTGTGTTGTAGTAGCACAGCCCTCATCCTGCTCTGAATTTACTACTGAGTCTAGCAATGCCTAGCTGGCTTAAAAGCACTCCTTGTCTGCACTGGATGTCAGTATTTTATGTAAGGGGGTAGAGTGGATGTGCACATGTAAAAAGAGAGTGAATTTAACCAGGCCTGGCCTAGCCAGAAAGCAGGGATTCAGTCTCTGCCCCCTGCCCTGCCCTCTTTGCCTTGTCCCCTCTGGGGTTCTAGGGGCCTATGATTCCACAGGTGGGTCTTTCCTCTCCTTTCAGCCAGTCTTTGTACACATGGTTGAAATTAGCACAGTTCACTTTGTAATTAACCAGAATAATTACTTTCTTGTCTGATAAATGGGACTCAATAAACGGCACTAGAGAAATTTTGCCTGTTTTTTTCTTGTTATTCTCTTCCAGAGGCTATTATTATCATTGCAGGTGGAATGATGTCTTTGTAAATGCCTCAAGGGGCAGGTGGAAAAGGAGGGAAATGGAAGAATTAACTTTGAGTGGAACAGAAGGTCGATTTCCCCAGTACCACCTGGGTATAAATGGAATAGGGAGGGACACCATTGTCTGAGCTTGACGGAAATAGGCACTCTTTTAGGCTATAAAGAGCTTACCTCCCATGTTCCCATAATGAATGAAGCTGCCACTCTTTCCCCATTTCAGCTCCAGAGCCTAAACTGACTTGTCAGCTTCTTCCAGCCTTCCCTCCCCATTTTCTCCTAAGCACACACACAAAAAATCATTGTGTTTTGTAGGAGTTGCTCAATGTGCCTAACTGTAGGGGAAAGGGAAAGTTGGTATTCTGTCCCAATCCTGACAGCTTGTAGAGCTTGGGAACCATGAACCCCATGAATATTCAGGTACACATAAGGGCAATCAAAACAAAGCCAGATATAGCATGAGGAAGAGGTGAAAAATTTGAGTAGTGGAGGTAATATATCTGGAACACTTTAACTGAAGAACTAAAACTTCAAATCTATGAGGGGAGAAGACAGTGTAAAAGCCTGCAAAAATTTAGTGCAATTTTGTAATTTGGAAAATACATTCTGAAAGCCCTTGTAATATTCACTCTCTTAATGGCTGGCACTACAGGTTGGTTAACCATCCCAGGAAGTGATAAGTAGATTTAAGGACTGATAAATGCTTTATTGATAAAATCAGAAGAGTGATCAGTTGGTATCTACCTTGCAAATTTCCCTTTCTAGTCTTAAGGCGCAAAAAAAGCAGAAGAAAATGTTTACAGTCCCTCTGTTGCTTAAACTTTGACTGTTCATAAATTAATTTTCAGTTACTCATTATGGTCTATAAAATTGTAGTTTCTACTTTTTGCTTAGGTGAGAATTAGGAAAGACGAGGCTGTGAGTTAGGAAGTTAATTTTTATTAACCTAAAAAAAGACTATAAAGATGAAGATATGTCCCCCAATATTAGCACCAGATTGCTAAACGAAAACACAGTTGCAAGTAGGAAAGTAAAATAAAGCAATGTCAGTTTATTTTCTCAGGATTTCTCCTGTTTAGGAATCTACACTATTCCATTAGATCTAAGACATACTTTAATATCATTAGTTTAATAATTTTTCCATAAACAAATTCACATCAAGACAGCATCCAAAACACACTCAGTATTTACTTGGATTTTAATTCGATGGGGAAGCCATTATTAATCCGGATGGTTACAAGGTTAAAAAGGTTAAAATTTGCCTCTGAAGGAAATGATGACTCATCTCTTTTTGGTGACAATTAGAATAAACATGAATAGGAGAGAAAACTGTTGCAGTATTTCATTTCAATAAACTTTATTAAATGCTAACTTATAAGGAACTAAGTTAGGCACTGGGGAAAATAGCTAAATATTTTGAGTTTTTGCTTTCAAAGAACACATACTCAAGTAAATCACTAATTTATATACAAAATAATACAAAATAATTTCAATGAAAATGTGCCAATAAGTCAAGCTGTCAGAAAAAAAACCTCTTCTAAGCAGCAACATATGAACTGTTACATGGAAAACAAGGATTCTAAGGAAGTGTTATCAAATGTGGGGAACCACTTATGCAAACACAGAGGTAGGAAATAAAAATGTATAGAAAGGAGGTCATTTGATTGGTATACAGGACATAAAAAGGAATAATGTGAAATGAGATTGAAAGTATGTTAAAATATAGATTAGTTATATAGTCACACAAGACCTTCTTTGTTCTTAGTATTTAATAAACACGTAGAAAGAACTGAACAAAGTTTAATCCTTTGCTTCTAAGGCCTCTGCTCACCTCCTTGTAGGTTAAGTGTCTTGGTCTCTTGGTCAAATGGCCAAACCAGATCCTCCTGTGTCTATATCTCTAGCTCTTCATACTCCCTCTACTCCTGAGACTCAATTTCCTTGGTAGAGTGGGGGTGGGGTAGGAAGCCATCTGGGCTGGATGGTTGGGCCCTGACTGTTAACAATGAACAAAGACTTCTGGCTCTTGGTAAAAAAAAAGTCTCCCCCCAGCCCCCATGACACAGGCAGTAGGCTCAGAGATGAAAGTCATAAGGAAATCTTTATTCACACATAAAACTGCAATATAGTAACTACATGTATATATTAAGGCTCATGTCCCTGATGAGGGTTTTTGCCCACTCAATCCCACTATTACTGGCTTTGCCTGGCCACCTCCTTTGATGGAAGCACATGGCCTGGAAAGAAATATCCTGAAGGCTGATCCAGGACAGCAGTGACAACTCTCAGGCAAAAGTGCCTCTGGAACACTCCATGTTTCCCTCTCCCCCATGTTTCCTTCTGCCTGGAAGGCAAGGAAATGTGCACAGTATTACTCACCCCTACCCCAAAGTGGCTGGACTGTTATTACCTCTTTAAGACATGTTAAACAGTGGAATACCCATGAAGTGCTGGGGAGCTAAGTTCTTCTCACATGCCTGAAACAGCAAGAGAAGGGAAATGCAGTAGCTATGAAAAACATGATACTTTATTAACAGGTTCCCTGTCAAGGATGTCACCTGCAGGCCTATATAAGGGAGTATTAGGCAAGCCCCAGTTCATCAGTCCTTGCCCGCAGCACTCTTCTGCTCCTGGGCTGCAGCCTTGCTCAGATTCCCTGCTTCTCGCTTCAGGACATTGAGCAGTGTCTGAGAACTTTCCAGAATCTGAAACCAGAAAAAATGGTTTGCGCTTGTTAGATACTTGGGGTCCTCTGTCCCTAACTCAGGTTACCTATCTTTTATTGTATTCTCTAAATTTTCTAAATATTATTCTTCTAACAAATCAAGGGCTGGACTGTCATTTTTATATTTATAGGGTCATAGTTTGAGTTGTAAGGGACTTAAGAGATTATCTAGTCCAACTCGCTCATTTTGCAGATAAGGAAACTGAGGTCAAGAGAGATTATGGGACATTTCAAGGCCTACCAGGCAGCAAGTGGTAGAGATAGGATGCAATTCTCTTGAAAATAGGCAGCAAGTGGTAGAGATAGGATGCAATTCTCTTGAAAATATGGTGTCTCCTGGTTCGTCTAGTTCCTAGCCTAGCACCTAGTACTACATAGTATGAACTTACTCGGGGGAGCAACAGCCCCTGAAAGGAGGATAAAGAGAGCTCTTGGGAAGCATTTTTTTCGGATACGTTTGGCAATGCTACACTTTTAAAAAAATGCAAAATTCAGACCTCTGATGAGCACTCATTAAGCTGGAGCTGAGACTTCAGAAGTCCGTTTTACCTCGGAGAGGTTCACTTAAATGACTTGCCCAAGCTCACACACTCCAAGCCCAGACTCCCGCCTGATCGCTCAACACATCACCCAGCACTGCAAGGCTCGGAGTGTTTGGCACAAACTTGGGGTGGGGGGGCTTTCTTCTCGGGGTTTGAGTGGGAGGGCAGGTTCTGGGCTGGCCCTTCGCCCCGTGTAAGGCCAACCTTAAGGTAAGCAGCTTCGGTCTCGGCGATAGTACGATCAAACTCGTTCCTGGAGGCGATCTTGCGGGCCAGGTTCTCGTTGACCCGGGCCAGCTTCTCCGTCAGCTGCCGCACCTCGCCCTGCAGCCTCTGCTTCTCATCCTCCTCCTGTTGGATCTGCCGGCACAGCTCCTCCCGCTTCTGGCACAGTTCTTCGATGCCTGCGGGGGAGGAGAGAGGGTTGTGGGGGTCCGGGAGGGGCGGGGAGCAGGGCCAGGGGCGCGGGGCTGGACATCAGGGCGGGGAGGGGGTTCGGGATAACTCGGGATTCAGGGATCCGCCACTGCCTGCGGCCCTCACACTTGACCAGCTCGTTGTTGTAGTTCTGAAGCGCCGCTCCCTGCTGGCTCATCCTCCCCAGGCTCCCGCCACCGGTCTCCTCCTACTCCTGCTCCAACCGCCGCTACCGCATCACCGCGCAGATACACCCCCCAGCTCGCTTTGCGCGCCAGTGAGGATGTGAGCTCATCAAATAGCGCCGCGCAGGCGCATTTCGTCACGTGTGACGTCTGGCGTCATCGCAGCGCGCGCCGGGACCAAGATCCGAGCCTCTGAAATAGCGGGAGCTAGGAGCTGTAGCTGGTGCGGGAGTAGGAGTGGGATTGGGAGTCGGAATCGCGGTCGCGGTCGCGGTCGGGGTCGGTGTCAGAGCTGGAGCTGGAGCTGGAGCTGGAGCCAGAGCCAGAGCCGGAGCCGGAACCGGAACCGGAGCGGGAGCGAGTTCCAAGCCTGACAGCGCAAATGGCGACGGTGGCGGCCATGGTGGAGAGTGCAGCTTGCGGGGCTCCAGGGGCGGAGCTGTCAGTGGCTTGGAGTACCGTGAGCACTGGGCTGGTGCCGCCCGCCGCGCTGGGGCTGGTGAGGGCCACCCTCCGGCGGGCGGGCTCGTCTACCCGGACCCATCTCCCCCTCCTCTCGGCCCCATCTCTTCCTTCAGCCCCCAAACCCATCCCTCTTCTTAGGTTTAGCCCCACTCTCCTTATCCCCCTCCCATTTCTCAATTCCTCCTGCCCCTCAGTCCCATCCCCCTATCCAACCCCCTTCCTGTTCCCATCCCTCTTCTCAGGGGAGCCTTTAGCTCCTTCCCACAGCTCCTGCCCTTCATGGCTCTAAGATCCCAAATGGTGACTTAGGTCCCACCCCTTATTTTCTCTCTCCTTAACTCCCCTTTCCCCATGTCTTGACTCTCAGCAGTCTTCTCCCTCCTCTAGCTGACCTTTAGAGCTCCTTTACCCCTTTGTTTTAGAGATGCTGAGGGAAGCACATACTTTTTTCTGGCCATTCTTGACCCTGTTCTTATGAGTTCTGTGCTCTCCAGGCAGCTTCTAGGCCAAGTGGAGCAGTGAGTTTGAAAGAAGAGGAACTTCAGGCTGCTGTGGAGGTGCTAAAGTGTTATGAACTTCATTCTATCCTGGAGGAATGGTTTACAGAAGTGCTTCAGACTGACCTGCAATCTAACATCGCTCCTGAGTTTTGGAATGCCATTGCTCAGTATGAGAACACTGTTGAAGAGCCTCAGTGCATCCTGCTCCTCCTGGAAGCCTTTGGCTTGCTCAAGTGTCGGCTAGACCCCTACCTCAATAGCTTGGATCTGCTGGAAAAGTGGACACAAATGGGCTTGTTGCTGGGGACTGGCTCTCAGGGTCTTCGGGAGAAAGTCTATACCATGTTTAGAGCCATCTTGTTCTTTTCCACCACAAAGACCTTTCAAGAGATGATCCAACAATTCTATGGGCGAACCTTTAAAATCTACATGCACCAACAGAAAAAAAAGAAAGGGGATGAAGGGATGAGTGAAAGTAGCATGAGTGAGCCAGAGCTGGACCAAGGTGACTTGGAAGAGAGTGGGTCTCCAGAGAACCAAGAGTGTGGTGGCTGCAACAGTGCTAAGGAATTGTGCTGGTGCTCAGTGGCTTTGGAACAATTCCAACAGCTTAGTGAGATATTGTAAGTGATTACAACTTGGACCTGCTGTGATATTGGGCAAATCCTTCTGCTTCTTTTGGTTTCAGAGATCTCTTCTGTGGAATAAAGCAATCATGTTTAATCATCTGTCAGGTCCCTTCTAGCTCTAAATTTTATTATCCTGTAATAAATATTTCCTAGCCTAGTCACTTTCCCTAATATCAGGCAGGATTTAACAAAGCTGGAATAGAGGAAATCCATTACTTCTGGGTAGTAGAAAAGGATCTTATGATATCTTAAGGCCCTACTTTCCTTATTCCTAATTGCAGGGAATGCATCAAAAAATGTAAAGTGCTAAATCATTAGTAGAAAATAGAATAATTAATTCACACTTTTAGGCATTGATTATATTACCATGTTTTCATCTTTTCACCTGTTTCTGGACTTGAATTGCATTCAATAGAGAACAAGTCATAAAAGTGATTGTCTTGTATTCCCTGTCATTGGAGAGTTTCAAGTGAATGATGATTGCTTATGAGCAACACTATAGATATAATTCATATTATGGTTAGTGATGAGACCAGGTAGCTCTTGAGGTTCCTTGTTTTGTATTCTGAAAGAGATTATTAGTGTATGGCTTTTTATTTTCATATCCAAAATTACTAGCATTTTCTAGAAGTACTTAAGAGGCAGTAAAGAGTTTTGGGGAAAGAATTTTGCTTTTCAGCAACATGTAAGATATTTTGCTAAAAGGACTAAGATTTCTAGTTTTACCTTTGGGGTTCCTGTTGATTTTCATGGATTAGATTTTATATTATGAAATCCAAGTGGATTATCAAAGTTCTTTTATGTTGAAATTTTTTTTGTATTGAAAAAACTGCTTTAAGTAAATGTGCCCCAAAATGGACTTGGAAGTTTTTTGGTCCACAGATTTTTACTGTAGCTATACTAGTTATATCCAAAGTGAGTCTCTAAGTATGGTTCTCTGAGGGACTCCCTTTTGGGCCATACAAGGCTGGTGGGAAGAGCAAGATACACACAAAATATGTGGTTGATTGGTTTTAAGAGGCATTTGTCATTACAATTTAGATCTGTATTAAAAATCTCAAAATTAATCATATTCAAGAATCACTACAATTATATCTTTATCTAAGCAGAATTTTTACAAATTTTTTCAGTGGTAGGAAAGAGCAAGTTAGATAGTTATCTTTATGCAGAAGTGCCAAAACATATATTGGAGCCATGTTTACTTCTCTCTTGACTGATCTGTGGGGACACCTGGTGGTCAGACTTGTGTTGCTTCATCATTTAAAGTTAAGAAATCCTATATTCTCAGCAGATTTTCTGATCCTTTAATCATCCTTAAGGGCAAGTCCTTCAGCGGAAAAAACCACCTCTTCTGTGCTTCTCTCCTCACTTTTAGCTTCTTCCAACCTGCTAATTGCCTAGAAACTCCCATTGCGGTGTTTTTCTTGGACTTTATCCCTCAACAAAATTTAGTCTGTTCATCTAATGTTGTCAGAACCCTGTTTTGTAGAGGTACTGATGAACCTTGGGAGCTTTGTTCTCTTACTTTTCCACATTTAATGTATTTATTTTAACTGACTATTGTTAGTAATGAGCTACAAACTGAAGTGGTGGATCTAATGGTAATGAATTTTTTGTTGGAGTATGAGGATGGCTTAAATATTTTGGGGTAGAAAAAAGAGCATACAGAGGCTGGCAACTTAGTCTGGATTTAGGTCCAGGTCCTGTTTGAGGGACTTAAATTCTCATTTGTAGTCTCACATTTGATACTTTATGAATCTCTTTCCTTGCACCCCTTGCTTCAGCTATTCCTTCAAATGGCTTGGGATAAGATTTTTGAACACTGGCTTCCCTTCAGGCACAGGCTAAACTTGTTGGAGAGAGTCAGTGCTGATGCAGTTACAACTATCTTGCACCGGATGATTGAGGAAAGGATGGAACGTCGATGTCGGGGAGAATATGAAAGATCTTTCTTGAATGAATTTCAGGAGGTAAGCTCTCTTTGTGACTTTATATTTCTTTAGGGAGCACAATTGTAACAAGTAGGAGAGAGTTAATTAAAAATTGGACCAAAATATAAATTTAGAGTGATAGAATATACAGATAATCTTTTTGTTTATCTTGTAGTTGAACAGGTTTAGGAGGGTTTTTGTTGTTCCTTTATGGTTCTTGTCCAAGCGTGCTGTGGCCTAGGCTTCATATAGGCTCTTGTGTGATGATGTTAATCATTCAGTCATGTAATAAACTTATAAAGTACTTGCTATGTGCTAGACACTGTAAAATGCTGAGAATACAAAGAATGCAAAAACATAATTTCTTTTTTCAAGGAGCTCATATGCAAAGGTAGGAGGGAACAATAGTGACCCTGATGAAAATCTAACAAAGTAGAGTGAAAAAGGATAGTCAGACAAAAACTTATTATCCTCCTATAGAGGAGAGAGTTTCCAATAAAAGGGTATGATCACAGTGTCAAAAGCTGCAGAGAAGCAAAGAAGGATAAGAATTGAGAAAAGGCCATCATATTTGACAATTCAGAGATCATTGGTAGCTTTGGAGGGAACAGTTTTTTCTCACCTCCTTGAGAAGTCAGGGAGGTCATGACCACCCTATGTTCTAAAACAAAAGAAAAGGGGAGATGTTGGAATCTTTACAAACTGCTAACTCATTAGAGTTGACAGATTATTGATCTGGTCTTATAAGAAGATGTTTGGGGCCAGAACCTGAAACAAGGTACTAAGTAGAACTAATTGATACAATGCTTGTGTTCACACCTTTACTCATTGGAGTTCACAAGTATGAGAGATTCACAAAGTTAACTGTGTAACTTTGTCAATTCTCACCTCCCTTGAAGCTCTTAGGGCCAGAGAGCACTATGGGAGATGTGAATTCACAAAGTTACAAAGTTTACTTTGTGAATCTCTTGTACTTGTGAACTCCAATGAATAAAGGTGTGAACACAAGCATTGTTTCAATTAGTTCTACTTAGTACCTTGTTTCAGGTTCTGGCCCAAAACATCTTCTTGTAAGATCAGGTCAATAATCTGTCAACGCTAATGAGTTAGTAGTTTGTAAAGATTCCAACAAGTTTTAGTTTAATGATGAGGTTAAAGTTAGCTTTCAGAAGGTTTAGGAACCAGTTGGAGGAAAAGAAATGGGGATATAGATGGCTCTCTCAAGAATTCTAGCTGAGAAGGGTAGAGAGGTGGTTGGTTCAAATGAGAGTTTTTGAAGGATAGAGGAGACATGAACATGTTTGTAGGCAGTAGAGAATAAGTAATTAACTAGGGAGATGAAGATTAGTGAGAATAGAAATGATAGAACGATTAGTCTCTTTGAGAGAATGGAATAGAATAGGATCAAAGATGCATATAGAGAGGTTGACTTGGCAAAGAAAAGGACAACCTTTTCATCTGAGATGGGGGTGAAGGAGGAGATAGCCAAATTTTAATATGGAGCGTAAAATTACATTTCTGGTGAAACAAGCATAGCCAGTCCTTCCTCCCAAGTAAGAGGGAGGAAAACTTGGATTGCTAAGAACTTAAAACATGACACAACCCCTATTTTCCAATAAAAGCCTTTATACTTTAAAAATTAGGAAATGCCTTTTTAATATTAATATTAACATTAAGCCAGCCTATGCTAGGTATTATTTTCTTAATCTAAAGTTGTGTTAATTTCGTTAGGTGGCTTACTCTTGTCTAAGATACCAGGATGAAACAAAAGTGGATTATCTATATACTGATAACCCAGAATATTGCCACTTTGTTTTTAACCTCAAGTATTCTAATCTTGGTTGTTAATACCACAAATACAGAAGAAACTTTGTTTCTTTTTTGCTCCTACTGCACTGATCTGGACTTGAGTGAATCTTTTCCCTTGTCTTCATTTGGGTTACAAAACATTTGGGTGTCCTAGATAGGGGAAGTTGCTCTGTCAACAATTCTACAAATAGATTCTGAATGCTCTCTTATAACATATCACTATTTGGGATCTAGTTTCTGAGTCTGGGTCTGTTTTCCCACTTTTGCCAAAAAAGAAGAAATCATTTATGGGATTTAGAGCTGAAAGATACTCTGGAGATCAAATCTAACCTTTTCATTTTACTGATAAAGACATTTAGCCTAGAGATGGTAAATGATTTGCCTAAGTTGTGATAGAGCCTCCTTTTGGTTGTATTGTATACCAAGGACAAGCTTCTGGCTTGTCCTGCCTTTCACTGTCATAAAGCTTGGACATTGAAAAGAAAAACTAATGGCTCACTCCAATCCCCAGGTGACAAAAAATATTTTTTATTACCCAAAGGGAGTGGCCAGGTAGAACAGTAGGTACACTGCCAGGTCTGAAGGCAGGAAGATCTGAGTTCAACTCTGGCCTCAGTAGCTCTATGACCCTGGGCAAAATAAGTCACTTAATCCTTTTTGCCTCAGTTTCCTATTCTTAAATGAGCTGGAGAAGGAAATGGCAAACCACTTCAGTATCTTTGCTAAGAAAACTCTTAATGGGGCTACAAAAAATTGGACATGACTGAATAACAACTACCTAAAGAATCTAAAACAGTGCTTAGCAATTTTTTTAGTCTCGAATATCATTAGGAAGACTATAGCACAATTAGAAAAGAAGGGGGAGAAAGGAAGTTATAATAAAGAGTAGGAGATACATGACATTCTCTTAACCGACAAGACAACTTGTATCTCCAAACATATTTTGTCCCTGGAAAACTATTCAACAATAAAGCTATTGCTCAAAACATTTTTGAAATTCCTCTTTTGGAAATTGTTGAGGAAATAATTTATCAGCTAAAATGAAAAAAAAAAAAAAACCTGCTAGAGTAGAACTCATAGGTAAGTTTGATTTAAACTTTGTATCTTCTTGATTCTTAATATAGTGCACTATACAAAGTGTGCAGTTAGTGTTTTATAAATCTAATTGAAGGACTTATTACTTTGTAGTAATAATTTCAAAATTGCATTACCTATTATGATTACCCACTCTAATCATCATAGAAGTCTTTCAATGACTTTGATGTCATTAAAAACCCACCAAAGGATAAAGATTTTCCTTCATTGAGGCTATTCAGAAGAATGTGTCAAGACTAAGAAGAGATTTTGAAAGGAGTATTTCTAGAAATTCTTTGATCACTGGCAACATTTTTGAAATAATCATTAAGGGGACTTCTCTGAATAAATGAGAATAATCATTTGGAAGGTATACATTTTGGTACATCTGTTAGCAAGCCAATCATGATATTATGTTCCTAACTCATCTATAGGTATATAATGAATACATGCAAGTGTGCATCTGTACATAACTTTTTTTTTTTTTTTTTTTTTGCTGAAGCAGTTGGGGTTAAGTGACTTGCCTAGGGTCACACAGATAGGATGCGTTAAGTATCTGAGATCAGATTTGAACTCAGGTCCTCTTGACTTAAGGGCTGGTGCTTTAATCTAGCTGCTCTTGTATATAACTTTTTAATACATTTTATGCATTTAAGTTATTGTCTCTGGTACTGCCAGAGCTAGAATATCAGCCAGTTAGCAAATATTTATTAAACGTTTGTGTCATTAATCATATGCGTCAAGGGTTGTGCTTAAGCACTGGGTATACTAAGAAAAAATAACAATCCCTGCTATCAAGAATCTTGTATTCTGTTGAGGTGAGGATAGCATATATAAGTCAAGTCAAGTCAGCAAGCATTTATTAAGCATCTACTATGTGCTAGATACTGTGCTAAGTAATAGGGATGCAAAAAAAGGCCAAAACAGTTCCTGCCCTCAAGGAATTCATAATCTAATGGAAGAGACAACATGAAAACAAGCAACAGACAGGATAAATTGTATATAATCACCAGAAGAAAAGAAAATACAGAATAAATGCAGAGTACATGGAATATGATGTTAGAGGCAGTAACCTGAGCAGCTAGGGGGACCAGGAAAGGCTCCCCCAGAAGAGATATCATTTTGGCTGGGTTTTAGAGAAATACCAGGAATTCTAAGAGTCAGAAAAATTAATAAGTGGAATGGAGACAAAGAAATTGAAGCACAGACAGACATAGTCATCTGTACTTTGGGAAAAAAAGACTGGTATCTGTAGAACGGGGTGAGAAATCTGTAAGGCCCATGAAATTATTTGGTCAGGTCCTGCCAAGTCAACTGCAGGTGATGATGAGTTGAAAGCTAGATATAACAACCTCCTACTGTTTGAATTTTTAAGTTGATAATTTTGTATGATCCTCGAATAATGTTATAAATATCTATGGCCCTTTGCAGAAAAAAGATTCCCCACCACTAAGGAGGAAGGGAGGCAGAAAGACAAATTAGAAGGATGTTGCATTAGTCAAAGTGAGAAAGCTGATGGAAATCCTCTACCAACGTAGTAGCTGTTTGAATAGAAAGGAGATATGTTTAAGAGGTATTGAAGAGAAAGAAATTACAGGATTAATAAACTAATTGGATAAGTAGGATGAAGAAGAGAAAAGCCAATAGTGATGCTGAGGCTTTGAATGTGAATGCTTAGAAGGATAGTGTTGCTCTTGACAATAACAGGGAAATTCAGAAGAGAGAAGGTTTGAGAGAGAATTTAAGGAGTATTATTTTGAATTTGAGATGTTAAGTTGTTGAATTTGAGATATCTGGGGAACATTCAGATCAAAGTATCTTAACAGGCAATTTGTGATGACCAGTAAAGACTATGATTATACAAATAGATCTGGGAATTATCTTTATAGATAATTAAATCCCCAAGTAGCTGATGAGCTTACCAAGTGAGAATAAGGAGATTTAAAAAAAAAAAAAAAAAAAAAGGACTATTTTTAGAACCTTAGTATGGAAACCAAAACTGCTCTTTTGGTTTCCATATTAACTTCTCATGGTTTCTTCTTCATCTGTATCATGCCAGGTGCTGCTGTTGAACAACATTATCAGATGCTGAAGAGAGGTCAAGAAGGATAAGAATTGAGAAGAGTTCTTTATATTTGGCAATTAAGAAATATTGGTAACCTTGGAGAATTGTTTCAGTTGAATACTGAGGTTGGAAGCCAGATTGCAAAGGATTTAGAGTTAGAAGAGGCAAATTCCTGATTATAGATAATTTTTTTCAAGGAGTTAAGCCAAGAAGGGAAAGACAGATATAAAATAGGCATGGTATGATTATTTGAGCGTTTTTTATTTTAAATTTATTTTTCTTTTGAATTTAATCAACTCCAAATAAAAATGGACATTTCCACATACATAGTAGAACAGAAAGAGGATTGTACCAAACACTACAGGTGTAGTAGGAATTACTTGTTTTTCTTTTTAAGTATATAATAAATTCAGCCTTTAACTTTAGTTTTCAAAGCTGTCTTGCTTATCTTTTTTCTGGCCTTCTGGTCTCTTTACTGCATTTTTTTTTTAATGTATTTTTTTTTCTCCCAAAGAGTTGGGGAGATTTGGAGTTATAGACAGCAAAAAAAGTGCTAATAGATAGGAAGAGACTGAAGATTAGAAAGTGGATTTGGTGATGAAGGCAGTCTGATGGTGAAGACGAGGGAATAGGGTTATGGATAAATGTTTAAGAGTTAGTCTTTGAAATGGCTTCATCATCAGATACTAGAATGCAGTAGATAGTGGGGGGGGGGGGATAGAAGGAGAGGGAGGGGAAGAGAATGTCAGAAGGATATGGGATGAAAAAAGAAGGAACTCACAACAAACAAATTCTTTTTTTTCCCCAACAAAATATTAGTGGAGATCTTCATCAGGAAGAGTGAGAGTAGGAATTGGCTTGAGAGATTTGAAGAAAAAAGAAAAAGACTGAAACAGCAATTGTAATCAGTGTGATAGGGAACCAATTAGGGAGATATAACAGGATTGCTTTGCTGAAGTGGGAGTCTAGTTGAAAGTAACTAGCTTAAATGGGTAGTAAGTCAGTAAGATTTGTGAGTTATCCTTTGATAATAGAAACTCAGAATAAAGCTTACAGCTGCAGCCAAAAAAAAGGACAAAAAAGCAAAACAAAAGAAATTGTATTGTGGGCTATTAATCTGGCCAGGACTTTGATCATAGACCTTGAAAGTCATACATAAGCATTCATTTTATCAGTTGTTAAATGTTACATAAAAACAAGTTATCATTATACATTAGTATATCTCCTAAGATCAACCAGCAAAGAATTTTAGAAGCCTCAGTTTCTAATATTGTATTACAGGTTAATGAAACTTGTTAACTAGGGCAGTAGATAAACCTTCTTTCTGTTTTCTTTTGACAGTGGATAGAGAAGGTAATTGGCTGGCTCAGCAAGGTGTTCCTACAAGATAACCCTATGGGTCCCACAGTCCCTGAAGCCAGCAGTACCCTGAGACGGTGGCGCTGTCATGTACAGAGGTTTTTTTACCGAATCTATGCCACTATGCGAATTGAGGAGCTCTTTAGCATCATCCGTGGTAAGCATAAGTTTAATTCAGTAAGTATTTACTAAGTGCCTACTATGTGCAAGAAGCTGGACATACAAAATCCAAAAAAATCTTACTACAATTCTGGAACATAGGATGTAAAGATGAACCAGATCATTGATGGTTTTAGATGCCAGACTGAGAAGGGTTTGTTTTATCCTCGTGGTTGAAGGGGAGTTATTAGAACTTTTTGAATAGAAAGAGAACATAAATCACTGTCACACTATACATCTCTGAAAGATTCTCATAGTTAGAGGTAAGAGATAGAGGATGACCTAGCAAAGGAAATAGGTATAGTCAGTCAGGAAAGAGGAAAATGAGAAGAGTGCTGTTAGAGTCACCAAGGGAAGAGAAAATATTCTGGAACAGGGAGTGATTCAGTTTTTTTTTTTTTTTTTTTTTGTTTGTTTGTTTGTTTGTTTAAGAATGGTTTATCAACATTATTAGGCTTTATTAAAAAAACTTTTTACTTCTTAAAATTAATAAACATTTTCTCTTTTCTGATTTTAGATATTACTACATAACAGTTATTTCCCATTTTAGTCATTTAGCAAATATAAGCCCCAGAAGAAGAGAAAATCTTCCAATGCAGGGACTGTTTAATTTTATTTTTGCATCCATAGCACCTAAAGGGCACCATGTACATAATAGGCACATAATATATTGTTGTTGGATTAAATTAGTTCAAGCTAAGATTATTTTTTTTCTATGTCCTTTTATTTTATTTTATTTAATAGAGTGATTCAGTGTTAAAAGTTGCACACTGTGTCAGGTAGGATGAGGGTAGAAAGAAGACTGATGATGAAGCATGCCCCCATCTCCTGTTAGGGACTCAAGATGAAGAAAGAAACATATATTTTTGGACATATCCATTCGGGAATTTGTTTCACTTGGCCATGATTATTTGTTACAAGGACTTTGTTTATCTTTTCTTTTCCCAGTTGATGAAAAGTGGGAAGGAGAAAAAAAATAGAGCTTATTAAAAAAATTTTTTTAATTTAGTTTTTTTTTAAGGGCAGATTTAATAAAGTTTTTTTTTTGTTTTGTTTTGCAAGACAATTGGGGTTAAATGGCTTGCCCAGAGTCACACAGCTAAGAAGTAGTAAGTATCTGAGGCCGGATTTGAATTTGGGTCCTCCTATCTCCAGGGCTGGTATTCTATCTATTGTGTTGTCTAGCTGCCCCAGGCAAATTTAATAATTAAGAAATCACATGTAACCTTGAAGAAAATAATTTTAATTAAGTGGTGGTGTCAGACACCAGAGACTGGTAAATGAATGGGAGATGAGGAAATGGAAACACTAAATATAAATTGACTAATTCTGGGAATTTAGTACCAAAAGGGAGAAGAGATATAGCAATCATGCTTAAGGGGACAGCAGAGTCAAATAAAGGATTTTTAAAGATATGGGAGGCCTGGATATGTTCTTAAATAACAAGCCAGCAAATAAAGAGAAACTGAAAGTGAAAGGGGAAAAAAGAATGATTGATAGGACCAGCTCTCAGAAGAGGTGGCATTAAGGGACTAGATGATTGAGGTGGATTAGGTGAATTTAAAAGGAGAAAAAGGTGTTAAAATATTGGCCCTAGTATTGGGCTTGACATGAAGAAAGACAATCTCTTTCTCAGAGACTAGAGAAAAGACAATAAGATACGATGTAGAAGGTTTTAAAGGTATAGAAGAGGGAAGAGGAAGGAGCCTGTCAGTTATTCAATCAGTAAACCTTTAAGTTCCTACTGGGTGCCATAAATGTTGTGAGGTGCTAAGGATACAAATGTAAAGATTGAAACGATCCTGACTTATAAGGAGTTTACATTCTGGTGGGGAAAAGAGCAAAATTTAATAACAAGAACAATAATAATATCTAATATAATCATAGCTAACATTTACATAGTGCTTATTATATAAATGTGCCAGACTTACTACATGCCAAACCCAAACTTTTTTTAATAATAGCTTTTTATTTTTCCAAATACATACAAAGATAGTTTTCAACATTCATCTTTGCAAGACTTTGTGTTCCAAATTTTTCTCCCTCTCTCCTTACCTCCTCCCTTACCCTGTGCAGCATGTAATACTATATAGTTTAATATGTTCAATTCTTCTAAACATATTTCCACATTTATCGTGTTGCATGAGAAAAAGCAGATCAAAAGGGAAAAAAAGAAACAGAAAAACACAAGCTAGCAAACATCAACAACAACAAAGGTGAAAATAATAAGTTGTAATCCACACTCAGCCCACATAGTCCTCTCTCAGGGTATGGATAGCTCTTTCCATCACAGTCCCCCATTGGAACTGGTCTGATTCACCTCGAGGTTGAAAAGAGCCACATCCACATGATCCATCACATAATCATATTGTTGCTGTATATAATGTTCTCTTGATTCTATTCACTTCATTTAGCATCAGTGCATGTAAGTCCTCCAGGCTTTTTCTGAAGTCATCTTGCTGGATAGTTTCTTATAGAACAATAATACTCCATTTCATTCATATACCTTAACTTATTCAGCCATTCCCCAACTAAGGGGTATCCACTCAACAAATTAAATTCTTTACATTTGTTATTCTCATTTGATTGTCAACCCTGGGAGGTAGTAATTATAATAGCTAGCAATTGCAAAATTCTTTAAAAATACCTTTCTTTATTCTCAAAACAATCCTGAGAAGAAGATGCTATTATTTTCTCCTTTTACAAATGAGGAAACTGAAGCAGACAGTGATGAAGTGATTTGCCGAGGGTCACACTGTTAGTAAATGTCTGAGGCAAGATTTGAAGTCAGGCCTTTCTGACTCTAATCCTAACCCTCTATTCATGTGCTGGCTTAGCTACAAATAAAATGATATATGGCATAAATATATATTAAAAAAACAACTGTATAAATCAGATAAGTACAGGGTAATTTGGGAAGGAGGCTATTAGTAGTTGGGGGAATCAAGAAGGCTTCATGTAGAAGACGAACCAAAAACTGAATCTTAAAGTAAGAGATGTTCTTGATGAAGGATAATCTCTGTTTTGTTCAGTAGAAGTCAAAGTCAAGATTTTCTAGTGAGGGAAGGAATTGTGGATCACATAGGGCTTGAGGAAAAAAGAGAAAAATTGGAAGAGTTACCACAAGGACTATGATTTTAGGAAAGAATGAAAGGATTTCTGTGCAGCATCAGGCATTACAATGGTGTGATTTTCTCCAGAAGTATTCCACAGTATGATTGTGAGTACAGATGATAGAGGATGGGTTTGATTCATAGTTGATTCTTGGCAAATTGTAAGGGTTATAGATCACATGATTGAACAGTAGATCATGGTGTATAGTTCAACTCGTCAGCTATTTGGTCAAAGTTGTGAAAGGAAGAGACAGATTTTTCTGAATGCAAGAAGATAAGTGTGAGAGGAAGAGGTTTAGGAAAAAAGGAAATTTTATCCTAATAATCATCATAATATGTTATGTATTATATGTATTACCATATATATGTGTGTGTGTGTGTGTGTGTACATATATGCCATATATAGCATATATTACTATAATAATCATAATAGTATGAGCTTCCCAAAGAGGGCACAATAGAAAAGTGGGGGTGAGCAGGATGGAGCTAAAAAGACAATGAGTGGTTGCAGAGTAAAAGGGTTTTGTGCTTTGTTTTTGCTTTTGTAGGCAGCAATTCTAATGACAAGGATTGGGGGAGGAGGAGGATCAGGAGGAAGAAGAAATTTACTAATCTTTGTTTGAGGGAAGTACCATTTTACTGAGGTTCCTCCCTTCCAGGGTTTTATATGAACATGTCTCTCTTCAGACACTAGGGAAGGAAAGGATTGAGTTAGCAAGCTAATTGGATGGAGCATCTGAGTTAGTAAGGATTTGATGTTTGGGTCCCTAGGAGCCCAGTCAGACTTAAATTTAGTGCCATTTGGTCATGGCTGAGCAGCTTGGTGTTTGCATGCTTGATGATTATTTAGAGCTAAGTAGATATCTCTCAGGTGACAGTACCTTCTAGGGTAAAGAGGTCCCCAAACTCCATTCCAGAGAAGTACCAAGAATAGGGAGCCCTTGCTATCAGAGTTGTTCCCTGTGTGTTTCTTCAGAAGGTTTAGTGATTTAGGGTGGAATAAGTCATAATTCCATATGTAGTAGGTTCTGGGACAGGGAGCATTCCAAACCAGTTTGTAGAGGTTCTGTGCTTAGGTACCCATCCTCACCAGTCAAATGATGACAGATTTGCTCCCCAGTTTTCAACTGGACTCAGGACTGTACTATACTGCTGTATATATTCACCTTTTTTTCTCACCCCACTTCTCTCCCTACTCAGGTTAAGGGTTTCCTAGTCTGGCTGATATAAGGATTAATTTTTTACTTTACTGAATTAGTTAAGTGAACATTTTCTTGAGCTACCTGGATTCATTGTGTGACCTACTTTCCCTATTTCTGTATAGTCAAAATTTTCTTAGATTTGAATTCTTCAAGTGGTTAGAAGTTGAAACTACCTATTTTTTCCTCTATGGAATCAAGATCATTTTTGATCTTGAGATCTCAGATGAGAGCAAAAGTGTGGATATCAGGAGTTCTTTGCATAATGAATATATGTGCACTTTAATTTTGTATATTTATAGCTTATGTTGTATCTGCATAGGTGTAGGGTATTTTTAATATACTAGTTTGAGCTCACAGTGATAAGATTTTACAGCACTCTTTGTCTAATTTCTAGATTTTCCAGAGTCTAAACCAGCTATTGAAGATTTGAAATACTGCCTGGAAAGGACCAACCAGAGACAGCAATTGCTCAGCTCCCTTAAAGCAGCTCTTGAGACCCGTCTCCTTCACCCAGGTTGGTGTTGTTCATCAAAAATCATTGCTCTGGGTCTCACTATCCAGCTTCTCTCTCATTTTGTAGGATAATTAGGTTTGTTTATCATGGAGTCTTCAAACCTTAATGTTCATCACCTTTTATCATTATTTCTTTCATGTTCTTGGATCTTGGTTTTCATGTTTGTGAAAACTGAACTTATAATAGAATTTGAGTATAGCTCTCAGGATGTAGAAGAGAAGCAAAGAATATTATTCTCCTTGTGACACTGTGACCCAAACAGTACCTTCTGTTCTCCATTTGAAAAAATGAAACAACTAAATAGACCATGTTTGAATCGGAACTCTTGATGCTTTGCAAAGTTAAGAAAATACCTAACTGTTATATGTTAAAGTTAAATAATAAAATTAGGCATCAACTAGATAAGTGATTTATTTAGCAGTACACATGCACATGGTTGCAAAACAAAACCAGTTTCAGAGCTTTTGGTAGCCAAGAACCCAGGTTTTTGCCCAGTTAACATATAATTTGAAGGGAATGAAAAACAGGATGAAATGGTTAAGCCACTTTGATTCTTATTGGAGGAGGAGATCTAGAAATAATAAGGTGAGAATTGACTGGAGGGGATTGGGAGAAATTCAGGAGACTTGAGGAGAGAAGGAAAAGGGGCCATTTTGTGACATTTTCTAACTCAGGTGCTTATTTCTCTAACTTGCTTCTTAAATCTGATATGGGTATCCTTGAGGTATTTCAACTGTTGTTCTTCTGCTGTCTTCTATTTCAGGGGTAAATACATCAGATATCATCACCCTCTATATCTCAGCCATCAAAGCCCTTCGGGAGCTGGACTCCTCCATGGTCATCCTGGAAGTGGCTTGTGAACCTATACGACGATATCTGAGGTGAGAGAGAGTAACAGAAAATAAGATACCCATCTCTTTCACCCTCTCAGAGATTTCAGCCCTTAATTATCAATCATTCATTCATACTTCTCTTTACTGAGCTATTGATAATGTCATGTACAAGACAGGTCTTCAGAAGGCAAGAAATTTTTATTGTCCTGTGAGAAGTTTCTGAGGACAAATTTCCTGGGGGAAGATAGGGTATTACAGTTGTCTAATGTAGTTACAGAGGGTTGCTTAAGAGAGAAGGTTCCTTGAAAGATTTCCTTGGGTTTGGATTCTCGTTCCATTTCCCTGATTTAGCACTTTATCCTACCTAGAGAGGTCTGGCTTGTCTTCTTAGTTCTACTTTGTCCCAGCCCAACAATTAAAACCAGAGCTATATACTTTTATCCCTGATAACTGAGTAATGAAGAAGCAAGATGTTCTGCCCCAGGAACAAGCCCTGAGCTCAGGCCTATCCTGTGCACAGCTATCCCAACTCCAATTGATCTTCCTAGTGGTCAGGAATCCCTCACATTGTATCTTCCACTAGTCTTTCTATAAAGTATCCCTACTAGGTCAATTCCTCAATTTGTTCTCCACTTGCTTGGTTAACTCCTCCTTGTAAACCCACTGTTCTCTATATATACTTAGAAATTTCATTTCCTGCTGTTTTTCCCCTTTGTTTATACCGATGCTCTTCAAGACATCATCTTATTTGCCTCCCTGTTTTCTGTCAGTTATTTTCCTTTATAGATTTACATGTATAAGCATTTGCATCCAATAAAATATGGTTTCTATCTTAGCACAAAGGGGTATCATTTCTAATTCTCTTAGCACTAGACCAGGACTATTTATTACAATGGCTGTGACCATGCAGGGATCGCCAGGGCTGGGAGCTGATGGTTTGGCCCCATGTCATGACCACACATGGTCTCACCCTGACAGGACACGGGAAGACACTGTGAGGCAGATTGTAGCTGGGCTGACTGGTGATGCTGAGGGTTCTGGGGACTTGGCTCACGAGCTCTCCAAGGCTGACCCGGTGACGCTGGAAAATGGCCAGGAGAGTGATGATGACATCTGTGAGCCGGAAGACTGGGTGCCAGACCCAGTGGATGCAGATCCAGGTTAGATGGCTCTCGCTAGGGTAGTTCCCTAGCCTGCCATGGGCTTTTGGGGGTTTCTGCTGGTGGGAAGGGCAGAATTGAAGATCTGGCCTTGTATATGTTTAGGATAGACTTAGTTTTGTTTGTTTTTTTTTCCCCCATTTGGTCCTGTTTTTTCATTGGTCTCATTTCTGTTTGCTGAGAACCTTTAAGCTAAGTTTGTGGAGTGATCCTTACTTTAGTGTCCCAGGAAGGGATAGATTGCTTTGGGGTGCCTTGGGTTGTCAGTTGGGGGTAAACTATAGTGAAGGCACATGAGCAAGACTGGGATGCAAAATGAGGTATAAGGAACCAGCTCCATCATTAATAAACCCCAGTGGACCTCTTTGAGGATCCTAGCCAGGAATGGGAGGGGAAGGGTTTTCTTTTTATGAATGGTCAAGTTTTAATTGGGGATCTTTGTCAGATATGAGCTTATGATTTCCCAGTTGGTGAATGTTGAGTTCAAGAGCCAAGTTATTCATAATAGATATTGAACCTATCTATGGCTTATGTGTTTGGTCTGGAACCTGTCATCTCTTTATTATATATGTAGAATTAGACACATACACAGGTGCCACTGGAGGCTAGAAAGGAAGCCTTGGCTTTAGAAAACTGTCTGTGGAACTCAGACATGCAGCTAATTCATCCTGTTGAAGTGCACACAACCTCTGAGGCAGGGGCTGCGTATTTCTTCATCTCAGGTTCTCTGCTCTGTACCTCTCATTTCATAGCTCCTGCTGCTACTCCAATAAAAGGAGAGGAATATTTTGGCCTGGCTCTCTTCCTCAGAGCAGCAGCTAGACAAACCTCACACCTGTGCTCTGGACACAGAAAAACTGGCATAAAAAAGCACTCTTTTGGGACTAAATGCACAGTTCTCACTTCCTACCTTGCTTGCTCTCCTTCCCACTGTAGTTCACCCCAGTTGTCTCCCATGAGTCTCCAATAGCTGTCTTTTCATTCCTACCTTCCTTCATTCCCTTCCTGGCCCTGATCTTAAGTCTTATTGGGTTTTCTCTTCTGCCTCCCCTGGCAGGCAGCCTGAATGAATCAGTAGTATTGCTTTTTATCAGCAGGGGAGCCCTGTGAGTAGATGACTTTGACTTGTCTTTGTGATAGTTTCAGATCTCCTGTCCCACTCTCCTCTCCTTACACATAGACACACAGTATTCCTTTCACCTTTTATTTCTCTAGCATCCTACAAGACTGATCCTTCTCTCTTCCCACTCTTTTGACAGGAGTGGTGTCTAGGGTAGGTATTCTTAGACTTTTTTCTCAAGAGGCCTGACTACTTTCATTTACCCAGAAGTCTTAAGATCACTGGTGGGGCTGGAGTCAGGGGTTGTGGTAAAGTCCTTGATATAGAAGGGTGGCGGTGCTGGCAGTAAAGTTTTCAAGTCACTAAGGGATTGCTGCCACCAGTCATACTTTCTACTTGGAACTCTGCCAAGCTGGGGAGGAGAATGTGATGATAGCAACAGCTGGTTTGATAATCTGTTTGGTAAGTCTTTTAAGTCTATTGTTAGATCCTGATTGACTGGCTGGGGACCATTGGTCTGGTATAATGAGGATGATTTTCAGGAAATCATCTGGTACTGTAATGCATAATGGCTTTACTCCCTTGGGGCTTGAGAAAGCCAGGGTGGGCTCATGTGCCCTGGGGTCCCTCTGCTGCCAGCAACACATTCCTATCTTTATCAGTGGATCTAGAACCTCTCTCTAATGTTCTGGCTTTGTTGCCTATGTCTCTAGGGAAGTCAAGCTCAAAACGCCGCTCCTCAGACATCATCAGCCTGTTGGTCAGTATCTATGGCAGTAAAGATCTCTTTATCAATGAGTACCGAACACTACTTGCTGACCGCCTTCTCCATCAGTTCAATTACAGTGCTGAGAGGTAAGTCGGTTTTTAAGGGGAGAGGAGTCTTTGTTGCATTGTACACTGGTATCCAAGGCACAATATCTTTGAAGAAGAGATCTGATTCTCTTCTGATCTAAATGAGGCCCTAGGAAAGGGATTATCAGGTGAGCAATTTCTTCTAATTGCATTTATTTGTAAGGCATGGTCTACTCTGCTCAGTGAAACTTACTGGCAAAGAAAAGCCATGATTCCCTTCCTTGTTTCCAGTAACTTGTCTGTAAGCGTAACTCCCTAGAAAGAGGGTTTTATGTACTTATTTGAAAGACTTTATTGATCCTATTTTCCTTTATTACAGGCACTTCCTAGTGATGATCCAAATTGCCTTTGTAATTAATAGATATGGTTAAGCAAAACAAAGGAATATATGTAGGTTATGCTTAAAAATGTGTACTTCATTCTGTACCTCTGGTCCAGTGCATCTCTGCCAACAGTCAAAGAGGCATGATTTACTGTCAGTCTTTTGAAATCATAACTGGTTACTACATTGATCAGAGTGTGAAGTGTGTTGATGTTCTTTTCATTTTCGCAATCATCTTGTAAATTGACTTCTGACTAAGCAAAGTGCTTACTTTGCTCTGCATCATTTCATAGAAATCTCCAAGGTTTTGTGAATTTTTCATATTTATCATTTCTTGTGATATAGCCCATTCCATTATGGTACGTTTATTTTTTACTAGAATTTATTCAGCTGTTCTTCAAATGATGGACTCTCTCTTTGTGTATCCATTTCTTTGCTATTACAAAAGATGCTGCTATAAATATCATAAATATTATAAATATTTTCCCTTGGACAATAGGATTGGCAACTCTGTAGGAGAAGACTCTGTAGCTTTTGTGTATTATTGTGAATTTTATATGTATATAACCGTGAATTAACATTCACTTTTAGGAAAGGAGCGTGGAGCAGGGTTCCCATAATGCTCTTTCAGCACAGGAGGAGGCTGAGAAGAAGTCAGGCTACTCACTGCTGTTAATGGAGGATATCTTTTCTTGGCAGGCCTGGATTGTTGGTCTCAGGGATTTATAGGCAATGAAGCAATTTGGAGTCCCCAGAGATTTTGATCCATTTTGTTCTTTAGGGAAGGGGTTGGGGGAGACTTATCAGAATATTTAAGATCTCTAGGAAATATTTCATTTTTCACAGCAATCTTTGAGAACTTCTCAGTTGTCTTGATCTCCAAACAACTTCCTGGTTAGTTCAAGGTCTCAGGGAAGATTCATGAGCCCTTGTGGTATAGTAGAACAGAGAGAACTCTCGGGTTAGAGTGAGAGGACTTGGATACACATCCCAATAGCAGTTTGCTAGCTCTTTACTTTAGGCAATTTACCTATCCCATCAGTCCATAATTCCTTCAACTTTAAAATACAGGAGTTGGAGTGGGTGGTTTCTAAGGTACCTTGCACCTCTAAATTATATGAGTTTATAATTACTTTTTTAATGGGTGGGGGGATGGAAGTGAGAGTAGAGATACGAAAGAGGAAAAATGCATGGAGAGCCCCCAAAATAAAATGTTCCCTCCAGTTATCAGAGTCCATGTTTGGAAATTTATTACATCCTCTCACTTCTTCCTCAGGGGTAGTTAGATTGTTTAGGTCTCTTTGATGTTAAGAAAGAAAGCCATCACCTTAACCCATCCTTTGTGAATTGTCAGATTTAGACATCCCTTCCTGGCACATGGAAGATCTTATTCTCCAGCCCTGATATAGCTGTCTTTTCATTTCCAGGGAAATCCGCAATGTGGAATTGCTGAAGCTCCGTTTTGGTGAGGCCCAGATGCACTACTGTGAGGTCATGTTGAAGGTTAGTGTCCCTTTGGGGAGGAAGTTCTCTCTCTAAGTCGTGCAGGGTGCATCTCAGTTTCCATACTCAGAAACCCAATGGGCTACTCTCCTCTGGAAGATGCCTTCCCCATCTTTGTTAATCATCTTCCCTCCCTAATTCTGGATGCAGCCTGACTCCTGAACCCACCCCAGGCCCTCCAGACATGACCTGGCCTCTGTCCTCCACTTCACTCCAGGACATGGCAGACTCTCGGCGCATCAATGCCAACATCCGTGATGAGGAGGAGAGGCTCCCTGAGGAAGAGCGACCCCCATTCAGCCTCATTGCTGTCATCCTGTCTAGTGAGTTTTGGCCAACCCTCAAGGAGGAGAAGCTGGAACTCCCAGAACAGATTAAAGAGGCAATGGAAGCCTATTCCAAAAGATATGAGAAGCTGAAGGTACCAGCCCCCCCCAACATGTAAGGGAACTGGGAGGGGAGTGTTCTCTCTTTTCCTCATTTATATACATTATTTTGTAAGTAAGGGATTATTTTAGTGTCAGATCATTCCAGAATATGGTAGTGAAATCTGTGAGTGGCTTGGCTGCTAGGAAATTCTTGAATGAGTTACAGGGGACCTCTGAGTAAATTAGAGCTTAAGAAATATCACTGAAAGTCAGTCCTATTCTGTTAGATCTGACCTGTACCCCATATATTTCTTGTGGTCTCTCTTATTCAACTATGCATGTGAATCATGTTTTAAAGTTTTGTTTCCCATAGATGAGCTTTCAAAACAAAGTAATTCATGCTATTTTCATGGCATGATTTACACAACGATTATAAATTAAGTGTTTGATAATTAGCCAAACAAAAATTAAACCCAGAACTTCTGAATTAAATATTTAGTGTGAGTAAGCTATTGTGATTTAAGAATTCTATTAAATGATATTTTTCTTTTAGTTCCTATTGTTAATTTTACTTTGTCATTGGCTACAAGTTGTTTTCTCGTCCCATTGTTTTAATACACCTTGAGTATCAGCTCTCCTCCGTCCATTAACCTTATGCTTAAAAACTCTGAAAACTTCCCCTGGGAAAGAAAGAGTTAATTCCGTGTTTCATACAGCTTAGCATTCTAATAGAACTTGCAATGTCTGTATTTGCAGCTTAGCTCACCCCAAATGTAGCATTCAGGGCTGAATGAAGTTGTCTTTGCTCTTGCATGTTGTCCATATTCCAGTTTTGCTACTTTGTCACCTGTGAGCTTTAGTTTCATCATTTGTCAAATGAGGGACTTTAGAGGTAGGGGATCTCTTAGATCTCTTCTGACTCTAAATCCTATGACAATCTTTAAAGGAGGGAGCATCTTCTAATTATAATAATTCGGCACTTAGCCAACAAGTCCATGTTTATGCTTTGTAACTTTAGAAAACATTTATAGCGTTTTTAATAAATCTCATAATTTTAATTTGGTGCAGTACCTTGTCAAAGGCTTACTGAATCTATTGTTTTTTCCTTGCTTAAATACTTTTTTTTCCTCTCATAAAATAGAAGAATTAGGTGGGACTTCTTTATATCACATAGGCTGTGTTGTCTTAAGTGTTCAGTTGAGTCTGCCCTTTCTTGATTTTACCAGTCACCAGTTTCTGGTTTCTAGGGGGCCTTCTGGGGCCTGAGGGGCCTGCCAACAGTACTTCTACCCTTGGGCGCACTAGCCATTTATAATAACAGGTTACATGTTTTAGCCAATGGTTCATCAGTTTCATCCTTAAGTTCCTTCAAATGTTTTGTGGTGCCATCTATGTCTGGTTATTTTTTCATATATATTTGGTCTCTGATTTAGAACATTCTGAGCATTTACCATTGTTTCTTCAATTTCTTGTAATATTTGGGCTCCTGGTGGTTTAACTGTACACTGTTAAATTATAGAAGAGGAACCATGGACAACCCCTTTCCTAATACTCCAGCCTAAATAGAAAAGGTACTGACAATAATCACAGAAATATAAGGGCCATTTTGTAGAAGTATCAGAGTGAGATTGAGAGACCACTTGCAAGACTGTTCTCTAAACAGACCAAGTAGCTTCTGGACCCTCTGCTGATTCTTCTGTCTCCACTCAGGCTATGAGGACCCTGAGCTGGAAGCACCACCTGGGCCTGGTGACTCTAGACGTGGAGCTGGCTGATCGTACCCTTTCCTTGTCAGTGTCTCCAGTACATGCTGCTGTATTGTTGCATTTCCAAAGCAAAAGTAAGATTCCTCCTGCCTTGTTCATTTCTTACCTTTTTACTGCAGTCTGGATGGTGCCTTGCATTCTCTAGGTGAGGGGACTAGGTTGATGACCTGGGGTTCATGGTTCTTTTAAGCTGGCTGAACTAATAGTCCTGCTTGGGGACTTTTGATTCTCAATTCTCAGGCTCATTTTCTGGGTTCATTTCCTCACTAAACACCAAGCAGCTCTTACTCAGAGTGTAGCATTCATACTACCAGTTACATTAGAAAAACTTTCTGTTCTGGATTCTGAAATGGTCCTTGAGTGGTATAGGGTAGCAAAGAAGTTGAGTGAAAATTAAACACTTACCTTCTTGCATCCAGCCCAGCTTTTTGTTATCCTTTCCTCCTGCTTTTTGGCTTCTGGCATCACTGGGACTGCCAGAATTGTTTTGCTGGGGAAGGGTGACCAGGTTCCTATTAAGTTTCTGGGATTCCTTCAAAGAAAGAGTGATCACTGGGGCTCAGCCCTTTTTGCCTTAGCTGATAGACATTCTCCTAAAGGCAGAGTTCAAATTTGGTTATGGAATTCTTAGCTTCTTTATCCTAGAGTGAGTGCCTTGGGCTCAAAGACATATCTGAAATGGGTAATACAGTACTAGTCAGATCATGCAAGGGATTGGTTTGGCCATTGTCCGTCTTGGACCCAGGTCCACAATAACACAGATCCCCTCCCACCTCTCTCCATCTTATTCCTCCATTTGACTCTAGGTAGCTGGTCCCTGGAGGAATTGAGTGAGGTGCTGAAGGTTCCAGTGGCTTCCTTGCGGCGCAAGATGGCTCTGTGGCTGCAGCAGGGGGTGTTGCGTGAGGAACCCCCAGGCACTTTCTCAGTGATAGAGGAAGAGCAGCCTAGGGACCGGGCAGACAAGGTAGTGCTCCTGGACAGCGACGAGGAGGGTGACTCAGCCATGGCCTCACAGGCTGACCAGAAGGAAGAGGAGCTGCAGGTCAGTCCCTGGTTCTACTCCTCCAGGCAGTGGGGAAGGGAGCCTCCCCAGGAGCCAGGTCCCCATGGGAGGTGGGGCAGGAGCTGAGCTGGGCCCACTTCTGGCTGAGCCAGAGGGGGTCGGATTGAGAAAGCAGCAAAACAACGGTGACTCCTTTCTGGAAGCCCTTGTATCTCTAAACTGAATAGACCAGACTCAAAGCTTTCCAGCTCAGCATTTTATGAGTCCACAATATGGACTCTCCTTATTCCCTGGTCCCTGGACCTGGCTGAAAGGCTGATTTTGAAACACTCGCTTGTGTGTATCCACAGATACCTCCTCTTATCTGATTCTTAGAGGACTCCTCATTAAGAAGGAGACCTCCTGGAGATTCTCAGAGATGGCCTAGGCCATGGGAAGCAGTTATCCTACAGAAGATAGGATGCTCAGCTTAGGGGATATGAGAAATTTGCCTCAGCTAGTCCTTCAAATCATTTTAGCATGGGGAGATGGGAAGGGAGGGACATTATTATAATTTGCCAAGGAGAAACTGGAAACACAGATAGGAGGAGATTGTTTGGATGGTAGCAAAACCATTGTGATGGTACCTCATCTCCCACATTGGTCTACTGAACTCTAGGCAGATTAGGAATGGGGGAAAGGCAGATGGATGCATCTTGACTCATTCTCTTGGTTTCTTTGCTCTGTAGCTATTCTGGACATATATTCAGGCTATGCTGACCAACTTGGAGAGCTTGTCTCTGGAGCGCATCCATAGCATGCTTAAAATGTTTGTGATGACGGGCCCAGTGGTGACTGAGATAGATCTGCAGGAATTGCAAGGCTTTTTGCAGAAGAAAGTTCGAGACCAACAACTCATATACTCTGGAGGTGTCTACCGCCTACCCAAGAGCTGCAGTTGACAAGAGGCAGGTCTTCCGCCTTATCATCTTGGGACTTGAGGGGCCTGTGGGGTCATGTTGAGAGGCATGCTAGAGACTGACCAGAGCTCAGGGTCACCCTAGGACTGCCTGTGAGAGAAGGATCTGGCCAAGTCAGGCTCTCTCTATGGGCTTTTCTGCTTACCATAATGCAAGGACAAAGAGCATGTGTGTTATTCCCTCCCCCATTCAAGAGGAAAAGAGCCACCTCACATTCATTCCTTTTCTACTATTCCCAAAATTAATTCAGTACTCTTTGTTGCTCATTAAAGGCAAATTGGCTTTTTAATCATTTCTCTATTTTCTGTGGTGGTTTTTGATCTGGGATCAGTGTGGGAAGGAACACCAGTGATAGAAATCACATTGAACTAGAAACCATACCTAGTACTAGGCATTTCCTTCTTCCCCACCTCATCTTCATATTCCAGCCTTCTTTCATACCTGGGCCAGACTTTAATCCCTGGGAACAGGATTTAGGTCATGATCAAATGATGTCCTGAGCAGGCCAGACATATTCTTATGATGTCAGGTCACTGGGAAGAACTTCCAAGGTATGGAGCAAAGAAATAATTTGTTCCTGTCTCATAGCATTGAAGTCATAATTTCATTACTTTTAGTACTTAAAAGGTTTTCTAGGAGAATGTTTAGTAATTAAGCGGTTGTGTCCCCCTGATGCACCTTCATCTCTCTACCCACTTGTTACCTTCTCCCAGGTGTAACTACCCTACCATTTGGAGAGTGGGAGCTTCCGAATGGAACTAGGCCTTTGTAGGGTCATAGTATAAATGGACTTATCCCAGAGGAAGATTGTTGTATTACTATAAAAGAGTTTTTAATTCCCACACAAAATGTTTAATATTAAACAGCTTATTCCAATTTTGCCTTGTGGTTGTGATGATTTCAGTGATTTCAAGCTCCAGGTGAGGGCTTATGCAGTAGGACAAAATCAATCAGTCTGGCTTTGTTGTCCTGTAAGACAGAAAGCTACTTTTACATGAACTAAGAATATCATAAAATGAGTTTATAAAGAAACTCCATAAAGGCAGAGATAGTGTTTTAAAAGCAGCAAAAAAATATCGATTCCTTTTGCTTTTTATTCAGCAGTCATTTATTTATATATTGTGACACCCCTAGACCAACTATAAATACTCTTATTTTTAAACAGCTTTTTATTGCTCTTTTGTTTTTTTACATCACCATAATTTCCTCCAATATCCTTCTCTTGCCCCCTCCAAGAGAGCCATCTCATGTAAATTTTTTCAAATATTTTTTATTTAACTATATTCAAAAAATGTTTAACATTTGTTGTTTGTTTGTTTTTTAATTTTGAATTCCAATTTCTCTTCTCTCCCCCTTCATTGAGAATGCAAGCAATTTGATATAGATTTTACGTGTGTGTCATGTAAAATATTCCTGTATTAGTCATGTGTACCTAATATTTTTAAAGACAAATGGAAAAAGAAAAGAAAAACATCGGCATAACTGATTATGTTAAAGGTGTCTGAAAGTATGTACAATATACACACTTGTGGATCTCTAGAGGTAATTTTCTCATATCTCTTCTATTGTTTCTTTTCAGTTAGCATAAATCCTTCTCATTTCTCCCACTACCAATTTAGACTGAAAGCTAAAGTCGTTGTTACAAACATGTATACTCGAGCAAAACAAATTTCTTTGTTGACCATATCTAAAAGAATACATACATACATGGATATACATTTGTGTGTGTGTGTGTGTGCATTTTATATAAATATATGCACATAAGCATGCAGAATGATACAGAGTACAGAATAAGACTTATTATTGTATATTATATTTACAGTATTTCTATATATTATTTTATTCTGTATTCTGAGTTTTTTACCTTTCTTTTAATCAGGTGGTAGATAGCAATGTTTCATCATTAATTCTCTGGAATTATAGTTGATTATTATACTCATCAGACTTTCTAAGGCTTTCAAAATTGTTTGTCTCTACAATGTTTTTGTCATTGTATAAATTGTTCTTCTGGTTCTGTTCACTTCACTCTGTATCCATTGATTGACGTTTTCCCAAGTTTCTTTGAAACTATTTATTTCATCATTTATATCACAATAGTATTCCGTCATATTTATATTCCATAATATGCTCATTCATTCTCCAACCGATGGGTACACATTCAGATTCCAGTTCTTTGTCAACTTAAAAAGATCTATGAATATTTCTGTTCATCTTTAATTGGAGTTTGTTTTTTAAGAGCTAATTCCTCATTTTATCTTTCCATAATGAGTTTCATGTATTTCCATGCCTTGGCAAGTAGGTGGCACAATGCTGGGACTTATCTTCCTGAGTCAAATTGGCTTCACTTACTAGCTCTGTGATCTCATGCAAGTCATTTCACTGTTTGCCTCAGTTTCCTCATCTGTAAAATGAGATGGAGAAGGAAATGGCAAACTACTCCAGTATCTTTGCCAAGAAAACCCCAAATGGAGTCATAGAGTCAGACACGGCTGAAACAAATAAACAAACAACATTTCCATGCCATTCTGTGTGAGTGTAATCTTAAGATTTCTTGAAACATAACATTTAAGCTCCTTTTTCCTTGCCTTCCAGGTGACTCAATGACTCACAGTGACCTTTTCTTTGGTCTGAGATATTTTCTAGATCTGTTTGAATGAGTGTGTAGTAGGAAGAGCTCACTATATTTCTTCCTATCATTTTACTCTCTTGGCTCCTTTATTTATTATAAAAAAAGTAGTTATTGTTGTTGTTAAGTTGTTTTAATCATGTCCAATTCTTCATGACTTCATTTGGAATTTACTTGTCAAAGATACTGGGATAGTTTGTTATTTTCTTCTCCATCTCATTATATAGATGAGGAAACTGAGGCAAACAGAAACAAGTGACCTTCTCAGGGTTACATAACTAATAAGCGTCTGAGGCTGGATTTGAACTAAGGAAGAGTCATCTCTCTCCTCCTAATTACAGGCTTGTCACTATCCACTCCACCACATGGCTTCCTTATAACAAAAATAGTTAAACAAAAGTGATAGGCACAGTTTCCCCTTCTGTCAAAGGATGCAACTTTGATATCTGTAGTCCCATATCAAGAGGAGATAATGTTTCATTCATTGTTTGTCCTCAGGAATAAATACTGATCAGTGCACTTTCTGATTTCAGCTGCCTTTTAATGTTATGTCATTACATTATTGTAGCCATTGTGTATATCTCATTCTTCTGGTTTTATTTTCTTCCTTTTGTTCTCTATATACAAGATTTCTCATGTTTCTTTTGTGGAAGAAAGACTTCATATTCTACATTTTTACCTGAAATAATTTCTGACAATTATTCCTGCTTAATGGAATACCGGCAAAGATTCCTCTGCTACTTGAATTTGTCCCAGACCTAATGTCATCTGACATTTTGTATGAAACAAAAGACAAAATTCCATAACAAGAGAATACAAAGTTCAAGTTCAGGGTTTTTTTTTTTTCCATTTGCTTAAACAGGACAATAATAATGTCAGTACTAGTGCACTCTTGGAGGACTATCTTCCTGAAACTATTCTTCAACTACTCCTTTCAAGAATTCACTTCAGCCTGGTCAAAGGCAGACAGAGATAGTTATCTTAATTGCATTAAATGATATTTTATTCTTTTAGTTGATTTAAAGTAAACAAAGGGATTGATTTAATTCATGATAAACTATGGGACACATAGTTTTGTTTTTTTTATTAATAACTTTTTATTGATAGAACCCATGCCAGGGTAATTTTTTACAGCATTATCCCTTGCATTCACTTCTGTTCCGATTTTTCCCCTCCCTCCCTCCACCCCCTCCCCCAGATGGCAAGCAATTATGGGACACATAGTTAAACACATTGGTTAAACACAAAAGGATAGTTACTCTATCTCATTCTAGTTTCTAGGAATCTGAATGTTTCCCTAAACTTCAAGTCTTTGATCACTTAAAGGTGAGTAAGTCTTTGATTCAAATAAGACCAAAGATTTCAGACTGCAAAAAGTTTTATTTTTAAAAATATTTTCTATAACAAAATGAAGTCTTAGTGTACATACTTCCACACTCTGAAGTCTCCATATCCATTGTCTCATATGGTGCAGCAATATCCCATTGTGTTCATATACCTTGATTCAGCCATTCTCCAATATTTGGGTACCAATTTGGTTTCTATTTTTTTATTTATATAAAAAGCATCAACAGAATTTTTCAACACAGCACATTTCATCCTTTTGGGAGTGAATGTGTGATCGGTACGATCATCAGTATCTTCATGTACCCACAGGTAGAAATTGTTTCCTTCTGGAAAGGTGGGGTATGGGTGGAAGAAAGATATGGGGAGTGGGTAAATCCAATGAGTGTCTCTAAATCCCATGTATTAGTGTTGAGGAGGAATACCATGTCAAGGCTTGAGAGGTATAATACAGTATCAGACTAAGTGTAAATAGAGACTTGGGTTTGAACCCACCTCTAATGTTTAGTGATTTGTGACAATGGACAAGTCACTTATTTCTGAGCCTGTGTCTGTTCAAAGCCAAGGGCTCTTTTTAATTCAATATCAGTTTATAAATTACCCACTTACTGCATGCAAAGGATTGTACTAGGCCCTGGTGGAGATAAAATGATGTTTAAAATATTTAAGTCCCTCTTTTCATGAAGGTCACAGTCATGAGGGATAACATAAATAACTATGATGTAAAATAGAACATAGGACATGAGAGGTACATGTAGTATATGATCCTGCCTCCCCCCTTCCCCCCCCCCCCATTTTCCAGTTCTTTGTCATCAATAAAAGAGCAGAAGGTGAATTGACTAAGGAAATAGTCAATCTTCTGAGCATATTGATTAAGCAATGTATGCCAATTGCCCAATCATTTGGGGCCAGACTTCCTCAGCTTAGGCCTGGACCCTGAACACAAGAGGAGACAGACCTTTACACCTTAAAAACAATTAAAACCAATTAATTAAAAGGAAAAAATACAACATTAGGTAATCTGACTTCTAATTGGAAGAAAAATTAAAGACTTTCCAAGTTGGGAGAGGGAAAGTAAGCTAGTGTAGTTCTCTGAAATCAGAAAAAAGGGTGTACCACTCCCCCTAAGTACCTTTGAACAAGCAAAGGAACCTGAAAACAATAACTGATTGATAAGCACAGGGCTGGTTTTCAGATATGGATTGCTTGAGATGTACAATAGTGAGAAAACTCTTTGCATCAATCTTTGGATCTCATTGAGTTTCCGGTTAGCACAACCTAGGTCTCTAGTGAAGGGTCTCTAAACTGCAGGTAAAGGTGATCCAGCTTTGCAATTAAGTCCAAACAATGCAGTAAGGTTTTTTTTTCCGATTCCTACAATTATATAAAGTTTTCTCACAGAATAGAAATTGAATTAGACCCATAATTGAATAGAAAAGGAACTGAACTCCAGAATGAAGTCACAAGATGGAGCCATTGTGGTTCACTCAATTCTCACCATCACTGCCTGTTTTAATCCCTTCAGTTTCCTCAAAGACCCTTTTTTTGATCTCCTTGGATAATAAATCTAGTTTTGCTAAGTATTACTGAGGTAAAAGTTAGGTAGAGTTTAGTGACTTTAGGGGCATAATTCCAGAGAGCTTTCAAGAATGTCTGCACCAATTTACTGTTTCATTAACAATCTATTAGTGTCTCTGTTTTCCTGTAGTCCCTCCGGCATTTGATGGGTGTCAAGTAGAACTTCAGTTAAATAAATAATTAAAATGCTTTAATTTGTATTTCTCTTATTGTTAGTGAGTTGGAGCATTTTTTCATGTGTCTACAAATTGCTTGGATTTTTTCCCCTAAACAATTGGCTCTTTCTGTTACTCCTGATGACCTTATGGTTCTTAAAGAATCCAACCCTACCTCTCCACCCTTTCCCATTAGAATGGAATTGCATCCATTATAAAAGATGTTTATAAACTTTGACCATTAGTTAATTGGAAAATGGTTCTTATTCTTATAAATTGGAATCAGTTATCAATCAGTTCCTTATTTTAGAAACAAGTACTTTATCAGGGAAACCTGTTACAAAGTTTTTTTTTCCATTTACTTATTTCCTTTTTAATCGTATTTGTGTAAAAACTCAAATATCATGTATCCATTGTCATCTAGGGGCAGATAGATGGGGCAGTGGATAGAGCACCAGCCATGAAGTCAGGAGGACCTGAGTTCAAATATGGCCTCAGACACTTAGCATTTCCTAGCTGTGTGGACAAGTCACTTAACCTCAGCTGCCTCAACAAAATAAATAAATAAATAAATTATATATATATATCTTGTTCTCTTTTACTTTTCTTTGTTTTCCATCCCCTTTTTATACAGAAAAAGAGGGGCATGAAATAGGAGTATATTCAGCATCACTGCTCCGGATCTGATGCAAACATCTTCCCCTTCCCTGCTATTTTCTCTTCCCTTCACCCATATCCAAATCACACACTGCCCCCCTTTTAAAAATTCTTTTTTACAATTTCTCCTCTGAATTTAATGTTTGGTTTGCTTATAATCCCTCCCTTTGTTATGTCTTTCTTATTCTTTCCCTTCTCCCTATTTCCTTGTATTTCCCTGTTGAGTCAAATGTACTTCTACACCAAACTATATGTGTATGTGTTTGCATGTGTTTTCCATCCTCTTTTCACCAGTTTAAGTGTAATCGAGGTTCAAATTACTCTCATTACACTACTCCTTCCTTGTTTATATATATAGATGTGCTCCTAGTCATATAAGAGATTAAGTACACTCTCATTCCTTTGCTTTTCTTCCCTTTTGTTTTCTTTTCTTTCTCTCTTTTTCTTCTCTTAAGTACATGAAAACATAACAAAAATCATTCAGAGATGTTCCATCTTATTTGTTTACCTCTGTTATTTCTGACATTTTGGTTCTTAGGAAATGCTTGTATATCATTCCCATCCCATCTCCCTTCCCATTAGAATTTAATGAATTCTTATAAAGTCTTTACTGATTACTCCCTGGTTTTACCTGTTTGTGTTTTTCTTTACACTTGTGATCCAATTTCAAAGTGAAGTTTAGTTTCTTCAACAAGAATGCTTGGAAGTTTTCATTAAATGTTCTCTTCCCCTCCCCCCATTACATTATATTCAGATTTTGTTTTATTTTGTTTTTTGCTGAAGCAATTGGGGTTAAGTGACTTGCCCAGGATCACACAGCTAGGACGGTTTAAGTGTTTGATTCAGATTTGAACTTGGGTCCCTATCCACTGAGTTCTACCTATCTGCCCCTATATTAAGTTTTGCTGGGTAAAGCATTGATTTTATGCTTATATATTTTGCCTTTTAGAATACTGTATTCAGTGCTCCTCGCTCTTTTGTAGCCGTGATTGCTGAATTTTGTTTAATGCTGATTATGGTTTTTTTATTACCTGAATTCTTTCTTTCTGACAAATAATTTTTTCTTTGACTTAGAAGCTTTAGTTTTGATATTATCTTTTCATTTTGGGGTTTCTTTCATGAGATGACTCACTGGATTCTATTTTTACTTTGCCCTCTGATTCTGAGAGATTTGGGCCATTTTTTCCTCATGATTTCTTAAATTATCTGAACTTATTTTTGGGGTATGGCTTTCAGATAGTCCACTGAGTCCTAAATTATCTCTTGATCTATTTCTTAGGTGAATTTTCAGTATGAAAGGCCTTACCTCTTCTAACTTTTTTCAATTTTTCATTGTTTTAATATTTCTTGTTTCATGGAGTCATTAACTCTTCTTTGGTCCCTTCTGATTTTTGGAGAGTAAGTCTGCTTAGTTAACTTGAGTAAAGTTTTGTACTTCTTATGTTAACTGTTAATTTTTCCAAGTTTCTCCTCTATATTTCTCATTTCTTTTCTTATACTTTCCTCTATCACTCTCATTTCATATATAATACTTCACACTTAAAAAAAAAAGCTTTTCTTATCCTAGAAATTCTACTTGATCTTGTGGGTAAACTTTGGTTTTTTTTGAGGCTTTGCTTGTAGATAATTTGGAATTATTCTCCTCTTTGGGTTCTATGTCTGGCATCCATTCCTGGAATTATACTAATTATTCCTTTATCTTTTTTTTTTTTTTTTAAGTTCATTCTTTTAGTGAGCTGCCCAGGGGTGCTGGCCTGAGTGCTCTAGAATCTGAATCTGGGATCCAGGCTTTTCTAGGTAATCCCTAATCTGTAGTCCTAGATTAGAGGACTGAGCTAACTCCACACTCAGGGCCCTGGGCTCTAGGGTCTTCCAAATGGTCTCCTCACCTCTTCCCCATTCCAATCCATCCTCTATCCACCTGCCCAGGTGATTTTTGTAAAAGAATAAGTCTGACCTGTTATGTCCCTGATTGAGCTCCAATGGTTTCCTATTACCTTTGGTATTAGGGCTGTAAATAAAGCCCTCTGATATTTAAAGCTCTTCCTAACCTCATCCCTTGCTCCCTTTCTAATACTTTTACACTTTACTCCCCTCCACCTGCTGTTTGATCCACTTACACTGGCCTCTTCACACAAGACACTGTCTCCCAAATCCAGATCTGGCACTGGTTATTCTCCGTGCATGAATACTTAGCTCCCTCACTTCCAGCTCTTATTTTTCTTCAATATTCAGCTTAAGTCTCACCTTTTACAGGAGGCCTTTTCCAGTTTCCCTTGTCCTCCTCCCACCCCCAGTACCTTTCCCTTTCATTTTCTCTGTACTTATCTATTTATTGGTGGTGGTTGAAGAAGAATGATGATCTCATGAAGTAATGTCTTGACTTGCAAAGTAATTGGAATTATGAGGCAGAACTGTACAATCTTCAGCCATATTCTCTTCTTCAGAGTCATCCCAAGTCTATTGGCAAGACAAAAATCAAGACAGCTGTTGAAGGGTAGGCATCATAAAACGCTAGAAATATAAAAGCAAAAGAACTAAAAAAAGTAACCCCTACCTTCAAGAAGCATACATTCTAAAGTAGGAGATAAGATACAAAATAAATTTCTCCCCCCAAAACGGTCAAGGTCATCAACTACATCTATGTTTTTATTCATTCATTTAGTTAGTTTTCATATCTGCAGCACCTAGCAATGCCTAGTGCACAGTAAGAATTTAATAATCCTTGTTGACAATTAGCTAGCTGATTAATGTGCGCAAATATTTCGAAGACTCTTAATGGCCAAAGTCTGGAAGGGTACTTGGACCAGGTGTATCACCTGAAAGTTTATTCCAGATTTGGTGAGTAAGCACTGTAACATTTACATACACCCATAAACACTTCCTGTTCTCGAGGAACAGGATTCTCTAGGATTCTTGTTTGCGTAGTTTCACCATTTTCACCCTGGACTTTGTTCCTTGGATCAAATTTTCTTTCATTTCTAGTAGAACTTCTGAATGGAGGTAGTTGTTTTTTAGTTAGGTCAATTGTGAGGCAGCTTAGCTGCAGAGCAGCTGAAGAATGGCCTTATGTAGTAGAAATGGCAGCCACTCAGAAAAGCTAGGTTCAAGTCCCATTTTAGTCCTAACTAGGGGTAACTAAGTGACACAATGGATAGAGAACTTAGTCCAGAGTCAGGAAGACTCATTTTTTTCAAAATGAAAGTTCAGACACATACTCTGACTTTGGACAAGTCACTTAATATGTTTGTCTCCTCCTCATTTGTAAAATGGAGATAAAAATAGCACCTACCTCCTAGGATTATTATGAGGATCAAATGAGATAATATTTTTAAAGGGCTTAGCATAATGCTTCATACATAGTAGGTGCTGTATGAATGCTAGCTATTATATATTGTTGTTTATTTTAGTCGTGTCCAACTCTTTGTGACTTCATTTGAGATTTTTCTTGGCAACAATACTTGAATGGTTTGTTAATTCCTTCTCCAGTATTACATATTACTATTATATTAATATTATCATCGTATTATACCATGTGACCTTGGACAAAACACTTCTTACCCTTCTGGACCTCAATTTCCCCTCCTGGGGAAATTGTGCACTGGTGAAAGTACTTCCTACTCTGAAGAAATGTATAGATTCTTTAAAGTATTTAAATATTAGTTTATTAAAGATTTCCCTTATAACTACCTGGTGAGATAAGCAATGCAAATAATATTTTAATCTTGTAAGTGAAGAAATATACTGAAGAAGGCACATAAGAATATTGTTTTTTGAGAGACTCCTGTAAAGAATATAATTGCTCACTCTATGTATCCAGTTCTCTCTCTATTGACTAATTGAGTTGTGCTTAATTACTTTAATTTCAGCCTTAGAAATTCATTCTTTGAGTTACAGAATGTGTTAAAAAGTTACATTAAATATAGTAAATAATGTCAAAATAAAATACATACCAACTCCCCTACCCCCCGCCATTCTACAGAATGGTTAGTATGATCAATATTTATTAAGTGTGAATTTGTTTATCAAATTGCATAACCATGTGGAAGGGATGATAGGAGGTTGATGAGGGGAAAGGATTGAATTTTGTCTGGGAAGCAAGCAATAGGCAAAGAGATTAAAAAAAGGGGAAGGGCATTCCTAGTCTTGAGAGCAGCATGAGTCTAAAGGAAGTGGGAGAGCAGAATGGGGGAAATAAGGGCTGGAGACTTCAGATTATCTAAAGTGTAGATGGTAGTGATGAGGTTAGTGACAGTGCAGAGAGTTGTGGAAATCCCCTTTTGGTTAGAGGGGCAGGTTCTTCATGAAAGAATTCATGAACCCAGAATATTAATGGCAAAAATGGAGGTTAGGATGCCAGTATTACTAGGAAGCCTGACTTCTTCAGAGGCAAGTCCGATTAAGGAAATGTGGTTAGTGATGAGAAGAGAATGTCTCTACAGTGGGTAGGGTCCTACTTTGGACATTCTGCAAAGAAGTGAACTTGAAATTGCCCTTTATAAAGGAATCTTGAGGCTCGGGTTTCAGGTTGAAAAGAAAGCCAAAGTTCCCTGGCCTAGATGCTTATCAATATCTTGTCCAGATGTCCAATTGGAATTTCCTGAAAAAGGTCTGGCATCCCCAAAAGATAATGGGGTGATTTGCCTTAGAAAGGCCCAGTCGAATGACACAATGTGTCTTGCTTCCCAGGAGGGCCTGAGACTGGAATCTCCCTTCTTTACAGATTAAAAGGACAGTTTCAGAGTGATAATTTTAAAGGGAACACAGGTTTTTACAGAGTTTACCTGCATCAATATTATAATGCCAGAGAAACTGAGGCAAGACAGAGATTGGTTTTTAGTATTTTCATGTGGAGAATTTGGACTTGGTCGAATGGGACTCATGTCCAAAAATCATTTGACCCTGATCGATTGTGACAGAGATCTTTTGTAGGATTTTTTTTTAGCTACCCAGGATATATGGCCTGAGTAAGGCAGATAAGGGGGGAGAGAATACTGAGTGGGTGGGCAAGCCATAATTCCAGGAAAAGATCATAACTTAGTCCTGACAGATGGGGATCAAGATAAGAAGGTTGAAGGCAGGAGACAGGGAGGTGAGGGGCAATACTCAAAAGGAGGGGGAATAATCCCAAGGATTGAGATAAGGCACCTGGAGTTTTATGATACAATGGATTGGAGAGTGGCCAGAGCTTCAAGGTTCCTGACTCGATTTCTCCCAGTCCTAATGGCAAGGAGGGAGGTGGCCATAATCGTTTTATTCAGGGCACAGCACACTAATTTTAATAATAATATGAGATGAAGCAGAGGTGAGCAAAGTGGATCTGTCTTCCTTGAATGGTGTGAGTTGAAGTCACTGAGTCAATAAGCATGTGCCAGGGAGGGTGCTAAGCAGAGGGGCACAAACCGGACCATGGGGCAGAAAGTTCAAGGACTTGGCCCACCCCCAACCCCGACACAGCCTTTGTGAAATGAGAATTCCCAGGATTCAGGTTAGGATTGGTTTCAAGCTTTGCCACCTGGCTCCTTCTATTCCTTCCACCCTTGCTCTGAGGTGACTCTAAAGTCTCCAACCATCCAGGTCTCCTTGAGCAAGGCAGTTCTTTCCAGCAGCCAGCTGGCTGGGGGCAGATCCCCACAATTGCCCTCTTGTCTCAGACTTGGCAGCTAGTGGGGCCCTCTGAGGCAGGAAGGATAGGCAGGTACATTGTGTCCCCCTGGCTTGGGCCCAGTCCTTGTACTCTTCCCTGTGCTGCCTTGTGTGGAGGAGGAAAGGGAAGGGCTGGGGGATGGGGATGGGGAGCAGTGCTGTTACTCTGGTTATAACTCAAGATTTATGGGAAGAAGAATGAAGTTCATGGCCTCTTCCCACCCTTCCCCTTGCCCTGAGCTCTCCTCTGAAGTCAAATCCATCGGATTAGAAGCATAGGATGACCTCTTGTCCTTTTCTCAAGGTGGGGGGAGAGGAGACTGGTGAGATTCCCTACTTCCTGTGACTCATCCTTCCAGGGACCCCCTGGGCAGGAGGGACTGAACTGGGGGGAAGGAATTTAGCTCGGCCCTCCCCCCACTATGAGGTCAGCACCTTCCGCCCGCCCCACCCTAGCCCAGAGCTGTCCACTGGGGCTGGGGGCTGGACATGTTCCCCCAACCCCAGCCTCTCTTAGGACGCGTCGGCAACATCTCGTGCCTGCTGCTCTTGGCTGTCAGCATCTCTTCAGCTGCAGGTGCTCTGCTGCTTCCTACCAGTATGACATTGGTCAAGTTACTCAACTTCTCTGGGACTAGGATTCCTCTTTGTGCAAGGAGGAGTTGGACTTGATGACCTTCAAGGTCTGCCTTCTGAATTCTGGAGAACATGCTCTATTTCCCTCTCCCCATCCCACTCCTGGCTGTCCCAGAGAGAAAGGGTTCGTTTCTGTGCTCCCTGATCCTGTGGCCTCCTGGTCCCGATGTGGGTGATGTAGACACCAGGTGATGATAGGTACCAAAAGGCGGGGCTCGGTCATGAAGCGTTCACAGTGGCTGTTCTTTGTGGCAAAAGGTGGATTCATGTAGGGGAAAGGTTACAGACAGAATGAAGGCAAATTGATAATGGTAAATATGAAATAGAGTGGGAGAGCATGCGAAAGACAAGTTCCACCGTGGAACTCACAATTACCCAGTAGGAAGGGAGCACCCCATGAGGTTGGGGCATGCCCTTAGCTGGCAGGATAAACCTGAAAGGGACTCATCAGTTCTGGTCCCCTTTGCTGAGCCTCATCTCTCTCTCTCTCTTTTTTTTTAAATGACTTTTTATTGATAGAACCCATGCCAGGGTAATTTTTTACAGCATTATCCCTTGCACTCACTTCTGTTCCGATTTTTCCCCTCCCTCCCTCCACCCCCTCTCCCAGATGGCAAGCAGACCTTTACATGTTAAATGTGTTATAGTATATCCTAGATACAATATATGTTTGCAGAACCGAACAGTTCTCTTGTTGCACAGGGAGATTCAGAAGGTATAAATAACCCGGGAAGGAAAAAAAAAATGCAAGCAGTTTATATTCGTTTCCCAGTGTTCTTTCTTTGGGTGTAGCTGCTTCTGTCCATCCTTGATCAATTGAAAATGAATTAGCTCTCTTTAACAAAGAGATCCACTTCCATCAGAATACATTCTCATACAGTATCATTGTTGAGGTATATAATGATCTCCTGGTTCTGCTCATTTCACTTAGCATCAGTTCATGTAAGTCTCGCCAGTCCTCTCTGTATTCATTCTGCTGGTCATTCCTTACAGAACAATAATATTCCATAACATTCATATACCACAGTTTACTCAACCATTCTCCAATGGATGGGCATCCATTCATTTTCCAGCTTCTAGCCACTACAAACAGGACTGCCACAAACATTTTGTGAGCCTCATATCTCCAATGCTGGCTCCTCTCCCCACTCCAACCTTTTCTGGGCTAGAGGGATGAAACCTATTGTGCCAGAGAAAGCCTGTGGACCTGCACTACCTCTAAGCAGGGACATTAGGCTTTGGGGAGATATAAAAAATTCTCCAGAGAGCGCCAGGATTCCTTGGCGTCCCTCCCTCTCTTCTCATTCCCTCCATCTAATATCTTCCTCCCCCCACATTTGCTCTTGGTTTCTTTTCCCCTTCAGATTCTCTCTCCATTGATGGAAAGCACTGTGAGTGTGGTCTGGGGATCAGCCGGGAGGCCCTGACCACCCTGCTCATTGTCCTGGGAGGCGTCAGCGTGAGCTGCTTCTCAGCCCTGCTCCTTGTGGTCGTCAGCATTATTCGGACCAAGAGGTATGTGGGCTGAGGTAGGGCTTCGGGCTCTCTCAGTCGGCAAGGGTGACAGGAGGAGATCAGGGCCTTCCCAACCAAGCTGGCCACTGGCCATTTTAATGGGGATTAGATGCTCTAGTCATTGTTACGGGTAGCAGGGATGGCCTTGAGGGAATAAAAGAGGATATGGGAAAGTATGTGGAGAAATATGGGAATATCTGGGAGAAAAGGCAGTTGTGGGAAGGATGTGGGAGGACTGGGTTATATAATATATGAAGACGATGGATGATAATTGTGGAGAAGGTATTGGGATTAGTGGAGATGGAATATGGGCATACTATTTGGATTATATGGGAAGCTAGAATATAGGAGCAGGATGAGGATTATGTAGGGCGTTATTATATAGAGGCAGTATGAACATTATGTTGGGGTTTTCAGAATGGAGCATAGTATTATATAGAGATAGAACATGAGGCTGGTGTGAGGGTAATATGGAGGTGGGAGTATTGGGATTATTTGGGGGAAGGAAATAGAAGTTGTATATATGGGATCTGGAATAAATAATGATGTAAGAAAGGAATTGACTAGAGAGAAAACAGTATAAAACAGGATTAGTATGGGGAATATATGAGAAAAAAAGAATATAGGGGTGGCAAGGGGGCATTTGGGGGCTTGAGGATGTGTGGAGAGAGGTAGGAAAAATACTTTTCTGATATAATGTACAGTTCAAGATCCTTCTGGTCTTTGAAATAGGTAGTAGGTGGGAAAGAGAAAGGTTCTCTGGGAAAGTGGGGCTGCTCCTCAATGTCCATGTCTCTCAATGGCTTTGACGGTGCCCCAAAGCATTGGAGAAAGCTGTATGAAAATTGAGTGATGGGGGCTTATCTCAGGGGGGCAAATCTGGTAGGCTCCACAGGCTTATTGTCTGGGAAAGAGGGCAGAAGTTAAGCTACTTCTGGTTCCTCTCTCTCTCACCTTCTTTTCTAAAGGGACATTAGATCAGGCTTCACTTACTGATAAACCCTCTTTCCTTGTGTGCACACCTCCCATTGGTCCTCTGGAGGAGACCAAACTTCCTTGTACTTGGTCACTCTTGGAGTGGGCAGCCTTCCCAACTTCTCTGTTATGATGCTGTGATACGGGGCTTGGAACTGTAAGCGCACCCAAAGTCCTTTGCTAAGAGAGGGGCATCTGCCCAGATGTGCCCCTTCCTTGCCCTTGACCCTCGACTTTGGCTGAAACACCGCTCACTCAATCATAGGACATCATCTCAGTGTTTAGTGATGGGGAGCTACTCTCGAATGTACCCACCATCTCACTGTATGCTACAAGGAAGCCACAGACATGTAACACCTGTGGAAATGGACCCAAAGAACAAAGGACATTGTGTGGCAGTCGTCCCCTTAAATGTTCCATCAAAGAACTGTTTCATAGAGAGTTGTGAGATGGTCGAGTTGGTGGAGGTCTCTAAAGCCATGGAGGAAGTTTTGGAATTTCCAGACTTGAAGAAGCAACTAACACTGTCTTTGGAAAAGCCACCCTTGGAGGGCGATTGAGGAGGAAGTAGGATGGACGCTGAAGAGATGATGGGGAGAGGGGGAAAAAATTAATACATTTTTTTGTTATCACTGTCTGGACATCCTGTGTATGAATCAGAGCCAGTGGTACTCTGTGTAGGGTTCTGAGTCTGTGAGGGTGTCTGTTTGGGTTTATGAAGTTCCAAGGCAGCCTTCAAGTTTGCCTTGGTCATAATGATGTCTTATTGTATTGTATGAATTTTATTTTTTTTTTTACCACAAATTGGTAGAAGTCATCCCCCACTAAAAGTGGGTCCTGGTTTGATGGCTACTATTCTCTGATGAGGCTCTTTCCCCTGGCCCAGATTCCATTGCCCAAATGCTTTGGAACACAGAACACACAAGCCTCCATTCCATCACCTCAAAAAAGCCCCTCCCCTTCTTTTTGGAATGCCTCTCAACTCATATAGCCCTTCAGAGCCTCTCCAACCTTAGAGACCAGCCCCTTTTCCCAGTCTGCCCCAGGCTTGACCAGTTTTCCTAGTTTCCTTTCCCCTCCCTCTTTCCAGCCCTAGCAAGAGATGAACCACCCAGCTAAGGACGGGGTGTGCCAACAAAAGTGGTAACACCTGTACATCTATGGGCATCTGTCCAGATCCTGCCTCTGGGACGCTGCAGCTGGAGCAGCAGCACAGCCAGGTGTCTGGGCTCCCAGGGCTGGATCAAACCCAGTGGGAACTGGTTTCAGCTGAAGTAAAACTGGCTCCATGTCCCTCCTACTAGCTAGGTGGTCTCATCTCACTGGGGCTGAGCCAGTCTTTGCCTCTTCCCGACAAGTGCCCATCTAGGGCCAATTGAAAACATTCAGCTAAACTAACCTATTTTTTAGGGGTACATATTAGAGATATAGATGGGCATAAGTTTTCATTCAGATCCAGATAATTCAATCTACACATAGGTTTGGATCTGTAGATACACTGACACACAGACCCACCAGGACTCAACATTCACAGACACTCAGAGGCTTGGACACAGATTTATGCCTAGGAAAGTCTATACAGAGATGTCCACAGATCCCTGCAAGAATGAAGAAGCCAAAGTGGATCCATGCAGACCTGCAGGTCCAAGCTTAAAGGCACATGCAGACAGGTTCACACAGCAAATGAGGACATGCAGACAGAGACCCTCATCTTCTGTGCAGCCTGAGGAGGAGGAGGAGGGGATAGGGGTTAGTTCTGGGATCATGTAACACCTAGAGATTAGCTCTGGCCAACACTTCTGCTGGTTCCCAAGGTGGGAGAAAAAAGCTGCTCTGACTGCTTCCTCTCCCAGAGGGGCCTTAGATGTGGATATACTTGGTCTGTTGGTGCCATTCTAATTACTCCTTTGCCTTTATGGGTCAAAGAACTGGTGGAAATGGAATGAGAGTAAAAAAGAGAACCCTTAGTCCCTTGCTTTCAGTTCCCCCCTCTCCCCCTCATCCTCCCTGAAGGCTGGATACTGAGTTTGGGGATCCCCTTCCCCAACCTTGAGTGGCCATAGAGCAGAGCCCAGTTTGTTCTAGGTGCAGCACACTGCCCTTGTCCATGGGCCCTGGGGGCTGCTCTGTGGTGGCCAGTGCCAGAGTGGGGCATGCGGCTCCCAGCCTGGCAGTGATTGGGACAAGTTAGGTGCTCCCATGCTTACTAAGGGATCTAGCTATGCTGACGTGGAGTTGGCCCCAAGCCCAGCAGGTGGCTGGTAGAGCTGCTGGCTTTGCTCAGAGCCTTACCCCCACCTCTACTCCACCCCCCATCCCACAGAATCCTGTCCCAAGACAGGATCTACAAGAACTTCTGAGCTGGTAAGTTAATATTTGTTTAGAAGCAGGTAACAGTCGAAAGGGACAGATAGATGGGCAGAGCTTGGAGAGAAGACATCTGGGGGAATTTGCCCAAGCTAGGACCTCCTGACTCCTAAGGGTCACTTTCTGAGTAAGGCTGCCCTGGTGAGCTGCTTCCGGGTGAGAAGGTGCAGGCTTCCCAACAATGACTTTCTCCTTTTCTTTCTTTTTGCTAACGCTGGCGCTGCTGATCCTCTCCCCACCATCCACCCCAAGCCCAGGCTGGAGCTGCCTTTCTGAGTGTGTGTGTGGGCAGGGTGGGCAGGTCAACTGTTCTGGGGGAGAATTACACTTTGTACCTAGGATTCTGGACCCGAGGGTACAAGTTCTTCTCTTGGGTCACAACCATATTGATTTCTTGTCCCCGGGGGCCTTCGCCCTCCTGCCCAGGCTGCTCTCGCTGGAGCTTCAGAGCAATGGGTTACAGAGAGTCCATGTGCAAGCCTTTTGGGGCTTGAGGGTCCTGCAGTCCCTGGATCTAAGCGCCAATGCTCTCCAGGCCCTGGAACCGGGCACCTTCCGGCCACTCCGAGCACTCCACACTCTGTCTCTGGCAGGGAACCGGCTGATGCGGCTGGAGCCCATGTGGCTGGGTCCCCTGCCACTACTGCAGAACCTAAATCTGCAAGATAATCTTCTCTCTAGCATGGGCTCTGGGGTCCTAGACAGACTGCCTGCCCTGCACGAACTGAACCTGCACGGGAACCCTTGGATATGTGACTGCACTATTCTCTCCCTCTGCCGCTGGCTGCGTAGCCATGCACACCAGATCCTAGGTAAGGATCCTAGAAGGAAGGGGGGGACTCAAGGTCGGGCTGGAGGTTTGGGTGGAGGTGTTGGGAGTGGATGGAAGATGGGCTTAAGGCACAGTCCTAGGACATGGGGAGTGCCGTCTTGCCCCCAGCCCAATCTGAATGTGCCCAGGTTGCAGGCTTCTTGTGTAGTGCTGCCCCCCATTCTCCATTCTCCCCCCATTGTGTCCTTAGGAGCAGAGTCCCTGATGTGTGTGTCCCCAGACCAACAGATCCTCAAGCCACTGGCTGCCCTCACGGAAGCCTCATTCAATTATTGCACCCTGCCACTGACCCCTTGGGACCTAGGGATCATCACCATGCTGGGCCCACTCTCATTTCTGGCCAGTCTGGCTGCCTGCTTCATCTTTGGTTCCTTGCTCACTGCCTTCCGGGTTCGACGTAAAAACCGTCACTATCCGGTGAAGAGACCCATCCCTCAGACCGTTGCCCTGGGTGACCCACCAGAGAACCCAACCACTAACTTCCCAGCCCCGGCTTGCTTTCTGTGACCCCTTTTCTCATTCCAGTCTAGAGCTGGAGTCGATGCCTTTTCCCACGACCCCATGGGGGGGAGGGCCCCCCCACCCCTCAGTACGGCTGCGCCCTTCGGTTCCCCAGGCAGTCCCTTCTTGGTAGGCTGGCACCAAGAGAAACCCTCCCCCCCTGCGCCCCCTCGTTCCCCCCGCGGTGCTCGGGATCTCCGTCGGGAGACGAGCGTGCTGTGGGGCCGGCATCAGAAAGCTGTCACACAGACTGAGGCTCATAATGTTCAATTTGGCAACACATGGTACATGCCTGTACACGGGAACGGTAAATGCCTGTACACGGGGATGTCGCGAGCTTACACGGGAGAGGCGGGCGTCTGTACAGAGAGGAGTGGGTGGCTATACACAGGGATGGCACAGAGCCCTACGCGGGGCCGCGCGAGCCGGTCCGGGGGACGGCCGAGCCTGTACACGGGAAGGGACGTGCCTGTACAAGATAGCGGTGCGTGTGCCCCGGGAGGACAGCGGCCGCGGGCGCGGGCGCGCACCTTCGGGAATGGCTCATTCTGTATGTAGGGCGCTGTCCCGGCGGTACACAAGAATGGCCCGCGGGGGTGCGGCGTGCCGGGAAGGAGGTGTGGCCGTGGGTCGGGGGGAGAGGCAGGTGGTCAATGCCGAGAGGCAGGAGGAGTTACAGTCTTCCCTTTCCTGGGGCTTGGAGGCTCACCCCAGCGCGGCAGTCCTGAAGGAGGGATTTGGGGGATGCAAAAGGTGAAGAGAGAGGGATGTCGTTCAGCTCCCAGAATCCAGCCCTCTCTGGGAACGGAAACCAAAGCGCTGAGGCGAGGGGCGGGGGGAAGGGGGTGAAGGGCAGAGAAGCATTGGTGTAGAAGTAGAACCAGCCAGGGTGGAGCCAAGCCAGAGGAGGGAGGAAGGACTGACCAGTTCGAGGGAGGGGGGATAGTGTGAGCAAAGAGGGAGGAACACAGAACAGCTGGGGGAATGGTAGAAGCAGAGTTTGGAGAGAGAATGGAACCGGGGTCATGGCAAACACAAAAGGGATGGTGTCCAGGGACTTAGCAGAAACTGTGTCGGTGGGGGGAGGGAGGAGGGGGCAATGGAAGGAGAAAAGTGGGGAGGGCAGATAAGGATAACTAAAGCTGCCTTTAGAGTTTTCTGTAATCTCTTTTGCTTCCAGGAGTCAAAGCAGCCTGTGGGCGAGGAATACCCCTCTCCCCAAATCTCTCTGCCTACAACGTCTTCATGGCAGAATCAAGGTGATATTTGGCTGGGGTGGGGGTGGGGCAGAATCTTCCCAGGAGACCACACTGCCTGGTCAACCCCGGCTCCTGAAGTCAGACCACTCACATAACCACATAACCATACCGAGAGGATGCTGGATGCCCAGAACGTAGGCAGGATGGGGCCCACCCTGGGACTTGAGATCAATTTGCCTCCGGCCTGCTGAGGATTCAGCTTGTCCCTCTCACTGCCAATCCCAATTTCAGGTCCTCTCACCCTTGACTTACTCACAGGCAAACTCCAAGTCTTGGCACTTGGCCCTACCTCCCCCTGTGCCTATTTCCAGCAGGGATCCTGCCCTCTGGGTGCCAAGATAGGGGTGGGGGGGAAGGGAGTCGGGGCAGCAGCTGCCCCACAGTGCTGGGGAAAAGGCTTGGGAGTGGGGGCAATGTGCAGTCACTGGGGGCCGGGAGGACGGGGGACGGGGGCGTTCCCTCTGGCCTTCCCGAGCAGGACCCCTCAGTCCTCAGGCATCAGTCCTGACCAGCGCTCCTAGTAGTTAGTAACTAGGCCGGCGGCTCCGGGAGGCCTCACACCACGGTGCTCACCGAGGGATCTGAGAGGTTGAGTTGCCCTGTGATATCAGTGGGATGGTACTGCTGTAAGATACAAATACACAGACAAGGCAGAGGGGGGGTTAGCGCTTAGCGCTCCTGGGGAGGGGGCAGGGCCACGGGCCAGCACGGTGGTTGGTGGAGCCGCCCGGGGGGGCACGAAAAGAGGTGCAGCAGGGCCTGGGGGGGATGCGGCCGGCCCCATCCCAGGGGGTTCGGGAGTGGGGAGCAGCAGCCCCAGAGGGAGGGCCAGAGGGTGCCTCTCTTCCCGCCCCCGTCCCCCGTCTTGCTTCGGGGACTCTGCTTTGGCCAGGACGCTGTCCCATCTGCGAGGGGTGGGGGGAAGGAAGGGGCGCTAGAGCCGGTGCTGGGGGGCAGAGGTGGGTGGGCCGAGGGCGTCTCAGCTCTCCCTATGGCGGGCACACATCTGGAGCTGTCCCTCCTCCCTCTCAATAGCTCTTCGCGGCAGCACCGTGTCTTTTTGGTTTTGCAAAGCGCCGCGTCCACCCCCGGTGCTCTATAAATAAGAATCAACAATCAATACCCGCTGACCTGGCACAGCTGCCCGGGAGCCCAGCCCCTGAGTGCCCCCTTCCTCCCCCCAGCCCTTCCCCCGGGCCTGTCAGCGGGAGGGCGGAGGGGGGGCGGGAGGAGAGGGCGGGGCAGGCGGGGCTCTCAAGCAGTCAGAGCAATGCCCCTTCCCATCCCCCACCCCCTCCAAGCAGCACTTCCGGGGCTGAACCGACCCACCCCCAAACTCCCTCCCCATCCCTCCCTCTCCAGAACCCAGCCAGTTGGTAAAGAGGCCCCCGACTGACCACTGTCTTTCCCCAGTCCTGGGTCCATCCCAGCCCATTCTGAAGAAACCCTCTTTGCCCACGTCAGGCACAGGACAGCTCCCAAGAACAAGAGATTCTTTGGTGGGGTGAGGGTCGTGATTTGGGATGGGGTCTGGAGAGAGCTGAGGGCTCACTGGCCTCTTAAGGAATCTTGGAGGTGCTTTAACGAATAAAGGCCATCTAAAGATATGAAACTCGTTTGTTGAATCAGATCACTGCCAAACTCCTCCGAAAGCGCATGTTCGCCCGCTACTCCCTCCTCAGGCTGCTCTGAAGGTCACCGGTGACCAGTAGACAAATCTTTTATTTTAATCGTCCTCATCTTCTTTGACCTTCCTGAGGCATTTGATATTGCTCGGATCACTCCTTCCTCTGAAATGCTGTTTTAGCTTTGGAAACATGGCATCCTATTACTTTGAGCTTTTTGAGTGTTCCCCTTGAATTTTTCAGGGCTTCCCATTCACTTCTCATCATGCTGAATGTCTCCTAAGAACTATTATTGACCCTTCTCTCATTTCTCTTTTCTCTTCTCCCATTTTTTTCTCCCTTCTTTCCTCTCTTGCCCCCTTCTGTTTTCTCTCTCCCCCTTCTTTATTTGTGCCATAACTACAACTATCATCAGGATTGTGCTGAGATGGTATCCTCTCTCTCCATCTTTAATTCCTCTGTGTGGTTTTCTGAGTCCCTACCATGTAGGATTGAGGGTCGGAGAAGCTGCCACTTAAGACCTGTGTAGCCTCCTGCAAATCACTGACTTTTCTGCGCCTTGGTTTCCTTATCTGGTGCCTCCTTGTAAGACAATCTGGGCCTGCTCCAGAGTCATGTTCTCAATATGTGTCAAATGGAGTGGGGCTCTAAGTCTGTGAACATATCCCACCTTCTTTCCCACTATCTTGGTCAAATTGGTCTCAGGAGAGGGGTAAAAATTTGTGGCAGAAGGACCCTGTCAGAGGTGACTGAGAGGGAATGAAAGTTCATCATCTTCCTTCTCTACCTACCCAAATCCTGCATGTCTTTCATACTCCAGACACACAACTTTGGGGAGCCCTTTCTGTCCACTCAGCTGGTTTTTTATTTGAAGCCATGAAGCATTGTACAGATTAACCCTTAGGCTGTTTCATGGGGTTTTAGAGTAATTGCTTGAGCCAAGATCCAGATTTTCTGAGACTAGAGGATCTTAAGTATCTTCTTAACTCTTGTAAAGTTTTGCACACAGTAGGTGCTTTACCTACTGAGTGATTTTGTCAACCTTGAGGCTGAAGTAAATTTGCAAGCAATCAGGTTGTTTTTATATACTTTTTTTTTTGTTTTGTTTTGGATTCTGTCTTGGTAAGATTATTATTGCCTAAGAATAGACCTAGAAATAATAACTAGCATCTACATAGCTCTTTAAACATTTGTAAAGCACTCTATATGTATCTCTTTTGATCCTAATAACTATGAGGCAGATGTTAGAATCTATATTTTACAGAAGAAGAAAATGAGATGCTTGGGATAGAATTCCAACTGGAGACTTCCTAAGTCCGATAGAGGGTAGCTAGCTCCCTATCAACTGTACCAGCTACCTGCTTCATGGGAGAATCTGGGTCAGAGGTTGGAATGATTTTAAAAGGGGGGGGTTTCTCTTTCCATAGTTAATTTTTCTATGCTAACCTAACCCTACTTAAGAGTTACTCCAGACTTTTCTGTCTGCTCCTCCAGTCTTCCTAGAGCTAGTCATGAAGTAAAATACACTCAGTGAAAACTTGAACGGGGCCCAATGAGAGAGCATCATGGTATCATGAAAGGAGGCCTAGATTTAGGTGCAGTAAGGCAGCCAGGTGGTGCAGTGGATAGATTACTGGGCTTGGAGTTTGTTCTGTATCATACATGGCTTAACTCCTCTTAGCCTTAGTTTACTCAGAATGGGGCTACTAATAATAGTACCTGTCTCACAATGTTGTTGTGAGGATCAAGTGAGATTTGATATGAAGTGCTTTACAAACTGTAAAGTGCTATTTATACTAGCTATTATTATTTGAATTGTGGCTCTGTTATAACCAATGTGACCTAGGACAAGTAATTAATCCTCTGAGGCCCCAAATTCATTGTAAAATGGATCCCTCTCATCTCTTCCAGTTCTAAATTCTGTGGATAGAGAAGGAACATTCTGAGAAAGGAGGGCCAAGGAAAGAGGAGTTGGGGGAGGGATTTGAAATGTCACTGAGGCGTCTTTGTTATATAGTTCATTAAAAGGCAGGGTAGTTCCTCATCTAATCCTTTTTCTGCGATCCCTGAGACTCCATGGTATATCTAGTCACTTTTTTGCCATCTTCCTGTCTGGTATCTGAAGCTCTTAGGTTAACATATGAGGAGGACAATCAGTAGTAATAGTTGATGTGGTTGTCACAAGGTCTGGGTTCAAAAACTGCTTCTTGCTACTATCTAGCTACAGGATTTTGGGCCAGTCACATTCGTTCCTTTAGCCTTTTGTTTCCTAATCTATGAAACCGGGAATATAATACTTATCCTGATTCATGTAGCTACTGCCAGGAAGCCACTTTGTAAATTAGAGGTGCACTAGGATTATTGGTCTCTGTGTTCAGAAAGTACTGTTGTCCTGCTTGTGGCCGGTAAAGCAGAGAACACTTTTCCCCCCGAGTTCCAGAAAGCAGGAATTGTGGGTTCCTTCCAGAACTGTCCTCTTAGTATAATGGGCCTTCACCTCTTTCTTCAGAAGCAAGCAGAAGTTGGATGGGTGTGTGTATGTGTGTGTGGAGGTCCCTAGGAAGCTTGGTCTCTTTCTCAGCCCAGGGGCAAGAAGAAATGTTTTTCCAGACTATTCCATCCACTTCTTCTACCATATATAAACTGAAGAGGATGGGCCCAGCTAAGGGATGCAGATGAGGGCCTTCATGATCTTTCCCCAACATTAAATCCCTTAATTTCTGGGGCAGAAAAGTAACTTGGAAAAACTAACAATTCCAAGATGATGCACCTTGGGATGCATAATTGCTGTCTTCCCATATGTCTTTGTGTGACCTCCATCCCTAACCCCATCTTGCCTTGTATCTTAACTATTCATTCAACCCTACCTCTCTCCACTCTTGAGGTCAGGCCAGGATAAATATTTCCTTTGAAGAGCCTTGGATCAGAGCTTGAATGGAGTATCCCCTACCCCAGACCTCCAGGCTTAAGATAGGGTCCAGAATTCCTTATCCTAGAACCTCCCTTTCCCCCAGTCTCTAAGAGCATCCCTCAGAAATATTCTGAAAGGACCAATAGGACCCAGTATAAATTGGAAGTCAGATTGGCAGCCCCCTAGGGCCCAGCCCTCCCCCAAGGCTTGAGTTCCCCCAATTGCCTGGCCTCTGGCCTCCCCAGCCCTGGGCCCCGACCCACACAGAGACCACATGGAGGATGCAACAGGCATGGCTCTGGTGAGACAGGTGAGACAGGCGCTGGGAGGGAGTGACGGGGGATGGGCCAGGCAGGACCAGGACAGACGGGACGGGACACGGAGGGACAGTCATCACACACTACCCGATCTCTGGGCTGTGTGGGGCATCGAGGAGAGGACCGGCGGAAACCAGGAAAGTCCAAGAAAAAAAGGGGAAAAAAATAAAAAGTTGGTAAAATCTCCCAAATCGGTGAGAAGACTAGGAGGCAGGTCATCCCCGGCCCCCCAGGGCCCCTGGGCCAGGCCCAGAGACAGGCGCTGAGACTGACTGACTGACTGACTGACTGACAACATGAGGCAGCTTCAGGATGAGTGTGTGGCAGTCATGGGATGGCAGGAAAAAAAGAGAAAGACAGAGAGAGACAGAGAGAAAGACAGAGAAAGACAGGTGGAAGGAGAGAGACAGAAGCTTGACAAAGAGACCCATGTAAAAAAAGATGAAGATGGAGAAGGGAGATAAGAGACAGAAAATGATGAAAACTAGAAATAGAAATAGAGAAAATGGAAAGAAAGAGATGGAGAGACACATCCAGAGGTACTGAGACATAAAGACTGAGAGAACAAAAATAAAATTGTAAATATATAGAGAAGAAAACAAAGAAAGAAACATTAAGAGAGGTAATAGTGAGAACATAAGTTTGTTTCCTTTTCACTCATATTCTCCTCAATACAAAGAGGTGTAGAGAGAGATGAGATGAGATGAGGTGGAGACAATGGAAACCAGAGAAAGGCATATTCTCTAGTGATTCAAGCATGACAGAAATACATCACAGAGATACAGGGAACAAAGAGAAGCCAATGGAGAAAGACCAAATGTTAAAGATGAGAGAGACAGAGAGACAGCAGCTGATGAAAGGAGAGAGGGAGAGGAATATGGAGACAGGGAAAGAAAGGAAGGGAGATACAGAGACTCAAAGGAATACAGAAACACAGGGAGAGAGGGATAAGAAAGAAAGATGATCTAGTGAAATGGGACAGACAGAAACAAGGAGAGATAAAGAAAAGACAGACTTAAAAGAAAGAAGCAAAGAAAAGGGTAAGGAGATTGAGAGAAAGGGGGAGAGGAGAGAGAGAGAGAGAGAGAGAAAGAGAGAGAGAGAGAGAGAGAGAGTGAGAGGAAAGACAGGAGAGACAGAGAGAGTGGCTGGAGATTTTCTTCTCCCTCTTACCGTGTCTTTGGAGGACCTACGTCTCTTGAAGCTGGAGGCCAGGGTGGAGGTGATGGCCCTAAATGTGGCTTTCTTTTTAGGGTCGGGCTCTGCTCTACCACTCTTTCTATCCTAAAATGAATATGTATAAGTGATTAGATTACTAAGGGTGGGCTCCTTGCTAGCCCTACCCTCCTGCTGCTGTCATTGCTGAGACCTGTGCAGGTCCTTACTCTTGTTCCTTTGCACAGGACAGACAGACAGACAGGTTTCCTCTCTTTCTATACCATGTGTGTCTGGCCTGGCTCACCCTGGAGTGTTGGAGGAGAATAAGATGGGGCCTGTGCTGCCCTGGCTCTCTCTCTCTCTCTCTGTCTCTCTCTCTCTCTCTCTCTTTTTCAGGGGCTGGCCCCTGTGCACCTCAGCTCTCTAGTGGCCCCTGCCTTGCCCAGACTGCTCCCTGCCTCCCCTGGGGGTCAGGTTCTCAAGAAGGATGAGAGGGAGGGCCTTGGCGGCAAGGTCACAGGTTCCATAGATGGACTGGGAAAAATACACCGAAATAGTGATCATCCATTTCTGCAAAGCAGGTAATCCCTCTGATGAGGGGGTCAACAAAAATAAAAAGAAAAAAAGAGAGAAAGAGAAAAAAAGAAACTAAGAAAGGAAAATCCAGCCAAAGGCAAGGTGTAATGTCACCAAGAGGTTGTGATGGAGTTGGAGAGAAAGACGGAGTTGTCAGCCCTGGTTCTCCCAGGCCAGGTGGGATGAGATGGGTCTGCCCAGGTGCTCAGTCCCAACAGTAAGAGAGTCCCATTCCCCTGAGGGATAAGTATCAGCAGCAGCTGTCCTAGGCACCAGCAACAAAATCAGGATAAGGGGGATGAGGGGTGGGGGGTGGCGTGGGGGCATCCCTTCCCAGGCATGAGCACTAGTAGCCCAGCCCTTCCCTCCCTCGGATATGGTCCAACAACGTTCCCTTTCTCCCTGGCGGCATCATTTCCCGGAGCAGGGACTGCCTTTGTTTGCACAGGGAGCGCCAAGGGTTTCAGTGCCGCCAGCCTCCCCCTCCCCTGGCCTCCAGGAAGAGGCCGACCAGGGAGTAAGTGAGTGTGCACGGTGGGGGGATCCCCCTGCCCAGACTCCCTGGGGCTGGGCCCTGCTCGGGGAAGGAAGAGAAGAAAACGAGACAAACGTATCTTTAGTCATCGGGGATCCGAGTCCAACAATTTCAGTCATCTCCAAGAGTGGGCTGGTTCCTTACCCTGGGCTGCCTGCCACCCAGCGGCCACCTGCCCTCCACCACAGCCCGAACCCAGGCCCCAGCCAGGGCTACCGCACTTTTTACAACCCCGCTTTCTGCGCTGGTTCTAAGTCAAACCGTTTCCCTGCGCGCTGGCGGGTTCCTAAAGACACAGAAACAGGCTCGGACATCCAGGGCGGAGCAGAGCACACTGTGGTGGGGCGGAGATCACTGAGCACACGGACACCGGAGGGAAAGGGTTAACCCCAGGAACGTGAGAGAGAGGGCACAAGGGCTTCCCCGTGAGGGAGACCGGGAGCCAAAGCCGGGACTCGGGCTCCGGACTCAAAGGAGCGTCTGTCTCCTCCTGCTCCTCAGTTTTCTTTGGTGTAAAATGGATATCAGTGAGAGTTGCCCCAACTTTGAAAGCCGGAAGGGCGGGATGGCCCCACGCCTCTCGTGAGGCTCTGCTGGGAACGGAACTGCAGTGGAGAATCCATCCCACCGATAGCTCTAGCCAGTGGCTACTCCTTCAGGCAGCCCTCCAGGACTGCTCTGGGGACCACTCACCATCACTCTTTGGTATTATTTCAGGGCTCCAGCACAGACCAGGGTAAAAGGAAGGGGTCGGGGTTACAGCCCAGGGTGGGAGAGAGGGACAACAGCAAGGTCAGAAAGACCCCGGAGCTGAGAGGCAGGAGTGCCCTGGGAACCAAGGACTGGGAAGGGCACTGGGTCACCGATACAGAGCCACTTGCCCCGCTGGCCTACCTGTAGGTTTTTCCTCCACACATTCACCGCTGCAAAGGCCAACTGCATCTGCTTCCTGCGGGCATCTTTGTGTCTCTTGTAAGCGATCTCAATGAAAATCAGGAAGATTCCGGCCACGATCCCACCGGCCACCAACATAAATACTCCTACAAGTGCCCACAGCTGGTTACCCTGGACTCAGAGACCAAATCCATGCCTCCCTTCCACTCCCACTTCATCTCCCACTCCCCCAACTCCATCCATGTCTACTGGTGAGGACTTCCAGGGTCATCCTCAAACCAGAAATGAATCCTGTATTCATCTAGTTATTTTCATGTTTTCTCCTCCATTAGAATGATAGCTCCTTAAAGGCAGAGAACACATTTTCCCCTTTCTTTTTTGTCCCTAGTCCTTAGCACAGGGTCTGTATATAGTAGGTGCTTAATAAATGCTGGTTGACTGACTTAGGTGCTTAATAAATGACCATCCCTGGAATGCCCTCTCTCACCTCTATCTCTTAAATCCTTGCCTTTTTTTTTTTTTTTTTCCAAGACCCAGTTTAAGGACTCCCTTCTTTTTGCATAGAAGCCCTTCCTCTCTCTCCTCCCCCAGAGGCCTTTCCCTTCCTCCTACCATCCCAATCAGTGCCTTCCTATTCAAGGTTACTTTGCATTCTCACCGACTTAACCTTTTTTCGGGAATGCTATCCCTATTCATATCTACCTCCTGGTTTCCCAGACTTCAAGTTCCAGCTAAAATCCCACATTTTGGAGGAAGCCTTTCCTAATCCGTTTTAGCCTTCCTTCTGTTGATAATTTCCCCTTTACCCTGTATAAAGATTTATGTCTTCCCCTTTACCCTGTATAAAGATTTATGTCTTTGCATGCCCTCTCTCCCATTGTTAAGAGTGTAGGCTCCTCCAGGGCAGGGACTGTCTTTTGCTTTGCTCTAGATTCTTAGTACTTTTCACAGAGCCTGGCATCTAGTAGGTGCTGAATAAACTTATTTTGACTGACCAATTCGTGGTCATGCATCAGCCCCTCCTGGGATGTTCTCTGGACTCAGAGATTAGCCCCCTTCATGGTCACGAAAGGCCAGATACGAGTCCTTTGCAGGGACTTCTGCCTGGGGAGGGGGAGACAAGAGGAGGCACCCACCAGCCATGTTTTCGAAGGTGAGAGTAGCTGGAGCATTGCTGCGGGAGTCGCACTCCTGGTATCGAACCCAAGTCTTGTCTAAATCCTCCATGAAGCCGTTCTCGTGGGACCTGCAGGAAAGTGGTGTGGGACCCAGTGCATTTCAGATGCAGGACCAGAGACATGGAGAATGATGAGAAATGAAGGGAAATATGAGGGTGAGAGGAGACAGAGACACAGGGAGAAAGAAAAGGAGGGAGAAAGAGAGGTGGATAGAGATGCGTTGAGAAAGGAAAGGTAAAATACAGGGAGGGTAGAGACAGAGATGACTCTGACCATAGTGAGGAATGAAGAGATGAGGAAGAAGGGCCAGAAGTCCTGACATTTGGGCTCTATGGAATTTTTTGGCTTTGTTTTTAAATAGAAGGGGCCTAACAGGAGGTGGCTGGGACCCGCAGGGCAGGGCGTGGCTGGGCACCGGTCTGTGCTGCGCTGTGCCCGGGTCTCCGGGGCTTGGGGCAGTAGGGGGTCCCCAGGGTGGGGGGGTACAGACTTGAGGATGGCCAGGGAGACATTCTGCTTCCAGGGGCTGTCTTTGCGCATTCCAATGCCGAAGCCAGAGCGGAAGAAGAGTTCTCCTGTGGTCACCAGGTCACACTTCTGTGAGGCTTCAAACTCCAGCACGGCAGAATCCCAGATGAAGGCGTGGAGCTTGCTGGAGGCACAGGAGCAGGTGGGGGGGAGTTACATCTCCTGGGCCCTGTTCCCTGGCACCCTGCAGTACCCCTAGAAGCTGCAGCTGGGCATTGCGGGATCTCAGATTTGGAGCTGGCAGTGACCTCAGGAACATCTACCCCCTCCTCTGAGTTAGAGAAGGTTAGATGGATTGTTTTACTTCACATCAAAGGCGGGGTGTCCTGCTACTTGTTCTTTCCTTGTCTAAACCCTTTAGCCTCTAGTCTCCCTTGGACCCCAGTCCATCTCCCCGCAGAACCTCCAGCCCTCACCCCTGGGTCCCCCGGGGTCCCTAGCCCTCACTTGTCCCGCACAGCCTGGATGGCTTCTGCAGCACTCTCATAGTTGTGTTTCTCCATGTGCCGGTACATAGTGCTCAGCTCTACCTGCCGCCGGAAGTAGATGTCCACAGAGCTCTGTTTCACCGTGGCATAGATGAACTTGTCTGAGGGGTTCCGTAGCTAAGGGTCAGTGGGAGAGGTGTCAGTGAGGCGGTCTCAGGACCTCTATCCCACCATCTCTTGATGGCCCCTTGCTCCCACCCTCGAATGCTAGCCACATTGACTGGTCCCTGTGGCTCTCCCTTCCCCTCTCTCCCCGACTGCCTGCAAATCCCACCATTAGCTATCTCCCAGACCCCATCTCTACTCTGATAACTGCTGCCCCCACCCCTAGTCCCTGACCCCCCTGTTTTCCCTCTTCCAGAGGCTCTGGTCCAGGAATCACAGCGCCTTAGTCCTGCCCAGCTAGGCGTGGGTCCTCACTCGAGGGTCATTGATGCCCGTGATACGCTCTTCTGGACGGTCCAACACCAGGAAGGCTGCCAGGTTGGCAGTGTAAGAGGCAACGATGATCATGGCAAAGCCAGCCCAAACCATGCCCAGGATTCGGGCTGAGAAACTTCGGGGGGCACCTGAGGGACAAAGGAAGGAACATGGCAGTACTAGCCACCTGGGCTTGGTTATTGAGTGGAATCTAGAAGGCTGGGGGTGGGAAGACCCTCCAAAAGAGTGTTGCAGGGGTCCAGGAGGCTGTATGCTGGAAGTGGATCTGAGAAACTGGACAGTGGGGATAGGAATGCTCCAATGGCCCTTACCTTCTCCAATCCCAGAGTTGAGCAGGACCCCCCAGGAGAACCACATAGCTGAGGAGAGGGTCAGTGCATCTTCTTCTTCTTCTTCACTGTTGACTTTGAACCGGCCAAAGGGGCTGAGAGGGACAGGAGGGAAAGGGCAGCATCAGCTTTCAGGGCCAGCCCCTCCCCCCCATCCTCTTCTTCCTTCCTGGACCGTAATCCCTCCCCTGTCCCTTATCTCTCCCTCCCCTAGTGCTGTTCCTCTCAGCTCTTTGGGGAAAGGCAAGTAGTGAGAGGATGAGTGAAGTGAGGGCCAGGAGTCGGGGATATCTCACTCTCACCTAAACCGGTCCAGCAGGTAGAGCATAACCGCCACTACATGTACAGAGAGTCCAACCAGCAGCCACAATGTGCTCTGGAAGGGCTGCATGAATGAGTCCAGTGTACTCCTAGGGATTTCCTGGAAGGGAGGTAGAGCGGAGAAAGAGCATGAGGGAGCATCTCAGCCCTAACCAGAATCCCACCAGCCTTCTCAGTTGCATGGGGATGCCCTCATCCTTCCCAGGGATGTCAGTTCCAGGCTCTTTCCCCAGGCTCCAACTGACCTTCTTCACCAGGATGGTCAGTCCCTGGTATTTGAAGGGCTTGGAGAACTCAATGTACTGGGCCCGCTCGTTGTTGATGGTCAGTGGGGCCACAATCATGTCCGCCTGTCCACTCAGTAGCTCCCCCATCATCCCATTCCACTCCTTTTTGTTGCTATTGTTCACCTAGGGAGGGGACATGAATCTTGCAGTCCTGGGTCCAGTTTTCAGACTGATTCCTAGCTCTTCAATTCTTCATATTGAGTTAGTCCTTTAGCCCTCGATCCTCGTCAGTCTCCATTCTGCTATTTTTATACTGAACCCCCAAGTACCTCAAGGTTGCCTGCCTGGAGGCCCCGTTTCCCACATTCTTTATGGGCCTGTATCCCAATTCTCCTCCCATCATAGGCTCTCAATCATGACCCTATTTCAACTATCCTAGCTCTTGATTCTTCTGGCCATTTCCAATTCCCCAGACATCAAACCTAGCCTATTTCATTCTCTCTGCTCTTTTGCCCACCTACCCGCTCCTGAGTGCCAAACTTGCCATCAGCCACCAGATGGACCTCATAGGTGAAGTTCATTGTTTTGGCTAGGTCGATGAGCAGGTCAATGCAGAAACCATAGCAGCACTGGAGTATAGTGTGGCGGTCTAGGAGGGAGGGGGGTCCCAGGAGAAGATGGTTATGACCACTATATGCCCCAGCCCAGATATCTATTGAGCTGCGATCCACCAAGAGCAAGTGCCTTCCTTTGACCCCCATCCCCCAATCTAGACTCACTGGCGCCTGGATGGGTGTCATTTGGGCCTGTGCAAGTGACCTTTTTTATCTTCTCCCCATTGATTGTGAGATCTTCATTACAGGTTTCGCCATCTAGAGCTGGTTTCACATACACAAAGGGTTCCTGGTGGATAGTGACAATCTGGAGTGGGGAGAGGGAGGGAAAAACTTAATTTATGCTTCCTTAGGTTCTCTAGAAAACTTTCCTTACCTGATACCATCCATTCCTGACTTTTTGTCTGTCTGCCTCTATTACAGTCTCTCCATCTCTCCATTCCCAGATGCCTATTCTCTACCTTTCTCTCTGTGTCTCTCTCTCATATTGTCTATCTCTTTCTGTCTCTCCATCTCTATCTCTGTCTCTCCATCTCTCTCTGTCTCTATCTCTCTATCTCTCTGTCTCTGTTTTTTGCTGTCTCTCACTGTCTATCTCACTATTTCTTTCTCTGTCTCTCTTTGTCTCTCTGTGTCTCTGTCTCTCCATATCTCTGTGTGTCTCTCTGTCTCTTGCTGTCTCTCACTATCTCTCACTCTGTCTCTAGCTGTCTCTGTGTCTCTGTCTCTGTTTCTCTATGTCTCTCTGTCTCTTCATCTCTCTCTGTCTCTCCATCTCTATCTCTGTGTCTCTCTATCTCTTTCCTCTCTGTATCTGAATCTGTCTTTCTCTGTCTCTCTGTCTCTGTCTCTGTCTCTCTCCCCACTTGGCCCTATTTCACTGTCTCTCCCTGTATTCCTGTCTCCTCAATTCCCTGTCTCATCTGCTTTCCTGAATGATCTACCTGGGTTGTTAGGTCTCATTGGCTAAGGAGGTGGGATCAGTTCTCTTGCCAATGGTTCATCACATTTTTTCTATGTCAGCCTCACCTTTAATCTGGTTGACATTTCATATCCTTCTGGCTTCTCAGTCTCCCCCCCTGGCCAAATGATCTTTCGGTCATTGGGTAGAACCTGAAAAGTGGGACAGAAGTCAAGAGAGACCCCAGTCATTATCCTTAGACCCTCAGGCTAAGCCCCTACGCCCTATTCATAGCCTCACTTACATGGCTTCCATTGAAAATCCCTACTTGCACCAATTTTCGGTTCTGCAGGTTCATGATGCTGTAATTGGCAAACTTCCTGTCCCCATCTTCATTGAATTCCACTCGGCCAGTCACACCTTCTGAGTACTTAGAAGACATCAGCACCCTGAGACACAGGGATAAATGGGAGAGATTAATTTCGTCCCAATCCTTGTCCTGGCACTTTGGAATCCCCACAGGACTCAGAGCACACTAAGAGGAGAAACTCACTCATTATGATCTTCAAGCCACACCCTTTCCCCATCCATCATTCCAGTCTAAATTTAAGCTTTGAATAAATGTCATAAAACCTCAGTGCCTCAGTTATCCCTTATACACTGAGAGGGTTAAAGGCATGGCACCTCCACAATTTGGAAAATCCATGCAAAATATTTTGGCCCTCTCTTTGCACCAGAGGTGGTCTGATTTTTTTCTTTTTCTTTTATGTGGTTTTTATAGTACCTTATTTATATTTTGGGTGAAAGGCAATAGGGATTACACATAGTATCTGAGATGGGATTTTATCTCAGGTCCCTCTAACTCCAGTGCTGGAGCTCTATCCACTGTATCATTTAGCTGCCTCTTTATTTTATTATAAAATTTGAGTTGGTATTATACAATACTATACATATATTTTGTGCATTTTTGAGTTTTTAAACTTTTTCTGTATCATGTCCTAGTCTTCATGTGTCATCTGCAACTTCTACAAAACATCCCCCAAATTCCTATTTAATTTCTTATGCTAACTCACAACATATGGAAACGGTGATGGGGAAAGTCACAATGTAGAAGGGATAACTATCTCTATTTGTATGTGTATGTGTACTTGTGTCTCCATTTCCAATTCCCCTACTGTCAGAGGGGTGAAGTATGGAGGGGTTAAGGGGAAGTAAAAGGGGAGAGAAGCCTGTTTTACCCAGCCTTACAAAAAGGCATTTGATCATCCTTTTTGTAGTAGAAACTGAGTGAATGTCCATCAACTAGGGAATGGCTGAATAAGTTATGATATATGAATGTAATGAAATATTATTGTTCTATAAGAAATAATCAGCAGGATGATTTCAGGAAAGACTGGAGAAACTTCCATGAACTGATGCTAAACGGAGTAGAACCAAGAAAACATTGTACAAGGCAACAAGATTATACGATGATCAATTCTGATGGACATGGCTCTTTTTAACAATAAGGTAATTCAAGCCAATTCCAATGGATTTGTAATGGAGAGAGCCATCTGCATCCAGAAAGAGGATAATGGGAACTGAATGTGATTCACAAAGTATTTTCACCCTTTTTGTTGTTGTTTACATGCTCTTTTTTTTCTTTCTTATTTTTTCCCTTTTTGATCTGATTTTTCTTGTGCAGCATGATAAAAGTGGAAATATGTTTAGAGGAATTGCACATGTTTAACCTATATTGGATTACTTGCTGTCTAGAGATGGGGGGTAAAGAGAAAAGAGGGAGAAAAATTTGAAACACAAGGTTTTGCAAGGGTGAATGTTGAAAACTCTCTTTTCATGTATTTTGAAAATAAAACCTATTATTTAAAAAAAGACATTTGCTCATCAATTTTATACCTAAAGCTGACCTTTTGGCCTCTCTAGACTGGAATTCTATTTCTGATGAGCATAATAGATTTAGATCTGGAAAGGAACTTGAGCCATTTAATCCAATCAGCTCATTTTATAGATAAGGAAATTGAGACCTGAAGAAGTTAAAATGACTTGCCTAAAGTCACATAATTGGTAAGTGGAAAAACAAAGTCAGCTCCAAGAATGGGGGTAGGTTTGGAAAAGGCTGTGACAATCCCTTGCAGATTGTCACCACATAGGACAGAAGTGTCCTCAAATGCCCAGATTTCCCATCTAATTTTCTATAGACCTGCCATTTAGGAATTCAGTATGGAGCCTGTTCCCCAGCCTATGCTAGAAATCTCTTTCAGGAATCCTATAGTTGTAGTTTCTGGGATCTAGTGAGCAGGATTGGAACTACTCTTTTTCATTTTGATGATTTTATAGACATTAATCCTATTCTCTTTTCATAATTCCTGAATAGTCTTCAAGTCTTTAGAATGTCCTTAGAGAACTCTATAACATCTGCTGCCCAATCTCCTTGTATAAGATTTCAGCCTTTATAGAGAAGTAGATTGGGATTCACTATACATTCCTTTTCTTGAAGTTTAGCACGGTGTTAAGCAGCTGAAGGAAGCTTCCTGGTGGTGGTGATGATGATGCTGATAGTCACAGAGAGAAATGGTGAAGATTATGTTGTTCAAGATAAGACTGTGATGATGAAGTTCATGAAGTTAATGATAATAAAGGTGAAGGTGATGGTAATGAAGAAGACTATGGTACAATGGAGAGAGAGAAAGAGAGAGGGATGGAGGGAGACAGTCAAAGCAGGCTCATTGCCTTTGGAGGCAGAAGTTATGGGTTCAAATTCTGCCTCTACTACTTACTACTTAGGTGACATTGAGCGAAGCACTTTCACTTTTTTAGGTCCCAGTTTCCTCATCTGGCTGTGGACTTAGAGAACCTAGGTTCAATCCTACTTCTGATGCTTTCTGTATGATCAGTAATGTACTTAACCTCAATGAGTCTCAATTTTCTTCTGTATAAACTGTGAGAGTTGGATTAGTTGGTCTTTCCCAACACTAGATCTGTGATGCTGGAAGAGTGATGATGAAAATGATGGTGATGGTAACAGTGATGAATTGACTGTGATCTGAATAATCATAGATTGAGAATAGCAAGAAACCTTCATTTTACAGATTAATTAAATGAAGCTGATAATAGGTATAGTAATTAAGCTCAGGTCTTTCTGCTCCAAAGTCAGTGCTCTTTAACCTGTACCAAAGGGGCAGCTAGGTGGCACAGTGAATAGATATCAGGGCCCAGAGTCAGGAACTAAGTATCCTTAATTTAGCCTCAGACATTATCGGTGTGATCCTCGGCATGTCACTTAACCCTGTTTGCCTGATCTATAGTTTTCTATCATCTATAAAAAGCTCTGGAGAAGGAAATGGCAAATTACTCCAATAATTTTTGCCAAGAAAGCCCCAAATGGAGTCATAAAGAGCTGCAGTCAACTGAAATGACAACAACAAAAACCTGTCCCAAGATGTTGAGAATGGTGGTGATGATGATCACATATATATGATAGTGATTCTGAACATGATTATGGAGATACTGACAGCACTAAATTCTACTATCCCATGATATGCTGTTGATTTTGGTGGAGATGCTGACATAGATGATGGTGATGATGGAGACAATAAAGATAGAGGTTTGATTCTTGCCTTTGACACTGACCATGTGACCATGGGAATACCACTTAATTTCTAGGAGCATCAACCATAAAATAGGGGATTAATAATTTTTATTCTACTTACCTTGAAGGGTTGTGTAGGAAAGCATTTTATACTGTAAACTTTAAGTACTTTAGAAAGAGGAGGAAAGGTTAAAGAAAGGGCTGTTATGAGGGTTCAGATGTCTCTCTGGGGGTGGGGTATGTCCACCCTCTCTCCATCTTCACTCTTCCACTTACCTTTTAAAGAGGGGACCAGTCTTCCAGATGTTGGTATTGCCAACACAGCCACGGGGGGGATCAGTGATATTCTCTTTTTCAAAAAGCTCATGTACAGCTTGGGCTACTACACCCACAGCATCACTGATATGTGCAGATTCATTCTTTCCATTTATCAGCTGGAGACCAATAATACCTGGGAAAATCCATGTAAGAAATGTGACTGATAGACCCAGAAATATCCTACCGATCCCCAAGCAGGTTTAAAACTGATCGTCACAGACTTATCCAACCCTTCCCCCTGATCCAGAGTGGGTCCCAAATTGGTAACAGTCCAGAGCCCTGAGCAGGGGTAGGTGCCCATGCCCATGGATAAGACCACCCCAATGATCCTGTTGCCCATGCCAGGAGTAACCACTGATGAAGCTCCCACAGACAGATCCTCCTGGGAATATCCAATACGTACCATCAGGGGCGTAGCGGAGAGCATTCCCTGAGATCTCCCGCTCGCCTACAAGCCACACGTACCCAGAGCCTGTCATGTTCAGCATTGCGGCTGCCCGGTACACAGTAGCAGCATCATCCTCGCTGCAGGACAGATGTGGCGGGGTGACAAGGGCTAGGGCTCCCTGCCCCAGGCCCTTTCCCCAATTCCTGCCTCCATTCCTTTGGCCTAAATTACTCTGACAACAATGCAGTTGCAAAGCTACATGCAGGGGCGGCATTTAACATTTTAAAATAACTTTCATAGATATTTTTTAAAATCCTTATAATTCTTGTACCCTGAATTTGGATTATAAGGTTTCCTTTAGAGAAAAAAGAATCAAGATATAGTAGAAAGAATACTATAAACAGAGTTGGAAAGCTGGGTTTAATTCTAAGTTCTGAAATTTATTTGCTATATGACCATGGACAAACCATTCAGTTTCTCTAAGATTAAGTTTTTGCATCTGTAAAATGGAATTTATAATACTTATACTGGCTATCTCTCAAGAATTTTGTGAGGAAAGTGCTTCATAAACTTTAAAGCACATATATGTATATATGTTTATAAATGTGTGTATATACCCACAAACCTCATCCAGAACATTTAGTTTTACATTGTCTCCCTATCATAAACCCTCAACATGTCCACTTAGACACCTTTCCTACTCACTATTCCCTACCTCTACTCTATTCCCAACACACACCACACACACACACACACACACACACACACACACACACATACAGTTTCCATTTCTTTCATCTCAGACAAAAGTCAAGTCCCTGGGACCAGAAAGGCTCTTGTGTTAAAGCCCAAGGAAAAAAACAATTGATAATCTCTCTCTCATGCTTTAGTTAAATCTTCTGGAGTCCAATTGTTTTTTTAAGAAAAGAATGCTGTCTCAATGAGGATTTTCATCAGATGAAAGTGAATTCTAATGTTGCATGGGGATAGCAGATTCTCTTGACAAAAGGTCCTTTTCCATTATTCTTATTTAAGGCAGAATTTTTTTCTTGGACAATCAGAACATTAAGCTTTACAAGAAGTACAGAATTATGTTAGTGACAGAATTGTAGGACCTTTGATGAGCCCTTCTCTGCCAGACTTTCTCAGACAGTCTAGAGGCATTATTGAATACCTACCGGGCAGCTGCCATCATAGTAGATATTATGTATGTGCATATGCATGCAAATGTATGTGTTTGAAAAAGTCAAAAAAAATTAAACATAGTTCCTGCCCTGGGTACTTGCCGGGCAGATAGGATAGCCTCAAATCACTAAAACAGGGGTAGAATACATTTCAGAATCTAGCTGTCCCAAATCCAAGAAGGAATTAAAGAACTGGGTGGGGGTCATGCCTAGGGCAGATTAAGGGCATACTAGGTGAGGGGGTATGGACAGAATGGAAGGGTAGTGTGGGGAGGCAGAAATATGTCAGATTGGGATGGGGTATACTTGTAGGGTCCTGGAGTTTTTCATGCCCTGATGGGGAAAGAGATATAGGGAAGAGGTGAGGGCACTGCTAGGGGATCTTTTTTAGCACCTTTTCAAATGAAAAACTGACATAAGTATGGAAGGGCGATATAGAAGTAATGGCATGAAAACCCAGAAGTCTGCAGCCTTTTGGGCTCACCTAAAGGTGCCTCTTGCCCATCCAGGATCTTGCCACCCATGTTGAGGATGAAGAGCCATTTGAGGGAAGATAGGGAAACTTTTGATGAAATCTTTCAGTCTTATAGACACTAGATATTGATAAAGTCGTTGAATTAAGAACCGGGAGGGAATTAGGAAATGAGCTAATCCAACTCTCTCATTTGATAGATAAGGAAACTGAGGCACAGAAAACTAGAAAAGCAGCCAGAAGGTACACCGGGGTGGGCAGGTGTACCACCAAGGAATTAATAACAGAGCAAGGATCTGAAACCATATCCTTTTACTCCAAATTTGCAATTTCCACTGGAATGTATTTACCATTATTGTCATCATGATGGGAAACAGCTCTCAAAAGGTCAGAAGGTCAGGGTTTGCCTAACAGAGGGCTGTAATGCTTTAGGAGGGAGGGCAGGTTGCCTTCTATTTTCTTTTGGCAATTACCTAGTCCCACTCCCTTATTTGACAGAAGAGGAGAGTAGGACCTAGAGAAAGGAAATGATTTGTTCAAGATTTTAGGGACAGGCAAAACAGGCAGCTACCTATCATATAATCTTGGATGCTTTTAATACAACTTTTTATAGCACTTTATATAACTTTTTATATAGCACTATAGATTTTTTTAAACTAAAATTTCAACTTTTGGCCCATGTGTTCAGTTCAGTGGAAATCCTTAAATTGCTACATAAAAAATACTTTTGATATTCTATGTATATAGTTTAAAGTAAGGGAATCCCTTTCTCCCTAGAGTATGGATTAAATTAGGTTGCGTGTGCTACAATGTAAGCCTTCTGGCTTTAGTAGACAGTGATACCCAATGAATGTGATCTTCCATGAGGCTGCAATCTTCCCTTGTCCCAGCTCTGTCATAGGACGTAGCTTCCTTGCTACCTTGTGAAATCCTTGAAGGTAGGAAGGGGTTGCTGCAATCTTACTAAATCATTAAACATTTCTTAGTACCTAGCACAGTTGATAAAACGGACGTGCTTTTCTTCTCTTCTCCCCTTAAATATTCAAACAGGGAAGTTTTGGGAGAACTGCTGCATAGTGACAGAACACTAAGAACAGGTCCAGGGAAGTATGAGGAAGTGACAAAATCAGGGGGAAAACTCATGTTAATGTGCTTAACTTCCCTTTTCACAGTTTCCTCATCTTCCAAATTCTGGCATAGCTCTTTAAGGCTCCTTTCATCTCTAACTGTCTGAGAGTCTATGGAATATCACTGTAATTTCTTCTTCTACCAAACTAGCAAGAAATGCAAAATAAACCGAACCTTCAGAGTATCCCACTACTTACATTTCTCCTTTGACAGGAGAAGCGCTTACTTTTTTTTTTTTTTTTTTTTTTTTGGTCTATCTTTAAAACAGCTGTGGACTTGATATACTAATTAGTACCATATTGGAGGAAAAGTGGATAAAAAAAATGAAGCCTGGTGGGGACTTAGAAGAGGAAATGACCCAAAGGTGGTCTCAAATGAATTGAGTCTAAGTTTCAAAATGAATTAATTTAAATATAATTATTAATCATGTTTAGCTGGATTCATTGATGTAAATTTTTTAAATAAATTAAAAAAAAAAAAGAATGTTGGACTTAGAGTCAAGACACCTAGATTTGAATACTGGCTAATACTTTTTGTAAAGTCACTTAACTTTTGTGAGCCTTACTTTCCTTTGTGTGAAATGGGGATAATGCTTGTACTTCCACTACAAGGACTATTGAAATAAGAGTGCTTTTTTAAGTCTCAAGGAACTATATAAATATTATTTTATTCCCAATTCCAACTCAGTCTTATAAGTCCTATGTTGCATCAATTTGTAAAACTTTGTCAAAGGCCTTTTGAAAGCTGAAATGCATTACCTTCTCTTCTAGATGAATTTTGTTATTTTTTTTTCTAGGTCAGTAAGATAGTTTCTTGGGAGTTTGATTGGTATAGCACTAAATAAATAGATTAGTTTAGGTAATATTGTCATCTTTATTATATTCGCTGGACCTATCCAAGAGCACTTAATATTTTTCTAATTGTTTAGATCTGACTATTTGTGTGGAAAGTGTTTTGTAATTTTGCTCATATAATGTATTACTTTCTCTAGGAACTTTTTAGCACGAAGGGTGTGTGTGTGTGAAGGGGATAAAAATGAAACTGAGGCAGAAATGACAAGTTCAGTTTTAGGTTAGAAGAGGAATACAACCCTGAAGTCTCATGATGGGTTCTAAGTGCAGGTGACAAAAAGACCCTTGCCATATGACTTACCTGGCTGAGAGGATGATGACTCGGGCCTCCAGCTCTTGCGCTTCTTTCAATAACGCTGTCACATTCTTAGTCCCAGGTTCAAACTGCAGCACCTTCTCTGCCTGTGATTATGAACCGGAGTGTTAGGGAGCTGCTGGGTAGGATACAGGCGCCTCTCGGGCGCAATGGGGCCGCAGCCACCAGTAACCCCAAACGGCAATTCAGGTTAACTAAAGCTGTTGCCGTTTCCTCCTGTATTTCCTTTCCTTTTCCACTCACTCCTTCTCCGTTCCTTCTCTCTTTGCTTGGCTCCCTTGTTCTTGCTCTCTCGCTCGCTCTCTCTCTTTCTCTCTCTCTCTCTCTTTCTCTCTCGCTCTCTTTTTCGCTCTCCTTCGCTCTCAAACTCTCTCGCGCTTTCTCTCTCGCGCTCTCTCTTTCTCTCCTTTTTGCACTGTGCATGCAAACTGAAGTGGACCGAGACTCAGAAAGAGGCGTGCAGCGGACAGGTAACAGAAAAAAGGCTTTCGGAATGCAACCGGGAACTCAGACGGGGGCGTCTTTTCCAGAACCGCGGGAAATCCGCAAAGGCCCCGATTTAGGCAGTGGCCAGTAGGAGCCGCCCCGTCCCCAGGTGACCAGGTAGGGGTGGCTCCCTCCCGGGTTTCAAAAAGGAAACCCTGGCGGGTCCCAACGGTTCACATGCATTTCCCAGAGAGAGCTCGTCCTCCTCCTCCTGCTGACTGTCTTCTCTCTTTCTTTCTTTCTCTCGCTCTCTCTCGCTCTCGCTCTCTCGCTCGCTCTGTCTCCTCAAACAAAACTACCAGCTCGGCACCGCCACGTGCGCCCATGTTGCCAGCACCAGCCTGCCTCGACTTTAGTTATTCCTTGCTTGGTTAAAGCCCTCTCGCCCGAAGGCGGAGGCGGACGCCTGAGGGCTGGTGTCTGTGACTCTCACAGGCACTTCAGTGACTACCTAGGTCGGTGGGCGGCGTGCACGTCCATGCAAAGATACCTTGGGTCCTCGCTTGTTGTCATAGGAAAGTTGGTCGAGGTTTTCATAGTTCCTTTTTTTACTCTGATGGATAATGTGCACAGAGAAAATATGCAGACACAGAAGAAGATTATAAACAGCTGAAAATGACGAGCACTAAAGCAAATCCAACATCACCGCCTCTCCACGGTCTGCATGAGGGCCACGTAGCCATGGAGCTTGCAAACACCATATTTCCCCTGGGAGAGTCGGGACAGGGCGGGGTGGGGACCAAGAGTGGGGGCGATGGTGCTGGAGGGACAGCTCCTGCCAAAGGAGCTGGAGATTATGAAATAGAAAAACACCTTGGGGAAAGAAAAGTGTGTTGGCATTTGGATACTGCTCCCCTCCCCCTACCCATATGTCATCCAATTTGTGTCCCTGTGCATCCCCAATTCCATCCCATCCATGTCCAACACTGTGTCACTGTATATCCTGATCCATAGTCTACCATCTGCAACCCAGTCTATCCTGGTTCATGTCCCCTTCTGGGTTTCTCCTGTCTGGGAGTACTGTGTCTTGTTGCAAACATATACATGGGGGCTGAGAACTCCTCCTTTCCCCCAGTGAACACAACTGAGTATCGGACATGCTTGATTATCCCTCTATCTTTACTGGAGGAGATGGTCCTTGGATTGGATTAATCTAAATTCTCAGGTAATATGTGGAGATCTTGGGCAGAGATTCTAACTTTCATATTCACAAAAATAGGAAGACTATATATATATACATATATATGTATATGTATACACACACATACATATATACATACATATATACATCCACATACACATCACTAAGATCCTAGATAATCAGGAGAATGACTTCGGGGAGAAAAGGAAACTCCATCTCGTTTCACCTCTCTAAGTGGCTATGATGGATTGGGCTGTGAAGCTGATGCAATGCCAGGCAGAACAAACAAAACTGTGTGGTTGGGACCTTCAGGCACTGCCCAGATCAAACAAATCCTTCTCTGGCTGGCATCAGACTTTCCTGAGAATATGCATCCTTCCCAACAGCAGCCACTCCCCTCACCCCACCTTGCTACCAATTCACTGCTAAGAATGAAAGTCTGGGCTATAACCTCTAGAACTACTCTCTCTGGGCAGAAGCTTAAGGACAGAGGTACTGGGTATTCATGTGAGAGGGGACTTGAGAAAGATCCTGGTTGTACATCATGTCATGTACACCACATGAGTCAGGAACATTCCCTCCTTCTCCCCTCAAAAAAAAAAAAAAAAAAAAAAAACAACCCTTACTTCCCTTGTAATCTGTGACTCTTCCTCAAAAAATCTGCACAACATGGAAAGACATGTAGCTTGGATCTTGGACAAAAAGTGTAAGGGACAAACTTAAAAGTTACAGGACCTTCGCAAATCTGGAGGAGGATTACAAATCCACTATGAATTTGCCATGGGTTGTATTGGTAGCCTATAGCAATTCTGAGGAACAACGTTCTTTGGCTTACTCCTTAATCATTAAAGTGAGATAGCCTGGGATTCATCCTCACACTCTACTTTTCTCATGTCTAATATGTGAGGCTTGGCAAGCAGGACCTAGGTCTTCTTTGGGGTCCTTCCCTCTGTAATCTTATAATTCCAAATCTATGTTCTCTATCTTTCTATCTACAAATTAGTCTTTCTATACAAATTTCCTCTGGGCCCTTAAACTGTTTTTCCCTTCTTCCTCTGAGATGATTTTTAGTATCTATTGTAAGAGTCTGTATCTATTCGAAGGGTTAGAATTCTGATGTAAATACATTATAGGTTGTATGAGACTTATGGAATCACAGAAGTGTCAGTTCTCTAGAAGAAACCTTAGAACTAGTCTTAGTTCTTAGCACAATGCCTGATGACACATAGTAGGCACTTAATTGTTTTTTGTATTATGCTGAATTATCGCTTTCATTTTGCAGATGCATAAACTGAAGCTCAGAGAAGGGATATATTTTAAGATCACATACCCATTATGTTAGAGGCAGAGCCAAGACTAGGATTCAGTACATCTGCATCTCAGTCCAGACTCTGTCCATTGTACCACCTTGCTTCTCAAAATAAATAAAACTTAGCATCACCTAGAAATGTAGCAACACCTCCTTCAGATCTTTCCTCCCCCCCCCGATATTTAAAATATTTTTAAAAGGACAATTCCAACATTGGTTCCTGGGGGATCCACTATTTATATAAGACTTGGCCCCTGACCTCAGAAGCCATCAGGAGATGTCCCTAACTCCAGCAAACCCAACCTCATGATTTCTCTGTCATCCTAGAAAGGATACCAACCTCCAAGAATCTATAAAATAGGTCAAAATTTGGAGAGAGCGACAAGGTGTTCCCCATTACCCAGGGCCCCCAGCCCCAGAATCTCCTCTCATCCTGTTTCTCTTAACATTAACTCTGAACTGGCAAACACCCTAATTGAGCCCAAGGGTTGCCTTGAGCGCAGACATAGGACAGAATGGGAATATGTGTGGGATGAGTCTTTGGCTTTCCTCTTAAACAAGGGAAGCAATGGAGCATTCAAAAATTTGGTTCATGACTAAGGTTGATGGTCATGAATCAAAGGAGCTGAAGTCATGGTAGAGGGTGAGAGGGCTTGATTGGAAAGCATGAATATCAGCACCTCTGAAGGAAAAGGAGACTAAATGCTCCAGTCCTCAGATCCCAGCACTGGTGGTGGGAAAGATATAGGGAGGGTACAAGAAAGGGAAGATGAGAATAGAGAAGCTGGAGAGAACACAGAGGAAAAGGCAGGACTCTGGGGGGATGGGGAGACACTTCAATCTCTTTTCCATCTGTGCTTAGGGCAATTCTCCATGCAGGCCCAAGGAGATCTGGAGAAGTAAGACTTAGAAAGGGAGAATCAGGCATCTGGGAAAAGAGAGAGAGAAAAGGGCTGGAACCTGGGCCCCTATCCCAGAGAGGTTGTATCTGGTGGCCATTCTCAGGAATGGGATATCTGGGACCCTCTGAGATGTGTTTTGATTGGGTTCTGAGAAGGATGAGACCTGGAGATTATAGAAACTGGGAGGGTTTAAGAGCTTCAAGGTTCATGCCCCCCAAAAGACTTCCCATTCACAGGTTTGGGATGAGGTGAATAATAGGATTATTGACTTAGAGCTTGAAGAGACTCAGAGGTCTAATAGTCTAAAGTTCTTATTTTACCAAGAAGGAAATTGATTTTTATGGAGGTTTAAGTGATTGGCTCAAGGTCACACAGTCAGTAAACAATAGAGAGAGGGTTTTGAACCCAGAGCCTCTGACTCCAGAGTCAGTGCTCTTTCTAACATACCATGCTACCTTCCAAGCATCCAAATGAGTTCTCTAAAGGAACAAATAGAATTAAAGGCTTGCCCATTGGCTCGCCCTCAGGATTGGGAACTGTACTCAAAGGGACTCCAGTGGACTGACCTATGCCTACTTCCTAGGCACCTGGCCTAGAGAGATGTGTTAGTAAGCACAGGGACAGTTCCAGGGCAGGGGACTCCATTCCAGGGCGCAGAGGGGAGCAGCCCTGCTTGGAGCCCCCCATACCCAGCCCCAGGGGCTCCTGGAGACAGGGGCAGGGTGGTGTTTGCAGAACTCCAGGTTATGTGACCCTTTGCCAGTAGGGATGACACGTGGGAGATTTCGACTATGGCAAAGCACGTGAAATGAACCAAGTACAGATTGGGTTGGGCGCTCGTCAGACATGGTGATGCCAGCCATGGCACAATGGAAAGAGAAGGGTGTTTTACACACAGGAGCTACAGACACTGCGGCCCTGCCCCAGGCGGCCTCTGCCCTCTGCTCCTTGCCTCAGCCGCCTCCCTCAACCATCCCTGTCCCCCTCACCTTGGACTCCCGTTCCTCCAGAAGGGTTTCTAGGCGTTTTTGGGCTGCCCGGCCCTCGTGGTCGTCGCTGACAATGAGGATGATGTGGTTCCAGCTGTAGACACGCATCATTTCAAACCAGACATTTGATTGGTGGGAGTATGGAGGCACAGTCCGGAGGAAGCTCAAGTGGATGCTCTGTAGGAGGCACAGGAGAGACTGAGGGGGACAGAAACTGGTGTGTGTGTGTGTGTGTGTGTGTGTGTGTGTGTGTGTGAGGAGCAGGGGCTCAGGAGTACAGAGTTCAGGACCATTTGTAGGTCAAAGGGACAAGGGGCCAGAGTTCTATAATCTGGGGCTGTGAAGGCCAAAAGAGACAGAGTCCGGGTGCCTGAGTGGTGAGAGGTTGGGGAAAGCAAAGGCTTGAGGGAAATTGGGATTATAGGGGGTCAAAACTGAGCAAAGGGTACCTAGTTGGGATGGAGGAGTCCTCAATTGGAAACTTAGAGGGCAAACATTTTCACCCAGATCCTCCCATTCTCCCCAATTCATGCCACCGCTGGCCAGGCTAACACTTACCGGTCTAAGAGACTGGGCATTGTGCCAGCCATGGGATCCCTCTTGGCATCCATTCTGTCTCTATTCTCCCTATCCCCATACCTTTTGTTTCCCTCCCATACCTTAGAATCTTTAGCTAGAAAGTCTCTCAAAGGCCATCTAGCCAAACTTTAACCTTACACTAAATTGCTTATTTATAGCATCCTTGTCAAATGATGATTGAACCTTTGCTCAAATATTTCAAGTGATGGAGTACCAAAGTAGCCCATTCTACTTTCAAATAGCTCTTTTTGTAAAAACTCATTTATTTTGAGTCAATATCTGTCTCCCTGTAACTTTTGCCTATTGGTCCTGGGTTCCGATCTTTGGGAAAACAGAACAAGTCTAGTCTTTTCTACATGACAACTCTTTAGATATTTAAAGACTGCAATTATATTTCCTTGTATTTTTTCTTCTCTGGGCTAAACATTCCAAATTCCTTTACTATATGCTTTGGTCCTCATGTGATTTGATTTCAAGTCCTCTCATCATACTTATGACCCTCCTCAAGAAATGCTCAAATTCATCAATGTATCTTCTAAAATATTAATCCCTAAACTAGCACTATGCTAGTGCTCCAGGTGTAGCACTGTGGGATGATGACTTCCTTCATTTTGGTAATTGTATTTCTTTTAATGTAGCCTAAGATTATATTAGTTATTATGTCACACTGTTAACTGATATCAAGCAAACAGTTTACTAAAATTTCCATGTCTTTTTCACATGACCTACTGTTTATTTACTCCCCTTATTTTATACTTGCATGGATAATTTTTTTAAAATTCAAATGTTTTGTAAAGGATTGCTTGCCATCTGGGGGAGAGGGTGGAGGGAGGGAGGAGAAAAATCGGAACAGAAGTGAATGCAAGGGATAATGCTGTAAAAAATTACCCTGGCATGAGTTCTATCAATAAAAAGTTATTTAAAAAATTCAAATGTTTATCATTCCAAGTTCTTGAGCTCATTTTGAAACTTGGGGGTACAATATACTGGCCTAAACAATGAGAGAGGCTGTGTGTATGTGGCCTAAAGGTACTGTGTTCTGTGGCATAAGGAATAAGGAAAAAGTATCTTCTTAATGTACCTTCTACCTACCTACCTATATGCATCTCCCTTTCAGCTTATAGCAAAAAAAAAAAAAGAAAAGAAAAAGAAAAAGAAAAGAAAAAGAAAACTGTCTTCAAATATCTAATCATTAAAACATTAAATGTGTCCCATTTGTCTTTAGTGGGTAGGACCAGTACAATGGGTAGAAGTGACATAGAAGGGCAACATGAGTTTAATATGAAGAGCTCCCAATTGTCTGTCTGTCTGTCTGTCTGTCTGTCTCTCTTTCTCTCTAACAATGCTGGCTTTCCTCATACTCTGCTGACATGGTCACTGTTGCCACTGGACCTCCATGCATATGTTTATCTCTGCCTATGCTGATGGAGGCATGGGAAAATCATTCCTTTCTGTTTCAGTCAAGACAAGATTAAAATTTGTCAAAAGGGACTTTCACTAAGAGATGACAAAATCAAAGTTACCAGCTGTACCTACTCATACCTATCATCAACTGAACAACTAATAGCCTCAACAACCATAAAATCAGATAAATCAATGAGCTTTCCAGAATCCAGTTCTTTGATCCAAACCTAGCAAAAACTGTCTACAGATTGTCTCAGCTATAGTTTTTAGTCTTTATTTCTTTCTTCTATCTCAGCCCTTTCCAGGGGTACCTAGTCTTGAAGCTCCTCTTTTGAGTAATGAGCATCTGTCCTATCTAGTCCTTTTCTCCCCAGGTCAGGGACTGGGTTTTGAACTACTAAATTGATTAGTATTTGTTCAATTGCCAAGATGTTTTTGCAGTCAGAGTAAAAACATATTATAGATGATTTCATTGGAATCTGGAGCAGACAGTTCCTTCTTTTTTAGCATACTTTCCCCTATACTAACTGAAGGGCACAGAGTTCATTCAGAAGATTCTCCTTTCTTTCTGAGCTTTTTAAGCTGAAAAGACTATTCTCTCTGTGACTATTTTTTTTTCCATTCTGTGATTTTTCAGGACTGAGGAACTCCTGGAGAGGGTGCCTGAGGGACACTCCTTGATCCAGGGATGTACTCCACCTAGGCATCCAGTTCTTGTAGCTCCCAGAGGCATCTGTTTGATTTAAGGATTGTGTTTGTCATGGTGCTTAACCACTTCAATGTCCTGTAAATGATCCATGAGCAGAATGAAGGATTTTCCCAAGATATGTTTTCATAATTTTCAAATGATGGTAGTGGAGGGAACTGGGTGAGGGGGGATTCTATAGAGCCCAGATATGAAAGAACTCTATGCAGAACCATCTCCCAGGGAATGGATCTTGGAGGAATCACTTTTCATCTCAAGGACTCAGTTTCTCCATCTGTACAATGAGGGAGTTAGATTAACGTCTTATCTCTAAGGTCCCCTTTAGGCTGAAGTTCACTTTATTTCCATTGGTCCTTCAATGTAGTGGGTACTTTCCTGCCTCCAAATCCAGAATGTCTCTCTACATACTTTCTACTTATTTAAATTCTTATTTTTAAAATCCCAATTCACATCTCCCGAGCCCTCTTCCTCACAAAGCCCTGACAGACCCAGGTCATAATGTTCTTTGTCTACTCAATTCCCTGAAGGCTGCTAGATTGAAGCATTTGCTGGCAACTGATCTAGAGAAATCTTGAATTACTTATCTTTTCTTGTGCTTGGTCAGTCTTCAGGGCATGACACTGCCTCCCACCGTCTTTGTCTCCCCAGCATAAAGCATAGTAAGCATTCAATAAACATGTGTTGATTGATTAATGAGGGAAGGAGTGCAATCGGTTTATTCCTCATTGTGTAAAGTGTGTTTACTTGGTTCTGAAGCTGCCTCCTTTTTTGTTTTAACATTAACTCCCTGGAATTGTTGGGGATGGGAATGGGAGTGGTGGAGAGATGTCTCCACTCTGCCCCAGCTAATTCAGTCCTGAGGTGGGGCTGTACTTTAACACTCCTTTGTGTAATCTCAGAGGGAACTGCTGGTCCTCCAGTAGAGCAACACAGGAGTAAAGTCTAGGGATGATAGAAAGGTAGGGAAAGATCATTAAAGCATCTTCTATGAGCTATCTTGAGTAGACAAATTGTGATATTTGGTTATATAACATGGCAGCTTTGCTAACAAACTTGTTTCCTTCAAGTCAATTAGGAAAGCAGATAGGAATTGGCTTCCTCTTCCTAGAAGAGGAAGAAATTCTTGACCCAATCAATCATCATCTAGGGCAAGAGATGTGAAGAAGGCACTGAGCATCAAGTATGATTTCTTGACTATCCTAATTGCTGGCTTAGGGCTAAAAAACCTTGAAAATAATCCTTGTGTCACCTTGGGAATGCTGGGCAGTCTAGTGGGCTATTTATTGCCAACCTTAGACTAGAATACTCTCCCCATCCTCTGGATCCCCCCAGGGTCAAGCCTAGGTCCGAAGGGAAACAGTTTGGACCCATATCCATGTGGAGGCTGGAAGAGCTGGTGGTGCCTCGGGACCACTAGTTCTTGGGCTCCTCCTTTATACCACCACTCACCTACTGCCCATTCTCAGACCCGATTTTCTTCCTCTCTTGCTCACTTCTGGCCCCCAGATTCCTTGAGGCCTGAGGTTATCAGTCAGGTGTCTCTAGCCACAGAACTGCCCATAGGACAGTTCTACCCCAGTCTGACACACAATGCAGGGCAGAGTGCTGACCAGGGCATGGAGGGGCACATGCGGGAGTTACCTTGTCAGAGTAGATGGACATGCGGGTGGTGAGCCCCAGGACGGGGATGCGGTAGAAGCCGGCTGTGTAGGAGACGGGGGTTGGAGTGAAGTGGTCGTTGGGGGTAGGTGGGTGACTAACTAAGATTGCGTAGACCTGTGGACACAGGATATGAGGTCAGTGGAGAATGTGGGTCTGGGGGGGGGCCAGGCATGCCAGCCAGCACTGCCTGTGAGCCCCACCCCCTCCCACCATATTGACTGATGACAAACGGAGGCCGAGGCTAGCAAGCAGAAGTCGAGTCCACTGATGTCAGAGAATGTAGAAACTAGGGCTGAGGGAAATAAAAAAAATCAGAGGAGGTTGCCCAAAGTTGTAGGAACACACACACACACACACACACACACACACTATCATCAAACAATATCTCATATGGACACATCTACCCTGTATGCATGCATTGCCCAAACATACATATAATCACATACAGAGACCCCCTCATCCTTACCCTGGTCTCCTGCATAGTATACAATTACATACAGACACATGTAATAATAATGATAATGACAGCTGGCATTTATATAATCTGTTAACATTCCCAAAATGTTTTATATACAAGATTTCATTAGAACCTCATTATAACACTGGCTATAAAGTCCCCTCTGAGACCATTAGTGGAAAATGACAGAGCCCACCATGAGCAGAGCCTTAGCTAAGATTCAGAGAAGCAGAGGAAAGAGATAATAAACTAACAGCATCACCCTCAATACTCATCATTGTGGCCCTTCAGATATACCCGCCTGCTTTGGCCAGGTTGTTGTTGAGGCACTCAAGAGATGCAGAAACTGGGCAGTGGAGGCATCTGAGAAAGTTGGGTGCCCAGAAATAATATAGGGTCTGATAGATAGTTCTGGAAAGGAAGCTCAGACCTTCAGGGAAAGGGGTGTTTCTCTGTTTCTTGTTATAAGGTCTGACTCAGAGCCTGCCCACCCTGAGGAAGGCGTAGGAGTGAGAATACTGAGCTGAAAAGAAAAGGGTATAGATCAGATCCCCAGAATAGCTTTGAAATCCTCCTCCACCTCCTTTCTTTCCCCATCCAATTGTGAGAACTTAATGGTTGAAGGGAACACAAAGGGACCACCCTGGGTGAGGAGAGCCAATTTCCAGCCCCTAAATTCTTCCTGGGAGTGTTGTTCAATCCCAGGCTGATTTTCCATAGGTATGAGATCAAGATATTCCTGGAGTTTCTCCAAAGTGGTAAATACTAGTTGATGGAACAAATAGTACCCAATAATGAAAACCCTCTTCCCCAAAGGCTCTGAGTGTCCCAGTAGGCCACAGCAATATTAAAAAAAAATAAGAATCTTGGATATTTCAGCAAGGGATAGAAAAGGCCTAATTTGTCATAGGATCATAGATTCAGAGCTTTAAAGCATCTTCTAGGCCATCTAGTTTAGAAGGAGCTGGTGGCTCCATGGATAGGGAGCTGAGTATAGAGTCAGGAAAACTTGAATTCAAAATTAGCCTCTCAGATATGTGATCTTGGGCAAGTCATTTAACCCTCTGTCTGCTTAAGTTTCTTCAACTATAAAATGGGGATAATGATAGTACCTAATATAGCACACTATGACAAAGTAGGTTTATGCCAGGAATGCAGGGCTGGTTCAATATCAGGAAAGCTATCAGTATAATTGACCATATCAATAACCAAACTAACAGAAATTGTATGCGTATCTGTATTGCTACAGAAAAAACATTTGACAAAATACAACATCCATTCCTACTTTAAAAAAATGCTAGAGAGCATAAGAATAAATGGAGTTTTCCCTAAAATTATAAGTAGCATCTATCTAAAAATACCAGCAAGCCTTATATGTAATGGGGATAAACTAGAAGCATTCTCAAATAAGATCAAGAGTAGAACAAAGGTGCCCATTATCACCACTACTATGCCATATTGTACTAGAAATTAGCTTTAGCAGTAAGAAGAAAAAAGAAGTAGGTAATAAGGAAACAAAATTACCACTCTTTGCAGATGATATGATGGTATACTTAGAGAATCCTAGAAAATCAACTAAAAACTACTTTAAAACTACTAAACTAAAAACTACTAAAAACTTTAGCAAAGTCACAGGATATAAAATAAATCCACATAAATCACTGGCATTTCTATATGTTACCAAGAAATTCCAGTAGCAGAAGATAGAGAAATCTCACTTAAAGTAACTGTAGATAATATAAAATATTTGGGAATTTACCTGCCGAGACAAAGCCAGGAACTATATGGACACAATTACAAAACACTTTTCACATAAAAAAGTTAGATCTAAATAATAACATCTAGTAATACTTAGAAAAAGTGTTTGGCACAGTGTCTAGTACATAATTGGTGTTAGATAAATGCTTATTCCCTTCATAGTCCAAATCTTTCATTTTTATAGATAAGAAACCAGATAACCCAGATGAGTTCCACAAATTAGTAAATAACAGAACCAGAATTCAGACATTAACACAGACTGATGTCAAAAATACAGTGCTCTTTCCATGACACCAGGTTACCTCTTAAGGCTTGGAGATGGAGTCTGTGTGTTTGGGGACAGAAGAATCTCACAGAGAGGAGAAGCAGAATTAATAAATCTCCCTGGCCTTATTGAACTGGTTTGTACCGGTCCCTGCCCCTTTGCATCAACATTCCCAGACAGCGATGTTGGTGAAACACATCACTGATTACAGACGTGGTCTCATAAATGAGCCCCAGGGAGCTAAACCTTCAGTCTGGCTGTGAGAAGGATGATAAATAGACTATGGATCTGATTTCTGAAAACACTTTTGGTCCTATGTACCTGTATACTGTTCCCCCTCCTCCCCCCGACCCCTTTGTAGTGTGATCTGGTAACTGGTAATTTGGAGACAGATTTAAAGCGCTCTTTTCTCATTCCTCCCCCACAAGAAGCACAGCCATAGGGAACAGCTGTTCCCTGCTGGGTGCCTCTGTCTATTCTTCAACCTCCACAATCTCTGACAGGACAGTATTGCTTCACATCCCCTCACCTCCTACTGCTTGGATTTGGCTCTGTGTCAGCTTGGGCGAGTGGTCTTGGGAGGAGACCGAGAGCAAGAAGTACCCCCTGCTACATGAATGGATTTTCTGGAGAAAGGATCATTGAGTATAATCTGGCACATGGACAGAGAGCTAAGGTGATTCTAGGGGAGTGGCCTCAGAATATAGTAGGCGGACCCTATGGTGGACTGGAAGCTGGGCAATGTTTTATTATTTCATCATTAGGACCTTGACATGGACAGCTCCTGAATTAGATACACAGTGCTTAGGACCCCACGCGCTGTGTGTGTAGGCACCTGTGCCTTAGTGTTTCTGTCTCTGAGTATGTCTCTCTGTCTCTGTGTCTCACTGTCTCTTACATAAAGGGCTGCATTGCGGGTAATCTTCTTGGCTTTGTTGGAATTCAAAAGGAAGCTGAGCTCCGGGGGGGAGGGACAACTTCAGACAGACACAAGAGAAGCTATGTTAACCTACCCTTCCCCTTACTGTGTATCCCTCCTCCCTATGTATACAACACATACACACACACACACACACACACACACACAGGAGTACAACCTCTATGTATACTTCATATATTTGTATATATACAATACACACACATATATGTATATGTATATGTAAGTGTGTATGTGTATATATATGTATAGAGAGAGTGTGTGTGTATATTTGTGCATGATGTGTATATGTACCATACACAAAAGAATATACCTCACACACCTGTGACATTCCCATGCTCACATACTGTGAGCACATGTGAATATTATATAAATACTTCATACAAACCCATGTAGAGCTACACATTTACCCTGCCCTGATGTATAACAGTATATATATAAAACAGCAACATAGAAAGGCAACCATTTTCTCTTCCCATGTAGATACTAATATTATGATGTATGGAGAGAAGAAAATGAGAAATGAGAGAGGCAGAGAAAGATTTGAAGGAATTAAAAAATAAGACAAAAAATCACAGTGATGGCCTCAGGTCTTCTCCTAAAGCTCTGTTCTGTGAGTACATGATTGCTTTTCATGCATTCACACCCAACATACACTAATACACAAATCTCTCTCTCTCTCTCTCTCTCTCTCTCTCTCTCTCTCTCTCTCTCTCTCTCTCTCTCTGTCTTTCTCTCTCCTGTTTCCATCTTTCCTGTCTCTTTCTGTCTGTCGGTCTGTCTGTCTGTCTCCTCTTTCCATCTTTCCTCTCTGACTCTCTGAATATCTCTCTGTCTCACTGTCTCTGCTTTTCTCCCTCTCTCTTCCTCTCTTCTTTCTCTCCCCTTTCTCTCACTCTCCTGCCTGTTGTGTATACCTCTCTTTTTCTCCCACTCTCTCCTGTCTCTACCTTTATTTACCTCTCTCTCCCTCACTCTTTCTTTATTCTCTTGCTCTCCACTTTCCTACTTTGTTTCTCATTCTCTCCCTCCTTTCCTTCCTTCCTTCTTCCTCTCTTCTTTTTCATCTCCTCCTCCCTCTCCTTCTCTTCCTCTTCTTCCTTCTCATCTTCCTCCTCCTCTTCTCCCTTTTCTCTCTCTGTCTTTCTGTCTCTGTTTCCTTCTCTCTGTTTCTCTCTCTCTCTCTCTCTCATTCTGTCTCTGTCTCTGTTGCTCTCTCTCTCTCTCTCATTCTCTGTCTCTGTCTCTGTCTCTCTCTGTTTCTCTCTCTCTCTCTCTCTTTCTCTGTGTCTGTGTCTCTGTGTGTGTGTGTCTCTCTGTCTCTCTCTGTCTCTGTCTCTGATTCTCTCTCTCTCTCTCTGTTTCTCTCACTCTCTCATTCTCTGTGTCTGTATCTCTGTCTGTGTCTGTGTCTCACTCTCTCTCTCTCTCTCATTCTCTGTGTCTCTGTCTCTCTGTTTCTCTCTCTCATTCTCTCTGTGTGTGTCTCTGTGTGTGTGTCTCTGTCTCTCTCTGTCTCTGTCTCTCTCTGTTTCTCTCTCTCTCTCTCTCTCTCTCTCTCATTCTCTGTGTCTGTGTCTCTGTCTGTGTGTGTCTCTCTCTCTCTCTCTCTCTCTCATTCTCTGTGTCTGTGACTCTGTGTGTGTGTCTCTCTCTGTCTCTGTCTCTGGCTCTCTCTCTCTCTCTCTGTTTCTCTCACTCTCTCATTCTCTGTGTCTGTGTCTTTGTCTGTGTCTGTGTCTCACTCTGTCTCTCTCTCTCTCTCTCTCTCTCATTCTCTGTGTCTGTGTCTCTCTCTGTGTGTCTCTGTCTCTCTGTTTCTCTCTCTCTCTCTCTCTCTCTCATTCTCTGTGTGTGTGTCTCTGTGTGTGTGTCTCTGTCTCTCTCTGTCTCTCTCTGTCTCTGGTTCTGTTTCTCTCTCTCTCATTCTCTGTGTCTGTGTCTCTGTCTGTGTCTGTATGTCTGTCTGTCTCTCTCTCTCTCTTTCTCTCTCTCTCTCTCTCTCTCCCTCTCTCTGTCTCTCACACACATTAAAATCCTCAGTGCATACCAGATGTCTGCTCTAGCTTCTCTGAGAACGAATGGGGACAGCAATATAATTAGTCAGATATTGAACCTAGGGACAAAGGTGTGGAGGGAGGGAATAAATGGATTGTTGAATGGACAAGTGACTGACTGTATTAGAGTCCTCTACAAAAAGACATTTTTTTTCTGACATGAGATTGAGGAAATCTGGGGATAAATGGAATGATCACTGACAAAATGTGGGATCTGAAGAAGCCAGGGTCAAGGGAGTAAAGGCACGATAGGAGACAGGAGGGGAGAAGGGGAGAAAGAGATGAAGAAGTAGGAGCATGAACAGGAAAAAAGGAATTGTAGGGGGTTGTAGAGAGGACAGAGATGAGAGGGTGTAATAAGGTGGATGATGGGTTGAAAAAAGAATGATGGAATAGAGAGAATGACGGAGGAAGATGGAAGGAAAGGTTTAAGATGGAGTGGAAGAAAAGAAGGATAATGGAGAAGAAAGAGGGATGGAGAGAAGGATGGTGAAATGGAGGGAAGGGATGTGAGGGATGAAGAAGATGATGGAAGAAAGTATAATGGAGGCAAGAGGGGAAAAGAATATAGAAAGGAGATGGGTTGGGATGGGAGAAGAGAGAATGAGGAGAGGAAGAAAGAGAGGAAAGAGACAGGGATTAAAGAGGACGTTGAAGACGATGAAATGGCAGAGCATGACAAATGATGGTTGGGATTGTGCATGATGGTTATGAATGATGTGAAAGAGGGGGAAAGGGTTTGAGGACTAGGGCTAGAGCCCCAGAGGAGGGGGAGGGTACCTGGCTGGAGATGAGGTCTTCACACACAGACAAGGCCATCTGGATGGCATTGGGCTTGTGGGTAACCGAGGTAGCATTGAGCTGTATCTTCCAGGATCCATGCCGTTTGTTGGCCTGGTTCACAGCCTCGCGAAACATCTGTTCATGTTTTCGGGTGCTCAGAACTGCGCCAATGTTAACGATCTTGGGGTCGCAGGCAGCGCGGGCGAAGGAACAAGAGAAGAGCAGGGCAAGCAACAGTAGACGCATCGTGCTCATGGGCCCCAACCTGGGCCCCGGGGTGTCAGCAGCTCCGCACCTGCATGCCCCTGGGCATTCCCAGCTGTGCGCCCCAGGCGCGCTCTATTCCCAGCTCCCCACGCTGTCCGAGGTTCTGAAGTGACGACTGTGAGCTACACGGCAGGGGGGCCCGGGGACCCGCAGCGTCTTGTAGGAAACGGGTAAGTGGAGAGAATTGAGGGGACCCAGCGGCAGCAGATCTGGTCCTGACGCTATGGCTTTTTGCCGCAGCTAGTGCTGCGGGGCTAGCGGGGATGCGCCTGCGGAGCTAGAGAGAGCGAGAGAGAGAACGACCCCCCCCAAGCCCCTCCTCGCTTGCCACCCCCGCCTCCCCAAACCTTCCTTCTCCCAACCCCAACCCCAGCAACACCAGAGTGTGTGCGCGCGTGCTCGTGTGCGCGGATGCGAGCGAATGTGAACGAGTGTTAGTGACACGTAGAATGGTGTTCGGGTCTCCAGCCCATTGAATGTGGAGCATGGAGATTGGGGGTGGGGGTGATGATGAAGGTGCCTGGAGAACGGGTTTCCCTACCTCGCGTCCTGGTTCTTCCCGCCCCGCCCCCCACTCCCATCCCCGACCATGTGTCACTGCCTACCAGTTTAGGTCACTTCATGGCTGGTCTGGGTGATAGTTGATCACGGACGGGAAAATGTCTGTTCTGTGTGGACTTTTTGGATGAAGATTCCAGCAGTTCTCATGTTCTTGAACCTTCCTCACCTCCGCAGAAAGCTTTACTGGCCCACCATGGGATCTCAGGTCTTCCCACTTGTGAGCTTTAGGAGAGAAGAGAGAAAGGAGGAGAAGCTGAAGTCGTTTCTCTTCTAGCAGCTCTGGTTCACTTAAGGAGGAATCAGGAAAGGGATCAAAGGCTTCACAATGAGCCAGACTATTACAGTCAGGGTGACTCTCTTAAAGGGATAAGGATAGGAGACTGGGTAACACTCATCTCAAGTAGAAGAAAAAAGAGAGGGGCTGAATTTACAGTAGAAGAGATTGAAGTTAGACACTAGGAAGAACTTCCAAATGAAAAGGCACATGACAGGAAATTAGGGCTCTTTAATCTATAATTTCTTCTTGCCTCTGTAACTGAACACACACACCTTTCCCTTTTCAGTCCCTCTACCAGTCTGAAGATTCTTTTCCCTTTCCTTCTTCTCCATATCATATAACCTAGGAGTAATAAGGAAAATGGGATTCCTTTTCCTAAGCCATATCCTATCTTTGTATTCCCATTCTCCCATTACCCACCTGTCTCCTTTTTTACCCTTTTGCCCTTTTCCAGGCTTCTGTACTCCCAATTTCTATGTCCTATTGCCTTGACCCTATTCCCTATCCCCTAAATTCTCCTTCCTTGTCCCCCTCCCCCATGGTGGGAGATTTGGCACTCTGCCTCTACTGGTGACTTCACTGTTTCCATGGCAACTGAAGATTCACTTGGCCTAGCGGAAAAAAAAAAAAAAAACCAAACTGGGACAAAGGAGGGACCTCACTCCAATCCTCCTTGAAAAGGTGGTCATGGGAAGTCGTTGTGGGTGGAAGTATTGCTTTTTCAGGGACACAATTGGGTTAGTTTTTCTCCAGCCCTCAGTACTCAGGGGTGGTCTCTTCCTCCTTGTACTTCATACTTAGCCCTCCTGGTTACTATATGAAATTGGGTAAATTACAACTTCTCTGGGCCTCAGATTCTTTATCTGTAAAATGAAAAGTTTCAAGGAGATGACCTATAAACTACCTTTCAGCCCTAAACCTGTGTTCCTATGCCTCAGAATCCATTTACCACAATGAAGAAGTCCTGCTTTAAAGCCAATCTCCATCTATTCTGCCACATTCTTTATCTCTTTTCCTATTTGGGCATTAAACTGGGTTTGAAAAAACAAGCCAGAATCTCCCCCAAAAAGTTCAGTCCTAGTAACTAATAACGACAAGTGCATCTTGTTTTATGCAATTGTGTTTCTGTGAAGGTTAGAGAGAATAAATGGAGGTATTTGTAAATGTTGTTTTAAGTCATGTTCAAATCTTCCCAACCCCATTTGGCCCTTTTTTTTGGGGGGGGGCAATGATACTAGAGTGATTTGCTATTTCCTTTTCCAGCTTATTTTATAGATGAGGGAATTAGGGCAAATAGGATTTAGTGAATTTCTTAAGGTCACCACACAGCTAATATGTGTCTGAAGTTGGATTTGAACTCAGGTCTTCCTGATTCCAGCAGTCTATTAACTATGCCATCTAGCTGCCTCAGGATTGTAAATTGCAAATGGCCTCTCTTCTCTCCTTTTCTCTTCCCTTCTCTTCTTTTTCCTTCCCTTTGTCCCTTTCCCCCTCCCTTCTCTGTCGCTGTCTCTATTTCTCTCTCTCTTTCTCCCTGCTTTTCATACCTCCTTAAATGACTTTTTCACAAAGTTTCCATATCCAGGCTATGCTAATCTTGATCTTCCCTTGATCTCTGGTCTTTGGTGACCCAGACTAGGACAGTTTTTCCGAGATCTGTTCTTCTTCTATACGTGCCACATTTTAGAAAGATGTGGTTACATGTGACATAACATTCTGATATAGTGGAAAGAACAATGGATTTGGAATCAGAAGGCCTAGGTTTGAACCTAGGCTTTAATGCTTGGATATAACTTCAGGTAAATCACTTAACCCCTTGGGTCTCAGTTTGTTTCTTTCTATATTATTAAAATTTTATTTTCTCTCTTTTCCCCTACACAATAGAAAAGAAAAAGAACAACAAAGTAATTGAGCAAAACCATAATCAAAACATGGACCTTTTTTCTGATGAGGCAGTTGACTACCAGAAGTTCTTAAACTGTGTGCAATTGAATATGGAGGTTGCAAAATTATGATTTATTGTCAGTAAATATTTGATTGTACACTTATTTTATTTACCTATATATCCAGAGGGCCAAATAAAAATTTCTAAGGCAAAAATGGGTTTACCTTAGAAAAGTTTAGGAAGCCTTGGAATAGATCACCTGTAAGATTATTTATGTCTTAAAATCCTGTGAAAAAGAACATGTAAGAAACATGTAATCTTCAGGGCAGAGAAATGCAAGCGTTTACTATGTAAGTTGGGAAGTGGAAGTAGAATAGGGAAAATTGTAGAAACTGAGAATTGTATCTGTTATATACGCTTGTCAAATATTTGGCAAGAACAATCAATAATATACACCTATTTCTAGGCTTATTTTGAGGAGGAATATTAACCAGCTGGTAGAATGGGAGGGGTAAGTATATAGAGGGAAGATTGACATGGAAACTCTTGCTGGGCCCCCAATCTCATTCTTCCCTTGGGTAATGAGTGAGTGAGTTGAGTGTGTGTGTGTGTGTGTGTGTGTGTGGTGTCATTGGTCCTTTAACAAAAACAATTCTTCTTCCAAAATGTAGAAATTGGGTTTGGAATTCAAATTATTTTTAATCCTTTTTCCATAGTTACATTATGGTGCCAATTTAACTTTCAAGATTGACTATATATCTTCTCTGTGTTTAGCCAGATGACAGAAGATGCAAGAAGAGACTTTTGAGAGCTCATAGTATGGTTAGAAAGACAAGACTGATGTAGTTCAACCAACATTAAACTTCTAATATATATTTAGTGTACCAACTTAGTTCAGAGCATGTATACAAAAAGACAAAAAAGATGTAGTATCTGACTTTAAATATTTTACAGCCTTATAGTCCTGATGGAAACTACATATATACAAATATCAGTGTTATAAGTTATAAGGTTGAATATGATAAGGAGAAAGTATATCCTCAAAATAGTATAAGAAAATTTGATCAAGTAATACAATGAGAGAAGAAGTTCTACAAGAACAAAGAAAAAATATTTATATAAGAAAAGAAAAAGAAGAAAATCTATTAAAAAAAAAAACTTGAGCATGACTTTCATCTGGGACTAAGGAGTGACTGAACCTGGATTGAGAAGGCATTAAGAAAGAATTGGCACCTGAGCTGGATCTTGAAGGCAGTGAAGCTCATTAAGCTTCAGTTTTCTCATCTATGAAATTAGTAGATTAGATTAAAATAGCTCTAGCTATACATCTTCGGAGACAGATAATTTAGAACAAAGATTTCAACAGGCAAAGATGTGAAAGGAAAGCAAAAAGAACTGGGCAGAAAGTAGGAATTCAAGATCAGGGTGCAAATAATATTTTGATTCATCTGTCAGTAAAGAGTAAATAGGAGGAAGTAGGCAAAAGAAGATGAAAAAGGTAGGTTGGTCTCCAGACTATGGGGATGCTTAAATTCCAGCTTGAGAAACTTATACTGCATTATTTTTTAAATTGTCATAATCTTTATTACATAAGAAATTGTCTTCAATATAAGTTACATCCTGATTAACTCTGAAATAAGACTTTTTTTTAAATCTATTTAAAAGCCAATATGGTCCTTTATTCTATTCTGTACGATATTTTTAATTAGAGTCTAGCAAATATAGTATCTTTCATTGCAGGAATTCTTTGACCATAAAAGCAAAAACCAAAAAACCTTCAACCATAAACATTATATCAAATAGGTATTAAAAAGATAACAAATATAGAACTTAGTCTGTTTTAAAATGCAGAATGAATACTGAAGTTAGTGGTCAACAAAACAAAATAAAACAAAAAACACAAATAAAACAATTCCTGCTCAGGAGTTGAAAGCAAAGACTCTAAACCATTTCTCAGTTCCCCTGGATAATCATACTGAAAATCATGCCAAAGAGCATAACAACAGCATTCCCTATGCCAACAGCTCCAATGATGTGGAATTTATTGTTGAAGACTTCCTCAGTGGCTGCTGGGCAAGACTTCACAGACTTGTACTGCATTCTAAAGGCAAAAGGGAACCCCTGGAAATTTCTGAGCAGTGAAGTTATATGTTCAGACCTATTTACTGGGAAGATTATTTTGAAAGCTCAGAGAAGAAGAGACATTGGGTAGGTACTCTATGAAGGTTTTATGAAAAGGCATAGACAATAAACATGATGCAGATCAGTGGTGTCAAACCTAAATAGAAGTGGGGACTGTTAAACCATACAAAAGGATCCCTAATGACTGTATATTGATTTAGAAAACCACACATGTTTATAATGTCTTCTTTTTTATTACCACATCACCACATTAAATTCAGATAGGAACTACATTTTAATGTGGTTCAGACTACATTTGAGAATGTTATGGGCTGCATGTTTAACACATCTGATCATGACACCATGTAGTGATCAACTATATTAATGGGATCAACAATATATTGATGTATTAAACTTAAGAAGAATTTGGACAAAAAGTTCTTCCACTCACCTGTAGCTACCAAACTACTCTCTATCTTAGGCAATTCCTAAGTAACAAACTGTTCTGGATACAAGAATTCTAGAAAATTCAAATGCTCAGAATCTTCAAACTATATGCAGTGGAAAAAAAAGATATAAAAACCTAGCAGAAGAAATCAAAACCACGTGGAAGGAGAAAGTACAAACCATCTTATTTTTCCTGATTTATTATATACTTTAGTTTCAGTCTAATGTAGCATGACATTTGTTGCTTTTAATAATTCTGTGCCAAAAGTAATGATATTGTTTTTCTGGATATTGATGCTATTATTTAATGCCTCACCTATACCCCTGCCTACTTTTTCTACCAAAAGATAAAGAAGGGTGGACAACTTAAAAAGAAATCCAAGTTTCTTTGAGAAAAGTCTCATCTCTAAGACATATTAGAACCCTCCCTTCCCCCCCAAAAAAAGAATGGTTTGGGGAGGAGAGATAGTCTAGTTAAAGACATTGGGTGGTAAGAGAACTCCAGACAGAAGGTAAATGCATAAATTTGGTTTGTTGATGTCAGCTGATACCTCACTCTAATTCCCTTTTTATTTTTCTAAGATGACTGAAGACTATCCACCAAAGCTGAATTTTGCTTTTTATTTTTCCCAACTCCATTTAGAATTGCTGTCGCACAATGACTCATAGTTGAACACATTTCAGACTGCAGTGTTGAATTTGTTTGCCAGAGTCTGGGTGTGCCAGATTCTAGGGCGTCAGTATAGAAACTCTCCTGGCAAAAAACAAAAACTCTTCTCCTCCAAAACAACTGAAATATAGCTACAATACAGAATATAATTTCATTAGATAATTAAAGATGATAGTAACAGAAAACTTCTTTAAGCTCTTTGGGACAAGATAAAAAGCTTGGTTACTGGGTCCTGCTGATGACACCTCTCCAAACTTTCTAAAATCTATCTCTTCCTCTTTATTCTCACTGCCTTCCTCACACACTTCCCCTGGATTGTTGCCATGGCTTCCTAGCAGGACTTCCTTTCTCTATTCTTTGGTGGGTACTAGTATACAGTACATATTTTCTCTCCCTCCCTTCCTTCCTCCCTCCCTCCCTCTCTTCTTTCCTTGTTTCTTTCCTTCCTTCCTTCCTTCCTTCCTTCCTTCCTTCCTTCCTTCCTTCCTTCCTTCCTTCCTTCCTTCCTTCCTTCCTTCTTTCCCTCCTTCCTTCCTCCCTCCCTCCCTTCCTTCCTTCCTTCCTTCCTTCTTCCTTCCTTCCTTCCTTCCTTCCTTCCTTCCTTCCTTCCTTCCTTCCTTCCTTCCTTCCTTCCTTCCTTCCTTCCTTCTTTCCCTCCTTCCTTCCTCCCTCCCTCCCTTCCTTCCTTCCTTCCTTCTTTCCTTCTTTCTCTCCTCTCTTCTTTCTTTTCTATCTTCTTACAATACACAAAATGTATCATATTATCTGTAGGTGCTCTACCCAAAGGCCTATAAATTTTGATCACTGAAATGCTGAAACCAAGATATCTTGCTAGATTTCTTTCTTAAAGACCAAATCTTAAATCCAAATCACTCTAGCTCTCTTTGATTGACCAACAACAGGTCCCAGGCCAAACCCCACTTGGCCATTGTTTGGCCCTGTTTGGCTCAGAGTGAATGTAAATAACAATTATTTCTGTTTTGGCCAGAAGCCCTTGAGGATGTTCCCCTCCCAAATTGATTTTTTTTTTTTTTTTGATTAGGCAAAAGACGCCATTTTCTGCCTCATTTCTTACTTACCTTAAATCTCTGATTGGGTCCTGCCTCAGTCAAATTGAGACTTATTTATTGAACATCTTAACTTAAAAAATCCAATATCTCCCACTGTCTTAGGGACATCTCTAGTTGTCCTGATTTACATCTGACCTCTGGACCCAGAAGGCTTCGAAATAAAAATTGAGACTGATAATTGCACAGGCCTTCCTCATTTCAATCCATTTCACTTGGATGTCATGGCATCATCTCCCTGATATCATGATCCTCTTCAAGAACTAAGGACAAACAACAAGAATAACACAGAAAAATACAATACAATACAAGGAATTTCTGTCTAACAAAGCAGATTTGGGCACTAGAATTTTTAAGTGCCTTGGAAGTAAAAGGCACAAGATGGAAAGAAAAAGGAGAAGCCAGAGGAACCTAAGTTGGACTGTTTGGGAGCCATTATGTTCTAGTCTTGGGGGTTCTTAATCTTTTTTTGTATGTCATAGATCCCTTTAGAAGCATACTTTCAGAACAAAATTTTTAATTGCATAAAATAAAATACATTTAATTAAAATAAATAAATTATATTGAAATATAATTATCAAAATATTTAAAGAACAAATTTGTGGATCCTAGATTAAGAATTCCTAGTATAAAATTTTATATTTTTGATTTGTCCTTTAAAAAGGGGTGTCTTTTTAAAATTTAATTTTAAAATGTTGACTTTAAACACAAAAAAGTATTTTCATGTGCATAGCAGAACACAAAAAGATTATATATGAAACTGTGAATCTCCATTCCATGACATTTGTTTTTAATTAATTGTTTTATTTTCTTAAGCGTATTCTATCTTTCCAAATATATGTAAAGATAGTTTTCAGCATTCATTTTTGTAAGATTTCGTGTTCCAATTTTTTTCTCCCTTCCTCTCTTACCTCTCTCCAAGTAGCAAGCAATTTGATATAGATTACATATGTATAATCCTTTCCAACGTATTTTCATATTTGTCACAGTATACAAGAAAAATCAAACCAAAAAGGAAAAAAAAAAACAGAAGAAAGAAAAAGCAAACAAAAAAGGTGAAAATAACATACTATCATCCTTCTTTAGTTTCTCTCTGGATGTGGATGGCATTTTCCATCCCAAATCTATTGAAATTGTCTTGAGAACAGCATAGTTGATCATCACATCTATATAAAAGGAAAGCTGTAAAGAAGATACAGTTCATATGTATTATCAAAGCGTGAAGATGACTAGGAATTCTAGACAAGATGAGGCAATAGCTCAACTAACAGAACTCAAAAATTCAGGGGCAAATCCAAGGATCTGGTTGAAGATTGCAGGATACTTGGGAAGTTCATTTATGACTTGTTCAATTTCTTTTTTTCTGAAATTGTGTTGTTTAAACTTTCCTTTTCATCTGAGAATTTATATATTTAAAAATATTCAAATATTTCACCTGTCAGTTTTATTGCCATATAGTTGGACAAAATAATTTCTAATTATGTCCTTTATTACCTCTGCATTTATTATGAATTCTTTTTTGTTTCATTTTAGTATTGATAATTTGATTTCCCTTCTATTTAGTCAAATTAGCTAATGATCTATTTGTTTATTTTTTTATTTAAATAGGATTTTTAAAATTTCTTTTTTTGTTTGTTTTCTTACACTGGTAAATGTTTACTTCCCATAATGCTTTTTTCAGACACAGGCAGAATCATAGATCCTATTTAAAGCATGAACCACTATTAATTTGCCTGGTTTGGTTGTCCTAGTGGCAAAGTACAGAGAAAGTCAGGGGAAAGCAGATTAATTCATATGCAGTAATTTTTTTTTTTTAATCTTTGGAAGGAGGTGTCTGTTTTAAGAAATATTAATTTCTAATGGAAAGCGGGGTATATTTCATTCCAGCATAAAGGGTATCACTACTAACTACTCAGTGCCTCAGCTCTTTCTTGCCTTAGTGGTGAAGGGAAGTATGCTTCCCATTCTTCATTATTTCTCTTTCTGCTTGTTGACTGTTCTCAAGTGTTCTCTCATTTTTCCACTTTGGCAAACATTCAATGAAATCATATTCTAGTTTGCATTCTTTCTTGACTCAGGTAAATCTTATTCCATTGGCAAATTCAGTGACTTTCTTCTTAAAAGCATGGCATCTTGTAAGATAATTTAGCACTCATAATTATCATCCACTTGTCAACATTGAAACCCATCTGGCTATACACATCAAAGAGTGACATGGCTTTGGCCTAGTCCAAATGTTGCTTCTGCAACACAAGACTCTTTGCCATCCTATTCTTTCTTCAAGTCTCCTGGCTGTGGTGTCCAATTTTAAATTTTGTTAATCTCTTTTTTGATTTCCAGAATTTCCACTTTTGTATTTAATTAGGATTTTAGAATTTGTATTTTCAAGATTTTTTTTAGTTGACTACCCAAATATTGACCTGTTATTTTTCTCTTTTGTTGGTAAAAGTATTTAGAGAAATAAATTTTCTCTTTAAGATTGCTTTGGCTGCATCTCCCTAATTTTAATATCTTGTTTCCTTATTGTCATTATATGTAATTGAATTATCTATTGTTTCTAGGATTTGTCCTTTGATTTACCAATATTTTAGGATTAAATTACTTAGTCTCTATTGTCTTTAACAACCCTTTATTGAATATAATTTTATTACCTTGTGGTCAGCAAAAGTTGTATTTAGTATTAACTGCTTTGTTTTGCATTTATTTTTGAGGTTTCTATGTCCTAAGATATGATCAATTTTGGTAAAACTGAGAGACAGAGTTGAAAAATATGTATAATCCTTTCTATTTTCCAGAAATCCAGAATATCTGATGTTTCTAAAATTTTCTTCAGATCTATAATGTCTTTTTTTTTGTTTATTTTCATATAGATTTAATTATATTTGAAAGGAGCACATTGAAGTCCCCACTATTTTTATTTTACTCTATTTCTCCATAGACGTATGTATGTCAAGTATAGAAATGTAATTCTTTGTATGTGGTAATTTTCAGCATGTTGTTATTTCTGTTTATTTCTTTTAATTAAATCTAATTTTTTGCTATTACTTTGTCTGAAATCATTATTGCTACCATTGATTTTTGGAATTTAGCTAAGGTTTTGCTACAACATCTTGTTCTATTCTTTGTATTTTCAAGTGAATTTCTTATAAAGAATATGTTGTTGGATTCTGCCTTCTATTCCACCCTGTTATTCTCTTCAATTTTATGGATGAATTAATCCCATTCACATTTGTGATATGATGGTTAATTATATATTTCCATCCATCCAATTCTTTTATACTCTTTCCTTTATTGTTTCTAGCCCCTTTACACAGAAAAAGGGCATGGATAAGGGGCATAATTAGTACTAATGCTCTAGGCTTGATGCAAATAGTTTTCACTGCCCTAACTTTCTACTTTTGCCTTTATCCACATCCCAATTTCTACCTTTCATTTCTTTACTTTTAAATTCTTCTTTATGACCCTCTCATTATGAATTTAAATTATTTCCCCTCCTGGTTAATTTCTTTTTCCCTGTTGTGTTGTATGTGCCCCCAAATCTTCAGATCGATCTACATTTTCTACATTACTTTGATCAGTTCATGTGAAAGTTCATTTGAGATCTATTCCCCTGCTCCTTCCCTCTTTGTATAGACGTCTACTTGCTCACCAGATTTTTTAAAAGTTCTGTTATTATTCTTTCACTTCTCCCCAGAGTATCCATTTTCTACTATCTTTCATTTCTTTTTTCAAGATCCTCAAAACATAACAAAGTCTCTTTTGTCCTCTCTTTTTTATTTCTCACTTAACTCTATGACCTCTAATGACTTAAAAATTTTGAAGGGATCCTTGTTTCATGCCTTTCATTAAATTGTAAATAATTCATTTTTAAAAAGTCCTTTGTAATTGCTCATTTATAATTTACCTTGTTACATTTCTCTTGACTACTCTGTATTTCAAAAGTTTTTCCTCAGATATGGTCTTTTCATTAAAAAATAGTTTAAAGTCTTCTATCTCATTAAAGATTAATTTCTTCCCACTATAGAGATTATACTTAGTTTTGCAGGATAAGTTTTTCTTGGTTGTAGGTCCATATGTTTTCCCTTTTAGGGTATCGAATTCTATGCTTTCTATAACATTTTTAGTGGCAGCATTATATACTTGGTGATCCTGACCATGACTCTTCAGTGCTTGAATCCTTTCTTTCTGGATCCTTGTAATTTTTCTTTGATTTGGAAGCTTTGGATTTTGGCTATGATGTTCCTAAGAGATTTTTATTTTGAGATTTTTTTTTCAGATGATTGGTGCATTCTTTCTATTTTTCCTTTACCTTTCTCATTCAGGAAGTGCTTTTCATGATTTTTAAAAATTTGCTATCCAAGATCTTTTTTTGTGTGGGGGAGATCTGGAGATCTGGAAAATACACCAAGTCAATTTTTTTGGTAAGAAATAACTTATAATTTCTTCTATTTTTAAAATAGAAGTTAAAAATTTTAAAAATATTTTTACTTTGGACAAAACTTGTGATCTCATGACAAGTTGTTACATTAACTTCTGTTTTGTCCATCCTAATTTTAGGGAGTTTTTTACTTGATTGAGATTGTGTACATTTTGTGCCAAACTGTTATTTCTCTCTCTCTCTCTTCTCTCTCTCTCTCTCTCTCTCTCTCTCTCTCTCTCTCTCTTTCTCTCTCTCTTTCTCTTTCTCTCTCTCTCTCTCTCTCTCTTTCTCTCTCTCTCTCTCTCTCCCTCTCTCTCCCTCTCTCTCCCTCTCTTCCTCTCTCTCTCTCTCTCTCTCTCTCTCTCTCTCTCGTTCTCTCGCTCTCTCTCTTCCCCTGTGGCAATTGGGGTTAAATGACTTACCCAGGGTCACACAACTAGGAAATATTAAGTGTCTGAGAACAAATTTGAACTCAGGTCCTCCTGACTTCATGGATGGTGCTTTATCCACTGCACCGTCTAGCTGCCCCTTGTTATTTTTCTTTTTAAAGTCTCCCCCCCCCCAAAAAAAAATTCTCATTTCCTTTCCAATTCTTTTCTTTATTATTATCATTTAATTTTAATGCTATTTCCCCTTTTAAATTCACATAATTTCTTTTAGGAATTCTAATTAGTTTTATAGGTAAACTCTGTTTTTCTTTGAGGCTTTACTTACTCTTCTTCCAAATGTCTTGGGATCACTGGCATCCTAATATATCTTTACCCTTTGTTATTGTTATTGTTGTTTATTCATTCTTCTAGATTTAGTTCCCAGACTGAAACTTGTATTGTATACAACTCTATATATTTCTAGTGGAAATGTCATGGTCCTTGTGTGAGCTGATATAAAATAAAGTGGATAAAATCAGAAAAAAATATTTTTTGCTATCTATCTTTTTAAAAATTTAATTTATTTATTATTTACTCCCAGTTATATTTAAAAATTTTAAAAATTACATTTGTTTTCAAAATCTTTGAGTTCCAGATTCTCTCCTTTATCCCCACCCACAATTAAGAAACCACATGTGAAGCAACACAAAACATAGGAGAACAATTTATACAATAATAACAACACTAAAAACAAGCAATGTTGAAAGACTGAGAATTTACATCAATAGTGACCAGCCATGATTCTAGAGGACAGATGATGGAAATATGCTATTCACCTCCTGACCAAGATGAAATGGATCAGGTCTCCCTCAATTGGCACATCTCTTTCCATAGGATTATTCTGACAACTTTCCAGAAAAAGTTCAGGGATAATATAGTGAAATTGTTGTTGAGAGACACCTTACTTTGTAAATATTGAAAAGTTGAAACTTTGCATAATTATAACACTTACCAATTTACCTGAAAGGGATCCCTTAATTGTTTTGATAGTAATTCTGAGTTGCTAGATAAAGATGAGGGAGAACCTTTACTTAGCTCTTGAGGATGAAGAGGATAGCAGAAGGCACTATAGGGACAAAGATTTGGTATTATCCCCTGGTGGGGTTTTCTGGAAGGAAGTGTAAGAATGGGAAATTTTGACAGGTAGGTGAGGGAACACTAAGTGAAGATGGTAGAGAGTCAGTTTTAGCATCAATTTAGGTTCTGGGGTCAATTTGCAAACAAAAGGCTCATGATTTCTTGATGCCCTGACCCATGATTAGAATGGGTAACTACTGTATGTGTCATGATAAGGGACTTCTTTGCTATGGCCCTGATGTTTTCAGTGCTTCTCTTTCTCAGTTCCATGGCTTTATTTTAGAAGATATTCTTTGCACTGCCTCTAAGCATCATTGACCCACATAGAAAATCTGGAACTTGACCCTCCCATAGATCTTCACTCTCCTCTATATCTATTCTCCCTAGTACTATGCTCCATTAGGAGATGGTTACTTTGTTTATTTATGTCTTTCTATTTTTTTTTAATCTGAACTGACCACTGTCTCTAGGGCTACCCGTGCCTAGCCTCTTGCATCTGCAAAGTTAGAGTTCTATAGTAATGGTCCTATTAACATTTAAATGGTGGAAAACCCTCTAGAAGAATGATTCTTATCCTAAAGTCAATGTTTTGATAACTTTCAATTTAATTAGTTTCCTTTATAATTCTATGTATTTTATGTATTTAAAAAACATCATTCTGTAGAGTCCATGTTTTATAAGCCTACCAAAAGGGGTCATAACACAAAAAGGTTCTAGAAAAGAATTTTAGAATTTTGCCACCAAGGGTTTTGTAAGAGTAATATCTACTGAGATTGTTGTCATTTAAACTAAGTTAAATTTTCTCCATGTAAAGGTTTGAGACTGACTTTTTGGGATCTGTAGTTCAGAGGGACAACAACTCCCTCTCATTCCTGAGAGTGGTTTGGATTATTATGATCTTTGAGCTAGGAGGTAGACTTGAGTTGCACTTGTAAAGTTTTGATGTCCTTGATGGAGAAATGAGGCAGAAGGATCAGAAATGACAAAGAACACAGGCAGGAAGTCTGTTTGTAGGAGAAAGAAGAAAGATAAGAGGCAGGGAGCAGCTTAGGGGCTGAGGATGATGAGCCACTAGGTCCACGAACAGATTTTGGTTGTTTTATTTGCTTGTGAGACCAGAAATTAAGAGAAAGACTTGCAGACTTATTTAAAAGCAAAGCAAAACAAACAAACAAACAAACAAAAAAAAACCACCATATTTATTTTAAGAGATAGAAGGAGGGATATATTGGTAAGTGTAGACAAGGCAAACTAAAAATACTAATAGAAGGTCCTTTTAATAAAACATTTGGTAACAAATTTTGATGCACATGGAAGGGAAAGAAAGAAGCAGAGCCATGTGTGCCAGTGGTCCTGCTGGCCACAGAGGGAGACTTGTCACTGAGCTCACACTGACACTTTTGGCATGGCCACCACTGTAGAAGACACTTGAGTCACCATCTGTTTGGGACAGCTTGAGAGTAAGGACCCAGACCCAAAGCAAAGATTCAAGCTGACTTTACACCAAGGTGGGCGGATATAGCCAGAGCACAGATGATTGGTGATTTGATTGAACTGACTGGATTAGCTGCAGTTTTTGAGGGCTGTATCAATTGGAGTGGAAATTTGCCTCTCCCATAATATTTTCTTGATCCAATAAATTGAGTCTCCTGAACCCTAAAAAAGGGGGCTCAAACATGTAAATCTAACCCCCAATCTTTTTTCTATTGAAGAAAAGCAGAAAAAGCAATGGGACTTTTTGCTTATATTCAATATTAATTTCATATTACATGTGTATGTGTGTGTAATATTAATTGTGGTTGCATATTCATTTTGGGAACTGGTTAGAAATTTTTTTTTCTGTTATGTTTGTTTTTTTACAATAAAGTGTAACTTCAGGCCAGAATATTCATGCAATGACATAAAATGTAGACAAGTCAGTGAGATTAAAAGGAATCTCTCAAATGCAGGGATAAGGTAGAACCATGGAGAAAGAGCCATAATCGAGTATTCAAAATTTTAACCTTTCAAAATTATATCCCTTTTTTGTTCAAGAGCCATCAGCTATGTTAGTTGGGGCATTGAAGGGGTAGTAATTTTAGAGTTTGTAGGCAGTGCACATTCTGCTCAGCAGTAAGAATACTATGGCTTTTGGGAAAGCTCTGGCTTACAAACTGATACCTTCTTATGAAACCATTTGGCTGATGCCACCTGGTGACTAGTCAGTAAGTCAGCAAGCATTTATTAAATATTTAGTAGGTATCAGGAGCTTTGCTAAACTCTAGGAAAACAAAGAGACAAACATGGTTTCTGTCTTCAAGGAGCTCACATTCTAATAGGAGGAGACAATATGCAAATAAAAAGTGTAAATGGAAGGTCATTTCAGAGAAAAAGCATTAGTGGAGGGCTGGAGGAGTTCTGAGAGATAGAATGCCCTTACTAGCCACAAGTGTTCTTTTAGAAAAGAATTTGATAAGAGTACACATTGGTATACAAAATGCCTATAGTGGGTGAAATATCATTTGTTACCATTGATGATCATACTATTCTTTTTTTTTTTTAATGACATTATTCTTGATATTGATTACAAGGCATTCTATAAGAGAAAAACTGATTTCAGAGCTATGGTGGGTAAATATAGCCATCATCATAGTGATGATCTGAGGTGAAGATGTTAATTAATTAATAGCCTGACAGCCTGATTTTCTTAGCTTGCAGAAAGAAAACAAGAGAATGAACTGGGAATATGCTGCCTTTGCTTCTTCAGGACCAATAAGTATGTACCCCACCTATTCCATTTGTCACATAAATGAAGAAATTTTCAGAAAGTTGTTTGAAATAACCTGAGGCAAAGGGATCAGGGCAGAAAGGTAAGCATGTTAACTACAACTATTTGAAGAACAAATTTATAAGTAAAAGTAGAGATGCGTGACAAAGAAAATAAAAGGATACACAGTGAGAATAGTTGTGGACATCATGTTGACATGTGAATATATGTTGGAATTCACTTTTTCACGTGTCAATAGTTTTTAAACTAGTTTTGTTGATGTTTAGAGTTAAGTTCCTATTAAATATTTATGTGCTGTGGTTTTTGTATATATTTGAATCTATATCTATAGACATATATAACATAGACATATGATATACACATATACAAATACATATGGAGGCATATATTTTTTGTATGGATGGATGTACATATGTATTTCTAAATGTATATTTTAAAGAGGTATAGATGTAGGCAATGAGCTAGGCCCAGAGTTGAGTAGGAAGAGTCTATTGCACTGAATTGAATTTGGGTAAATGCCCAGGTCTTTCAATGATCTCCAACTTCTCATTGTTCATCTCTTTAATGTCAGCACCCTTCTGCTGTTGCTGTATGATTCTAAATCATACAGAATCACAACAGAATCAGAGGAATCAAAATCAACATTAACCAAAAGGACCATAGACAAATGAATAGTCAGCATGAGCAGATTGTAGCTTATCATTAACAAGGACCTGGAATAAAAGACATTATAAAAGCTACGTATGATGAGAAAAGGAGGTGGCTCAGTCATGCAGCAAGAAGAAACTACAGGTGAATGGGACTAATGGAATATTAATAGCCCCCTGTATAAAAATAATGAAAGATGAACACTGACTATAATCATGTGAAGGAAAAGATCACTAAAAGGAAGTCAAATTGTCCCCTAAATATCACTTGAGGCAGAGATAAAGGCTGGCAAAATGTTAATTGCCTACTGAAGGAAAACTACAATCAGGGGGAAAGAGTGAGAAAGTGAGCAAAAGGGAGAATAAAAGAAAAAAGGACTGAAATCACCAAATATTTCGGGAAAATTGAAATAAAAATTAAAGACCTTGAACATAAGCATATAAACCAACAGAAGAGAGATTAATAAAAGAAGTCCAGACATCTATGAATAGATACTTTTAGACAAATGAAAATGAATCATACTGATGAAGGAGAGAAGCTTGCAGATTCCCAGGAAAGTGTGAAACCATAGCCTGATGTTCCTGAATGGTTTAAAAGAGAAATAAACATTATAAAAACAGAAATTATGATCTGAACAGCAGAAAAAATTGGCAGAATAAAAAAAATTGAAATCATTGTGGCAAGCCTCACTAAAGAAACAAAAAAGATCCTCAGTTTATCCACTGACATACCTTTAGGCTCAGTCCTCTTTCCCAACTAGAAAATTTTATATATGTATATGTGTGTATGTATGTGGACTCACATATATGTGTCTGTAGTATATTTCAGTTACAAAGAGGAAATAACATGCATGCTTTTAAAAAACTCTCTAAACAGAGATTCCTCATAGGAAGGATATGGATTTTTTCAATGATTTCTCAGGCTATTTTTCCCTTTTTAACAAATGTTCAGCAAATGTTACACTTATCAAACTTTTTATCTTTTATACTTTCATGCAAGTAAATGATATTCTAATTAACTCTCTAAAAGAGCCAAAGCTCATATACAGCTATAAGGACATCAGTGCAACAGAGATTCCATGAAGAGATTTCTTTCTAAAAATACTAAAGGAAACAAGAATGAAAATGGAAGTCAAATGGAAAATATAAGAGACTAAACCTTACAACTTACTGCCTACAGGTGAATTAACTTTTTTTGGTGTGTGTGTGTGTGTGTATGTGTGTGTGTGTGTGAGATTAAATTGCAGAATGGAAGAGCACATAAAAAGAGAGTGGGGAAGAGAGAGAGGAATGTGGGATGTGTGCTAATCAAGTCAAAGGTTAACAATGAAGGAAAATAACTCCTGTAGTCCCTCAGGAAGAAAACAGCCTATTGAGTAGTTATGAAGATAAAAAGAGTGACTGAAACAGATGGAAAGGAAAAGCAAAATTTGTTTACATGATGGGAAAGGGGCCCCACTAAGGGACACCCCCATGAGGGAAGAGAGATATTCTGGTATATCAAGACTTTAAAATGGGTCTAATTTGCAGCATATTTGTATTGCAGCATAATTGTATAATTACTGCTAAGAAAGGCCACCTATTCTGCTTCAGGAGAAGGAGAATTAGAGCGTCTAGAGCCAACTGACTCCCTGAAGAGTGGGAAGGCATATACCCAAAGAGGAGATTTCATGACAAATAGGGGGAAAATTATCCTAAGAATTCAGGGAAGTAAGAAAATTGAAATATTTCTAGCTTCTCTATCACCTGCAGGAATTGACATTTCTAAGCATGAGGCACAACAGAAAAAAGAGGTCAGGAATCAAGATCTACAAAGCAATTACAATGAAAACATTTAGAAGAGAGAATCCAAAATAAGTAGTTTAGAAGCTTTAGTTCTATGATGAATATAGAGACTAAGGTATAAGGGTCTTGAGTCAAAGAATAAACATCTAGAATAGAGAAAGGGAAGATGAATGATGAAGAAAACGAAGGGAAAAAATCCTTTTTAGACAAAAGTGCAGAAAATGAAACTTAAAAATTAACAAACAAAATAAGTTGAAGGAGAAGAGAGAAGGGAGAAGGAGAGAGAGAAGAAACTATTTAAGAGAAAAGAAAAGAGAGGATGAATTATATAACTAAATTAAAGGAAGGAAGAAATAGAAACTAATTGAAGAAAATGTCAAAACAAAGGAAAAATGCAGCAAATTGAGAGGAGGAAGGCTAAAGTTGAAAGGAAGAGACCCAGTGAGAATAGGCTTGCCTTACAGTGGAGTAAGCTAAAATAACTAAAGATACAAAATACTGCCTTTACAGAGAAAGAAGGACAAAAAAAATCCTTAATTTTAACATCTTCTCTTCTTCTCCATTAGAGACAAAAAAAGGAAAAATATAGACCTAATTCTCATAAATTTAAATGTAAATGGATTAAACAACCCAGAATAAATGATAAATGAAAGATTAAATAAGAGAACAAAATATACTACACATCAGGTAAATTAAAAAAAAAAAACAAGAATTATAATCATGCTATCAGACAAAGCAAAAACAAAAAATTCACAACATAAGAAATAAACAAGAATTGGATATTATATACATTATCAAGTGTGGTTATAGTATCAGTTGTTTTTGGTTAATGGTTTTTCTTTTCCAAAAAGGACAGTTCAATCAGGGTGGAGTGGGAGTTAAATGTTCCTAATAGTACTTTTTATGGTAGCAAAGAACTGGAAAGAAATTAGATTCCTGCTTATTGGATAATGGATAGGTAATGGTTATATTAATTTAAAGGAAAGTCTTTATGCAGTAATAACATAAGAAATGTTAACTGAAGAACTTTTAAAATATGAAGATCAATATAAACTGATGAAAACAAAAATAAGAAGAATCCCCCCCAAAATATATATCGCTACAGTAATGGAAAAGAAAGGCTACTAAAATGAAGTGGAACTTGTAATCATTGAAAAACTAATGAACTTCCTAGAGAAGAGTTAACAAAATGTGCTTCCTCCCTACAGAAGAGGAAGAGAGGACTACTAATCCAAAATGTTGCATGTGTTGATAGCCTGTTTTCCTTATCAGAAGTTTTTAGTAACTGTTTTCCTTTGTCACAAATAAGAATTCAAGCTGCAACAGGAGGTAGGAAACAGTTATGATATAAAGGCAACAAAACATATTTTAAATAAATAATAACTTCCATTAAAAGATCAACTACACAAATACAAAATGAGAAAGGCGTGTCTAGATATCAGTTCTGGTAATAAGTCTTGGTAGAACTTTACACCTCTCAAATTGGCCAAGATGACAGGAAAAGATAACATTGAATATTGGCAGGGATGTGGAAAAACTGGGATACTAACACAATGCTGATGGAATTGTGAGATTGTCCAACCATTCTGAAGAGCAATTTTGGAACTATGCCCAAACTTTGGTCCAGCAGAGTTTCTACTGTTCGTATCCCAAAGTGATCCTAAAAGAAGGAAAAAGACCCACGTGTGCAAAAATGCTTTTAGAAACTCTTTTTGTAGTGGCAAGGAACTGGAAATTGAGTGGATGCCCCTCAGTTGGGGAATGGCTGAATAAGTTATGGGCTGATTTCAGAAAACCCTGGAAAGACATGAAGATACTAAGTGAAATGAGCAAAACCAAGAGAACACCATACAAAGTAACAAGATTATGTGATGATCAGTTATGATGGATGCGATTCTTTCAACAATAAGGTGATTCAAGGCAATTCCAACTTGTAATGGAAAAGTGCCATCCATATCCAGAAAGAAAACTATGGAGACTGAATGTGGATGGATCAAAGTGTGATATTTTCACCTGTTTTATGTTGTTGTTTGTTTGCTTGTTTTTTTTTTTTTTTCATTTTTCATGGTTTTTTCCCCCTTTTGATCTAATTTTTCTTGTGTAGTATGATGAATATGGAAATGTGTTTAGAAGAATTGCACATGTTTAATTTAAATCAGATTGCTTGCTTGCTGGTTTAAAGATTATGCACAGTTGAATAACTGTTTTGTCATAGTTTTAAATTGCTTTTCAAGATGGTTAGACCAATTCACAGCTCCACCAATAATATATTAATATTCCAGTTTTGCTGAAAACCTTCCAGCATTTGTTATTTCCTATTTTTGTCAACTTTTTTTTTTGTCAACGATCTGATACATGTAAGATAAAATTTAAGAGTTGTTTTAATTTATATTTCTCTTGTTATTAGTGGAAGGGAGACTATTTTTATGGCCATAGATAGCTTGGATTTCTTCCTTAGAAACTAGCTATTTACATCCACTGACTATCAATTGAGGAATGGCTTTTGTTCATATAAATTTGAACCTATATAAATCTTAATTTAGGGAAACTTCCTGCAAAAAGTTTTTTCTAGTTACTTGCTTCCTTTCTAAGTTTAGATGTATTATTTGTGTTCCTACAAAAATTTCTGAATTGTATATAATCAGAATTATCTATTTATCTTTTGATCTTCTTTATTGCTTATATCTTTCTCTCTCCATAAATATAAAAAAGAATTTCTTCCTTGCTCCTCTAATTAAAGCTTATAATGTCACCCATTATATCCAAGTCATGTACCTATTTGGAGCTTATCTTGTATGGTATGAGATGTTGGTCTATACCTAGTTTCTGCCAGACTGCTTTTCAATTTTCCCAGCAATTTTTGTCAGATACTGGATGAATTCTTACTGGGCTCTTTGGCTTTATTAAGAATTTGGCTATTAGATTCATCTGTTTCTTTCTACTTTGTACTTAATCTTTTCCACTGACAGACCTCCCGATTTCTTAACAGATGCCAAATTGATTTGATAATTACATGTTTGTAATGTAGTTTGAAATCTAATAATTTTTTTTATCTTCCTTTTCCCCTACAGATGAATTTTAATGGTTTTCCCCCCTAGCCCTATAAAACAATTCTTTTGTCATTTAATTGGTATAGCTTTGAATATATAAATTAATTTATGTTGCATTGCTATTTATATTAATAAATCTACCCATGAAAAATTTTTTTTTCTCCAATTGTTTAGGTCTTCTTTATTTCTGTAAAAAGTGTCTTATAATTCTACTCATATAACTCCTCTGTCTTAGGATCCCAAGTATTTTATACATTCTGTGGTTATTTTAAATGAAATTTCTCTATCTCTTCCTGCTAGGTTTTGTTATTAATATACAGAAATGCTGACAATTTCAAGGAATTTATTTTATATATTGTAATTTTACTGGTTACTAATTATTTTAATTTACTTTTCAATTGACACTTTAGGGTTCTTCAAAAAGAAATAATTTTGTTTTAGTTTTATCTATACTTATTTTTAAGATGCCTTTTTAATAGGCAGCATACTGTTGATTTTGTTTGTTTTTTAAGTTCCAAAATATAACATTTTATTTTTATAAGAAATTAAGCTTATTTAGTTTAGAATTACAATTGTTCAATTTAATTTGTTTCAGGTCAAGTTGGCAAATATTTTGATCTCCTGCAAAGAATTATATTGAGTCCTTGGAAAATGAAAAATCATCAAATGATCCTGATTAACAAAGGAAATTTTGCCTAAACACAAATAAGTATATAAATTGTAAATTTATAATAATTCATAAATTGATAAAATTATAATAGGGGTTGAACTGGCATGAGGAATTTGGGGAGGGAAAATATTAAATTTTGAACAGAGAAGCCTTCATGAAGGAAATAGTACTTGATCTCATTCTCAGAGGAAGGGGGAAGTACTTTAACAGATGGTGATGTAGAGAATCAGATCAAGGTGTGTGTGTGTGGGGAAGTATACATGTTCAAATATATAGAGGTAGAAAAAAAGATTAAGATTTGGGAAATAGTCCAGTTTTGATAAAACATTAAGTATGTGAAAGGAACTAGAATGGAATGATCATGCCAAATTGTAGAAGGCCTTGAATACCAGCATAAGGATCTCAGATTTTTAAGTTGTCTTCAGTAGTAAGTCACTGAAAGTTTTTGATCAGGGGAGTTGGGATGTTATGAAATGGGTAGAGATGTGGAAAATGACTTGGAAAAGGGAGAGAATGAAGCTCAGGAGCCAGCTAGAATAATTCAAGTGAGAGACATCAAAAGTCTTATTAAGGTTGATGCTATAGCATGAAACTCAGACCATCACTGTGTCCTATTAGTAAATTTAGGAGATAGAGAAAGAGGCACTTGGGAGAATTATGTATGTCTAGAGCATGACGTGTCATCTTTCTTACCTTACCCCAGGGCCACGAATGGTTGTATAAGGAAAATTTGAAAGATGTCAAGGAAAAAGGAATGTTACTCACTAAACTCTTACTTGAGTTGGGCAGAGACTAAATGACTCTCCTTCTTGATGATTCTGAAAATGTATATTTTATATGCAGGCCCCAGGAGTACGGACATGAGATTCAGCTAAAGATTTGACCTGAAACCTGGGTCCTTTCTAAGTTTCACAATGTCTTAAAGAGTCACAGATGGAGAGAATAGGGGTGGAGAGAACATGGACTTGTGTTCTATAGATTTACCCTCTTGGAGGCAAGAGCTGAGCCATGGCAGTTAGGGAAATGGGGCTAACGGGATTGGGATTAGTACATGTATAGCCAATCCTTATCACAGACAGTTATCTGGGGACTCTGGGAAGGATATAATTCCCTACTGCAATTATAGTTGCTTTCTTAAGGAAACGTTTCCTCAAAGAAACATTTGGGGGTTTCTTTGGCAGGGGGACGGTGTTCATCATCAGTGATATCATAGGTGTGGAAACTGGCCACAGATATAGATTAGTAATTTCTGGGTAAAATGGAGTTGTCTCAAGCTCTGTATGGTTAGACCACTTGCAAATTCCAGAGACTGAATTTAAACTCCTGGCTTTCTGACTTTGGTACCAAACCTCTGTCCACTATTGCGTGCTGCCCAGATTATTTCTGACCTGTGGTACTGGGTTCAATTTTGTGGGTCACATTTTAATAAGTAAACAGGTGAACTGAAAGCTCAGGGTGTAATGGATGGGGGTTTGGTGCTTGTGTCACAAAGTTCTGTATTCAAATTCTGTTTCTGGCACACCAATAGGGTGACAATTCTCTAAGACTCCACTTTACAAATGAATTTACTAATCAACTAAGGCTAGATTTGAATTCAGGTCTTCCTGACTCCAAGGCCAGTGCTCTATCAGTGGATAGAATCACTCAGTCTCCTGGTGGAGGTTTTGAGGAGGCAGATTTAGAGTTGATATAAGGAAACATTTCCTCATAATTAAAACTATCTGAATGCAGAATAGACTGCTTTGGGAAGTCAGCTTCCTTCTCATTGGAATTCTTTAAGCAAAGACTGAATGACAACTTGTTTGGAAAGTTGTAGGGAAATAGTAGTTCAGCTATGGTTGGATCAGATGAAATTCTGGGTTCTTTGATTTTGTGAAGTTTCCCTCTGACACAAATCAAAACCCAGCAGTGTGACAGCCTGACGACAGAAGGGTATTGGCAGCTTCGCTGGATGTAGGCTGTAAGGATCTGGATTAAAACATGGCCCACAAAATCGAAGCCAGTAACACAGAAACAATCAGAAATGATCTGGGCAGCATGGTGTAGTGGACAGCAGTTTGGCACCGAAGTCAGAGAGCCGGGGTTTAAATTCAGCCTCTGGAATGTAACAGTGGTTTGACTGCTTACAACCCGGGTGACTTTTGTAAAGTGAGAGGACTGGATTGGATGTTCGCTAAGGTGCTTTTCGGTTCCAAATTGATAATGCTCATCCTGTTTTCAAAACCTTTCTCCCTACTTCAGATACTCAAGTGCAATCTCAGTGATGGCCACTGGATGGAAGCACTCACCCCAGCCCTATGACTTTGGCTGAAGATACTGAAAGAGAATCTACAAATCAAACAGTAAACATTTATTAAATCTGTTTATTTGATCAGAATGTTCTGAAGAGAGGTTCAAGGCTATGCCTTCCAGGAGTGAGTATCTGGTGCCGTCTATCCCAGAGATGATGGAGTCTGTATTGTGAAGTGGGGCAGGTGTTTGTGCTAGCGTCCATGATGCATCATCCCTAGCTCAGAGCCTCATTGTACAATCCAGAGAAGTGTTGGTAGGGATGTGCTTTGGGCACTTAGGTCCATGTCCCTCCTTTCCTATGTTTCCCTCCTTGGACATTTAGTAGGGGGCCCCAACAGAAAAGGGAGAGGAGGGAAAAAGAAAGTGAGACCAGGAAGAAATGGATCCCAACAGATGATGTAGGTGAGCTTGGGACCTAATCCACTGTGGCTTGGGGACTAGACTGGGTTCATTTCAGCCTTACTCCATGATCCTTCCATTCTCTGAGGCAGGGGATTTTGTGGAGACAGCTAGCAAGGTTTCTCTTTGAAGAACAAATCAAAGGTTCATCTTCCCCTCATAGGTGATGTCCAGCTCAAACTCTTCATTGCAAGGAGGAAGGAAATGAAAAAAACATTTACCTAATGCCTGTGTTCCAGATGCTTTGCTAAGTGATTTTCAAATATCTCATTTGATTCTCACAACAACCCAAGGGAGGAGCTGTCATTATCCCCATTTTACAGCTAAGGAAACTGAGGCAAGTGACTTGCTAATAAGAGTCTGAGATCACATTTGAACTGACTCCAGAACTGAGCTACCCAGTTAACTTTAAAGCTTTAATTTTTGTAACCCAGAACCTACTACACAGTAATCTCTTGATAAGTGTTGAACTGAATGGAGCTACACCAGCTCAGAGCTCTCATTGTACAATCTAGGGAAGTGTTGGGAAGTTCAGAATCTTTCAAAGTAATAATCTCTCTCTGTTTCTGTGTCTCTCTGTTTCTGTGTCTCTCTCCCTTCCTCTCTCTGTGTCTCTCTGTCTCTGTCTCTCTCTGTGTCTCTCTGTCTCTGTGTCTCCCTCCCTCCGTCTCTGTCTCTGTCTCTCTCTGTGTCTCTGTTCTGTCTCTTTGTCTCTCTATCTCTGTTTCTGTCTCTGTCTCTCTCTATTTCTCTTTCTCTCTCTCTGATTCTCTCTGTCTTTTTCTCTGATTCTCTCTGTCTCCCGGATTCTCTCTTTGTGTTTCTCTGTCTCTGTCTCTGTCTCTAATTCTCTTTCTGACTTTCTGATTCTTTCTGTCTCTCTGTCTCTGTCTCTCTCTGTCTCTCTGTCTCTCACTGTGTCTCTCTGTCTCTGTCTCTCTGTCTCTCTCTCTGTCCCTGTTTGTGTATGTGTGTTTTGAAGTGATCAGGCTCGTGGAAGACGGCACCAGTGATTACTCCTTTCCATACTTTGTTTCTGCTTAAAATAGTTAAGTTAGGGAGCAAAAGTCTGGAGTGAGGAGAGCAGAGGAAGGAGACCAAAACTTGATTATCTTTGGGAACTTTAGATTCTTAAGGTCAGGCAAAAGGGTGTGCCATTGTGAGACGGGGAATTTGTCCATTCACTGACCCCATTCACAGAACTGCTCATGATTTTGAATAGGTATAAAGCTGACTGTGGATCCTGTGGATGCAAGCCAGGAATGGCAGAGTGGATAGTTAAAATAATAAAAATTTCTGGGGTGGTTGGGGGCAAAGGGGTAAAGGATTGGCCCTTTCTGTCCCTGTTGGACTGATGCAGTTCTGGTCTTGGTCACAAGGTGGTAGTATTAGCATAGATCAGTATTCACAATAAACTTACAAGGCAGCTCGGGAATAAGGAAAATAAAGGATGGAGAAACAGGATGGGAGGAGGAATTCGGGAGAGGGAAATGAGGTCTCAGGACACGAATTGGTCAAATCACATATCTTCCTAGATCTTAGTTTTCTTGTTTGTAAAATGAGAGGGTTGGTTTAGATGCCTCTGAATTCCCTTGAACAAGGTCAGTGACCTTGATCTGATGATTCATTATCAAGTTCTTTTAAAAAATATACATATATATATATACATATATATATGAAATAGCTTTTTGTTTTTAAAAATATATGCAAAGATAGTTTTAAACATTCACCTCTGCAAAACCTTGTGTTCCAAATTTTTTTACTTTCCTCCCCCTCCCCACTCTCCCCTAGACAGCAAGTAATCTAAGTTAAATACTCACAATTCTTCTAAACATATTTCCACATTTATCATGCTGCCCAAAAAAAATCAGATAAAAATGGAAAAATGAGAGAAAAAAACAAGCAAACAACAACCAAAAAGGCATCACTGAGTTCTATGTCCACATCTTCCTCCCTTAGCCCTTGTGCAGGATGGAGATAAGGCATTTGCAAGGGGCACTGTATAAGAAACTTGAAAAGACAGGGATTTTAAGAAGAAAGCTCTGAAGGGATAATCACTATCTGACTCACAGAGGACCTAGTTTCCAATTCATCTCCAGATTCACTTGTAGGATAGAATGCCATCTTATGTAGGCAACCAGGACTCTTGGGTAGATAGCTAAACACAGTCTCTTTCACTGTGCATTTGCTTTGACAGACCCAACTCTTATAAATGTAAGAAAACCTACTTTTTGACAAGGACTATCCCTGATAAGAAGCAAGCAGTTGTTGCCTGATATATTTTTTTTTCTCTACATAGGGAATGAGGCTGATCCAGACTTATCTTCAATCCCAAAGGAAATAGGCTAGAGAACAGCTTAAGGGTTCTATCTTTCACTTCTGCTAGATGGATTCTTCAGTTTCCCTTTTCTGTCCCATCCCTGTATCTTTTTATCTTATTTATTATTTTCCAGTCATTTAAGTTGTGTCTGACTCTTTGTGGCCCTATTTAGGGTTTTTTTTTGGCAAAGATCCTGGAGTATTTTGTTATTTCCTTTTCCAGCTAATTTTATAGATGAGGAAACTGAGGCAAGCAGGGTTAAGATGGTTTTCTATCCTAAAAAGGGTCACACAGCTAGTAAGTGTCTGAGGTTGGATATGAACTCAGGAAGATAAATCTTCCTGATTTTAACTCCATCACTATATCTACTATACTATCTATCAGGCCCTTGCTTTATAAATTTAGTAAATAAATCAATAAGTATTTATTCTTTATTATGTGCTGTTCTTGAAGATACTAAGAATAAGTAAAACCTTTTCATGAATATCCTGAAAATCTCTGGGCAAATTACTTGTCTGGAAGTTTATTTTAAATGGATTCATTTGGAATTCTAAAACGTACAAAGGAGCTAAGTTATAGAGAGATGTCACAGATGTATAATACCACAATTTTATATACACACATAAATGTAAGCATATATGTTCATGTACATATATATGCATGTGATGTTGTATTCAGTAATGAACCACTGAAGGTTTTTGACCAGAGGGGAAGTGTTTTCAGCCTGGCAGCTATGTGAAGGATGGCTTGAAGAAGGGAGAGACTGAAGGCCAGGAAACCAAGGAGATCAGTATAATAGTCCAAGTGAGAGATACTGAGGACATCAATAAAGGTGGAGATATGGCGTAAAGCTTGGGCCGTTGTTCTGCCCTGATAGCACATTTCAAAGGTATATACACATATGCATGTGCCCATATATACATAGACACACATGTGCCTGTACAACACAAGCACATGTGCATGTAGATAGGTCAGTATATGTGCCTGCAACAATATATGTATACATACATACGTGCAGCAACACACGCATGACACTAGCGTGATGCTCACAGGAACAGCTACACACGTGTGTAATTACATTCATGTGCACACACATGAGACACACAGGTGTTTATGTGTGTGAATATGAACATGGGTGTATGTGGACTCCAGAGCCAGCTCCCAAAGAGAGAACTAAGGTGGGAGAGAACTTGTGAACTTTCCCTTGGAGGAAATCTTAGAACCAGGAAAGGATGGTTCTTGCTGATTTTTTTTTGGGGGGGAGCCATTTTCATGGGGAAAAGGACCATTACAATCATCAGAGATACTTTCTGTTCTCTACTCCTGATCAATGCCTCTACCTAAGAATACTGTTCCTAAGAAGACTGGTTTGGAAGAAGCTGTGATTCCCTTCCCCTTTTTTGTCTCATTGCTCCTGAATTGTCCCAAACATCCCCACTGGCTTCCCTTCATGAACCACTATAAAACTGTCATTTAAGAATTTACCTAAAGGCTTTCTTCTTCTTCTTCTTGTTTTTTTTTTTTTTGTTTTTTTTTTGCTGAGGCAGTTGGGTAACTTGCCCAGGGTCACACAACTAGGAAGGATTATGTGTCTGAGGTCAAATTTGAACTCAGGGCTGTTGCTCTATCCACTGCACCACCTAGCTGCCTCCTTTTCTTCATATTTTCAACTGGTTGCATCTCTTGAGGAAATGGGCAGAATCCAGGCATTCTCTAGTGAGTAAATGAGGATAATTTTTGATTTGTCCTAAATCTTCCTCATTCAAGTTCCAAGAAGTTCTAGTCTCTAATATGTGGGGAAATTCTGTCATAAGGATACAGAATTATGAATCTAGAAGACTTTCAAATTCATCTAGTCTTAATCTCTCCTTTTACAGATGAGGAAATTGAACCTCAGAGAGAAATGACTTTAGAGAGGTAAAATCTCCATTTATGAAGAGGTAAATTAGGCACCAGGAGTGGCAAATATGAAAAAGTTTCAGGAGAGCAATTGATTGTGAAAAGAATATTATTAAAATAGCATAATAGAGATTTAGTTTGTAACACGGTACAACCATGACAAGACATCCATCACAATTACAAAGGAGTGCAATTTATTATGTGAATTAGCAAGGAGTTAGGAAGGAAAGAGGTTTTTTTTTTTTTTTTTTTTTTTTTTAACAATTAACAAGTTCCCTAGTGGAACTCTACAATTAACCAGAAGGAAGATGCCATTAAAGGGAGTACACCATGAGATGGGAGTATGTCATTAACTGGCAGGCTAAATCCATAGAAGAATTTAGCAGACAAAAGGGTTAGACATTGCAAGCAAAAAGACTCCATAAAGTAATGGGGAGGGTGTGTGTGTGAGAGAGTGAGAAGAAAGACACCACGAGGCAGGACAGGGATTTTAGTGAAGGGGATAAGTCATGGGCAGATTTATAAGGGAAATTTTACCTCGGGTTTGACATCATAACTTGGCTTTCTGATTGGATTCAGTGGGACTGTAATTGAAACTCCACTTCAACAATAAAAGGCCTAGTTAAGAACAAAAAACTTACTTAAGGCTCAGAAGATCCCCATCAGTGTCCTTGCCTACTTGGCTCAGGGATTATTAGAACCTGATCAATGCTTCAGAATTTCTCTATTCAAGGGGACCTAGCTATCCAGGATCTCATCAATTCAACTGAAACCACACAAAAATATTAGTAGCAAAACTGGATTAGAACCTTCAGCCTTTGTTTTTCTATACTAGAAAGGAGATTACAGTAAGTAATAAATATAACACAAGAATAATATGCTATGACCAAATGGGATATATACCAGGAATGCATGGCTAATTCAACATTAGCACTGTACTGATTGTCACAATCTTCTTTCAGTACTCTGATCATGTTGAGGTTGGGAAGGGGACCCCAAAAGTTTGGGGTCATAGACTGGTGTCACTCAGTGTCTCAAAAGAATTTGCAGGTTCTAACCCATTTTCTAGTCAAGAGGCAAAGTTTTATTATAATTGTAACACCATTACAAGCAGGCTAAGTTCCAAAAGAAATTAGCAAAGAAACAGGAGCAAGGAGACACATGTAGCCAGCTTTCTATTATTGACATGCTAATTCTGTGGCCCAGGGTAAGGGCCAGGGAGTGATCTCTGGAATTTGGTTCTCACTGATGAGATTGTCAATCAGCAATGAATTGAGAAGTGGTCTATTCGCAATCAGACAGATTGTTTTGTTCTTAGACTAGGAGTGTGGGAAGTCCCTGAGGCAGACTCCAAAGCCAAAAAATTTAGGGTTACTGATTTATTGTTAGAACAAAAGCTCCCCTAAAATCAGAGCACCTCAAAATCATTGCTATATTACATTAATCATATCTCCTTTTATTCCTAAATTATGTCCTGTATTTTTATTTAACTTTAAATTTAAAAAAATTCTGTGTCTACATCTAGATTATAAGCTTTTTGAAGAGGTACTATCACATAATTATTCTTTATCTCACATTCTTTCCCCAAAGGCATATCCAAGTGCTTTACTGGCAATCAATATATATTTATCAAGTGCCTGGCCTACTATGTGCCAAGACTGGCACTGTGATACTAACCAGTATTTTGCACACAATAAGTGCCCAATAAATGTCTGAATTGCTGGCTAAATTTTTTCTGCTATTTTACTCTGTCAAGGTTGGCAGTTGGATTTACTTCAATTACCCTTAGCAAAAGGTCTAAATGAAGGAAGGCTTCAAGGAGGAGGTGGCTTTTGAGTATGGCTTTTAAAGTACAGTAAGAAAGAATAAAATACTTTCTGGGGGAAAGTATTCCAGCCAAGTGGAACAATTGTGTTCAGAGATCCTGAAAGGGGAGGGGAACTGCTCCCTTTAAGATTATCACTCTGAGATTGTGTCTGACTTTGATCAGAATCACCCAGGCTCCAAGGAGTCCAGACAGAGCCCAAACCTTTCAGGATAAAAGAATCAACCCCCATAGAAATTCTAAATTCTCATTCAATTGAGGAATCCTGATCTGATCTGTCCCAGGCCCCACTTGGTCTGACCTGTAAGGGGTTTTCCTAGCCCCCATCAAAATATCCAATTTAACAGCTTCCTTCAACTAAGGTCTTTGCAGATGGACCTAGATAGCTCACTCAGCTATCAGGACTATTCTGCTCACTGAGAAAGCATTCTCAGTGACAAAACTCCATTTTCCACTAGAAACTGATTTCTATCCAGCAATAAACTTTCATTTTGCAACTAATAATTTAGGAATGAGTAAATTCTTTCACTCTAAACCTGTGGCTGATTTAAAGGGGATTCTTAATAACTTGCTTATTCCCACTAACCTCATGACCACCGGGAATTGAAACCACTCAAACCGCATCAATCCTACTCTGTTCTCAGTTTGGTGCTCTGCATAGTGTAGGGAGAAAGAGAGAATAAGAACTGGTTGTAGGGGATGTACCCTTGCTCTCAATATTCTTACATTCTATTTTTGGAAAGCATTATAAATAGAGAAAAGTGCCTGTGGAATAGATACATAAAAATTTCTGGGGAGAAGAAAGAAATCACAATGGGCTTGATGGGGGTGTGAAATTGTGTTCCCCTTAATCTGTAAAATTAACACTTTAAAATTGTGTACCCTTTGATCTGAAAAGAAGGGATATTTGAGTCTCAGGCCCTCCTGGGAAGCATATCTCCCCAGACAAGTGGTGTCATCTGACTGGGCCATTTCTAAGGCAAGCAGGATCTCTATTTAAATTCAGGCTGAAAAAGCCTTCAAAGCAATTTCATTTGGGAAATCCTGGTCTGATCAGCTTAAACTGTCCCAGCACCCGCCAAGATCTGCTCATATAATAGGTTTCTGTTTATTCATTTCTTTGCAGAATGTCCAAAGCAGGACTATGCCTTGTCCCTTGGCATAGCTGTCAGGACCCTGCCCACTGTGAAGACATTCTCTTCTCAGTTCCAGTCTCCATTTCCTTAATAGGACTTTGCCACTAAAAAAGTCAGTCTCTTAGCAAAGCTGGCTTCTCATCCAATGATAAACTTCCATTTTTGCCACCTAAAACTCTTCAAGTTTGTGAATTCTTTCACAAAGAACCTGTGCCTCCGACCAAAAGGGGATTTCAGAACTCTCTGCACTGGGACTACCTCATCAGGCTCCCCTTAGGAAGTTGCATTTATTTGAGCTTTAAAGGAAGTTAGAAAATGTGCTGGAAGTTGTCAAATCCAATCTAATCTTAAAACCAAATCACTATTAAACCATTCTGGGAAAAACTGATTCTTTCCTTAGAAAAGCACATGTTAAGTGCTAAGGGTGCCCAGCATTGCATTAATTGCTTGGGATGTACATAGAAATGCAAGACAGTCTTTTGTCCTCAGGATTGTGTATTCTAAAACGAGATAACACAAGGAAGATTTGCTGCCAGTCAGAAGGAAAAATCCCAAGCAGCAAATGGTCATGCATCTTCTTTAAAAGAAAAATTGATAAAAGTTCTATCAGTTTCTGATGTTGGGCCATTTGACCATGCCAGAGACCTTGATGTCAACAACTTTATTTTCTGAGTGAGTCTGTAACTGTTACTATAGTCCCTGCAGGGGCAGTAGCCAAGATTCATCTTCAAGGAAGTTGCTTCCTGGAATGATATCTTATTGTTGTCATTTGTCCAAGAGGACCATTATGTCAGGGAGGTGATGCTGTGACATTCAAGTGAAATGGATTTAGGTGAGGGACGGTCACCTGCTTTACTTCCTCCTCCAGAGTCCTCTGGGTCCAGTGGCCAGATGTAGATTAGGACGACTAGAAATGGCCCTGGATGTGATGAGGTGCAAATGATGAGGTTAGTGGTAGTGATGAGCTTCAAGAATCGGGGTGGGGAATCCCCTCTGGTCAGCACAGGTCCTATGTGAAAGAATTTGCAAACCTCACATCCGTGTGGCAAAAAGGGATTTATTTTCCCAGCTTGCTAGAAGACAGACTTCTTAGTGGCAAGGTCCTGTTAGAAAGATAGCAAAGGTTAACACTGAGAAGAAGATATTTTAACAGTGAGCAAGGTCCTGTTTTAGAACATCTGCAAAGATATCTGGGCATGTAGCCCTAGATATATTGAGACTTGCTTTGATCTTTGGCCAAGAGATGGGGGTGGGGAGGAAGGACAACTCCTGAGAGACTAATTTTCAATTCAACTTAAAATTGAATGAGATAACTTACCTGGGAGTTTCAAGCCACTGAAAGTTGTTTGCGGCAATTCAATGGAGAGTGATTGACCAAGATGTCCAATCGAATGAAACCACTTAACTGGGAGTTTGCAGGCTTTTCCCAGGGTCTGGGAGCTCCCCAGAAGGGAATATATATCTGGTCACCTCAAAACATCTGTTTATGTCATTTTCCCTTTGAGCCTCTTTCAGAGAAGAGTTTCAACGGTTTCAGGGTTCACCTCCATCAGATGCAGAGTATGATAACTTAGGGATGGAAACAGGACTAGTTGGGGGAGCAATTTCTATCACTCCTGGGATCTTGGATTTAATTATTTGAAAGTTGATGACAGTTGATTAGTAATTGATACTAGTGTTGATGTTCTCATCATGTCCCCTTTCTTTTTATTATTTAAAATTTTTAGCATTTTAGGCACAAGTTGGACAGAAATTATTTTATTTGCTTTAATATTATTTTATACCCAAGCATTTTCTAGGGAGAGAGAGATAGGGACAGAGAGAGAGAGAGAGAGAGTGCTACAAATTGACATAGCACCCTTATTTATTCCCTCAAACATGTTTCTTTCTCCAAGTGATAGCTAAGTGGAAAAATGGAGAGCATGGTGTAATGTTTGGGCTAGCTTTCTGGAGGTCCTCCAGACAGGCCTTGGTCTCACAGGATAGTCAGGAGTAGAGTCTAAAATCTTTATTGTCTCCTTCACATTCTGTCTCCTTCACAATCTGTTTCCTTCACAGTCTGTTCACTCTGACAGACTGACTGATTGAGGACTGACTAGTCTCTTAGCTTTTAAATACCCTATTATAATTGCATCATTACAGCCACTAAGTATGTGTGAACTAGAGAACCATTACATCACTATACTAAGCACTAAGTATATGCATACTATGTATACTAAAGAACCATCATCTCATCAATTCCTTTGAGTTAACACCTTGTTGTAAGTACCCTTATTTCAAGTATACTTCTCCAGAGTGCTGGCCCTCTACAGCATGGAAAGATGAAAATCATTAAAGAAGAGTCATTATTCAGATTAGGAGTTTGCCCATACTTGGATCCAGGTCTTCCTGGCTGGCAATTCCAGGGTGAGAAGGAGCACTAACATAGCCAGGGTCTGGCTCCAGAACACAGACCCTTATCATATGTCCAGAGCAGAAAAAAGTGTTTGTGGTCACTCACAGACCAGAGCTCAGACCAGGAGAGTAGTAAACACACCTCTTTTTAGATCATACAGTTGAGGTGTGAGAGATGAGGGGTGAGAGATACCTTAAAAGTGATGGAGTCCTCAGGCCAGTGTCACAGGTTTTTGTGAAAGAATTTGCAGTCCTGATCTGCAGGCAAGGGTTTTTGTTTTTGTTTTTGTTTTTTTGGCAAAAAATGGGTTTATTACATTGAGAAATAACTTCCCAGAGGGCTGGTTCCAAAAAGGAATTTAGCAAAGATTTGGGGTATAGAGTCTTTTATTAGTCTTCTATGTTTGGGGCTAGGAGTGATTAAGGGCTAATTTTCAATTCAATAAAGGGTGGTGATTATGCCCCAGGCCAAGATCTGCAATTGAATTGTAGGTAGAGATCACCATGGGAGTTTCCCCTAGGAATAGGAGGTGGGGTTGTTCCCAAAGGTATGGAGGGGTTGAGATTTTAGAGTTTTTCCAACTCCACCAAAGATCAGGGGGACACAATTCCTTTTGCATCAATACCAATACATCATCTTTGAAGAATTGAAAATATATAGTTCCCTAGAAGTATTTCTGAAAACAGCTACACAAAACCCCTGAAATTTGGGACATTGCACCTTACACCCTGGAAGCAGAGCCCTACTTTAACAAAGAGTTAAAAGTCAAGTAATAGGCTGGGAAAATGAGGAAGAAAAAAAAATTCTGATCATAGAAAGTTACTATGTGACAAAGAAGATCAAAACACATACTCAAAAGAAGAAAACAAAGTCACATCTGAAGCCTTCAAAAAAATATGAATTGGGCTTGTATGAGATAAGGTGAGATCTTTCAAGACAGTAGTGAAAATCGAGTAAGGCTTACCTATTTCAAAGTTTGAGTAGGCCTGAAGGACTTAAAGCATTAAGTCAAAGGCATACTTTAAGTGACTCTTCCCTGCTATTCTCCTAAGGGCATACTTAAAGTCTCCTCCCTGTTATCCCCCTAACGGCATATTTAAGTCCCCTTCTTGTTATCCTCCCTATTTCAACCAAATATGGGCAACTATGTACTTATTGGTCAAGTTCAATTTCTTGGGTAGTTCCCGGGTTTAGAATGTAAGATCCTCAGCCAATAAGGATGAGGGTCAGTGGTGGGAGGGGAATTTGCATTAGGGATGCTTTTAACATTGACCCTGACCCCTACGGTGCTTCCTCCCTTCGATTGTCTGCTGGATGGGTGGGACACCCGATTCTCAGGAGAAGTATAATAAACTTTGCTTTGCTTCTAGAGATCTCTCCAGTCCTTTTTTTATTAATGGTTTCTGACCCACACAGGCTTAAGCTATGGAAGAACTCAAAAAAGATTTTGAAAATCAGTCAAGAGAGGTAAAGAAAAAATTTGGAAGAGAAATAAAGTGGTGTAAAAAATTCATGAAAAAAAAAGAGTCAACAGTTTGGGAAAGGAGATACACAAAAAAAATATTGAAAAAACCCCAACATCTTAAAAATTAGATTAGATCAAATGGCAAAAGATATACACAAAACCAATGAGGAAAAAATGCATGGAAAAGCAGAATTTTCTAATGAGAAATCAAGAAACAATAAAGCAAAACCAAAAGAATGAAAAATTGAAGACTATGAAAAATCTCACTAGAAAAAGAATTGAGCTAAAAAATAGATCCACAAGGGATCATTTAAAGATTATTTGATTATCTGAAAGCCAAAAAAAGATCCTACACATCCATAGGTGTAAATGATTATGAATCATTGTAGTGATCATAATGAGATCTTTCTTGATTTTAAATACTATAGGAATGGTGCTATTAACATTGCTAAAATCAACCTAAGTTTCTTGTGGAAGAGAGCTGTAAGTATTGGGGGTTGGGGTTGGGGTTGGGGATAGTTTATCAAACCATTTTGTAACTAAACAAGGCAGAGTTTGAACTTGGAAAAAAAAGTCAAATTTTCTATTCAGTTCTGTCTTTTCATCAAGATGCTGTAAGTGATCTTTGGTTGTAGAAGGGAGGACAGATGGGGGAAGAGGATAGTCAGAAGCAAAATACTTTTGAGAAGAGACAGGGTGAAAGGAAAGAGACAATAAAATAAACAGGAGAAATAGGATGTAGAGAAATACAGTTAACAATAGAAAAAAATTTGAAGCAAGTTTCTCTGATAAAAGCCTCATTTCTCAAACATATAGAGAACTGAGTCAAATTTATAAAAATGTGTCATTCCCTAATATAAAGTTTTCAGATAAAATGAAGTTATCTAGCCATATGAAACATGCTCTCAGCCACTCTTTTAAAAAATTATTTCATTTAAAAATATTTATTAATTTTTGTATATTTATAAGACTTTGAATCTCATTTTTTCTTCCTCTTTTCTCTTCCCTTCCCCAAGATAGCAATCAATCTAATATAGGTTATACATGCAAAATCATATTAAACGTATTTCCACATTAGTTATATTGTGAAAGATAAATCAAAACAAAAGGAAAAAACTATGAGAAAGAAAAAAAAATGAAAATAGTAATGCTTCAATCTGCATTCAGACTCCACAGTTCTTTCTCTGGATGTGGATAGTCTCTTCTATCATGAGTCTTTTAGAATTTCCTTAGATCATTGTATTGCTTGCAAAGAGCAAAGTCTTTCAAAATCGATCATGTACGAAGTATTACTATTATTGTTCTAAGTCACTCTGGATGGGAAAAATTGTAAATTGAAACAATTCTGAGGTATTATCTTATACCTATTTGACTAATAGGACAGAAAAAGAAAATGTTCAATGTTGAACAGGATGTAAGGAAAATAAGTCATTGATGCATTGTTGGTGGAGTTGTGACCAGATTCAATTATTCTGTAGAGCAGTTTGGAACTATGCCAAAAGGGCCATAAACCATGCATGTGATCTAGCAATACAAAAATGAAAAGGACCTGTATGTACAAAAATATATTTCTGGTAGTAAAGAATTGGAAACTAAAGGGATGCCCACTGATTGGGGAATGACTGAACAAATTGTGGTATGGAATATTATTATGATGTGGGAAAGATTCTATCTTTGATTCCCAAATCCCTCTCGTTAATGTAATTATCCTTCGACTCACAAATCCTGGTCCCTTTGAATTCCAATAGAAGATCAGGACCTGTCCCAGCCCCACCCGGATCTGAGCCAACTTTGGGGCTACACCCAAAAGTCCCTCGAGCTAAATCTCCCATTATAAAAGGGACACCCAGCGACCCCCTCTTTGCAGAGATTCCAAACATGCTAGCCATGTGAGGACCTTCTGTCCACTGGACCCTCTGTCCTGTGCCCTCCTTATCTCTACCTTCATCTATCTCCTTACTTCCAAACCCAATAATAAACCTCTTTTATCATTCTAGCTCTCGGGCCAATAAATGCCTTTATTGGGGATTCGTGCTGCTACTAGACCTCATTTACCGCCATATCCTTGCGCCGAATCCAGGGGAGTTGCAGGGGAACTCTGTTTGACGCCCTGTACCCCAGACCTGCCACTAGACCTCAACTAAACCCTAATTTCATTTAGGTACTGTGATGACAGCATATTTTAAAATCAGCCCAAGTCAGGAATTCAGGTTAAGGGAAAATCTTCAATCTTTATTCTTAGTAGAGGTGAAGAAGGATCAGAGATGAAAGGGACTCGGAGGTGAAGGGGGATCGCAATAGCAATGTGAGCAGCTGCTACAAGTAGCCAGCCAGCAGTCTCTCTTTGTGCTTCCTTCTCTGCCCCCCTGCCTCCATCCACCAAAATCGTCATTTCCCATACAATACATCAGAACTTGCACAAAGAGTGGGCAGGGGCCATTCTTTCTCCAAGCATATATATTAATAGAGTATGGTTCAATTACTATTTAGCCTCATGTGCTAAACTCGAGCCTTAGCCCATTACAAGGTACCCCAAATCTAGACCTCAACAATTGAACTATAAGAAATGATGAATAAGATGTTTACAGAAAAACCTGGAAAGACTTACAAAAGTGATGCAAAGTGGCATATACAATGTATGAAAGAACAGCAATTGTTACAGCTATGAATGATTTAGCTATTCTTAACAACACAATAGTCCAAGACCATTGTGAAGGACTCAATGATGAAAAATGTCACCTGTTCCTAGAGAAAGAACTGATGGTGTCTGAATACAGATTGAAGCATACTTTTTAAACTTTGAGGTTTTTTTTAAGTTACTTTGCCTAAATTTCAAAACATGGAAATATGTTTTCCTTGACTTCACATATATAATTTATATTAAATAGCTTGCCTTCTCAATGAGAGGTGAGGAGGCAGGAAGGGGAAGAATTTAGAACTCAGTTTTAAAAATGAATGTTAGAAATTGTTCTTACAGTAGTAAAAAAAATAGTTGGGGACAAATAAAATACTAGACGAAAAATTTACTAGCTATGTGATCCAGGGCATGTAACTTGAATCCTATGTAACTCAGTTTCTTCAACTGTACTTATGTTAATTATAATAATAATTTTCCTAATGTTGAATTAGCCATACATTCCTGGTATATATATCCCATTTGGTCATCGTATATTATTCTTGTGTTGTATTATTTACTGTAATCTCCTTGCTAGTATTTTATTTAAAATTTCTGCATTAACATTAATTAAGGAAATTGGTCTATAGGATATTTTTCCCTCTGTTTTTGCTCTTCCCGGTTTAGGCATCAGTACCATGTTTGTGTTGTGAAAGAAATTTGTTAGGACTTCTTCATTTATTTTCCCAAATAGTTTATATAGCATTGGAATTAATTGTTTAAATATTTGGTAGAAGTCACTTGTAAACCCATCTGGCTTTGGGAATTTTTTCTAAGGTAATACACTAATGGCTTGTTCAATGTTTTTTTTTGTTTTGTTTTTTTTTTCCTAAAATGGGATTATTTAAGTCTTCTATTTCCTCTTCTGTTAATTTGGACAACTTATATTTTCGTAATTATTCATAAATTTCAGATTGATTATTGTACAATTGGGCAGTAATGATGCTTTAATTTCCTCTTCATTGATGGTGAATTTGCCCATTTCATTTCATTTTTCTTTCATTTAGATACTGGACAATTTTTTTTATTTTTAAAAATAAGATTAATAATAGTTTATCTTACTGGTTTCTTTTCATAAAACCAGCTTCTAGTTTTATTTATTAACATAATAGTTTTCTTATTCTTGATCTTCTTAATCTCACTTTTGGTTTTCAGGATTTTCAATTTGATACTCAATTGGGAATTTTTTATTTGTTCTTTTTCTATTTTTTTTAGTTGCATGCCCAATTCATTGCTCTGTTCCTTTTTCTATATTATTAATATAAGAATTTGGAGAAAAAATATTTTCATCTAAGTACTACTTGGCTGCATCTCATAAATTTTGGTATGTTGTCTCCTTTTAATGAAATTATTGATTGTATGATTTATTTTTTAACCCACTTTTTTTTTTTTTTTTGCTGAGACAATTGGAGTTAAGTGACTTGCCTAGTATCACATAGCTAGGAAGTGTTAAATATCTGAGTTCAAATCTGACTTCAGGTTCTCCTAACTTCAGAACTGGTGCTCTATCCACTGCATCAACTAGCTGCCCCGACCCACTTATTCTTTAGGATTTAAATTATTTAGTTTCAATTCAATTCTAAACTTTATTTTCATTGCCCTGTATTGGATGGAAGTTTTATTACATTATGGATATGAAAAGGATGCATTTATTATTTCTACCTTTCTACATTTGCTTTTGAGATTTTTATTCCCTAACACATAGTCAATTTCTGTATTGGTGTCATATACTTCTGAGAAAAAGGTGTATTCTTTTTTATCCTTATTCATCTTTCTCCAGAGGTTTATCACATCTAAAATTCTATTTACCTCCTTAACTTCTTATTTATTTTGTGGTTAGATTTATCTGGTTCTGAGAGGAAAAAAGTCTCCCCCTAATATAGTTTTGCTGTCTATTTCCTCCTGTAATTCACTGAACTTCTCTTTTAAGAATTTGGATGCTATACCACTTGGTGCACATATGTTTAGTATTAACATTACTTCATTATCTATGGTACCAGCTCACTTCTCTTTCCCTCCACTGTAATAAATCTATCATACCTCATCATGTGAGATAATTTACTCCATTCTACCTCTCTGTTCCTTCTGATTCCCAAAAGACTTTGTAACTATTTTTTTCACTCCTTAATTTTTTTGTATCATCCCCTCAAAGTTGCTTTATCCCCACATCCTCTGTCTATGAATACTCCTTTTAATTGAATTAATATTGATACAGTTCTTAAGAATTACAAGTATCTTTCTATGTAGGGATGGAAACAAGTTAGTCTTATTAAATCCCTTAAGTTTTCTCTTTGCTTTTTACCTTTTTATGCTTCTTGTGAGTCTTGAAATTGGAAATTAGATTTTTTTTTTGGTTCAGCTCCAGTCTTTTCATCAGAAAAACTCAAAAGCCTTCTATTCCATTGAATAACCATTTCCCCTCTGAAGGATTATGCTCAGTTTCCCTGGGTAGATAATTATTGGTTATATAGTCCCAACTCCTTTGTCTTCCAGAATACCACATTCCATCCCTTTTCATCCTTTAATGTTCAAACAGTCAAATCCTGTGTAATACTGATTGTGACTTTCTGATAATTGAATTGTTTCTTTCTGGTTACTTGCAATATTTTTTCCTTGGCCTGCAAGTTCTGGAACTTGATTATAATAAATTGATTATAATAAAGTTTTCATTTTGGGATCTCTTTTTAGAAGTAATCGATTGATTCTTATTTTACTCTTTGATTCTGGGCTATCAGGGCAGTTTTCTTTGATAATTTCTTGACATATGATGTTTAGATCCTTTTTTTGATCATGGCTTTCGGGTAGTCTAATAATTTTTAAAATTATCTCTCTTTTCTATTTTTTAGGTTAGTTGTTTTTATAATTAAATGTTTTATATTTTCTTGTACTTTTTCCTTCTTTTGATTTTTTTTTTTTGGTTAATTTTTGGTGTCTCATGCTCATTAGCTTCCACTTGTCCAATTCTAATTTTTAAGTAATTATTTTCTTCAGTGAGCTTTTGTACCTCTTTTTTTTTTTTTTTTTTTTTTGATCTGGCCATTTCTACTTTTTAATAAGGAACTGTTTTCTTTTTTTCCTAAGAACAAACTTTGATTCCTTTTTCATGATTGTCTTGCCTAACTCATTTCTTTCCCCAATTTTTCTTCTACCTCTCTTATTTGAGTTTCAATCTTTTTTTGAGCTTTTCCAGGAGTTATTTTTTGGGCTTGGGAACAATTAATTATTTTTCTTTGAGATTTTGCACGTAGATACCTTTACATTATTGTTCTCTTCTTCTGAGTTTGTGTCTTGATCTTCCCTGTATCATAATAACTTTTAGGTTATTTTTTGTTTGTTTTCTCATCTTTTCCATTCTATTTTGTTACTTTCAAAGTTGAACTCTTCTCCTGGGTGTGGGAGGAGTACCATTCTAATCTTCTTGTGATAGGAGTTGCAGGCCCTGGTTGTCTGCTGTGGTGGTGGTATTACCCTGAAGTCTGTAGGGGATCCTTATGTTGTGCTGGAGCTGTAGGAGGTCTTGGGGGCTTACCTGGTGCTGTGGGGAGGGGGAGTGAGGGGTGATTGTTGCTGCACCATTGCTTTAGGTTTCTGGCAACTCAGATGGAATTGTGCCACCTTATTAGGGCCTGGTGGTCTTTGGTGTTTGCCTAGTATGCTGAGGCACATTGGGGTTGGGGCTGGGGTAGCAGCTGTTTCTTCACCTGGTGCTACTCTGAGGCATATGGAGGATCCTCATGCTGCACTGAGATTTGCCTGGGGTGCTATGATAATACATAATTGGAGAGTAGCTGATACCTTTTCCTGGTATTGCACTGAAGGGCATGGGGAAAGAGATAGGACTAGTTTTGCCAGAGGCTGCATGAGAAAGGGGCTAGCCACTTGTCTTCTGCTTCAAAAAATAGAATCCCATGATGTTTATGTAGCTTAATTTGTTTAGCCATTCCCAAATTGATGCTCCCTTCGTTTCCATCAAAAAAAGTTCTTTTCCATCACAAAAGAGTGGATATAAATATTTTTAGATTCTTTTCCTCTTTCTTTGATTTCTTTGGAAGCATAAACCTCATAGTGGTATCACTGGATCAAAGGAGTCACACAATTTAGCAACTTTGGGGGCATAGCTGCAATTGTTTTCCAGAATTTATAGACCATTTTACAATTCCACCAAAAGTACATCCATATGCTTGTTTTCCCATAGTATCTCAAACATTTATTATTTTCCTTTTTTGTGTGCCTGTCAACATTGACATTCTGAGGTGTGTGAAGGGGGCTTAGTGTTGCTTTAATTAGCATTCTCTAATTATTCATGATTTTTTTTCATTTGGTTAGAGTTAGCTTGTATTTCTTTCACTGATAAATTACTTGTTCATATCCTTTGACGATTTATCAATTAGAAAATGTTAGCTATGAGATCTACATTTAAACAATCAGTTTTAAGAACTTTGATACTATAGCTTTTGTTATCACATCAGAAAGGGAAATCTAAACAATCATAATTATTGGGTTTAAATGTATTGTTTAAATTGTATGATGTTTCCAAATGCCTCATGTGAGCACACCAGAGAACACTTTTGTCATGCTGATAGCCCCTGCAAACCCAAGACAGGGTTCCAGATATCCATCATAACAAGCTTGTGCTTATGCTAAGGATGGGTTAGAAGAAGCCCAGAACTGCTTGCCATCTTGGGGAGGGGGTGGAGGGAGGGAGGGGAAAAATCGGAACAGAAGTGAATGCAAGGGATAATGCTGTAAAAAATTACCCTGGCATGCGTTCTATCAATAAAAAGTTATTAAAAAAAAAATGAGCACCTGAAAAAAAAAAAAAAAGAAGAAGAAGACCACCAGAGCTGGAATGAAATACTGGTGACCCTGCTTTTAGAGTGTGACACACTTCACATCTGGCTAAGTCAGCCTGAAGATAAATTCTCAAAAGGAAAAACAGGAGAGGCATAAATGCTATGCCATTCCCTATAGATGAAGCTGGGCTAAAACGAGTGGGGAAACCTTTTGATTAGAAGTCCAATATCCTCATTTTGATCAATAAAAGAATTTCCACAAGATTGAATTTGGAGTCAGGAAGACCTGGTTTTAAATTTCACATCTCACATTATCTTGTAACTAAGAGCAAGCCACCTAAGTATTTTCATCTGCCAAACACAGATAATAATACCTTGGTACTTGCCTCAAGGGATCTTTGTGAGGTTCAAAAAAAAATCATGTAGGGAAAGCCTTTTTAAAACTTTAAATTAATGTATACTTCTATTATCATTGAGTATTCATTCAACAAGTACTACAGGCTTGCTTAGTGCTAGGTGCTAGATAGAATTAAAGGTTGGCCTGTCCTTGATTGAACAACTAAAATTAAACAGGATGCCTAAAGAAAATCATAAAAATTCCAGGAAGCTTCCGCAGCTATGTAATAACTGCTTAATTGTCAAGCTCTTATGTATTTTATCTTATCTAGCTATTTTTTAATCACATAATTTTATTTTTCCTCAATAGTATCTTATTTTTCAAATTACATGTAAAGATCGTTTGCAACATTCATTTTTGTAAGATTTTGAGTTCCAATTTCTTTTCTCTTCTTTCTTCCTTTCCCCTTCTCCCCTCCCCAAGACAGGAAGCAATCTGATAGAAGTTATACACGTACAATCATTTAAAATATATTTTCATTCATGTTTCAAAAGAAAAATCAGAATAAAAGAGAAAAATCATGAAAAAGAAAAAGCAAACAACAACAAAAGGTGAAAATAGTAAACTTAATACCTATTCAATTTCCATAGATTTCTCTCTGGATACAAATGGCATTTTCCATCCCACGTCTATTGGAATTGTCTTGGATCATTGCATTTCTGAAAAGAGCTGAGTCTATTATAGCTGATCATCACAAAATGTTCCTGTTAGTTACTATGTATAATGTTCTCCTGGTGCTTCTCACTTCATTAAGTCTTCCAGACTTTTCTGAAATCAGCATGCTCATCTAGAAAAACATTATTGGGACAGCTAGATGGCACAGTGCCACGGGTACAGTCACGGGTATCTGAGTTCAAATATGACCTCAGATACCTAATACTTAACACTTACTAGCTGTGTGACCTTGGGCAAGTCACTTAACCCCAATTGCCTTGCAAAACAAGCAAAAATTGGTATTCTATTACATTCATATACTACAACTTATTCAGCCTCTCTATTGATAGGCATCCACTTAATTTCCAATTCCTTGCTATCACAAAAAGAATGACTACAAAATTGGTATTTTTTTGGAAGTGTTATTTTTTTAAATATTTTATTTTATTTTATTTTATTTAATAATAACTTTATATTGACAGAATCCATGCCAGGGTAATTTTTTTTTTTTTTACAACATTATCCCTTGCACTCGTTTCTGTTTCAATTTTTCCCCTCCCTCCCTCTACCCCCTCTCCCAGATGGCAAGCAGTCCTATATATGTTAGATATGTTGCAGTATATCCTAGATACAATATATGTTTGCAGAACTGAACAGTTCTCTTGTTGCACAGGGAGAATTGGATTCAGAAGGTAAAAATAACCCGGGAAGAAAAACAAAAATGCAAATAGTTCACATTCGTTTCCCAGTGTTTTCTTTGGGTGTAGCTGTTTCTGTCCATCATTTTTGATAGCTATTTTTAATCAATATTTTACAGTGGTACATACATATATCTCTTTTCCCATGTAAAAGCCTAGTCTTCTTAACTAGGAAAAAACTTGGGTTTGTTCTTTCTTCTTGAAAATGTAATAAAAATTGTTATGGATTACAAGTCACTGAGACTACAGCCTAAGTCCTAGCAGTTAAACAAGGCCTGTTTCCTTAGCACTAGGCACTGGGGGATTCAAGGATTGTCTCTGCCCTCATGTGGCTTACATTCTGATGGGAGTAATGAAATGCAAACAGAAATATACAAAGGGTTGTGTGTGTGTGTGTGTGTGTGTGTAGGGAGATATTACTAACTGGGGATTTTGAAAATAGGTTTATACAAAGAAACTCTTGAGCTGAGAATTTAAGGAAAGTAAAGATGGAAATAGGTAGAATTAGGGAGCATATTCCATGCATGATAGTTGTGTAGATAGTAGTTATTTCTAGAAAGTGAGGTCTAGAACCAAACTGTTTCAGTCACTGAGGTCTAAGGCTATATCCTCTGAATCAGACAAACAGACAGACAGACACAAACACACACAAAATAAAATGTTATTTTATTTGATCCTCCAAACCACTATGGGGGGTAGGTGCTATTATTGTCTCCATTTTTATAGATGAAGAAACTGAGACATAATCGTGTCCAGGGTCATATATCTTATTAAGAATGTTGTTGTTGAATCCTAACTTTCAGGACTCCATTTGGAGTTTTCTTGGCAAACCATTTCCTTTTCCAGCTTATTTTATAGATGAAAAAACTGAAGCAAACAGGATTAAGTGATTTGCTCACAATCACATAGCTAGTAAGTGTTTGAGGACACATTTGAACTCAGGAAGATGAATCTTCCTGACTCCAGGTTCAGCACTTTATTCATTGTACCACCTAGCTGCCCTTGTTAAGAATATGAAGCTGTAGCTCTCAGGGCAAAAAATTGGAAAATGAAGAGATGCTCATCAATTGGGGAATGGCTGAATAAATTGTGGTATGTGATTATGATGGAATATTTATTGTTCTATGGGAAATGATGAGCAGGATGCTCTCAGAAAAACCTGGAAAGTTCTACGTGAATTTAAGTAAAGTGAAATGTACTGCATTCAAAGTAATAGTAATGTTTTGGGCTGATCAGCTGTAAATGACTTTGCTATTCTCATCAGAACTATGATCCAGCACTATTCTGAAGGACTTATTATGAAAAATCCTATCCATACTGTGAGAGATGTAGAAGACTCTTACCCAAAATGACTACTCAGAGATCACTCAGTAGAAGGCAGAAAAGTTGTTTATTGAAAACCTCCGGAGGATGAGCCATCCCATTGCGAGATAAGAAAGAGAAAGCTCGAAGTAGAAGGGCTAAAGAAGTAGTAAAGATACATAGCTTTTATACAAGAAATTACATCACAAGTAAGAGAGCACTGAGAAGGGGAGGGGGAGGCATCTAATTGGTTGTTGCTATTTAGAGAGACTGGAATAGAAAGTTTCTGTTTCCCTGAAATCTCCTGATTTCTAGGAAACAGAAAGTCAGGTCTTCAGGCTTAATCAAGCAGACAGTGGTCCAGCTAATAGACTAAATATCAATAAATGTCAAATACCAATAAATGTCATCAGCTCAGGTTAAGTAAATATGTTTCTAGCTGGCCAAGGCTCAAGTAGATATGAGCCTGCACATATTATATAGGTCATAGGGGAGACACAAAAATAATAAAATACAGAAAAAGAATTCATACATTCCTGTAAGTTCTTTACCTTATCTATTCCCCACAATATCCAGAGAAGGAATTGATTATGTCTGAATACAGATTGAAGCATTTTCTCTCTCTCTCTCTCTCTCTCTCTCTCTCTCTCTCTCTCCCTCCTTTCCCCAATTTTTATTTCATTTTTCTTGAGATTTTTGATGGTGGTTGTTTTTTTTCCTAGGGTAGATGATCTACATTTTCTTTCTCAAAATTACTTTTATGGAAATGTTTTACATAACTTCACATAAGGTTTTTTAATGAGTAATAATGATGGGGGTAAAGAGAGAATCTGCAATTCAAAAATTTTAAAAACAAATGTAAAGGGACAATTAGATGGCCTGGTGGATAAATCACAGGTTCTGGAATCAGGAGCACCTGAGTTCAAATTTGACCTCAGACACTTAACATTTTCTAGTTGTGTGACCCTAGGAAAATCACTTAACCTCACTTGCCTTAAAAAAAAATTGCTTGAGATAAGTCAGACCCTTCCTTGATTTTGATGCTGAGTGAAACAAGCAGGATCAGGAATACATTGTACTCATAAACAGCAAGATTATGCGATAATCAACTATGAAAGATTTGGTTCTTCTCAGGGATTGAAGGCAATCCCAATAAACTTTAGATAGAAAACACCATCTGCATCGAGGAAAAGAACTATGGAGATTGAATATGAAGCAACACATGTTATATTCACTTCTTTTTTCTGTTTTCTTTTTTTTCTCTCTCTCCTTTTGTTCTGATTTTTCTCTCTCAACATGATTCATAAAGAAATGTGTATTAAAGAAAGTTAATACATATAACCAGAAAAACAAAACAATTAAAAAATAAAAATACATATAAAATTGTTTTAAACGTAACTGGGGGAAATAGTAAATAAATATTTTTTTAAAGGGGGGGCAAAAAAGAGTATGAAGCTGTATTCAACTCAGGTCTTCCAGACTCCAGGTTCAGTGTTTCATCTATTGTGCCATCAGCTGCCTTTTAACTACAGTACTGTGTCAACATACAGTGAGATAACTGAATTAATACAATGATAAATGCAGGAATTGACAATAATCAGTCTGAGTTAGAGTCAAGAACTAGAAAAAAAAAGATTTAAAAAAATCTAATGGTAGTTGAATTAGTTCACTGTACACTTAAATTCAACTAAAACAATAAAAAATGTATAGAGATGCTCTTAATACAGGAAGAAAAAATATAATAAAGGTGATGGAAAAGTAGAAAAATTTTAAAGGCAACAGGGCTTGGAACAAAATCTATTATGCTTCAATCAAATTTTAAAAATAAACAAAAGAGACAACAACAACAAAAAGAATAATAAAAAAACCCCAAGGGTAATAAGTATCATCTCTATCAAGGCAACAGCAAAAATAGACTCATTATAAGAGCTAAACAAGTTACAGGGAGACATAAACACTAAGACAGTTATGGTAAAAGATCTCAATGTACATTTTTTAGATCTAGTCAAATATAACAATGCCAATAAAATGGATGTTAAAGACCAAAATAAAATTTTAAAAAACTTAAATTATATAATAAATCTCAATATTAATAGTATTAGAGTATGAAAACCCTTTCAGCCATATAAAGAAAAATTAAACACATGATTTGCTGATAATAACACAATTAAAATTATGTTCAATAATGGACATTTGAAAAAATTATTAAAAATCTATGGGAGATTAAATAATAATCTTAATGAAGCATAGGATTACAAATCATAGAAATAGTAATAATTTCATTAAGGATTTTAAGAGTCAGCCAAAGCAGGACTTAGGAGAAAATTTGTCTCTTTAATAGTATTTTATTTTTCCAAATACAGGCAAAGATAGTTTTTAACATTTCACCTTTGCAAAATCTTTTGTTCCAAAAATTTTTTCCCTTCCTTCTCCCCTACTCCCCTCCCCAACAGTAAGCAATCCAATTAAGATTAAACATGAAAGTTTATGTTCCTAAATACTTTTAAAACAGAAAAAGAACAGATCAATGAATTAAGCATGGAACTGAAAAAAAAATCAAATTAAAAAACCCCCACAAACACACAATTAAGTACCAAAGAAAGAAAGAAATCCTAAAAATAGAGATTAACAAAACTAAATGCAAAGAGCATTGAATTAATAACAAAACTAGGAACTACTTATTTAAAAAAATTAGCTAATCTGATATTAAAAGAAAGGAAAACCAATATACCAGTATCAAAAATGAAAAATTAGAATTCCTAATTAAAGAAGAAATACAGAATAAGAAATTATTTTGTCCAATTATTAGGCAAAAATACTGATAATGTAAATGGAATGGTTAAGTATTTACAAAAATAGAAAATATCCAGATTAACAGAATAAGAAAAAGAGACTTTAAATAACTCAGTCTCAGAGAAAGAAATTACTACAAATAAACTCCTAAAGGGGAAAAAACAAAAACAAAAACCTGAGATCATATGGATTTATTCAAATGTCATACAAATTCTTTGTAAAACAAAAACAAAAACAAAAACCAACAACAAGAAAAAAAAAAGAAAAAGAATTTCTACTAAGTTCCTTGTATGAAACAATTTTAATACCTAAACTTGATAGGGTGAGTCAAAAAAGAACGAATAGACCAATATTTCTAATCAATATTGATGCAAACTTTTATAATAAAATATAAACAATAAGGCTATCATAGCAAAACATGATTATATATTATGACCAGTATGTACTGCACCAGGGATAAAAAGTTGGTTCAATATTAGGAAACTGATAAGCACAACAGAGTATATTAATGACAAAAACCATTAAAATCATATGATTATATCAACAGATACTGGAAAACTGGAAACATGAAAATATTTTCTAAATTGCTAATTAGAGGTAATTAAAGTCACATGTTTCTGATTCAAATCCATCAGATTGGTAAAATTGATCAAAAAAGGAAAATGACAAATACTAGAAGGTCTCAAGGGAAATAAGTGAATAAGTGAGTGCACAGTTAGTTGGGCTATGAATTGGACCTACCATTGTGGAAAGCAATTTAGAACTATGCCTAAAAAATCACTAAACTGTGCATGTCTGTGACCACTACTATTTTCCACCAGATGCTTTCCTAGACTTTGTCATCTCAAGAAATTCATCAGTTTCCAAGACAAAATCAACCTAAAACTCACACCTTCTTCAGTACTCTAGTCCCTGCAGCTTCTCTCTCCCTGTAGTGTCTGAAGGAGAATTGAACTTAAGGTTTTGCTGACTTTAGGCCCAGTGCCTTACCTAGCTGCTTTTCTCTTTGCAGTGGCAAAGAAATGAAAATTAACTCCATAAACTGGGAATAACTGAACAAATTATGGTGTATGAATGTAATGGAATACTATCGTGCCATAAGATATTATGAAAGACTTGAGTTCAGATAAAATTGGGAAGACATACGAACTAATGCAAAAAGTAGTGAACAGAACCAGAATAATTTTTATAACAACTTTATAAGAATACACTAATTTTTCAAAATTTTTGAAATTTTTTTACTTTTAATATTTTATTTTCCCCCAGTTACATGTAAAAATCATTTTTAAAACTCACTTTTAAAAAATTTGAGTTCTAGATTCTCTCCCTTCCTCCCCTACATCATTAGAATGTAAGCAATTCAACATAGGTTATTCACATATAATCATAAAAAACATTTCCATAATAGTCATGTCATAGACCCCCCCAAAAAAAAACCCTCAAGAAAAATAAAGTTAAAAAAAATATGCTTCAATCTGCATTCAGTTCTTTCTTTGGGTATGGATAGCATTTTTTTTTTTATCATAACTCCTTTAGAGTTGTCTTGGATCATTATATTGTGAGAATAGTTATGCCATTCATAACCGATCATCTTACAATATTGCTATTACGTTGTACACAGTACATTTTACACTGTATCAAATTATGGAAGTCTTTCCAAGTTTTTCTGACATCAAGAGATATATTACTTTGAAAAACTTTAGATCTCTGATTAATTCAGCGACTATGATCCCAGAGGAATGATTTTTATTACCCACTTTCTGACAATGAAGTGATGAATTCAAGATTCATAATGACACATTTTTGAATATGGACAATATAAAATTTGTTTTGCTTGAGTAAGAATATATTTTTTAAAAAGCAAGAGTTTTTTTTTTTTTTTTCCCTTTTAAGTTGGGAGATGGTGGGTGAATAAGAAAATAAATGCTTGTTAATTGAAAAATGAAATTTTAAAAAATTTCCAAAAAATGAGGACTGATAAAAGACTATTTGATTTGATGCTTGGGAGATCTCTGGTGATCTTATAGAAAGCAGTTTAAGTAGAATTGGGTGGCAGAAGCCACATTATAAGGATTTGAAAAAACAGTAGGTAGTGGGGAAATGCAGGCAGCAACAATACATGAAAAGAGGGAGACGAAATAAACATTAATATAACACTTCCTATGTGCTAGGTGCTTTACAAATATTCTTTCATATGATTTTTACGATAACCCAGTAAGGTAGGTACTGTTATTATTCCATTTTACAATCAAGGAAACTAAGATTAACTTGCCCAGAGTCACACAGATAGTAAGTCTTTGAGGCTGGGTTTGAACTCAAGTCTTCTTAACTTCAGGCCTAGCATTCTATTCATCTAGAAATAGCTACCTATTTTCCTTTAAATGACTTTTTATGTGCATTTTTGTTGTTTTACTATTTACTTATATAAAAAAATATAGAGATATAGAGATCTACAATTTCTATCACTACCCACTATCATGAAACTATCTCCCCCCAAAATATCCATTGTATATGGATTGTTTAAGAAACTTAGCAGAAAAGTGTAGGAGAGAGAGATGGTTATAGCTGGATGAGCCAAAAGGGTTGAGGGAAATTTATTTATTTTTAGGATTAGGGAAATCTGAATATATTTGTGAGAAGAAAGAAAAGAAATAGTGGAGAAATAAATTTCTAACACAGAAGGAATGAATGATTGCTTGAGCCAGATTTTGTGATTTGGTTCAGTCTCCTCTGACTGGAAACATCATTCATCTAAAGAATGAATAGTATAGTATATTTAATATAAAATTTAAATGTGTAATATTAGCAAAATAAATACTAATTATGTATAATATAAATTATATATAATTATATATTAAATATTATATAATATATATAATTATATATATAAAGTATAAAATCTATAGTCTATACATGGTTCATGCATTTCTACTCTGTCTTTGCTCCCTCATCCTCATTTCAAAAATCACCTTTCCTCCAACATATACATAGATTAAATGCAGCATACTATGATGACAAAGTTTCTTGTAAATTATAAGAATTCAAAAGAAATAAACCTACCACAACTTCATGGAGATAGCTACCTCCAAACATCTCCTAAACCTCCTCCTGTTTGCTTTATAAAATCTTAGTATGGGGTAGAAGGAATTCTTGTGTCTCCTGGAAAAAGAATGATCAAGAGAAATGATTGTACCTCATCTCAGGATCACAGATTATCAACAAAAGAAATCAGGGGGAGATGAAGAGGGAAATCACTCTTGCTCTCCTTCCTCATTCCTGATCACTTAGCTCACTAGCCCTATGGGATTCACAATTGCTGAAGGTTCAGCATCTTTGGATCTTTGCTCCTCCTACTCTTCCTCCTTCCTTTCAGTTCCATCCTTGCTCCAGAATCTGGATCTCTCTCACTAGCCTGCTATTTGGTAGTCTCAGTGTCTCTGGCCACAGCAAGAACAGCATTGACAGAACCAGTCATTGCAGCCTTAGCTTCAGCCTCAGCTCCCTCACCTGTTTCAGGAAAGCCTGGGAAAAAGATTCACAGCTACTGTCAGTGATAGGAAGGAAGTCAACTCTAGATGCAGCATCAGTACAGCTTGTATCCTCCTCCTCCTATCATATGGCATTCTGCCATAGAATATACTACTGGACAGTTTTTGCTATTCACTTTCTGCCCAGGAGAGGAGTAAAGTAATCTCACTTCTGGAATGGTATCTCAAAAACTGGGTTGAGCCTTCTGTGAAATTTTCCTGAATGTTCCAGTTTCTGTGGAGATTAAAAAGTGATATAGAAATGCAAATGAATAAAAGTGAAGGCTATATTTTGCATAGTTTACCATCTCTTCTCAAGGAGTTTGTAAGCTTCTTGAAACAAAGACCGTGTTTTCTCCTTCCTTGTATCATTACCCTGTATTTCCTCCCCTCCTTACCATCCCATCCCCATGTCTGAACACATTGTTCAGCACATAACAGCGGCCTAATAATTCTGATAATTCAAGACTGAAGAACATCAGGACAATTCATAGGGCGATGGGATACTGCTCTGTTCATAGAGTGGCAGTGAGGAGGTTAGCTGCTTGGTGTTCAAATTCTCAAGTGCTGGGAGAGAGGAAGGAAGCACACAATTTTGAATCCTTGAAATTAGTACTAGACAAAAAGTAGTCTCTAAGAGCTCTGATCTGAGTGAGTTGTCCATTTGGATTTTACTGCTCAGAACAGAAAAGAAGAGAAAAAGGACAGAACTACAGAACTCAGGGACAAGCAGAGGGTAGAGAGTTTAGGAAACATCACTGAATAGACCATGTTAATGAGGAAGAGTTAGAATATAATGGGTTCTATGACACCTAGAGTCAGTAGAATTTTTAAAAACTGATTTTTGTTGATATTGTTTTTACTTAGCTTAGGATTCCCTTTCTAGAGAGCTAGCCCTTGTAACAAAGAATCTTACAAAGAAAAAAAAGAGGAAAAAAACAAAATTAAAAAAAAACAAAAAAAAATCTGATCAATACACTGAAAAATTTCAGATTGGATGCAATGTTTTACACTCATGAATTTTCCCTACACATATGCCCATGTGTACACAGAAAGATGTCTTCTTATATCTCTTTTTTGGGCCCAGGCTTGTTCCTTTTAATTTCACAAAATTCATTTTTATTGTTTTGTGGTGGTTGCTATTTTCATTTACATGGCAGTAGTTATTGCTTTTATTATTTTCTAGGATCTGCTTACATCACTCTGTAACAATTCATGAAAGTCTTTCCATGCTTCTCTGTATTCATCATGTTTATTTCTAATGGCACATTAATATTCCTTAATGTTGATGGACCACAAATTGTTTTATCTATTGTCTGACTTTACCCCTTTACTCTTACAAGGAATTCTAGTAATAACATTAAGGAGTGTGTGGGGAAGACAAAGATCTTTGAAGAAACCCAAAGGAAGTTCTTTCTTCTTTTCTGGACTTAAACTCATGCCCTAAAAGTGAGTTGGATACATGATAGAATTGGTATATCTTTATGCTGGGGGAAGGAGGCTAAAGGTTATGGCTGTTTGGGATCCTGGTTTCCTTAGTTTCACTTAGAGGGAGAGCTATAAGTTTGGTGGGATAATTAAAGCACTGTGCAAAGAGCCAGATTTAGAGGACCTCAAATTTAGTGATTTAGTGAGCACTGACAGAATTTAGAGTACTTCAGCAGCTAGAAATAACAGAATTTAGCACATAGTAAGAATTAAATTGAAAGAATTAAAATTGGAAGCTAGCATATGCTGGACTGAATCCTTATCATGATACTGAAGAACTAAAGGCAACCTTTGTTGTGCTGGAGGCCCCAGATAGATGAACACATGTACTAGAGTACAAAGAATAGTCATATCATATAAATAATTAGGGATCCAGAATTTAATCTGTGTTCCTATACTCACTAATACTAATAATCTATGAATACCCACTAATATTCTGAACCCTACATGCTTTAGTAAATACTTCCATGAGTTGCTATAGCCAAACAAAACAAAACAAAACCCCATGTCATCTAGTTGCTAGCCTTCTGGTGATGTATTTCTTCAAATTTAGCAAGGAAGATCCTTGGCTGACTGATGCATGGACTAACAGCTCATCACCTGGTTCTTACCCCAATTCCAGATTGGCAGGACCTTCCAGTGTTTGCACTGTCCTGATAGAAAAGCCTTTGGGAACCCACAGTTAACTCCATACAATAATAAGGCTGGTTATAGAGGAAAGAATGGTGGATTTGGAATTAGGTGTAAACCAGCTTAAAATTGCATCTCTGATGATCACTACAAAATTGTATGACCATGGACAAGCTTAAGCTCTTTGAGCTTCAATTCTTGTGAAGATCAAAAGAGATAATGTTTGCAATGTGATTTGCAAACATTAAAGTGCTGTATAGATGATAACTCTTATAAATGTTTGGTAAAGGAAATGTGGTGATTTATGGGAGGCTTTCTATATTGCCTTAGGGAGCTGATCTACTTTCTCTCATTCACAGTCTACCATAAAAATTATCTTGGCTAACTTAAATTTGGCTGCTTCTTCTCTGACCCGATCATCTGTTGTGATTGGTTTGAAACTTCATTTGCCATGAAGATGATTAAAAAATAATGTGTAGGATCCTTTTTGCATAGAAATGTGTGCAGCTTTCATTCGTGAATATAAACCCCAGTTAGAATCTGGCTGAGGAAAGAAAACTTATACAGAATCAGACAAGTAACAACCAAAGCATCAATCAAAAGAAAGTGAGCAAATTAAACTATCCTGAATAAAATATTACAAATCAGAATCTTGTATTTATTGCTCTTGGCTTCTGGACACAAAGGAAAATATTTTGTAAGATTTAAAACATTACATGAATGTTTAGGGACCAGTGATGCCAGATCTTGAACAGATTAGTATATTCCCATTCATGAAGCAATATTTTTAGCAGCTGCTGTGATTCTAACAAGGGAGAGAATTGCTGTGCATATAGTAGAGCTAAAAGCAGCTCATACATAGAGCACCGACGAAGTCTAGAATTCCAAAGACCTGAGTTCAAATCTAGTCTTAGACACTTCTTAGTTGTGTGATCCTGGGCAAATCACTTAACCTATCTGCCTCAGTTTGCTTATCTGTAAAATGGGGATAAAAATAGTACCTACCTTCCAGGGCTGTTGGTAGGATCAGGTGAAAGAGTTAATGCGTAAAACATTTAGCACGGTGTCTGGCACATAGTAAACAATACACAAAGGCCCGGTTTTAGAAAGAACTAAATTCAAAGATAAAATTGACTTTAAATGAATTTAGTATTCGTGTTTTGACAAACTCGTATTATTACCCAGTAAAGGGAAATATTTTTTCAAAGCAGAATTCTCTATCTTTTCCCTTTCCCCAGGGGAAGAAACAGGAAGAATTAAAGGCTCGACCAAGAAAGGAAAGCATGGTGACCTGGAGAAGTAGGACCATTACCTTGGGGGGACGGGAGAGAAGGTTGAGAGGGAGGAAGGATAAAGAGAGCAAAAAGGTTGCAGAAACAGCAAGACTTTGGCTAGGGTTTCCATAATGGGAAGGAGACGTCACCTAGAGGTTGAGACCCTACCCAGAGACTGAGAGCATCCTTAGGCCTTATTCGCGGCCAACCCTGGGCGCAGAAGGAAAGGGAGGAAAGGCGAGGGGAGAGGTGGGAAGGCTCCCTCGGATTCGCAGTTTTCGGCCTCAGCTTAGTCGCAACGAATCTCTGGACAAATCACTGTAAAATGATAGAGGTGGACTAGATGACCTTTAACGTCTATGACTCTTTGAGAACGTATAACTCAGACTCTTAGGACCGGCAGAATCAAGGAGACGTGTGTGCGACCAGAGTGACCACATGGATTGGCCTCCAATGTTTCCGTCTCAGGGATCCCTCGGCCCCTTTAAGAGCACCCGCCCTGCTCCGCTCCATTCCACCTCTACAGAGATTCTCGTCTGGGTTCGAAGCACAAAGCTTCCCGCGAAAACTACGTCAGAACGGAGCGCGCGCGCGGGAAGCTCCTCCCCCCTACTCCCTCCTTCCCTTTCCCCTTCCTTGGGTCCTCCATCGACTCCTCTCTCTCCCCTCCTCCCTTCCCCTGCCCTCCCCCCAGTAGACCGGCGCACTCCTTATATTCCTATTGGTCCGTAGAGCCCGGCGCGCGGCGCGGCACCTGATTGGTCTGAGTGCAGAGGGCTGAGGGGGGTGTGTCCGGCGCGGCGCGGCGCGCGGCGCGGCCCCGCCCCTCCTCTGGCTGTGTGCGCGAGGAGGCTGTGGCGGCGGCGGCGGCGCGTGGCAGGCCCCGGCCGGCAGGCGGGAGGAAGCGGTGGCGGCGGCGGCGGCGGTGGCGGCCAGGGCCTTAGCCTCGGCCTCGGCCCCGGCCTGAGGGAAGGAGGGAGGGAGGCATCGCGGGTGGTGGCGGCTACAAGCGGGAGGCCCTGGCCATGACCGACTTCAAGCTGGGCATCGTGCGGCTCGGCCGAGTGGCCGGGAAGGTGAGCGGCCCGGGGGTGGGAGGGCGAAACGGGGCGGGCGGAGGCCGCAGCCGCCATGAGGCCCCACAGAAAAACTGAGGCCTCTCAGAGGCGACAGCGAGCCCGGAGAGTCCGGCAGCCGAGGCCGGGTTCGGGAGCTCCGAGGCTGCCGATCCCCGCGGGGCCCGCCCACCCACGGCCCGGGAGTGGCCGCCGCCAGGGTGCCCTCCCTTTCCCTCGTACGGAGCCGCTGTTCTGTCCTGGTCAGGCCTCAGCACCCCCCCCTCCCCCCGACGTCCAACGAGGCCCTAGGGCGGAGGGGATACCCTTCCTCCTCCCCCCCCTCACCGGCCACCCGACCCTAGCTGCCCGACTCCTCCAGCCTCACCGGGGTGTCAGGTGTCAGGCTGTCTGTTCCACTCCCCCCCACCCCCCCCTCCCACCCCTGGGCATTCGGGCTATTGGCGTGAGCTCTGATGTCTGTGGTCCAGCCGAGGTCCAGTCTGGAGCCGCTGAAGTTTCGAGGAACGTCCAGGTTCTCGGGATCCATGAAATAGAACTGCATAAGTCTGGAAAGCTGTTGAGGTGTAGGTGTTGTGTTTAAAGCAACTCGCGAGGTCTAACCCACGTTTGGAAGTGCACCGAGATTTGGTGCTGCTTGCTTCTTGGGATGAGTGCAATCTAAGTCAGGCGATCCAAAATGCTTCTGTGGGTCCCGGGCTTGCACACGCCTTCCTTGAGGGCTTTTTTTTTTTTTTTTTTTAAACGAAAAAGATGCTGTATAGTAGATTTTAGGTTTCATGGCCTGTTCTGTAGAATAATCTCTTGTCTAATCACTGACCGAAAAAAGCCCATTAGTAAGAGAAATGCATAATTTTTTTTAACCCATGTTGAGGTCACTAGATTAAACTGAGGAGTTTGCCTAGGGAAGGCAGTGAGCAACTAGTTACACTGTTGTGTCACACTGGCCTAGAACAGTAGGGGGAGCCTGGGGAATTAGTGCCATGGAGCAGCACCTGAGCCAATTGTAGGTAGCATTTTACCATCATCATCTTAATAACATTTATATACGTGCTTTAGGGTTTGCAAAATATAATGTAAAAATATATCTCTCTTCACCTCTTACCTTCCTCTTGCTTTCTTCTTTCTTCACCTGCTTTCTCACTCTGTTTTGTTCCTCTTCCTTTTATGCACTTTGTCTATGAGTTAAGCTTACCAGTGGTACTTGTGAACATTTTTGTTCCCTGGTGCCACCAGCAAATTAGAAGTGGCTGTCTGCTGGTCTGGTGAAAGAGTCTGGTCCAGAGAAACCTTGCTGGTGGTTTCCATTCAACTTGGATTGCATAGTAGCTAGCTCTAGATAGAGGCACCTATGAGATAGACTAATGAACAAGTGTCAGCAGTTATTGGGAGCAAAGCCATTTAATTTAGATGAAGGTTGGAATCTGTATGCATAAAGAGATTTAATGTGAGGTTTATTTACTTTGATAAAATTTTCTACTTAAGTTAGTCTTTCTCATGAAGGAGTGGAAGATACTGAGAGTTATAATTTCAAGACAATTTATATTCAGATTAGTGAGATGGTGCTAATTTTTGGCTTATATTATGCAAACCAGTTAGTATTGTAGTGAATTCCTTTACTTGCTGTTGTTACCTACCCTTGTTGTTTTCCTTGTTATTTACTCATCTAATTGAGGGCAGGTGAGTCAAGGTGATTAAAATAACATTTAGTTACCATCTAACTTCATAGTTTAAATGTGACTCATAACTTCCTATTGTCATTATTTCAGTGTTGGCCTTACTTAGCTTTCTTGATAATAAAAGTAATTCTTTACAATGTCTGGTTAATTTTTAGACAAAGTACACACTGATAGATGAACAAGACATCCCACTGGTGGAGAGTTACTCTTTTGAGGTGAGAATGGCCTGTTCCTTGGGTTGGGTTGTGGTTGGACTTGAAGGACCTGGAGAAATTACAAATGCATATATTATTATTTTCTTCCTGCTAGTACTGAGAATGAGATCCCTCAATATGAAAAACTGATGTTAGTTCTGTATCATCTCAAAACCAAATATGACTAAGTCAGCTAGCTAATTTTGATCAGCTCTGACAGTCTCCAGCAATTAGAACTATACTATACTCTGTATTCAAATTAGAGAAAACTTGTTTCAGAAACTTTGTCTTTCTCTTTTATGGCTATGTTTTTAGGAGCAAATGACTTGAGTCCAGTGTTTATTATCCCCTATCCTACTGACATCCATGAGGGCCAGATTGTTTTGTTCCAAAAATACGAGGGATTAAACTAATATTTTCAGTGGTTTTATTTCCTTTTTTTTCCAGTTAGATTTTGAAGTATTGTTGCTAGTTGGATGATTAAATATTTTCCTTGTCCTATCCCAGGCACGAATGGAAGTAGATGCTGATGGAAATGGTGCTAAAATATTTGCTTATGCTTTTGACAAAAACCGAGGAAGGGGATCTGGACGTTTACTTCATGAGTTGTTGTGGTGGGTATTTTGTAGAGATCAATATTTTTTATTTTCATTTGGGGTGTGCCTATCAGTTTGTAAAGAGTCTGCCACTCATCCATCCAGGCCCCTTAACTCCCTAAATAAGTCTTTATGTGATCTTTGATATGTTGGGTGGGGTGTCTGGGAGTAGTTTTAAGAGCACCAGACTGCACTGTACATGGCAGGAGGGAAGAGGGAGAAGGACACTACTTTTCCCTTTAGAATCTTATAAGGAATAATATGGGTTACAGAAGTCTCTAAGGATAGGGTGAACTTGGCTGCTTTGGGCATCAAGGCACAATAAATTTTTCTCTTGCAAGTAACTTGTGAAGGTGGATCTGGAGACATACTTTGGTAATATCACTTTTTCTTCTCTGAGATTATAGGTAGGGACTAAGGTATCTTTTTTCAGGTGGTCATTATTTTTGTTAGGTTTTTTTTCCTAGTGGAAAACTTTAGATTTGTGGAAGAAGTTTTAAAGGTGTTCATTTAAAAAGGGGTTGGTTGGTAATTTCCTGGCCTCCTCCTCTTCAGTTTCCTTGTGAAATCAGTATCTGCCAAGATGACATTCATTTCCAGCTTGGGCTACTGTGTATCAAACTTAAAATTGTGTTCCCGTGGGAATGTTCTGTCTAACCAGGCCAAAAGGGAATATAAAAATCTTTAAAGTTTTTAGAATAAATGTTCCTGTTTTCTTTATCTTAGAAGTTTGCTTAACGATCTTATTTTTTTCCTGGATGCATCTAATTACTCTTGGTCTAGATTTTTCATTGTAATTGAATTTCACCATGTTTTTAAAACATAATTATCAAAATATTAAATAGACTCTGTGGGTATTCACTCACTGAGGATTTCTTTTGAATTTATTTATTTTTAATATACATTGCTTTATAAATTGTGTTGGGAGAAAAAAATCAGCAAAAGGGAAAAACTGGGAAAGAAAAAAAAACAAAAAAGTGAGCATAGCATGTGTTGATTTACATTCAGTCTCCATAGTTCTTTTTCTTGATGCAGATGGCATTTTCTGTCCAAAGTCTATTGGGATTGCTTTGGATCACTGAACCACTGAGAAGAACTAAGTCTTTCACAGTTGATCATCTCACAATCTTGCAGTTACTGTGTACAATGTATTCCTGGTTCTGCTTGTGTAGGCATTCAATGCCATATATATTGATCAATTGGGCTAATTCTTAGAAATTGATAATTAGCACACTTTATAAAAGAATTTACCAAACTTTCTTTAACTCATAGTCCATCAGGCCTATTAGCAGATCACTTAAACTTGGTGGATCATGTTACCTGCACAAGGTCCATGGTTCTCAAATAAAATAACTTTTCTGGGTTGGCATTCTGGGTTATATTCCTAACTGAAAAGTACTCCTGAGAACATAGTCACAACAAGTTGACTGGGTACAAAAAGGATGAAATAGAATGTGTGCATAGTCAATGATGTATCCAGCATTTATTTAGATTATATTAAGATGTCCCAAACATTGTTTCCTCCCACATATAATTACATGTATATGTGTGCATATAATATCTATGTCCCTATACAATATGTATTTGTATATGTATATAAGTGTTGTATACATAGACATGTGTGTGTATATAAAATAATTTCATTTGATCCTTATAATAACCCTGTGAGATTGGTACTTAAATCTTTGAATTCCATTTTACAAATGAGGAAAGTGAGGTTCATAGGTTAAGTGATTTCCCCTGTAATGACTTCCTCTGGGCCACTTAACTAGTAGTCATTTAAGCCCTGGTGTTAAGAATAGAGGGGAAGTGAAGGGGCTAGATGAACCTAACAGCATATGGAAAGAGAAAGGACATTCCCCTTAGAATCCAGTTTGGTTTTTGTGTCATTTGGTCTGAACTGAGTAAGCAAAATGAGGTGATAAGCTTCTCAAATTTTCTAGATCTTAATTTGCTAGAATTAAGTAGCATATAATTCCATTGCCTGAAGACAAAAGAGCACAATGTACGTGCTACATTAGATACTTTGGATTTTCTGTATGTTATTAAGATATTGCTCAAAATGTCTTTGAATTACAGGATAATTTACCTTCTGTAAAAGAACTAGCAGTGTTTTTAAAGATATATTTGTTTGTGTGTCCCAGGGAACGACACAGGGGAGGAATTGCTCCCGGATTTCAGGTGGTACATCTTAATGCAGTAACAGTGGACAATCGATTAGACAACCTGCAGTTAGTGCCATGGGGTTGGAGACCCAAAGCAGAAGAAATCTCTAGTAAACAAAGGTATGTCTTAAAGTAGTGCCAGTCATGAGTGATGTGGATTGTCGAGGTTGTTGCAGTGAACCTTGATGGGTAGTTTGGGAGGATGATCCGGATTCATTAATCACTAAATTAGTTCACTGTTAAACAAAAATTTTCTTTTTTCTTCATGTGTTTAGAACCAGGTATTGATTAGTTTCTCTTTAGACAGGTGGGGGTTAGGGTGAATCTCAGTTTTTAGAGACACATTGAAGATCTTCCCTTTCAACCTTCAACCTCAAGTCTCTCCCCAATATGAGAAAAAAGGTAGAAAAACTTGATTCAGAGTAGGCCTAACTAGAGGAGAATCATTGAAGTATTCAATACATATCTCTACGCTTGTTTTAGGGAGTGGCCTCTATAATTTTTTTTTTTTTTCAGAAGCAGAAGAAACTGGTGCAGGTTCTAGTATGGAAATGCAAATTGCTCCTTTTAGTGTGAAAATCTTTACTTGTATACCTAGTAGAGGAAGCTGTTTGGGATGGTGGAAAGAGCACCAGAATGGGAGTCAGAAGACTTAGATTTGAATTCCAATTTTACTGGTTTCACATCTCTGGTTTTTAATTTTCTTATTTGTATAATGAGGAGGTTGGACTATTATCTTACTGTCCATTTGGTAGGAAAATAAATGCATCACCCAATAAACATTTATGAAGAGCTCTCAGTGTGCCAAGCACTCTATTAACTAGTAACTATTAGGGATATAAAAACAAAGAAATAATGCCTATTCTTTAAAAACTTGCCTACTTTTTAAAAAGCGTTTTTTTTTGTTTTTTTTTTTTTAATGCAGGCTTTTTTTTTTCAAATCCACATTTTTCCCCCTTCATCCCTTGCTCCATCAAATGAAAAGGCAAGAAAAACAAAACCTATCAGAAATATATGTAGTTGTACAAATCAAAATTTTGTTTTAGCCCTATTCTAACCAGAGAAAAAAGAATGAGAGATGCTTAAATTTTTGCTCTTGAGTCTACTCTATCACAGTACTTCTATCAGAAATAGCATGTTTCATCATGAATCCTTTGGAATTGTGGCAGGTCATAGTGTTGATCAGTTAAATATTTTTACAATATTAACTGTATAAATTGTTTCATTTTACATCATTTCATGTAAGTCTTCCCAGGTTTTTCTGAAATGATCCCTTTCATTATTTCTTATAGCACAGTAGTATTACATCACATCAACGTTCCATAACTTGTTCAGTCATTTCCCAGTTAACAGGTAGCCTTTATTTCCAGTTCTTTGCCACCATATAAAGAACTATTATAATTATTTTGGTCTATGCCTCCTTTTTCTCTTTCTTGGATCTTTTTAGGGTTTAGCCTTAGTAGTGGTATTGCTAGGTTAAAAGGTATATATGCTTGTTTTCCCACATCTCTTCCAGCATTTGTCATTTTCCTTTTTTGTAGTCTTAGCCAGACTAAAGGGTATGAGAAGTCAGTCTGAGAGTTGTAAAACTTGCATTTCTCTAATTACTAGTAACTTGGAACTTTTTATCATATGATTATTGATATCTTTGAATCTATAAATTGCTATTCATATACTTTGATCATTATTAATTTTGGGAAAAGCTTATGTTCTAATGGAAGGAGACAATGCATACATGTATAAGTATATGTAGAATAAATGTACAAAGAATAAATAGAAAGTAGTTAAATAGAAGATGGTTTGGGAGAAGGTAGAAGACATTAGCAATTGTTTGGAAGGGCTTTGCTTCTTAAGTGCATAAGCTTTGTTTCTAAGGAAGAGAGAAATTCTATATGAGATAGGGTTGAACAAGGACTGTTACAGGCTTGAGAGATGATTGAGAGACACAGTAGCAGGAGATACAGTTCCATATTTGAGAAACAGAATGCCAAGTAGGTTAGATCACCAAGTGAGGCAAAGAAGTATGAAAAGATGGAAAGTCAACAGAAGATCATATAGTTTAGGAGATGAATGATCATCTTTTAAATCTGGTGTGATGTGTTCTCTTAACCTCTTCCAGTCCTGGACTTCAGCTAGGAAATAAGAATGCTAGATTTTGAATATAAATGTATATAATGAAAGTAAGGATTCCTTAAGTGAGCAGGCTGTTGAAGGACAATAAGGAGCCCTGTCCTAGAGTTAGGTGTAAACCTCTGAGAGGAAAGGCATAAACAAAGCATTAAATGGCTTGTCTGATTATTAAAGGGAATTATGATTTGTTTTCTCACCTGGTTCTTTGCCAGGTATAGATACCAAACAGATGAAAAATCAGTGAGATACAGGAGCTGAAGTCAGGGGAGCTCCCACTGCTAATCTAAATTCTATTCCTGAATGATTTATATTCCTGTTTGGGCAAGGATCTGTGGCCACTTAAATTTTTTTCATACCTTTTTGTCACAAATTGTCAGTATTTAGAGTATCTTCAGAAGTAACACCCTGATAAAATTTATGGGATTTTTTTCCCTATACATAATAGGTAATACTTGATGATTATGGTGATGTTTAATATCGTTTCATATTTCTGAGCTGAGAGCTATTTTGTTTGGTCACTTCTGTGTAGTGATTATAGTAGCTGAGTTATGGTCATTACAGTGAATAATATTTCTGAGCAATCTAGAAAGATAGAAGCAGACAACTTGCTAGCTGTCATTAAGTTTAGAGAGTTAAGATAATTAGTGAGATATGGAGGCCATAACCAGTGATGGACCTTGGGAGAACCTGGATTTAGAAAAATGTTGCTTTTAGAGTAGACTAAGACAGGGGTCCTCAAACTTTTTAAATAGGGGGCCAGTTTATGGTCCCTCAGACTGTTGGAGGGCTGGACTATAGTAAAAACAAAAACTTTGTTTTGTGGGCCTTTAAACTTCATAGCCCTGGGTGAGGGGGATTATCATCCTCAGCTGCCACATCTGGCCCGTGGGCCGTAGTTTGAGGACCTCTGGACTAAGAGAACTTCTGCAATTGCAACTTGAGCCATTGTTCCAACTTTTAATATGGAATGTTTTTTGAATTGATGTCTCATGAATGGTTTTTCTCACAATACTTTGGGAACAGGAGCATCTGATAAGAGTATTTTCTGATCAAATCAAGTTCTCATAATACTGATTCACAGATCTTTGTACCTTGGTGGGCATAATTGTATTGAACTTTTATTGTTAGTCCATGGTGACTTCTGTTTTATGGATTCTTCATTTATTCTCTTATCTTTAACTGGTTACCTTGAGTTTGTGCATGTCTTGATTTTTTGCTTCTGTATTTAAGGGAGCAGAGCTTGTACTGGCTGGCAATTCAGCAGCTTCCCACTGATCCTATTGAAGAACAATTCCCTGTCTTGAATGTTACACGTTATTATAACGCTAATGGAGATGTGGTAGAAGAAGAAGAAAATTCCTGCACATATTATGAATGTCATTATCCCCCATGCACTATGATTGAAAAGCAGGTATGTGGATTATAACATTGAGAGCTTTGTTAGTTGTACTTCTTACCTCTAAGTATTTCCTGTAATTTTATGATTTTAACTATTAAAATTGTTCCTTTCCTTAATTTCCTTTAGTTTAAATTTATTTTTGGTAGTGTTTTATGTATCTCTTAGTTTTTTTTCTGACTTTCTCACTTTTCTCCTTTCTTCCAAGTTTAAATATAATATTTATTTGGGGTATGGGGACATATATTTATTGGGGCACGTATCAGCAGTTGCTAATAATTAGATGGCTACCTTCTTTTTAGAGCTCCATGACTGAGTTCTTTTTATTGAGAATGAAATGATGGATTTTCTGTGTTCTTTCTAGTTACGTGAATTCAACATCTGTGGCCGGTGTCAGGTAGCCAGGTACTGTGGTTCCCAATGCCAGCAAAAGGACTGGCCTGCTCACAAGAAACACTGTCGGGAGAAGAAACGAACCTTCCAGCAAGAGCTTGAGCCAGAGCGATGACTGATCAGTGACATCTCAGCAGTCAGATTCCTGTTCGCATGGGCATCTGTGGACTCTTGTTTTTGCACAGTAATAACAGACTGGTTATTGAAGCCGGAAGCACTGAAGAACCCAATGATGCTTGCATAGAACAGCCACTGTATAGACCAAGCCACTTCAGGGCTCTATATAAGGGGGACAAAGCTTCCCCTACAGTGTTATTCTCAAGCAGAGACTACTGTGGAGGCTTCAAGCAGGAAGCCTCTCATTATTTATATGTTAATATGTTTGTAAACTCATGTACAGTTTTTTTGGTTAGAAATTACAAATAGAATCATTTACTGTAATCTTCAAATGAGAAACTGTTGGGCCACATGTCTAAATACCGTCATGTAGCAAAAGCTCATCACCTAGATAGCTGGAAGCCACAGCAGCTGAGCCAAGGTCAGGGGGATGGGCTTCCAGCATCAGCAGTTACTTTGGAGAACAGTCTGCATGGAAGTAATATTTAAAAAAAAAAAAGCAAAGTAAAGGGTTGGAATGATTTGGTGTCTTGACTGTAGTTTTCTGCTGTTCTCGTCAGCCTATGGCCACTCTCCCCTTTGCATTGGGGTGGTCCTTCTGAGATTTATATCTTTGAACTGAATAGAGATGCTGAAGCAAAAGTGGAATATAATTACATGTTGTCTACTATTGAATATTCAGGCCACATACTTATCACCCAGTCTTGCTGGAGGACCCTGTTTTTTTGTGGTTGCAAAAAGTGTAGTCTGTTCTTTCTCAAACTATTTGTTTAGGGACCAAAATTGTGTTTCTTTGAGGTAGTGGGATCTGCGGAAGGGCTGAAGTGACTGGCTTAGAAATGGCAGCATTAAGTTAGAGCAGGAAAGCATTGTGAATTGTCTTTTCAGTGGTGCTTCTTGCTGAGTGTTCATTTGCATCCCTCTCAATTTTCAGCTTAGAATATAGTTTTGAGAGTTTTACCCTTAGCTACTATGAAGGAAAGGTGGCTGAAATTTCCTTCCATAATTTGTTTAGGGTACCCTCTGTTCTAGGCTTACATGTGGTCTCTACTTGGATTTTAGGTGGTTTGTGTGAGGAGAAGAATATGTAACTGCCTTACTATAAATACCAAGATGGACTGAAGAATTGAGTGTTAGGGGTGGGATCAGTACAGAGATAGAAGCAACATCAACAAAGTCATTTTCCCTCCCTTCGGTTCAATAGTCTTATCCGGTATACTACAGTGTGATCCATAGGGATACTATGGTATCCACAGGTGGGGCTATGTCTAGAGTTGGCAATAAGGTCAAGTCTCTTTATAGTATACTCCTTCCTGGGATACCTGATCTCTGCTTTATAAGCCTTGTAAGAAGTCCTTGATAAAGTTGAATTTAAATAAAGCAACCAGTCCCTAGTTAGTGACCAGTGTTGTGTGCTTTCCACAGCCTTTTCGTGCCTTCATTTCTCACTGGTAATTGAGAGACATCTCTAGATCTCTAGGAACTGCTCTCTTCTCTCTTGGACTTCATCTTGTTGCACAAGTCCCCTATACTTTTTCCTATTGTGAAATGCCCAATTACCTCTGAGTTTGTTTGTTAGATAGCAGTGAAATATTAATTTCTGATTTGTTTTATGGTTTGGGATTCCATCTTTGGTAGGATAGTTTTGCTTAATGTCTTGGGCCTGGTTTTTAGTGTCAATGTAGAACCAGCAGTGCTATAATGGAGTGAAACATGGGACAGCAGTGAAGAAGAGTTATCTTTTAAAATGTATTAGAAATCATTTTGATAGACTTGAGATCAGAGCACTTGTGTTTTGTGTTTATGCTGAGCCATTTGTGACCTGGGTCTCACTTTCCTTAGCCATTAAAATGAATTGCAGTAGAAGATCTCTAAGGCATCCTACATTTCTATACTTATTTAATAAGGTGAAATTCATTACTATAAGCATCTTTGCAGATGCCAATATCAAACTCCATTATGACTAGAAGTAACAGAATTGTAATTTGGTAGTAGCCATTTCAGTACAAACCTTTTCTACATTTTCTGTTAGCTTATACTGTATACTAATTGTGAAGGTGAGTTGTTAAAAGTATGTATTTGGGGAATGGGGTACAGAAATTCCTCACTTGAGACAGGTCACGTGAAGCGGCTCGGCCAGTGTTGAGGTAGGTAGTGATGAGATCAGCCATTGTGTTGTGCAAAGGATAGATAACTTGGCTAAGATTAAATAGTGGGTATGTCTAGGTGATCTGTAGCAGGTTTGAAGCATAGGCGGGTTTTGCAGTCAGACTGGTCTAGCCAAGTTTAGGGAATGTGGCCTCTGGTATTAGCTGAAAGCAGGATATTTAGCCTGTTCCCCTGTGAAGTTCTATTACCATTGACTTGAATTCTATTCATATGAGTCATTGGCTTAAATGGGACCAGAAACAGGGATCCAGGACAGATCAGATCACCTAAGAGGGGACCAAGCCCTTAGGTGACAAGTCATTTGGATAGACATCTATATACTTTTTGGAGCAGATGCTCATAGGGCTTAAGTAGGCCGTATTAGAATTTTAAAATTATCTTCAAGTCTTGGGCCATGTTAAATGTTAGCATTGCTAATCTACTTTTGTGACTGATCATGGAATTAGAAATAAACTATAGTGTATGTGATATTTGGCCTAATGGAGATAGCTTAGCTTGTTTAGGGGTTAAATGATGTACAGAGTAGTTTCTGTGACAACTTGGGAGAGTATTCAAAAGAAAGACTAGACTCAACATTGTTACTCAATATTTAACTGATTTAGTGGCTGAAAGAAACCTGGTAGGTGCATTATTTTTGGGAATATTTCTGAGGTTCTGCCTTTAATCTAGAAATAAAATAGCTCGATTCTACAGGTTTTATCACAAGAGGTCATAAACACATTCCCTAATGTGCTTTTGATATTTCTGATCCTTGTCTTTGATGCCAGGTTTTCTGTTTATTCCCTGTACTAACTCTTGTACGAGATTTTTTTGTACAAATCTGGGAGAAACAAATGATGTACACAAAATTTCTTATTTAAACAAAATGGGCATAATTGTTAAGCAGCTGTATTAAGCTGTAAGATTTCTTTCAGGGTCTTTGGAAGGAAACAATAAGGATAGTTTACTTTTTTTTTCTTTGTACAAATTCCCTGGCATAAAAGTAGGAAGCCATTAGTGCATGATGAGTTACATAACAGTGACAGCAGTGGGCTACACAGTGTTCATTATCAACCAAGTCCTTTCCTATATTACTGAAAATTACCAGCTGCAGCCAGAGCCAAGCCAGTATTGCTATTTTTCCTCATTTATTCTCTGGGAAAGAATATTGGGCTATGTAACACGGAAAATCAAGCCTTCTGTCATCTTGGGCACATATTTACCATTTATACACTGGGGACACCCCTTTCCCTCTACCTTTACAGAGATCTGTAATTGAGATGAATTAAGATTCTAGAAAGGCAAGTTCAGAATTATACCTGTTTTCTATTCAATGCAAAATCCAAATTATATACCTTTCCTAACAGATCAGACTTTGATCTTCATAGGTAGAAAAATGCTAACCAGACTATATTTTCAGGTCATTAAAATGTGGAATGAATAGGTTCAATTTAGACACTTGCTATTGGTGGACAACTTAGTGAGCCATTTTCTCTCTTTATTCAAGGGCACAGGACAGATGTTTGGCTGAAGCTATTTTATATTACTATATTAGAAATTGAGGCAGCATGTAAAAGATCATGATCTATTACGTTAAAATAATGGTTGCTATTTTGTATCTTTGTTTATGATGAGGTATAGAAAATTTGTGAGACTGGTAGCCTATTTTTCCATATTGAATTTTACAAACATTTAAGTGCTTACTGCAATCAAGGGCTTGTTAAGTACTAGAAGAAAAGCAAAAATTATTCCATGATGAGGCTCTTTGGCTCTTATTTTTTGGAAAATCAGTCCCCATTAACTTCTTGTCCTCTGGGGCCCAGCTCCCTAAGGAGGTCCCTGTGGGCAGTAACCAAGGCTAGGCCCAGGCCATCCCACAATGAAGCCCCACAATTATGTGCCCCATGGCAATATTTCTTTGCTGTATTTTCTGCAGAGGCATAGGAGACAGCTTGTAGGCCCGACAGCTCTTGATAGTCACTGTTTAGTGATTTGTGTAGCTGCCCATGAAAGTGTTATGTTCAATCAGGTTCAAGCTTCATAGTTATACAGGTGGTCAGAATAAGATCAGTTTTCAACAGGAGTTGCTTCTGTGTGACAAGGCTGTTTGATAGGAATGCCTGGGTGTATCAATCAAGATCAGTATGGCCCCTAAGAAAGGGACAGGAGCTAGGAATGGGGACAAACCAATGCAGATGAAACAATGTCCAGTCAATGAGGCCTCATTGAATAATGTGCAGGATTAGAAGAGAAGGACAAACTGGTTTGGCAAGAGTTTAGTAATTATGGTTCCTCATGTGGAAGGGAAGCTTAAGTCTGTAATACTCCCACAGTATCGCCTATGACTTCTTGTCTGAGCTTGGGGCTCTGAAAAACTACCCGTGATACTATCCTGACTTGAACCTAGTGTTCAAATTACAAAGTCTAATTTTTTCCTTCTGATTTTAATACCTTAATATAATGGCCCTTCCTTGGCATTTTCATCAGGGCAGAGATCTTTATTGGGTTATTTTAGAATATTACTGTAACCTTGGTGTAGCATGCCATCCACCGTCATCTTTTAAAAGATGTGCTGCTGATGGTGATTCCTGATGATGAATGGGAAATACAATCACTGGACAAAAGTATTTTGAATCACTATGTGAAACCCCTAGATCCAAAGCAGTATTCAGATTCCGTGGCTGGAATGACTCAGTGTAAAAAAATAGTGGGAAGCCTAAAGTTCTGAATCCAAAACGTCTCATTTCTCATTTAATCACAAGGACCTTGGGGCCCCCATTTCGTAGATGGGGAAAGCAAGGCCCCAGAGGTACTGCCAGAAGAGGAACCCGCTTTCCTCAGCCTCCGGTCTTGTCTCTGCGGACTTGACAAAGTTCCCATCTCAGGAAAGTTCTTGTCCCCAGAGATGTGAATTTACCTTATGTATGTTAGCTATTTTAGTAATAATAGTTGATGCTGTACCACCCCACCAGCTGCTTGAAGGTCCAGTTCCACAAGAAGGATCTGCCGGCCTGGAATCGGCTACAGCACTGGCAGAGAAAGCATGAGCCCCAAGGACGACCCTTCAGAGGGCCCACTTCCCCCTCTACCAGGCTCCCCTGGATACCTGCTGATTCCAGGTTATCTATAACCCCTCCCACGCCTCTCGGAAATACCCAGCTCTAACCACACGTCTAAGGCAAGTTCCTAGGACTCTGGAATAACGGTATGCGCCTTACGCCGCTTCCACCCCTTCGAATAATCCCCTAAAACAACGCCGAGCACGTACATACGTACGTGTGCACGCACCGCCCAAACGCACACGTAGGCCCGCGCCAGGTTTGACTTTCCCCCCGCCCCCCCAGTTATATTAATTCTAGGGCCAGAGACGCGCAGAATCAGATAGACCCCCCCCCCCCCCCCCCCCCGATCAAGGAAGTCCAGTTTCCTGCGCCCCGGAAGTAGTCATTGAAGAAGGTAGCAGCCACGCGTGGAGACGGCTGTGAGAGTCACCAACGTAAGATTTGATGTTGGAGGAGGGGCTGAGTCCTTGCGACCTAAGACCTTTCCGCGTTCTGTAAGTGGTTCCCCACCGACCCAACCTTTCTGATCCCTGAAACAGTGTTTGAGTATCATCCCCTGGCCCAGCCCCACCCTTTTGGTTCTAGTTCTGCGCCCTCTATTCCCACCCCCTCCGGTTCTAGCCCCGCCTCTCCAGTCTCTAGGACGCTTTTCTGGGTCTAGTCCCACCCTCCCAAACTCTGTCCCGCTCGTTATTCATCTAGCCCCGCCCCTCCTGGCTTTACCCGGCCCATTCATGGTGTAGCCTTTCTTGCTCCAGGTACCCTCTGGCCTGTGACGTTTGCTGGCGGGCCTTTCCCTCTGACCCCACATTCCCTCTTGGTCTTCAGGCCCCAGCATGGATTTCCTAGACCTGGAGACCCAGAAATCCAACGTCCCGGTTCATGAACGGGAGCAGGTGACATCAGTCGAGACGGTTCAGGTGATTGACACGGAGTACAGCCCGGACACGGTGGAATGGTGCCCGTTGAAGGACATGAATAACCTGCTGGCCTGCGGCACCTACCAGCTGCAGATATCAGAGTCTGAGGCCCAGAATTCCACCTTCTCAGAGGCAAAGGCCAAAACTAATAAGGCGGAGAGCAAGGTAGGAGGTCTGCCGGGTCGGAGCTCTGGGGAGAGGTGGTCCGCCTGTCATCTGCCACTTTGGTGCTTCCATGAGCCCTCCTGGCTTCCGTCTCCCAGGCGTCCAGGACTGATGCCTAACTAGAGGATAACAGCCCAGAGTTTTACTTTGTAGAATTATTTCTGTGAGTCTCAGAGCAGGAAAGCTGAAGTGATTACAGAACGGTGGGCAGCAGTTTGAGAGCAGAGAAGCTTTAGTCTTTTTTTTTTTTTTTTTGCTAAAGTAGTCGGGGTCAAGTGACTTGCCCAGGGTCACACAACTAGGAAATATCTAGTGTCCGAGATCAAATTTGAACTCGGGTCCTCCTGACTTCAGGGCTGGTGCTTCAACCACTGTGCCACCTAGCTGCCCCGAAGCTTTTTTTTTTAGTCTTTGTGAGCATGTAGGCATGAGGGCCAACAAACTCAGTTCTATTAGATCATAAAGGTAATGGAGAGGATATAAGTAAATTTGTTAACAATAAGTTAGAATTTATGTAGATTTGCATATGTTAACTCATTTGATTTCTCTCCACAACCCGGGAGATAGATGATATTATTATACCCACTTTAAGATAAGGGAACTGAGGTAAGCAGAAATTGAGTGGTTTGCCCAGTATCACGAAAGCCAGTAAGTTTCTCGAAGCAAGATTTGAATTCAGGCCTATCCTCACTTCAAGTCACATGCCCATTCCACTGTGCCACATGCATCAAAAATGCAAGGTCATATCTTGAAAATCCAAAGTAGCAAAGTTTCTAAAATTTTATAATTTATCTAAATATAATATACTACATTGGAATGTAAAGAACATAAAATAGTCTGAATAAGTTCATGAATGGTAGTAGTTAATTTGAAGGAAAGCTTTTGAGATTGAAGTAAGAACAATTGTACTCTTTTAGAATTGTTTTTTAGTATTACATTCAAGATGAACATTAAAAATAATTCTTCCATGTGAAAAACTTTAAAATATTTGGGTTGCTGTTGATGTTCCACCTGAGTTTGCTGTGGGCTAAATGTCCTTTGTTCTTTTTCATTTTATTTTGATTAATTCTCATGGCATTTTGGGAATTTCAATATGTGGTGGGAAAAACGCTACATTGTTTTAAGCATTTTTTTCCCCCTTTACCCCATTCCCCAAATGAAAAGGAATTAAAAACAATGTAACACATAGGATTCTTTTGGGGATTTTTTTTTTTTTTTTGAGACTGCCAGACCAAATCCTAGATTGGTTGTGCCATAGATTTAACCCAGCATGGAAATTCTTATGCTTCTAACTGCATGCATAAGAAGTAAAAACTCCTTGCCTAGAGAGGTAGGTTATGGTATAGAATATTGTTGTTGAGTTGTTAAGGTAAAGAATATTGGCTTCTTTATTTTCTATTTCTTATCAACTTTGAAATCCTGGAAAATTCTCTTTTACTTCCTCTCTCTCTCTTGACTTCCCCTCTTTCCCCTTTTCCCCCAGTTCTGTATATGTCACATCTGTTAGGGATAAGTAAAAGTTCTTTTCTGTCTTTTTTATAGTGTGCATCGAACACAGATGAAAGTATGGATCCTTATATCCGTCTGGGTCGTCTTTACTTGTATAGTTTCAATACGGATGCTTCTGAAAACCCCCTTACTGAAGTCCAGAGGAAAGACTGTGATGCTATTCTGGATATGAAATGGTACATAAAATTTGAAGGGATCCAGAGTTGTTTTGGGGAACATCAGGAGCCGTACAACTCTTATAACTTCTTACCTGCCCTCCAATGTTGTTATCGTCAGCTGCCTATTGGATATCTTAAACTTAGCCTGTCTCAAACTAAACTTATCTTTCCTCCAAAATCCTTCCCCTTTCCTAACTTTTCTGTTACAGTTCAGGACACCACAGTCCTCCCAGTCACTCAGGCTCCTAGGTATCATTCTTGACTTCTCACTCTCTTACCCTAATTCACCAATCTGTTGTGAAGTCTTATGAGTTCTAACTTGGAAACATCTCTTACATGTCCCCTTCTTATTTTTGCCACTACTACCACTCTGGGACAGTCTTTATATATGCATTTTTATGTGTTCTCCATTTTCACTGACTTCCCCATGTCTAGCAGCACACTCTTTTTTCTTATCTCTCCTGTCTTTCCTGATTTCCTTCAAGTCTTAGCTAAAGTCCCTTCAAGAAATCTTTCTTTGTCCCCGTTAATGCCACTGCTTTCTTTCTATTGATTATCTTCAGTTTATCCTCTATATCTTGTCTGTACATAGTTATTTGCATGTTGTCTGATGATAACTTCTCAAGAACAGGTTCTGCCTTTTGCCCTCCTTTGTTATCTTCACTGCCTAGCACAAGGCTTGGCAGAGAGTAAGCATTTGATAAATGTTACATGGTACAGGCCCTTATTATTTCATGATTGCATTATCATAGTAGCCTTTTGGTTGGCTCTAGTGCTTCCCCATGCCTTACTTCAATCAGCTATCAAAGTGATCCTCCCAAATTATAGATATGGGATATAGATTTTTCCCTCCTCTCAAGGATTACCACAACATCTTGATTACCAACAGAAACAAGAATTAAATTGTCTTTTGAGCTTTTAAAGCCCTTTTTTACATATTCCCTTCCTAAATTTCCAGTCTTTGTTTACCTTACTCTCCTCCTCATTATTATTGGAAGGGACCTTAAATGTTGTTTAATCTAACTTAATTTTACAGATGAGATTAAAAATAGTAGATCCAGACCTTATCAGAGAAACTTAGTTCAAAATTCTTTTTACAGTTACTATTGCCAATTATATTTCCCCTCTTCTATTCTCTCTCTCCTTTCACCCTGTGCCTCCTCAAAAGTGTTTTGTTCCTCCACATATTTATTGATACAGTGACACTTGCTGTTTGTTCCTCAATGAGACACTCCATCTTCTGACTCCAAGTATTTTCACTGGCTGTCCCCTGGTGTCTGGAATGTTCTTCCTCTTCATCTCTACTTCCTGGATGCCCTGACTTTCTCCAAGTCTTCCCTTAAATCCTGTCTTCTGTAAGAAACTTTTCTTAATTTCCCCTTAATGCTAATGTCTTCTCCCTAAGATCACCTCTTGTTTACCCTATACATATATATATGTCTGTCATATACATGGTTGTTAGTATGTTGTCTTCCCTATTAGACTCCTGCGGTTCTTGAGGTCAGACTGTTTTTGCTTTTCTAGCACAATGCCTGACACATTATAAATGCTTAATAAATGCTTGTTGTATGGCACAATTCCAGTTTCTCAAGGCAAGGGAAAAGTGGAATTCCTGTGAACAATTAGAGGTGTGGTGAATGTGGAGGGATAATCTAGCTAGGATTTTTGTCTTTCTCTGTTGTGCAGATTCCAACCTTGTTCACTAGATGGCATCTAAGATAGGTTTTATTCTCAAGTTTCTTGGCTTTTTACAAGTGATACAAGTGACTATTTTTACCTTTGCTTCTTGTTAAGAGAAATAGACCCTTTCCTTGGGAGCTGAATTATAGACACTGACCCAACTTTGGCCTTGTGTTTAAATGGGACAGCCTGCACCATTTTCTGTTCTACCTTTCATGTTTATACTAGATTCATCCTTTCTAGATGTGATTTAAGGTTGGTATTTCCTCTTTCTCCAGGTGCCCTATTCCAATTGCTGGCCAGGCTTTCCTGGGATTGGCAGATGCTAAAGGATGCATAGAGTTGCTTAAGTTGATGGAATTAAAGGTTAGTCACTGGGAAAACTTAGGCTTATGTGCTGTATTTGTGAAAAGACTAAAGACAAGTACTCTCTTAAGTGCTTTGAGGAAATAAGGTACGAATTATGCTTATTAAGTTTACAAAAGGAGGAGGGAGGGTTAAGAAAGATTCTTTTTTTTTTTTCCCCAAATATGAGGGCACATTTCTAATATAAAAAATGTTCAGATTCCCATTCCTCTCCCCTTAATAGTAGTTGTATATTTTGTATCTATTGACTGAGAACATATTATCAAAATAATGTTTATTATTGGAAGGAAGCTTAAATGTTATGTAATCTAACTTAATTTTACAGAAGAGATTAAAAGTAGTAGGTCTGGGATTCCAACCAAGGTACTTACCCAAATCAAATCTTGAACTTTTCCCCCTTTTTGCCAAAGATATTTTTACCTACCCTATCTTAAATTTGAGCCAAGGTATTTCTGGCAGTATTACTTTTCTGGATATGGATAGGATTTTTCATCATAAATCCTGCAGAGTAATGGTGGATAATTGTACTGCTGAGAACAGCAAAGTCATTTACAGCTGATGATCCTAAAATATTGCTGTTACTTTGGATATAGTCCATTTCACTTTGCTTGAGTTCATGAAGGAATTTCCAGTTTTTTTTCTGATCATCATTTCTCATAAAACAATAATATTCTATCACAATTTATTTAACCATTCCCCAATTGATGGGCATCCCCCTCAATTTCACATAATTTATTCAGCCATCCCCAAGAGCTACTATAAATATTTTTGGTACATATAGGTCATTTTCTTTCTTTCTTTCTTTCTTTTTTAATCTCTTTTGGTATTTATGCCTAGTAGTTGTATTGTTAGGTCAATGGATATGCATGAATTTATAGTACTTTGGGTATAGATAATATCTTTTGCTCACTTATCAATTGGGCTATATATTTATTTTTCATAAATTTGATTTGATTTCCTCTATGTTTGACAAATGGGGCCTTATCAGAGAAACTTACTTCAAAATTCTTCTTACAGTTACTATTGCCAATTGTATTTCTCTTATTCTATTCTCTTCTTTCACCCTGTTCCTCCTTAAAAGTCTTTTGCTACTGATCCCTCCCCTCTTCCAATATGCCCTCTTTTATCACCCTCCCCTGCTTCTTGTACCTCATTCCCCTGTTATTTTCCTGTAGAGTAAGATAGATTTCTATACCACATTGAGTGTTTGTTATTTCCTCTTTGAGCCAGTTCTGATGAGAATAAATTCACTCACTCCCTCTATCTTCACCCTCTTTCTCTCTATTATTAATAAAGTTTTTTTTGCCTCTTTTTTTAAAAATGGCAATAATTTACACCATTTCACTTCTCCCTTTCTCTTTCTTCCGGTACATTCCTCTCTCACCCCTTAATTAAATTGTTTTTAAAAAAAGGTATTATCTTCACATACAACTTTATACCTGTGCATTCTGTCAATATATACTTCTTCAAATTGCTGTAATAATGAGAAGATTCTAATGAGTTACAAGTATCATCCTCTCATGTAGGAATGTAAGCAGGTAAACTTTATTAAGTTCCTTATGATATCACTTTCCTGATTACCTCCTTAGGCTTCTCCTGGGTTTTATATTTGAACAACAGATTTTCTTTCTTTTTCTTTCTTTTTATTATATATTTTATTTTATTTTATAATAACTTTATATTGACAGAATCCATGCCAGCGTAATTTTTTTTACAACATTATCCCTTGCACTCACTTCTGTTCCAATTTTTCCTCTCCCTCCCTCCACCCCCTCCCCTAGATGGCAAGCAGTCCTATATATGTTAGATATGTTGCAGTATATCCTAGATACAATATATGTTTGCAGAACCAAACAGTTCTCTTGTTGCACAGGGAGAATTGGATTCAGAAGGTAGAAATAACCTGGGAAGAAAAACAAAAATGCAAATAGTTCACATTCATTTCCCAGTTGAATAACAGATTTTCCATTTAGCGCTGATCTTTTCATTATGAATGCTTGGAAATCTGCTGTTTCATTAGATTTTCCCTTGAAGGATTATACTCAGTTTTTCTCAGTGGGTGATTTTGGGTTGTAATCCTACCTCCATTGCTCTCCAGAATATCATATTCTAAGCCCTCCAGTCCTTTAATGAAAAAGCTGCTAAAACTTAGTTATCCTGATTGTGACTCTTGAATTTCTGGGTGTTTGCAATATTTTCTCCTTGACCTGGGAGTTTCAGCTTTTGGCTGTAATATTTCTGAGAGTTTTCAGTTTGGATTCTCTTTCAGGAGGTGATTGGTAGATTGTTTCAATTTCTATTTTACCCTCTGGTTCTAGAATATCAGGATAGTTTTCCTTGATAATTTCTTGAAAGATGATGATGTCCAGGCTCTTTTTTTTTTTTTTTTAATTGATTTGATTTTTTTTGATCATGACTTTAAAGTAAACCAATAATTTTAAAATTATCTTCTGGATCTGTTTTCCAGGTCAGTTGTTTTTTCAGTGGAATATTTCACTTTTTTTTTTTATTTTGGTATTTTTTCTTTCTTTTTTTTTATTTTTTATTTTGCTTATTGTATTTTGGATTTCTCATAAAATTATTAGCTTCCATTTGCTCTTTTCTAATATTTTCCTCAATGAGCTTTTGCATCTCCTTTCCCATATGACTAATTTTGATTCTTAAGGCATTTTTCTTTTCATCTTTTTTGTATTTTCTTTTGTACCACTCTCAATTCTTTTCCTAATTTTTCCTCTTATCTTGAGGATCCTTGATTTTCAAAATCCCTGTCGAGCTTTTCCATGACCTGAACTCAATTCTTGTTTTTTTATGGAAACTTTAGATGTAGTTTGTTTGTCATCTTCTTCTGAGTGTATGTTCCTTGTCACCATAGTAACTTTCTATGGTTAGAAACTTTTTCAGTTGTCTGCTTGTTTTCCTAGTGTATTACTTGGCTTTTCAGTTTCTAAGGTGGAGGAGATTTTGTGCAGTTGTTTTCAGAGATTCTTATAAGGACCTGACCATAAACCCTCTTTCCTTCCCTGGAACTGTAGAGTGTTCTCATCCCATTGTAGCTGTAAAATTGAGTGTATTTAAGCAACAGAGTACTGCTTTGGTGGTGCTGGGACTGGGCCTAAGCTAGGATTGTGCACTGGACTCCCACTCTGTTGTCACAGACCTTTTCTGCTGGCTTTCTAAGTAATCTATGGTTGTCTCTGGGCTGAGAGGTCTAGAAACCTACGCTGATTCAGAGGTCCCTAGGACCCATTCCTGCTTACTGGCATAGGATTAAGGTTGTTCTGGACTCCCGCCCTAGTACCACAGATCTTTCCTGCTGTTCCTCTAAGTTGTCTTGGGCTGAAAATATTCTCCATTTTTTTTTGGGGGGGGGAAGGTGTTCTGATGCTCTAAAATTTGCTTAGAGTCATTATATAAAGAAATTTGGAGTGGCTTGGGAATGAGGTTGGGTGCGTACCTGCTTTTACTCTGCCATCTTGGCTCTGCCTCCTCTCAACATTTATTTTTGTAAGATCATGAGTTCCAAATTTTTTTTCCCCCCTTCCATATGTCTGTACTCCCCAATACAGCAAGCGATCTAATAGAGATTATACATGTGCAATTCATTTTTAACATTTTCATATTAGTCATGTTGTTAAAGAAAAATCAGAACAAAAAGGAAAAACCAAGAGAAAAAAAAGCAAATAAGACAAACAAAAAAAGGTGAAAATAGTATTGCATTCAGTCTTTATAGTTCTCTGGATACAGACGGCATTTCTATACCAAAACTGTTGTAATTGTCCTGGATCAGTGTATTGCTGAGAAGTATCAAAGTTAATCATCACATAATCTTGCTATGTACAATGTTCTGATTCTGCCCAGTTCACTCAGCATCAGTTCATGTAAGTCTCTCCAGGCTTCTCTAAAATCATCCTCCTGCTCGTTTCTTACAGAACAATAATATTCCATATCATTCATACACCATAACTTATTCAGCCATTCTCCAATTGATGGGCATCCATTCAGTTTCCAGTTTCTAGACACTACAAAAAGGGCTGCCACAAACATTTTTGCACATATGGGTCCCTTTCTCTCCTTTAAGATCTCTTTGGGATATAAGCCCAGTAGAAACACTGCTGGATCAAAGAGTATGTACAGTTTGATAACTTTTTGAGCATAGTTTCAAATTGTTCTCCAGAATGGTTGGATACATTCATTCACAACTCCACTAACAATGTATTAGTGTCCCAGTTTTCCCACTGCTCCTTCAAAATTCATTGCTATCTTTTCCTGTCATCTTAGCCAATCTAATGAGTATATCAGAGTTGTCTTAATTTGCCTTTCTTTGATCAATAGTGATTTAGAGCACCTTTTCATATGATTAGAAATGGTTTTAATTTGTTCATCTGAAAATTGTCTTTCATATCCTTTGACCATTTATCAGTTGGAGAATGGCTTGAATACTTATAAAATTTGAGTCAATTATATTTTAGAAAAGGAGGCCTTTATGAAAACCTTTGAATGTAAAAAGGTTTTCCCAGTTTATTGCTTCCCTTCTAATCTTGTCTGCATTAATTTTGTTTATACAAAAACTTTTTGACTTAATATAATCAAAATTATCTATTTGGTGTTCAGTTAGGAGTACCAGTTCTTCTTTGGACCTAGTAATCGTTTCTTATAGGAAAATAATATTCCATTACATTCATATATCAAACTTATTCAGCCAATTCCCTACTGAGGAGTATAACTCAATTTCCAGTTCCTTGCTACTACAAAAAGGGCTGCCACAAACATTTATATATATGGGTCCTTTTTCCTCTTTTATTTATCTGTTTGGGATACAGATCCAGCAGAGACAATGCTGGATCAAAGGGTATTTAGCTAAGTTTAGAGAGGATCATTACCAAAATATTGGCCATCAGCTTATTTATTTCTTTAGCCAGAGCAACTTATGAAGATAGTTTGCACAAGCATGGACAGATCACAGTCTATGTTAATGAAATATTAGATTATTGAAATTTTGAAGTGAATATTTACAAATGGATATAGCCTAGGGGTTCTTAACCTGGAATCCTCAGGAGTATATGGATAAATTTCAAGAGTCTGTGGACTTGGAGGGGGGAAAATTACATCTTTATTTGTACCAATCTTTAATCAAAATTTAGCATTTCCTTCACTTGTGAATATAGGCTACAATAACTTTGAGAAGTACAAAGCTTTCGCCAGATTGACAAATCTATGACAAAGAAGGTGAAGAACTTCTAATATGTTGGAAGGTACTTTGGACTTGGAGTTAGGAGAGACCTTAGTTCTTTCTTTTCAGCTTCTAAACCTGACCCCTTTCCCTCAGTCCTAAAACTAACCAAACTGGTCTCTTTTTCTCTTCTTCACACATGGCATTCCATCTACATTGGCTTTCCCTCAGTTCTGGAATGCACTTAAGTTTCACCTCACATTGCTTTCATAGAATCCCTCATGTTCTTCAAACTATCCCCTTCATAAAAGCAGCTCAAGTATTACTTCAAGAAAAACTTTCTTGATTTCTCTATTTTCCAGTATTCTTCCATAAGTACCTAGTTTATAGTTTACATTTATTCTGTATATACTTATGTATGTATATTTTGTCTCCTCTGATAGAATGTACATTCTGAGAAAAGTAAAGGTGGTTTCAATTATTTAAAAAAATTTATGCTTGCAGAACTTAGTATAATGCCTATTAAGCACATAGTAATAATAAATGCTTGATTAATTGATTCTTGTCTTCCATACACTTATATGATATGATTCAAGCTGAATTTTCTAAGTCTTTTTTCTCATAGCAGAATAGATATGATACTAGTACTTAATTCATATAGTAATTGTGAATACAAGTGATATTTTGAAGTTCTTTGCAAATTTCAAAGCACAACCTAAATGTTAACATATTCAGGATGGTGTAGGTCATCTCATCCAATCTTCTCATTTCATATGTGACTATGCCTGAGGTCACATATGAAATAAATGACAGAGCTGAGTTTTGAACCCAGGTTGCCTCTCTAAATTCAGGGTTCTTACAACTGTGCCAAAATACTTGAAATTGCATTACTTTGAGAAAATGGTCTATTACTCATATTTTATGAGATTGATATTAGGTTGATATTTCTTCTACTAATCACATTCAGCTTGGGTAAATTAATAAGTTTTTATTATATTGGGCAGCACTTTAATCATCTTGGACATTTTGAGTTTTGAAAAACTCTTATTTCCTTCAGGGTATATTGGCTCCCCTATTGGTGGTGATGGTGATGAAGGTGTCTGTAGTGCCTCCTTCATTGGGAACTGGCCTAGGCCTGTTTCATCACAGTGACAAAGATCACTGTGGCTGAAAAGGGGCCCTTAAGAGACAGAGAGCAGTTATTTTTCCTCTGACATAGCATGCAGGAATGAAAACTTGGAGAAGTGTAGGTCAGTATTTGACTTTTTAGTACATTGGAAGATTTGCTTTCCTAGATTAACAGCAGTTTGGGATTGTGACATTACTTTAAGTTCATGCTTCCCCTTGATAGATTTTTTTTTTTTTTTTTGCCTCTAATAGAACAACAATTACACATTACACCCAGTTTTTAAGAAAGCCCTGGGACAACATTGTATTGCATTATCTCTAGACTGGTCAGCAGGACAAACCATGAGGTAAATTGCTGGGACTCATTTCACTCCATTGAGGATCAATTCTTATTCTTAAATAAGTGAATGCCAAAGATACTTTACCATGTTTACTACTCTTTTTGGTCCCACAAGTCTTGGATTGTGACATCATTGCTATTTAAATGGATAACAGTGATGATATGATGATCTTTTATTGGAAAAATTAATATTTATTGCTTTTTGTAATCTTAAGTGGAAACTGAAGCCTTTCCCAAATACTAAAATTAATCTCAGCCAGCTGAGGCTTATTCTTTGTAAAGAAGTAAAATTAATATATGGTACGTTTAAAGATAATCATATTTAAGGACTGGAATTTTTCCTGTGATACTTCTTATGGTATCCTAAACTTGAGATGGTAAGGGGCTGGTGGGGTCAAATCAGCAAACAGACTTCAACTCACTTTTCTTATTGACTTGCTTCTCTAGAGTCACTGGTCAGCCTCTAAGAATCATTAGTAGTGACTCAAAGGGGTACCTCCACTTCCTTGCTGTGGATCATTCGGAGCCTTTGATACATAGTCTGTCGGATTGGAAGGCCCACGACTTTGAAGCCTGGATTGCTGCCTTCAATTACTGGCAAACAAACACAGTCTATTCAGGTTAGAATTTTTGATAAAAGACCATCACTTCTCTTGGCATCAGATCTTCAGGCATTTTAGGGCAGTTTTGACCATATGACTGTGAGTGCAACATTAAATTCTTTGAATTGCACTTGGTTAATCAACTTTTGTTCATAGTTTACTTTCTCAGAGAGAAGAGTAGTGAAAGGAGGGGGAAGTATATAAGGGAAAAAAGAGAAAAAATAGTGGCCTCTTTTCTATTGTTCCATGGAGTCGTTAAGATTGTAGGTGAGGGTTGTAATCAGAATTATTCTTTGGAATTAGTCAACCTTCTGAGAAGTAGCTAAACTTTTCTTGCAATGAATGCTGTTGTGGATAGATGTTTCTGTTTTCCTACAGGTGGAGATGATGGGCTTCTGAAAGGCTGGGACACCAGGAAACAGCTGAATAAGCCTGTGTTTACTAATAAAAGGTACACTCCTGTGGTTCCAGCTGGTCAGAGAATGCAAGCTTGTGATAGGAACCCTTGTAATCAAACTTGCATTCAGGATCATCCATTAATTTTACTTTTCTTACCCTCCCCACCCCTCCCCCCGCCCCACTTCGTTTTCTTTGTTTTTTATTTTTTACTGCTATCTGCACATAGTTTACTCATTTTTGCTTCCTGCTATCTCATAATCTCTTATTGTAGACATTTAATGGGTGTGTGCAGTATCCAGAGCAATCCCCACAAGGAGAATATTCTGGCCACAGGAAGGTGAGTCCTCCTTAAATTTGGTTCCTTCCCTTCTTCCTTTTTTCTCCATTTGAGTTTTTGGTATTTTGTTGGATTCTTCTAAGCCAGCTCCTAGCCCAGAACTATACTAATTTGAGGTGCTTTAGTTTAGAAGGGAGTCCCTTTTCCATAATGGGGTTGAGAAAGATTATGGGAATTGTTCCCTCTCTTTGGAGGACTTTTCTTCCTTCCCCCCACCCCCCTCCCCAAGATGTCTTTTGTATTATTGCTGGTGGTAATTTGAGCGTGATTTATTCTGACCATTTTTGCTGTGATTCATTGGTTTCAGTTACGATGAGCACATTCTTTTATGGGACATCCGTAACATGAAGCAGCCATTTGATGATACTTATGTAAAAGGAGGCGTGTGGAGACTGAAGTGGCACCCTGTGTATCCTCACCTACTTCTGGCAGCGTGCATGCACAGTGGCTTTAAGATCCTCAATTGTCAGAAGCCTTTGGGTGAGTTACATCAGGAACTCATGGCTAGGGTTGGCTTTGGCCTGTTTTATATTTATAATATATTTATATTAAGGCCCTTTCCCTAAAGCCAGTGATCAGGAGAAAAGCTTCCTTATCCCAGGGCAATTGTTCCTTCCAACCCCTTTGTTATGGTAAAGAAGATACCAGCTAGTCTGTATTTCATTTCTGTGGGACCAAAAAGGAGTCCTCAGGCAGCTGCTGGCATACTCAGCCTTTCCAGGACACCAGCATCAGTATGGCTATAGAATTAACTGACATCCAAAGCATGTTCTTGTACAAGCTTGAGCTTACAAATTGCTGTAAAGAATTGGGTTCCAGCGTGTAGTTGCTCCCCTAAAGCAATAGTAGTTAAGGGATTCACTAACTACTGATAAATTTGCTATCTTTACTACATTCCTTTTAGCAATTCATGACTATTTTACCTCTTACAAGTTTCCTATTATTTTTCTCATCAACTTTTAAAGACTTATATCTAAGTTCTTAACCATGCTACTTCTGCTTATACTTGTAACTGAGTTTCCTCAATGTTCTTGATAGTCATTTTGGAGGAATTGATGGGAAAAGAACATTATTAGCTGGTGATAGTTAATAACCGTGTTGATGAACACGGAAATATGAAACTTGTTTTTTGCCTTATTTATTCTTAGAGAAGAGGAAGGAGGGGTCCTCCATCCCTGTGTCCTATACATTACACAGTTCATTGGCATATGGAGCTGATTGGTCCAGACTTTGTCTAAACCCTAGTAAACAAACTCAACAACAGACTCTTTCACCTTCTGATGATCAGAGCAACTTAAAGATCGAGAAAGCAGATATATCTTTGAGTATGAATACGGCCTTTCTATCGATTGGAAAGTCTTCTGAAATACTAGCCAGCAAATCACTAGGTCATTATAACAGATCTCAGGAGACTGTAGCAGAGATAGCAGACATTTATGTTCCAATGATTACTAAAGAAAGTGATCCTTCGTCTGGTAGGTTAGAAGGATTGACTTTTGCGACTAAAGAACCAGCTAAAAGAAAAACTGTTGTCAACCTTTTAGCCACATGTTCCTTTTATGATCATGCCCTTCACCTCTGGAAGTGGGAAACAGATCAATTAAAGCCTAAATTACTGTGACTAGTTTTCAAATTGGGACTTAAAAAGTACAAACGTTTTCACAAATTAATCTGAAATTAATCTTCTTCATTCTGAGTGAATTGTATATGGATTTTATTATTTCTTGTGATGTTCAAACCTGTTTAACTTTATAAAATAAAGTTTCTCTGATTGTATATAATGTGCAGCCACTTTTTGAATAGCCATGTATAGTTATGAGGAAGCTAATAGCTTCTTTTAATGAATATCTACTGCTAGATTTATGCAAGCTAAAGAGATGGTTTCTTTCTTTAAATATAATCCTTAAAATTGGGGTAGTTGTTATTCATATTTGCCTAGGAAAATCTGCTTTGAACGATATTTCATACTGATTGCTTTTGGGTACCTAAAATTTGGGTGCCTAAAATTTTTACCTCTGATCACTATCAAATATTAAGACAAATTCTTTGCTTAGCCATCTTCATAGCAGAGAGCATGAAGTGGAAATTGTATATCCTGGCACAATTGGCTGCTGCTTCTGGCTGCATGAGATTAAATGCCTGATTCTAGAGAAAAATGAACATAAGTTCTTTTGCAAAGAACTGTTTTAAAGTGTGCCTCAGTAATGATGAAATGTTAGTAGGAAATAAGATATGTTTATTTCAATTACTTTTGCTCAAGTTGTATACTTTTTAAAATGAAAGGTTTTCCTCAGGAAAACACCTTAAAAACAAAATTTTGTAATTACATCATAATAGATTCTGACTGGCCTCCAAACTTGTTTACTAGTGTGGGTAAGTAGATTTGGCATTTTTGCCCATCTTTTACTTCAGGTGGGGTAAGGTTGGATATGGGAAATGAGAACATTTCCCATTTCTTTGAATTGTTTTTGTACTCTTTAAGTAGAAGGTTGTCTTTGGTTAAATAGCCAAACCAGAATCTGTGGGTGCCATGACTAAGAGTCTATTAGTCCCTTATAATCTCCAAAGCTAGTTTAAATTATATAAATACAGGCATTTAACTCTATATTATGCTTATTCAACTCAATTATTCTCTGGTACTGGTTAAGAAAGAGAAATTGATTAGTGGAACAAATTAAGAACACAGCACACAGAAGCAAATGAATCTAGTAGCGTGAGGTTTGATAAACACAAGACCCCAGCTACTAGAATAGGGGCTTAAAAAAAGTTGGGAGAATTAGATTAACAGTATGGAAGAAATTAGCTCAAGACCAACATCTTACAGCATATACCAGGTAAGTGTCATATTGAACACATGACCTAAATATAAAAGGTTATCTCATAAACAAAGAAACATGGAAAAAATTCCTTATCAGATCTTTAGATTGGATAAAAGTTCATGACCAAACAAGGGACAGAGAGGATCACAGAAGGAAAACATGGATGATTTTTATAGCAGAAAATTAAGTTTTTACACAAAAATTCCCAAATAAAACTAAGATTAAAAGCAGAAAAAAATCCCCAAACCTTTGAAGCAAGTTTTTCTCATAATAATCTCCTAGAAAGGGACCTGTATGTGCCAAAATGTTTGTGGCAGCCCTGTTTGTAGTGGCTAGAAGCTGGAAAATGAAAGGATGTCCATCAATTGGAGAATGGTTGGGTAAATTGTGGTATATGAAAGTTATGGAATATTATTGTTCTGTAAGAAATGACCAGCAAGATGAATACAGAGAGGACTGGCGAGACTTACATGAACTGATGCTAAGTAAAATGAACAGAACCAGGAGATCATTATATACCTCTACAATGATACTGTATGAGGATGTATTCTGATGGAAGTGGACCTCTTTGATAAAGAGATCTAACTCAGTTTTAATTGATTAAGGATGGACAAAAGCAGCTACACCCAAAGAAAGAACACTGGGAAATGAATATAAACTGCTTGCATTTTTGTTTTTCTTCCCGGGTTATTTATACCTTCTGAATCCAATTCTCCCTGTGCAACAAGAGAAATGTTCGGTTCTGCAAACATATATTGTATCTAGGATATACTATAACCTATTTTAACATATATAGGACTGCTTGCCATCTAGGGGAGGGGGTGGAGGGAGGGAAGGGAAAAATCAGGAACAGAAGTGAGTGCAAGGGATAATGTTATAAAAAAATTTACCCTGGCATGGGTTCTGTCAATAAAAAGTTATTATAAAATAAAAAAAAAAAAGGAAAAAAAAAATAATCTCCTAGCCAGCCTCCTCAGATTAGATGATTTTAGATTCTAGACTTTCCATTTCTTGCTCAGCACAGTTTGTCCCTAAAGGAAAGGCTATAACATCTTTCCATCTACCCCAAATCTATCACTTAAAATCAAGTGCCAGTACAAGTTATCTTATTGCTGCTAGTGCAAGTCTCCCAGCTGGCATATGGAGAATCTCCAGTATAACAGAGATCTATAACTCTGCTTTCAACTTCAGACTTATCTTCTGCTGTGCCTCTGAGGAGTGGCACCTTTTACGCAATAATAAAAATTCTCAAATCTGCTCATACCAGTGACTGACATTCTGTAGATTATCATAAAACTCCGCTCTACACCCCCCTGCTACCTAATTCTTTATCCCCATCCTTCTCAACTCTTCTAAATTTCAACCTAACACCATCTAGCTCTTCCACTATGCCCTCGGGAATGCCAGTTCCATGGGCAACAAACTCCATCTTAAACCTGTTCCTTTTCCAGGTCTGTCATTTATTAGCTCTTACTGAAACCTGGCCTTTCCTTGATGGTGCGGACTTCCTGGCCACACTTTCCAGTAGTGGCTGAACCTTTATTCTTTTGGGCTTGTTAAAGCAGGAAAGTTGGAATACTCCTTGCTCTCCAGTGCCTTTTCCAGAATCTCTTCTTCACTTAGTAACCTCACTTTCTTTAATATCTACCACCAGGTCAAAATCCTGGTAGCTGTTGTTGACAAATTGTCAGGTCACTCCCCTTCCTCCTCTTTTTTTTCTTGAGGCAATTGGGGTTAAGTGACTTGCCCAGGGTCACACAGCTAGGAAGTGTTAAGTGTCTGAGGTCAGATTTGAACTCAGGTCCTCCTGACTTCAGGGCTAGTGCTCTAACCACTGTACCACCTAGCTTTTCTTGCCCTTTCCCTCCCCCCAACTCCTTCTTTCTGTGAGTTTTGATGCCTAGTTTACAATTTCTCTTTTCTTCCAATGCCTGTCCTCCTACTAGAGGACTTCATATATATTGATTTTCCCTCAAGCATTCTGTTCCGCAGTCTCTTTACTTCCATGAGTGAGTCTTCTACCTCACTTCAGCCCCACACAAAGATGGTCATACTCTCAATCTTGCCATCACTCATACATACTTCTATGTTCAAGAATTTTGAAGTCTCCTTATCTGACCATAGTCTATTGACTTTTCACTTTTCTTTCTTCCTTATCTTATATAACTCTGTTTTTCATCTTCACGGTGATCTCCAATTCTCCCACATCATCTTCTCTCACTAATTACTCTCCTTATCTTGACTATTTGTAAACGAACTCAATTCTACTTGTCCTTTTGGCTTGAATCCCTAGTCTCCTTATCATATTGCCTTTTATGCCCAGTTAAGTCTCTAGCCTTAAATGCTCATTACTGTTCATCACTTTTATGCCTATACCTGTGCTTTTGAACTAAGATGGAGGAAGTGATGCATCCATTGTGACTGGATACACACAAATTTATGTTACATAATTTCAACTGGGCCCTCACTGTTGCTAGGCAATCCTTATATACTTCCTCTATAAATTCACTATTTCATTCTCTTCAGTGGCTTTTCCAAAATTTTTCATCCCACTTCAAATCTTCCATGACTCTCCTTCCCCGCTTAGATCTATCGAGGCTCTTGCCTCCTATTTTACAGAAAAAAATTGGGACCATTTACATGACCTCTACGCTCCATTTCATCCATCACTCAGATATTTTCTATTATTATCTTAGGATGAAGTTATCTTATTTCTTACAAGTGTTAACCTCTCTACTTGTTCAACTTGTCTCATTCCATACTGGAATTATCTCCTTCCACATTGTTGCTTCTTGGCTTCCTTCAAATCAAATTCAAATTCCTTCAAACCCCATCTTTTACTGAAAGCTTTTCCTTTTTTTTTTTTTTTTTTTTTTTTACATTTCCACAAAAGTCATATTGTGAAAGAAAACAGAGCTTCCACTGTAATAATAATAATAATAATAATAAAACAAGAAAAATAAAATTAAAACAGAGTATGCTTCAATCTTTATTCAGACAATCAATTCCTTCTCTTGAGTATGGATAGGATTTTTCATCAAACCCTTCAGAATAGTAATACATTATTACACTGCTGAGAATAAATAACAAAGTCATTTACAACTGGTCATTACAAAATATTTATTTGTATGCAGTACATTTATTTTACTTTGCTTGAGTTCATGGAGGACTTTTCAGGTTTTTTTTCTGAGAGCAATCCTGCTCATCATTTCCCATAGAACAATAATATTCCATCACAAAAATACAATTTATTCAGCTATTCACAACTGATGAGCATTCGTTCTATTTTCAATTTTTTGCCCTGAGAAGAGAGCTAGTATAAATGTTTTGTTCATATAGGTCATTTTCCTTTTTTTTATTTTTATTTTTATTTTTATTTTGGTATTCATGCCTAGTGTTTGTTGTTAGGTCAAAGGATATGTATTTATAGCCCTTTGGCAAAAATCTTTTGGTCACTTATCAGTTGGGGCATGGCTCTTCTTTTTTACAAATTTGATTCAGTTCCCTCTGTGTTTGAAAAGTGAGGCCTTTAATTTGGAACTATGCCCAAAGGGCTGTCAAACTGTGCAAGAAAGACCCTTTGATCCAGCAGTGGTTCTACTGGATTTGTATCCCAAAAAGATCATAAAGGAGGGAAAGGGACCCCCAACCTGTGCAAAAATGTTTGTGGCAGCCCTCTTTGTAGTAGCAAGAAACTGGAAACTGAATGATTGCCCATCAGTTGGAGAATGGCTGAATAAATTATGGTATATGAATGTAATGGAATGTTATTGTTCTGTAAGAAACAATCAGCAGAATGATTTTTGAGAAGCTTGGAGAGTCTTACATGAACTGATGCTAAATGACTAGAACTAGGAGAATATTGTACATGGCAACAAGAAGATTATACGATGATCAACTTTGATGGACATGGCTCTTTTCAACAATGTGGTGATTCAGACCACTTCCAATAGACTTGTGATGAAAAGAGATATCTGCATCCCTAGAGAGAATCATGGGGCCTGAAAGTGGATCACAACATAGTATTTTCATCTTTTTTGTTGTCATTGTTTGCTTGTTTTTTTCTTTCTCATTTTTCCCCCTTTTGATCTGATTTTTCTTGTGCAGCATGATAAATGTGAAAATATGTTTAGAAGAATTGAACATGTTTAACTTACACTGGATTACTTGCTGTCTAGGGGAGGGAGAGAAAAAAATTTGGAACATAAGTGAATGTTGAAAATTACTTTAAAATGTATTTTGAAAAATGAAAAGCTATTATTATTTTTTAAAGGATTAAAAAAATTACTTCCCAAAAAAAGAGAAATGAGACCATATCAGAGAAACTTGTTTCAAAATTCTTTTTACAGTTGCTATTGCCCCATTGTATTTCCCCATTTATTCTATTTTCTTTCTCTTTTTACCCTGCTTCTCCTCAAAAGTGTTTTGCTATTGACTACTCCCTTCCCCAGTATGCTCTCTCTATCACCCTCCCCCCACTTCCCATATTCTGTTTCCCTCCTATTTTCCTACTGGGTAAGATGGACTTCTATACCCATATTGAATGTGTATATTATTTCCTCTCTGAGCCAGTTCTAATGAGATTTAAGATTCACTCCCTTGTTCTTTTCACCCTTTTCCCTTCCACAGTAAAAGCTTTTTCTTGCTTCTTCTTCTTTTTTTTTTTTTTTTGGGTGGCAAATAATTACACCATTTACACTATTCCATTTCTCCCTTTCCCTTTCTCCCGGTATTTTTCTCTTAAACCCCTTAATTTCTTCATTTTTTAAACAAGGTATTATCCTTTCATATTCAATTAACACTTCTGCATTCTACCAATAAATGCTCCTTCTAATTGCCATAATAATGAGAAAATTCTAATAAGTTACAAATATCATCCTCCCATGAAGGAATATAAACAGATAAACCTTATTAGGTCCCTGATGATATCACTTTCCTGATTACCTCCTTATGCTTCTCTTGGGTTCTAGATTTGAAAATCAAATTTTCCAATTAGTTCTGGTCTTTTCCACACAAATGCTTGAACATTTGTTATTTCATTAGATGTCCATGTTTTCCCTTGAAGGATTATACTCAGTTTTGCTGGGTAGGTGATTTAGTTGTAATTCTAGCTCCATCACTCTCTAGAATATCATATTACAAGTCCTCCAGTCCCTTACTGTAGAAAATGCTAAATCTTGTATTATCCTGACTGGCTCAACTATACTTGAATTGTTTCTGGATGCTTGCAGTATTTTCTCCTTGATCTGGGAGTTTCAGAGTATTCCTGGGAGTTTTCATTTTGGGATCTCTTCCAGGAGGTGATTGGTGTGATGACTACACTAGCACCTTGGATACCTTAGAATCAGCCGGATAAGCAAAGTCCTCAGTCTTTATTCTTGGTCTTTAGGGGTAGAAGTGAACAGGATGGAGGCAGAATCTCAGTGACCACCTTCTTCCACGTCTACCAAAGTGACTCTGGCTCGTCTTACTCCACCCCCTAGTCCTCCTACAATCCTCTGTATACAACAATCATTGAGCCAGCACAGGATAGTGGAAAGGGCCATTTTCCAAGCATATGCCCATAGAGTATTGTCCAATCAGTAGTTAGCCTCAAGTGCTTGGCTGTCCTGACCTCAGTGCATCGACTCAAGAGTTTCAGCTCTCCACAGATTTTTTTCCATTCTATTTTACCCTATGGTTTTAGAATATTAGGGCAGTTTCTCTTGATAATTTCTTGAAAGATGATATCCAGGCTCTTTTTTTTATCATGATTTTCAAGTAGACTAATAATTTTTAAATTATCTTTCCTGGGTCTATTTTCAAGGTCAGTTGTTTTCCCAGTGAGATATTTCACTTTTTTTTTTTTTTTTTTGGTTTTGCTTTATTGTACCCTGATTTCTCATAAAGTAATTAATTTTCATTTGCTCAATTCTAATTTTTAAGGAATTATTTTCCTTAGTAAGCTTTTGTATCTCCTTTCCCATTGAGTCAATTTTGCTTTTTAAGGCATTCTTCTAGGAGCCTTTACTAATCTTTAATTCCAGTGCCTTCTGTTTATTATTTTCCATTTATTTCAAGTACATAGTTGTTTGCATGTAGTTTTCCTTATTAGATTTTGAGCTACTTGAGAACAGAAGCTCCTGCTTTTCTTAGTGTCCTCAACACTTAGCATAGTGTTTAATAAATGCTAGTTGATTTGTTGACTTTGTTCAGAGAAGAGGCCACAAGATTTGGCTTAGAAGCTGTGAGACCAGAATGTTGTTAGATGATATTATGACAGTATTTAAAATACTAAATTCAGAAAATTACTAACATTGGGAACTGGATTTTTAAGTCTCAAACTGTTGCAAATCCAGTATTGGGCTTGTACATATTTTCTATTACCTGCTACTGTGTCATTGCCCTTCCTTTATATAATAGATTACATTTATATAGCACTCTAAAACTTAGAAACAGACTTTTACAGTAACTGAAGTAGGAGCATGTCTTCCTGTTTTATAGATGAAAAATTGAAGTTTTGATGTGTCTATAGTCACATAGCTACCACGTGTCTGAGGTAGGTTTCAATCTTAGGTCTTCTTTATTCTAGTTCTAGTGCTCTATTGACTGAACCACCTAAAGGATATCATGGAATAGAGAGGACTTGAAGAGAAGAGGATCAAAGTTTCAATTATGACTCAGTAACCTTGGACAAGACATTTAAGGAAATTGCAATGGGCATAATAATAATGTACATCTCATAGGGTTGTTGTAAAGTTCAAATGAGAACATATTTGGAATTTACTTTGTAAACCTCAAAACACTCCACAACCCTAGGCATTATTCAATGATATCCTTTAGGAAGTTCAGTCAATAACCCGTTAGCATTATTTTAAGAGTGTTATTATTATTTTTTAAGGAGAATTACAGAATATCAGAGTAGCTCCTTTTTATTATTTCGGACAGTGATCATCTACTCTACTTTCTTCATGAATGTTTTCAGTGAAAGAAATCTCATTATCTGATAAGGTAGCCTATTCCATTTTTAAACACCTATTTGGGATGTTATGACTGGTTAAAATCTGCTTCCTTATAACTTAAATCAGTCACCATAGAATGGTTTGTGGAACTGACTGATTTAAATGTGTTTGGAAATCACTTTAATGGTTACTGAGAAGAACTAGAGTAAAAATACTCTAAAAGAATGTCTGGAGAAACTTTTATAATATGCCTTTCCATTTTAGAGGAGCAGCAAATATTTCCCAGATGAAATTTCTAAGTGGAATAAAAGTGAGGCTGAGATGATGCTAAATGAATTCATGAAAAAAAGTAGCTATTTTTCACATCCCCCCAAAACCTATAAAAATCAAGTTCCTGGTTTATTGACAGCTAATGGGATTTTGACAATTCTTCCTTTTTTTAAAATTTGAATTTTTCAAGGTTCCACTTTTAGAAGGTAGAATTACAAAGTTCTGTGACTTTTTTAGACAGATAAAGGTATAGGAAAAAATTATATTTCTTAAATGTAAAAAAGTTTATCTCCCTTCTCTCAAAAACAGTCACATGGGACTTTTGAATAATGATGTTGGAGGGGACGTGGGAAAACTGGGACACTAATGGCATTGTTGGTGGTTTAATTGATTCAGCCATTCTGGAGAGCAATTTGGAACTATACCAGAGATCAAAAAAGGGGAAACAAATCACACATACATAAATGTTTGTGGCAGCCCTTTTTGTAATGGCAAAGAACTGGAAACTGAGTGGATGCCCATCAGGTAGGGAATGGTTGAACAAGTTATGGTATGTGAATGTTATGGAATATTATTGTTCTGTAAGAAACGACCAGTGGGATGATTTCAGAGAGGCCTGGAAAGAATTACATGAACTGATGGTAAGTGAAGTGAGTAGAACCAGGAGAACATAGTACATAGCAACAAGATTATGTAATGATCAACTGTGATGGAAGTGGCTCTCTTCAACAATGAAATGATCGAAGACAATTCTAATAAAATGGAAAGATCTATCAGGATCCAGAGAGAGAACTATGGAGACTGAATGTGGATCAAAGTATAATATTTCAATTTTTTGTTATTTACTTGTGTTTTTTTTCCTTGTGTTTTTTCCTTCCTTTTGATCTAATTTTTCTTGTGCAGCATGACAAATATGGATGTATGTTTAGAAGAATTGCACATGTTTAACCAATAGTGGATTGCTTGCTATCTAGGGGAGATGGGAGAAAAATTTGAAACACGAGGTTTTGCAAAAGTTAATGTTGAAAACTATCTTTGCATGTATTTGAAAAAATAAAAAGCTATTTTTAAAAAATGGGTTTTTATTTAGACAAGTACTTTTCAGTCATTACTGTACTTCATGGTACTTTTCATCCAAAATGGGCTCGTTATTTTATCTGTCTTTCTCACCTCTCCTTGACTTCTGGGTAATACTGTGGAAGATACCACCATCCTCCTTTTTATTTAGACTCAACCTAGGTAAGAAAATCAATCTCAATTCTTCATTCTCTCACCTGCAAATCAATTGTCACATACTGTCCAATTTTACCCTTTCATAGAACATGATGTAACATCTCCTTTGATTCTAGTTACCCTGGTGCAGGTTCTCATTATTTCATACTAGAATTATTGCAGCAGCAGTCTGCTGCTCTTCCTGAAGACTCCCAAATCCAGGTTATCTTCCATCTATCATCATCTTGATGTTCCTAAAGCATAGGTGCCATCAATTCCCTACTCTTCCCCCAGCTCAATACTTCCCAATAGCTTCCTATTATTAGGATCAGAATTAAAAAACCCTGCTTGGCTTTTAAAGCCCTTAAGAACCTTCCTACTTTTCCAGTATTCTTATATCTAATTCCCTTCTCCATGCTCCAGTGACATTGGCCTCTTTGTTGAACTTTTTATACAAAAGATTTTGCCTTCTGATTGCATTTTCTCTGGCTGTCCAAGCCTAAAATCTTCTCTCTTGCTTCACCTCCTGATTTTAACTACTAAGATCCAATCTTCTAGGAGTAACTTTCCCACTTTTCCCTTAATGCTAGTGTCTTCCTTTTGGTCATTCTCAAACATATCCTGATTATGTCTGTTCATCTATAAGTTTGCAGGTTTCTTTTCCCATCAGACTATGAACTTCTTGAGACCAGAGATTATCTTTGTATTTCCAGTATTTAGCACAGTGCTAAGCATCTTAACAAATGCTTGTTGGCTTGCTTTAGTTTTCATTTTAGATAGAAATACCTGGAGTACATATCATGCCTGTGATCCTAATTGTGTGACAAGCAAATTATATAATCTCTGAACCTCAGTGAACTATCTAAAAGGTTAAAAATGGCTTGTGGCATCTAAATTGGCATTCCCATATAGAACATAGATCATAGATCAAAGATCTATTGACATTCAAGGTGATATCCTGGCAAAGATGGTAAGACTCCAAAACTATGAAACTTTTTTTGGGGGGGGCTGAGGCAGTTGGGATTAAGTGACTTGCCTAGGACACAGAGCTAGCAAGTGTTGTGTCTGAGACCAGAGTTGAACTCTAGTTCTCCAGACTTCAGGGGTTTTGCTCTGTCCACTTTGCCATCTAACTGCCTCAGACTTATTTTAGATAGCAAATTAACGTCTGAAGTCTTGAGATAAGCAAACTTTCCATGAAATGTTAAAATTAAATTACAGTTTCCCTCCTAAAAGCACCATAAAATGTTTTGTGAGTCTAGACCTATTTTGTAGGGTTACCTGGTTACATTATGAAATGGGTTTTTCTCTTGTCAAATCTGCCACTATTAAGTATATTTATCCATCCACAAAATGTTTTCATTCTTCCTTTGTAAACTTTGCTATTGTCAAGTGGATTTAAAAGTGTAAATCCTGCAAAACCTGTCCACATTTTATACTATTTATGTAGGATAAAATAAGATAGGGTTTCTCTCCAATCTCTAAATTGAAGAAGCAATTATATCATTTCATGATTTAAAAATTTAGGTTGACTAAGAGACAATTTTATAATTATTTTTGCTCTTGCTAAATGCTGATTTTTGTTAAAATATTTCTTCCCAAAGTTTCTCAGCAAATGGAAACTATATATAATAACTTGGTGATTGGATATGGCTTTATTAGTCCCCTTTGATTACCTTTAAGTATTACTATTCCTCTTTCTATTTTCCACCAACAGTTCTGCTTAGTTTAAATATCAGGGAACATTTCCCTAGGATAAACCAAGACCTCAAATCTCATCACTACGTAGATTGAACTCAAGAGAGTTCAGAACTTTCCAAGTAACTCCCAGTTTCCACCAGTAGTTGTGTTTGGTTTAGACTCCACAATCTCACTCCCTTCAGTCTTCTCTCCTCCGAATTTCCGCTATTAGATTGTAGCTTACAAAAAAGATTTTCTTCTTTTGCATTGCTTAACACTGCCTAGAACAGAGCAAGCACTTAATAAATGTTTATTGAATTGAATAGCGCTGCTTACGTGGGCTGAATTATTAGGATACCCTGATACCCACAAAATTTAAAATGGAATAAAACTTCTCTTTAATAAAGATAGGATGAGGAAAATGCCTCTTCCCCCCACTCCAAATTAGCTATGTGATATAAAAGGACTGCTTGCCATCTAGGGGAGGGGGTGGAGGGAGGGAGGGGAAAAAAAAATCGGAACAGAAACGAGTGTCAATATAAAGTAATTATTAAATAAAAAAATTTAATAATAAAAAAAAAAGATAACATAAAAAAAAATTACCCTGGCATGGGTTCTGTCAATAAAAAGTTTTTTAAAAAAAGAGAATTCTACAAATAAAAACAAAAACAAAAACAAAAAAAAACAAATTAGCTATGTGAACTGAAATGAATGGTTAGTGGTCAAATATTTATTTTTATTGCACATAATTTTTAGGATACAGCTGGAAAAGCTTGCCTTCTTGAGTGGGCTCAAAGCCATACTTTTCCAAGTTGTTAGGGTCAAAAGTTCCTTCTTTAAAGTCCTTTTCAATCGAAGGTGCTACGGCTTCCATAAAGAGCTGCTTAGCTGTCAGTGGTTCATCTGTGCCTGCCGGAACTCGATAGGACACATAAGGCTTGAGTTTGAAACCCGTCAAATCCGGAACAACAAACTCAGGGACCATTTCCTTCACCATCACAAACTTCCCACTTTTAGAAAAGCCGGTGAATTTGGCCCCACGACCTTTGTAGAAGGTCCGGGGGCCACGCTTGCTTGTCCACTTGCTCATTCTGTCTGCCCCTCGGACCAGGCCCTGAGTCAGAGCTGAAAGGAGGCCCATATTTGGTTTCTGTGAGGTGAGAGAAACAGAGACGATTAAGTCTGGAAGTAGTTGTGGAATCCTCCACGCACCGCACAGTGCTAGCACTTACGGGGGCTCCTCCCCAATAGGTGTGCGGAGCTAAGGGCGACTGCTGCTTCTGGGGATGCAAGTACATCCTCGTGGGTGACAAACATTTATCAAGAGTTTACCACTACGCGCAGAGACCTAGAGTAGGGTAGCCTTGGGATCATACCTAGTCCGGCCCTGGCCTTAGACCAGTGCCGGCCACTTACTATGCCGCCTCTTCGAGAACCCCATTCGGGGTTTTCTGGGCAAAAATACTGAGCAGTGGTTTGCCATTTTCTTCTCCGCTATTTTGCTCTGGAGGAAACGGAGAAAAAAGGGTAAAGTGACTTGTCCAGAGTCACTTAACTAGGCCGTATTTGAACTCAGGGTGACATGTGTTCCTGATTCCAAGCCCAGTGCACCGGCTCGCTGGCCATGCGGCCTAGTTGGCACACAGCAGGCTCTCAATAAATGCGGACAGACGGGGGCTAACAAGCGCGGTATAAGAATTACGGACCAAACGCTCCGGAGAGCCGCCACACAGACAAGAGGGATCTGAAAGGAGGAGCATGAGGAAGGCGTGGCTTCGGGGATGAGAGCCCGGCAGCCGCCGGATCTGCCCTCCACAGGTCAAGAAAGCTTTTTTATGAGAGAGGCTGGGGGGCCTTCTGAACCCACAGCGTCACCCTCTACCCTTGGCCTGGACCCCAACCCAGAATTGAGCCCCACATGCTCAAGAGTCCTACACGTCCAATCCCCCTCACCTCGGCCGCTCACGCGCCAGCCACAAGGATCTCGGACGTCGGAAGAAAACTCGCTCCGATTGGTCACAAGCGCCTCAACCAATGCGAAACCTCGTCCTTCAGAGGGGGCGAGGTCCAGAGGAAAGAGAGCGGGTATCGTAGGAGGAAGGGAAATCCCGGCTCCGGATTCGGAGCGGGAGCGGCTGAGGTGGGGTGATGGCCGCAGCCATGCTGGCCGGTGAGTGGGGGCCCAGACCGAGAGGACCACTGACGTTGTCCTTCAGCCACGCCCCTTAGGGAGATGAGGCTAGCGACAAGGCAGGCTCCTCTGTGAACCGGAACCGGGAGCTCAGACCCACTGTCACTCAGGGAAGCGCTCCCCGCGTGACCTCCCCGTGACCTCTCCGCCGGTGCTCCTCCTAACTCACTCCGACTCCCCTTCTTCTCTCCTATTAGCTCCCTACTGTTTCTCCGTGTTCCTCTAATGACATCGCCCACTGCTCCTTCATATCCCAGCTGCCTCTCCTCCAGGACTCCTCTGCTTTCGTCCCTTCCGTTGGTCTTCTTTGTCACATATCCTCCTATCTTTCCCCCAGTGACACTTAACACGCTCCCCTGAGTTCCCCTCGTTTTTCCCGATCTTTCTCCCCAGTGCCACTCCAGTTGTCTTCCCCCCATTCCGTCTTTCTCCCGGGAATATTCACTACCTGCTCCCACCCGCCACCCGGGACATTCTAATGCTCCTAAGGCCATTTCCCACCGTTTCCTCTTCTGCTCCCACACCCTACGTCTTCATCGTCCTCCCGGTACATTTCCTACTCCCTCCCTCTTTCTCCCCCACCCAATATCTCCCAGTGACACTGACCAGCCTGCCGCAAGTTTCTATTCCCAGTAATGCTCCTGGTGACACTTCTCACAATCTATGTCTAAATAATTTCTCTTCCTTCTTTCCCCTCATACAAATCCCCATTGCTCGCCACCTGCCCTCAGACCCAGCGATATTCTGCATTGACCCCGCTTCCCACCATGTGTCTTCCCTTCTGGTCATTTCCCTATTCGAAATCTTTGATCTGCTTCCTTTCCTCCTCATGTTCCAGGAGCGATTTCAGAATAAATCTTTCTATTTGTTAGCTGACACTGGTGAGCTTGTGGTACTTTTGGCATAGTCTAATATTCGAAGGTCAGTCCATGGGGGCCTGATAGAGACGTCCCAAAGCACAGGCAGTGGCTCCCCAGCCCTGGGGTGGAGAACTGGCGCCAGAGTGGTGATTACGCCCTGATTCTTTGGGGTTTAACCCACGTGTAGATCAGGTGTTCCCATACATGCCAAACCGTAAACAGTTCTCAGAAGAAGCAGAACATTTTGTCTGAGATCTTTCCCTTTTCATCCCTTTCTGGCTTCTCCTCCTAGCAGATCCTGGGAAATGCCCACGTAGAGTCGGGAGTGTTTGAAAGCGGGAAGGGACTGCAGTGTAGCTGTCGCAATGGCTGACACGAGTTTCTAGGGAGAAGCAGAAGCCCTTTTCTTCTTGGCTAACTCCTTACTAGTTGCCGCTCTGCTGTCAATGGTAGGAACTTTTGGCCGGAGAGCCCATTAGCCATGTGACAGTTGTTTACAGATTAAGACTGTTTGCAACAGCAGATGCTTCCGTGGGGACAGCTTCTTTTCATAGGAATGGAGTTTTCAAAGAGTAATTTTCCAGTCAACAGAAAACTTAATTTGACTTAGAAGTTGGACACATAAACAGAACTAAAAAAAAAAACTGTGACTGCTGAGTAAAACATTAATTATTTGAATAGTTGGTCTTTGGCAGAACCAGGTTGTACTTTGTTCATTCCATTTTGTTTGTTTTATTTTTAGCCATGGAGAAGGAATTGAATAAATCCTACACAAAGGTATGTATATTAGGGGAACTCTGCTAAGATAGTAACTACAACAACAATAACAACTTTCTTTTGAATTATTAAAGGCAGTTTAAGATTTAAGTGCTTTCTTTTCAGCCAGTCAGAAGTAGGTGATGCAAGTATGTTTCTCATTTTAACAGGAGAATGGGGAGGCTCACTGAAAGGGAAAGTGACAAGCCTAGAGTTGACAAGTGAGATCCCTAACATTCCCTTTCTCAGGTCATTTCTGATAAATAGAATGGAGCTTCCTATTAGAGTTTACTTTTTTGGAATCTTGTATTGGTGTCTTGCTCTGTATGTATAAAAAAAAAAAGATGGGGGTGAGGGAGACAGAAATCCAGAAAGAGGTGTCAATGGATTGTCCTGTAAAAGCTGGGGCAAAACTTGTTTTTATGTTTTATTGCTTTTTATGGTTTTACTTTACCCTTTATTGTGTGTCTAAATCACTTGGATCTTCTTAGTTTTCTCTTCTGATCTCTAATGTCTCTGTTAATTCTAATTCTAAGATCCCAATATTGGGCTTGTCCAGCAGTGAGGGATAATGGGAATTGGGGCATAGTCAGGATTGTTCATTAAAGTAGAGACTTCTTGTGATGTGAATACCCTCTTTGCAGCCCCATCAGATCCTTGGTCACTGCAGCCACCATAGGAGAGAGAGAAGTGTCTCAGCTTGGAAGTGAAAGCCAGAGGCCTCTCAGGCCTGAATCCTGTATTTGTTAGAGGCATGGGTTTTCTTAGACCTTTCCTTATTGATAGTGATGATAATGTTTTTTAAGTTTTCTAGGGACTGCCTAATGCTTTGGGGATGCTGGTGTGGGATGTGATCCTGGACAAGTCATTTAATCAAGCAACTTTTTGAGAATATTAATCACTGAGAAAGTGCTGACCTGTGTTGTTCAAGCTCTCACCTAGGAGCTCCCTAGGCCAATGAAGTCACAGATCTAGTTCCTGTTTTCTCCCAAGACATCACACTCTGTAGTACCCCTTGTTCTTCTTAAGTTGTGTGGCACTAAATCCTCTGTAGAATCTTTTTCAGGCTTTTTGATATATCAGTTAGCTGGAAAAGTGTTGGGGTGAGGGGGAAAAACAGATATTGTCTCTGTCAGCTAAAAGGAACCCTGAACTTGTTCAACTGAGAGACTTGAAAGAACTAACACTAACATTTTCTCTAACACCTGCTGTCTCTTTTATTTCTAGCCTGTTTTGTTGTTGTTTTTTTTTTTTTGGGGGGGAGGTAATAATAATAAAAGCTAACATTTATGTGGTGCTTACTCTGTGCTAGACTTTGTGCTTTACAATTGTTATCTCATTTATCTCAATTATTTATTCATCCCAATGACTGGGAGGTAAATGCTGTTATTATCCCCATTTTGCATTGGGGAAACAGAGGCAAGTAGTGTTTGCCTTTAAAATTTAAGGCAATTTTTGGAATAGGGCAAAACAAGATGAAAAAGTCCAGGAAGTACGTGTATTTGTATATGTTTAATTGAGAGATGAAAATTTTTCATGCTGTTTTATTTTTCTAGCTTCTTCTGATCCTTATACTTCTGGAAATTCAGAGTTACATTTAACATTTCCTGATCATCCTTGTGCCTACCTATTACTATGTAGCTAGTACTGTTTTTTTATTTTTTCTAAAAAATCCAGGGCTTTGCTTTGTACCATTGAGCCTCTTTTGCTGGAAACCAGAAAATAACAAATACTTCTCTAATTCAAGCCACTTTTTGTGTGGCTTGTTAAATTATATTTAATATTTTCAGAATTTGGATAACTTACTCTGATTTTCTGAAGAGTCTTATAAAAAGTTTTTATATCCAATCACATAGTTTAAAATGTATTAATATAGCTTGTATTTATGTATTCCATTACATTTTCAAAATTCATTAATCAGCTATTAACTCATGGGAGTTATGATTAAGTGAGTATACTTATGACTTTTTGGGGGAGGAGCCAAAGCATAAAAAGTATATAAATTTCAACCCAAAGTTATATTGTAGGACAGAATAAAAACCCACAGCTTCTGACTAACCTATATTTATTTCATTATGGTACTTAGAGTAGTGACTAGGGATCCAGAGCTTGGAATTTAGAGCAGGAACTTTTCTGTAGTGTTTGGAACCTTTTCCCCTTTTTCTGATGAATTTTATTTTCTCTTGCATGAAGTTTCTAACTGTCTCACCACTTTAGATGTCCCTTTTTCTAGCTTTTAAAATTGGAATTTACTTGTGGTAAATTTACTTGAGAAAGAAATAAGATGAATATGAGATTTTGTTTGCCTGTTTCTTGATTAACCTAATTATATTGTGAACCTGAAATTATTTGTCCTATTCCTACAATTTTTTTCTGCTCTAGCTTTGGTCTGATTTCCAATTGCAAATGAGTGATCAAATTCTTCTGGACTTCCTTTTCCTCTAACAGGGCTTAAAAAAAAATTAGCTAACAAGGAGATGGGAGAGGGTCCCATTTATGATGACAGGTGCCAGTGGAGCCACTTGGGTCAAGGTAGACATTAATCCATGAAGTTTTCATTTGGAAAAGAGGGAGAAAATTTTGAAGTTCTTTAGGGGTAAGAGTAAAAGGAAGCAAGAAACACTTGTAGGATTCTAACCAGTTTATAAGGAAAAAAAATCTTATCAGGAAGTTCTGCCTTTTAATTTGCCTAGTTAGTGCTTGAAGAATGAAGTTGAGTTGTTTTCTCAAAGAAAGTATTGAAAGGCATGTGGAGGTATCTAGTTTTCTTAATATTCTACATATAAGTGCTTATTTAGTTTCTCTAGAGAAGGGGAAATAAATTTCTATTAGATTCTGATGAGAATTATTAATATAGCTATATATAAGAGCATATTAATCTCTCTATACATATTATATATAAAAATATGCATGTATAATAGTATAACATTCTGTTTAATGCAATGAACTTTTTAATGCACTTTTTAAAAAAAGGCAGCCTACTAAACAAAATGTGCTATAGGCTGATGGTGAAATGAATAATGACCTCTTTTTTAGTTATTTCCCCATCAAGGAAAAAGAATGCATTGCAAAAACATTTTCATGTTAGTAAAAACTTAAGTAACTAATTATGTTACCAGTTTTTGTATACCAATAACCTTAAAATTCCATGTTAAAAATATATTGTGAGGCTGTGATAAGGTTGAGTGAAGATTAGCATCTTTGGTGAAAGCAGTCTACAACCTAGATATTGCTTTGATAGCCCTTTAGTAATATCAAAACCACATGGGCTTAAAAAAAAAAATTCCTCTTAAAAAGTAAGCAAACAAACAAAACCAAGGGTTTTTCCCACTTGATGCTTATTGGAAGCCAAACCTACATAAGGAGCATTTCTAGCATCTGAAGACATAGATACCTCATGTATCTAGGATATCTGTTCTGAATAGGAGGAAAGCTGATTAAATCCTCCTTTCTGTGAGATGGGATTTTAATAGTTTTAATTGTTGAAATAGTTGGCATGAGGTAAATGTCCAATCCAGAAAACATCAAGTAAAAAAAAAATCACTAGACAATAATTTAAATACTCTTGAAGCTAACATTTAAGTACATACTCTCTACACTGAGGGTGATAGAAACTGTAACTTTCCTACCTTCTTGGAACTTCTATTATCAAGTAGAAGGGATAAGAAACACACACAAATAAATGTAATATATAGTGTTACATGATAAATGCATTAGAGGTACAGAGTATTATATGAAGCCTAAGAACTATATGCGTGTTTCATTCGTTCATGCCATTGACTTATGGAAGCTTCCTGCTCACTGACTTCTATTGCTACTCTTGTTTCTTTTTGTCATCCATTAAGAAGATTTCTGCTGAGGTACATAATGGGAGGGCAGGGGCTTTTGATTGTTCTCTGGCTCTTTTCTCCTCATGTGCCATGTTGTTTTCTCCCCTGTAGATTTTGTCTTTGACTACTACCTCCTACTCCTGGATTATGCAGTTGGTGGAATATCATAAGCACTCAACCATGGTAAACACTGTTTGGACAGAGAGAACTTTCTTCTTGCTATCAGTTAAGACCCATGGATTCTGAATCTGGTCAGCTGTTGATATCAAATCTTTCCCAATGTTTTGATCCTTTTTTCTGTTCCTTATTTTTCCATCCTTCCCTATCAGTCTAAATTCAGGGAAATGCCATAGGGCTAGAATTTCAGAGTGATTGGGTTTTGCTGCCTGAGAAAATCTAGAATAATTGTTGGCCTCTTATTGACACTCTTGCTTTGTTTTTTAACTTATACATTCAGATAAGAGGAATTGCAATTGGAGCTACATTAGCCCTGCTTTTGATCAGCATTGTCATTTACTTTGTTTACAAGAGGATGAAGTGGTCTTGTAAGTATCCAGTGTCTGCTTTTGATCCATAGTGGGTGAAGATAAGAGAGAAGGATGTCAATTGTCTTGTCCCTTATAAATGGCTCTGAGACCCAGGGTATCTGTAAGCTAGAATTTAAAGGCTTGTCTAAATTAAGGCTGGATGAATCTATATCAGCAAAACTTAACCCATATAGACCTGCTGGAAAGAGAAGCAGGACAGAAATTTCTGATTCAAACTCTGACTTCCTGGGCAGAGGAAGAAAAAAATGTACTGCAATCTATCTATCAGCCTTTTTTCCTGAAATAAGGAAGAACCTGATTTCTAGTTATATACCTTATGATATGATATGATATAACTTGACCTTAGGTTGGCCTTAATAGTTTCTTGCTCTCCATGTAATATTTGTGGGGCTGATCTGCCTAGGTAATTTAGAGAAGGAGTTCACTAATTATATTGACATACTTTTTTAAATGTTAAGTAATGCTAAGATGAAGAAGTGGAGCTTATGCTTACAGTATCTGCTTTCTCAGGGGCCTGAACAATGAGTGAGAAAAGGAAAGAAAAGTTCCTAATAGTCTGATTTTAAATCCAGTGGGATATTTCATTTGCCAGATTCATTCTATGTACCTCTAACCCCATCTCCCTCTACTATTTGAGATGTGCATCTCTTGTCTTTGCTAGAAATTGTTTTTAGAAACCCAGTGATGTCTGTACTGTTTCCTTTTCTGCCTTTCAGCACAAGAGCTTTCAGTATCTCCTCAGTACAGGTTCCGTAAAAGAGACAAAATGATGTTTTATGGCCGAAAGATCATGAGGAAGGTAAGTATGCAGCAATAGAATGGAGTAATGAAGTAAATCCAATGGAATTGTCTCTGAGCACAGAGGCCACTTGGAATCCAGGAAATTGTTCTCTGTTTGATTTTTTTTTTTTCTCTGTTTGATTTAACCAATTGGCAAATATTTATTAGATGCTTGCTAGCTACAATGCTGCTCCTGATCCCAGTTGAAGATAGAAAACTAGGTAGTTTTCTTGCAGAAGATGCTCATAAAACCTACGTGAAACAAAGTTCCTTTGATTGTCCCATATGTGAAAGGGAAAAATTCCTAAGGCGAGGCAAAAGTAATAGTGTACTGCTATAAGTTCTCATCCCAACTGCTTAATTGGGCATAGTATTCCCCTTTCATGCTACCTCAGCTGTTCTTGAGGAGAGACAGCTGTGTAACTGTGTTAACCCTCAACCCACAAGTAGTCTTGAAGAATAATTAGCAATTGCATGCTATTAAATAGTCAAGGATGAGAATTGGTAAAATGTGGCATTTGGTTTGGAGAACTTGGGATTCTGCCTTTGGCAAATGCATGAAGGCTTAAAGATGTTGTCTCTTCTCGGAGATATGGACTGTACACTAAACAGCTTGATAAGACAGCAAATTGTTGGAGGGGTCAGGAAAGCTATTATTAATCCCATTTATTCCTGAGCACCTGTCAGAAGTAATACTCCTCATTTTCCCCAGGTGGCACTGTGGTCTGCCTTCAAATGAAGACCTCAGCTAGGTTTCCTTCTGCTTCAGCTGAGAATATTATCCTGTAGTGAATAATGGGGCTGTCTGACTTAAACATGTCATGCCAAATAGGAGTTGAGAAAGAGATTAAAGGAATTAGAGTAGGTAATGAGGAAACCAAATTATCACTCTTTGCTGATGATATGATGGTATACTTAGAGAACCCCAAAGATTCTACTAAAAGGCTATTAGAAATAATCCACATCTCTAGCAAAATTGCAGGATACCAAAAAATAAATAAATAAATAAACCCACATAAAACATGTCATGCCAAGAATGATGCTTTTAGAAATAACCTCCATTTTTTGTGTGCTTAACATTCTGAAAGGGCTGTGATCAGGAGAAGTCCTTGATTTTACCCCTTCTACCATTGGCTTATGCTTTGGGCTGTAAATAGATCAGTTTTACTTGCTTCCTTCACAGTAGTGCTCTGGCAGTTGGGAAATGTTGAGAAAAATCATTCAGTGGATTGTACTCATTTATACCAAACCACTAAAATTACTTTCATGGTTTATTCCTCATTGTATTTTTCAATCATATATATATATGTATACACACACACAACACACACATATTAATAATTAAGAAGTGACATATATATATATATGTATATATATATATATATATATATATATATATATATATATATATATATATATATATATATATATATATATATATATATATATATATATATACACATATATATATATATATATATATATATGTAAATATCAGTTCCCTTGTTACCCGTTCACCAATGTTGTATATTTTATGTTGGGAAATTTAAGTCCTCTTAGGTTACTTTATTTCAGAAACATGAATAAAAATATTTCCAACTTTTTATCACAGAAGTATGGGTCATACTCATTCAAACATAATTAGTGTGGGGATTGTTGTGGAATCATTTCATTTGTCTCACTCTCTTTGACTTCATTTGGGGTTTTCTTGACAGAGATATTGAGTTTGCCATTTCCTTCTCCAGCTCATTTTATAGATGAAGAACTGAGGCAAATAGAGTTAAAGTCACACAGCTAGTGAGCTTCTGAGGTTGTATTTGAACTCAGGTCTTTCTGATTCCAGGATTGGTGCTCTATCTACTGTGCAACCTAGCTGCTGTGGGGATGCAGCACTATAAATGGAATAGATATAAAATGGTTGTGAAAAATAAAATTTTAAGTAACAATTTACCTTTATTAGTGATATTAGATGTGTTTTTTCTGATTTTTTCTTTTTAATTTATAGAATAAAACAAGAATTTTCATAGCACTATATATATATATGTATGCATGTGTGTGTATGTGTGTGTGTGTGTGTGTGTGTGTGTAGCAATGTATGTTTGTATATATACTTTTTTTTTTTTTCTTCTGTGAGGCAATTGAGGTTAAGTGATTTGTTCAAGGTTACATAGCTAGTAAGTGTTAATTGTTTGAGGCTCCATTTGTTCTCAGGTCTTCCTGACTCCAGAGCCAGTGCTCTATCCACTATACCATCTAGCTGCTCCAATATGATATAATTTAAAAAAAAGATCATTGTACATGAAATTGCAAATCTATTATATACTACTGGATATATGTATAAAAAAATTATGTCTGTGCTTAGACCTCTTTCTAAAGACCTGGGAGAAATCTTGAGCATTTTTTTCTTTTCTCTAGTCTGTGAAACTGAATTTCCTGCTTTTTTTAGGTTTTTCATTTTCTTCTGTTTAGAAGTAGCCACAGTTGAGTGCCTTTTTCTCCGTAGGTGAGTACCCTGCCAAACAGTCTTGTTGGTTACAGCACTGTGCCCCGGCAGAGAATGAGGAAGAGAGTCAAAGTTCTGTCTTTGGCTAAAAGGTACAGAGATGGGGGTTGAATAATTGAATATAGGCATTTTTTAAAGGGAGCTAAGTGACTGCTTCAGGTACAATTAAGTTATTATTGACTACTGTAATGTTAGGGACCAGTAGTTAGGATTAATTTGGATGAGCAGGTAACCTAAGATTACGAATGATAGTCTTATGTTTTTTCCTTATTGATATAGTTCGTAATTCTGTAGAGTTCAGACTAATAGGACAATAAACTTGTGCTCCTAAAGACCGACTGGGCTAGACAGTGCTCAAATAGTTTACTGGTTATCTGGAAAACTGCCTTGGATGTTACTAGGCATAAAATGGTTATAGTTTAAGGGGGAGTTTTGGATGACTTTTTTTTCCCCAAAAAATCTGTGAACCATAGACCTTTTCTTCAGTGGGTTTATTCATTTTCCTTTTTAGGATTCTGCGGTTCAAGAAGGACTATCCCACCTTGCAGCCAAAGGAGCCTCCTCCCTCCTTGTTAGAAGCTGATCTCACTGAATTTGATGTTAAAAATTCTCACCTACCATCTGAGGTCTTATACATGCTGAAAAATGTCCGGTAATTCAACAAATGTTTTTAAGGCACTTACACTGTGGGGAGGAGGTATAGATTATGCTCTACGGGAAATATAAAATTTAGATAAGGAACAATCTCTGTTTTCATGGACCTTACAGAGTGGTTGTAGTGATAGTAGTGATAGTAGTAGTAAGTAAGTAATATAGAAGTGTTATTTTAAGTGTTATATAATAAATATATAATATATACATACATATATAAAACATGTGTTATAAGTTATTCAGTAGCAACAGTGATAATATCAATTGACTTTAAATAACACTTATATGTTATCTTATTTAGCCTCCAACAATCTTCTACTTATTTTAAGTAAAGAAGTACTTGGGAAAATACAGAATTTAGATAAGAAGCATTCCCCCCCTGCCCTCCCCTCCCCCCCTTTTTTAAAATAGCTTTTTATTGGCAAAACATATATATGGTAATTTTTCAACATTGACCCTAGCATAAACTTCTGTTCCATCTTTTCCCTTCCTTCCCTTCACTCCCTTCCCTAGATGGCAGGCAGTCCTATACATGTTAAATATGTTAAAGTATATGTTAAATACAATATATGTATACATATTTATACAGTTGTCTTGCTACACAAGAAAAATTTAGAAAGAAGGTAAAAATAATCTGGAAAGAAAAACAAAAATGTAAGCAAACAATAACAGAAAGAATGTAAATGCTATGTTGTGGTCCACACTCATTTCTCAGTGTTCTTTCGCTGGATGTAGCTGGTTCTGTTCATTACTTATCAATTGGAACTGATTTGTATCCTCTTATTGTTGAAGAGAGCCACTTCCATCAGAATTGATCCTCATATAGTATTGTTGTTGAAGTGTATAATGATCAAAAAAAATCTCTCTGCTCATTTCACTTAGCATCAGTTCATGTAAGTCTCTCCAGGTCTCTCTGTATTCATCCTGCTGGTCATTTCTTACAGAATAATATTATTCCATAACATTCATAAACCATAATTTACTCAGCCATTTCCAATTCCATTCAGTTTCCAGTTTCTGGCCACTACAAAAAGTGCTGCCACAAACATTTTGGTATATACAGGTCCCTTTCCCTTCTTTAAAATCACTTTGGGATAGAAGTCCAGTAGTAACACTGCTGGATCAAAACGTATGCATAGTTTGATAACTTTTTGGGCATAATTCCAGATTGCTCTCCAGAATGGTTGGATCCATTCACAACTCTATGAACAATGCATCAGTGTCCCAGTTTCCCCACATCCTCTCCAACATTCATCATTATCTTTTCCTGTCATCTTAGCCAATCTGAGAGGTGTGTAGTAGTATCTCAGAGTTGTCTTAATTTGCATTTCTCTGATCATTAATGATTTGGAACACCTTTTTATATGGGTAGAAATAGTTTCAGTTTCATCATCTGAGAATTGTCTGTTCATATCCTTTGACCATTTATCAATTGGAGAATGGCTTGATTTCTTATATTGAGTCAATTCTCTATATATTTTGGAAATGAGGCCTTTATCAGAACCTTTCACTGTAAAGATGTTTCCCCAGTTTATTGCTTCCCTTCTAATCTTGTCTGCATTAGTTTTGTTTGTACAAAAGCTTTTTAACTTAATATAATCAAAATTATCTATTTTGTGATCAATAATGATCTGGTTTCTTTGGTCATAAATTCTTTCCTCCTCCACAGATCTGGTAAATTATCCTATGTTCTTCTAATTTGTTTATAGTCTCATTCTTTAAAACATTCCCTTTTTAATAGGCTTTACAATATACTATTAGTAATGATAATAATATCAGTTGACTTTAAATAACACTTTAAAGTTATAGAATACTTTGCATGCATAACAGGGCAGTAAGAATGAGATTAGATTAGAGCATGCTTGGGGATGGGCCTTTGAGTGCCATTACATGGAGCTTGTACCGTATCATTTTCCATGAAGAACTTTGCTTTGGCCTCTTAATAAAGGGCCTGGACAACAAGAAATTTCTGATTGGTTGCCTTGTGCCCTGCTCTGGGGAACAGATGGCTGTGTTGAAAAGAATGGCCATTGATCAGGAAGAGTCTCCTGCTAGTAGACAGAAGAGACAACTACTTTAGCTTTCATCTTGGAAGAGGAGAATTGTGGTTTTGTTATCTTCCCAAATGCTACCTCCAGACAAAAGCCACTTCGGACCAAAGGCCCAGCTCTTTCCAGGCTCTGCAAAGAGAATTATGTATACATTATTTTGTTATTCTCACAACAACCTTATGTGATAGCTATTAAAGATATTATAATGCCCATTTTATAGATCATGAAACTGAGGCTTAGGAAGGTTGATTGGTTTGTATAAGGTTAGAGTACTCATAATACTAAGATTTGAATTCAAGTCCAAATCTAGTGTTCTTTCTAGTCTATTTCAGCTGTCTCTCTTTAGTAGGAAGTAAGACATATATACAAATGAGCAGCTAAGTGATACAGTGGATAGAGTGCAGGGCCTGGATTCAGAAAGACTTACCTTCTGAAGTTCAAATCTGACCTTAAACATTTACTAGCTATGTATGGGCCAGTCACTTAACCCTGTTTGTCTTAATCTGCTCATTTGTAAAATGATCTGGAGAAGGAAATAGCAAAACATATCATTATCTTTGCCAAGAGAAATCCAAATGGGGTCACAAAGAGTTGAACACTACTGAAAACGACTGAACATTCAAGTAATACAAAATAATATGTAATTTCATGAAAGAGATGAAAAATGAAGTCCTTTTGAAGTGCAAAGGGAGAAGACATTACCAATGATAGATGAGAGCAAAACAAGTAAAGGTTCAGGTCAGAGATGGGATGTAAACTGGGCTTTAAAGAATAACTAGAGGGGCAGCTCGGTGGCAGAGAGGATAGAGCACCAGCCTTGAAGTCAGGAGGACCTGAGTTCAAATGTGATCTCAGACACTTAACACTTCCTAGCTGTGTGACCTGGGGCAAGTCACTTAAGCCCAATTGTCTCAGCAAAAAAAAAAAAAAAGAAAAGAAAAGAAAAAAGAATAACTAGAGATTCAGCAGTCAAAGAAGGAAAGGGAGAGGGACATTCCAGCTATAGTAAATACAGTGTAACCAAAAAAAAAAGAAAGCAAGTAGGATTTTTTTAGGGGAAATAAAGCAGTTCAGTTTGACCAGAGAATGAAGTGTGTGGCAAGGAATAGTATGGAATAGGGATGGGAGTCTGGAAAGATAGGGAGGTGACAGATTGTGGAGATCCTTGATTTCTAGGGAGAGGAGTTTGGCTTTTACTCAGGGGACAGTAGTGAACCATTGATAACTTTTGATAATCCACAGCCAGCTCTATGTCTAGTGAACATTATTCTGACAGTAGTGTGAAATATGGTTTGAAGACCATTGCAGGAGACTTGGTGGATGATAAAGAGGCCCTATATTAGTGGCGCCAATGGAAATAGAGAGTAGGGGGTAAATTAGATTGTGGAGCTAGAATTGATAGGATTTGGTAACTGAAAAATATATAAACAGTTTGAGAGAGGGAAGAGAAAAGATACCCCAAGGTTTTAGACATGGAAATTGAGTGAATGAATGGCACATCAAATGGTGATTGAATGAATAATGAAATCAGGAAAGAGGAGATGATCAAAACAGCATGCTTTGGAGATCGTAGGATGAGGGCAAGGGAGGAATGAAATTAGCAACATAAATGAAGGGACTAGTTTTGGTAAGAAGGGCCACAGGAGGAGAGAATGTGGGATGATGAGAGGTTTTGAGTTGTGGAATAAGAGAGAGAGGGAGCTTGCAATGACTTCCATTTTTATTTTATTTTTTTAATAAAATAGAAGATAAGGTTCTTTGCTGAGAAGAATGAGGGAATAGACAATGGAGGAAGTTGAGAGAGAAGAAAGTTTGGAATAGCTTCTGTGATGTTCTAATGGCTTGAATGAGGTACATGACTTTCTCTCAGAGCCTTCAGGAAGACATGACCAGAGAAATTGGGTGGTGGCTTGGATTTGGAAGGGCATGAATGGTGATAGGATAAGTGGGCAAGGGGTCCAAGCCCCAGAGCTGCATGGAGCCTTTAAGTCTAGCCTTTTCATTTTATATGCAAGTAAACTGGTGCCCAGAGATATTAAATGATTTGCTGAAATTCCCACAAGTAATAAGTGACAAAATTTGGGTTTTAATTTGTGACTCCAAACCAGGGCTCTTTTCATTGTTCCACAGGTGTCTATCAGTAAGAATCATGATGTTGGGGGATAGAAGGCAAGGATTAATTTGTTGTCTTACAAGCCAAGGGAATCATATGTTTATTATCTATTAGAAGTTCAAAGGAAAGGGAACTCTAGTTTCAGAGGGAAATTTCAGATTTCTGGATGTTGAAGGTAGACCAGTTGTGCATGATGATGAAATGAAGAGTAGGACCACCCTTTGTAAGGTTGAAATGACATGAAGATGAAGATCATAGGAATTTAGGAGGTTGGTGAACTAAGAAACCAGAGTTTTTGAGGAGGGCATCAAAGTGTACATTTAAATCCCTAAGTACAAGGCGCAGGGGATTAGGGTGGAAAGAAAGTTAGGACCCCTATCTCATCTCCTTGAATATGGAGGGAGAACGATGAAATGGTTGGTTTATTACTGTAAATAAGGGTTTGGACAGAGTGATAAACATGGACAGAGTGAACCTCAGGGGAGGAAAGGTTCCTGGGTAATGGTTTTTAATGGGTACTCTAGAGGTAAGTTAGGGTCAGGGTGTACACTTCTCCCTTTTCCTTGTTTGAGGCTTTGTTGAGTATGAAAAAAAGGCTATCTGATCTTTAGAGTCCTGTGATGACTGAGCATAGAATCATGGAGGCACCTCTTTGAACTTCCAGATATGTAGATTCTTATGGTTATGAGATTTGGGTGGCAGAGAAAGAATAAGGTAGTTAAGTCCAGAGGGGTATCTTGTAATCATACTCTGACTCTTGAGACCTTTTTGAGAATGTCATGAGACTAGTAAAGAGAAAAGAAGTGGGGAGAAGAATTAGGAAGGTGGGAAGAGAATTGAGTGTGTTCTCTCTTAGAAGCCAAGGGAGAGGAGTGTGTGTGTGTGTGTGTGTGTGTGTGTGTGTGTGTGTGTGTGTGTGTTTGTGTGTGTGTGTGTAATGTGTATTTATAAGAAAGGTATAGTTTTACTCAGTAGCAGGAGTGGTCAGCATTGTCAGGCACTGCAGAGATCAGAAAATTTCTAAAAAAAGGCCATTGGAATTGGCAATTAGATTATTCATGATCTTTAAGTGAGCAAATACAAAGATTAGTTTAGGGTCAGTGAAGTTATTTTTTTGTTTTTAAAATATCTTTTCTTTTTATATCACCTTCATTTTGAAATATATTTTTTCCCCCTTTTCTATTCAGTGACCCATCCTCTGTACAGTCTAAAAAGTGAGAGAAAAAGAGTAGTCTGGCTAAATCAGCAAAGATTTATCAGCTGTGTATAACAGGATATGCTGTCTGGCATGCTCTTAACTTTCTGCTGCCACCAGTGGAAGAGGAGCATTTTTTCAACTCTTCTTTAAGAACAAGTTGGGTCATTATAATTACATAGTGTTCAGTATATTCTTTCCATTTATGTTGTTGTAGTCATTATTTTGTTGATATTGTTTGTTATTTTATATGGTCACTGTATTGTTTTCTTGGTTCTGTTTTCTTCACCATGTGCAAATCTTCCTAGGCTATTCTGAATTTATGTTAATTGTTTCTTATGACGCAATAATTTTTCATTAGATTTATGGCCATGGTTTGTTTAATCATTCTTCAGCCAATGGGCTTCCATTTTATGTACAATCTTCAGTAATACAAAACATCTCATTATAAATATTTTGTTGTAAATTGGATATTTTTATCTATTTGGTAGGTATGAAAAAAGTCTGTCTGATCTTTAGGGTCCTGTAATGACTGAGTACAGAATCAAGAGGGGATGAGTATCACTACTTTTGACTTCCAGATATCTAGGTTCTCATAGTTATGAGACTTGGGTGGCAGAGAAATAATAAGGTGTTAAGTCTAGAAAAATGTCATAAAATCAGCCTCTGAACCTTTGGGAGCTTCATCTCAAAGTCATGGGACCAGTGAAGAAGATAGAAAGGAAATAGAATTAGGAAGGTAGAAAGAATCAGGAGAGGTATATATTATTTATATTGCTTAAGTCATAATATCTCTTAAGGCTATGTGGGATTTGAGTCAGAGGATTTGGACATTTTAGTCATTGATTTAAAAGCATAATTCCAAATAATTTTCTCAGATGTTTGAACCACTTTACAGCTTTACTAGTGGTTTATCAATGTGCCTGTTTTCCTTATTCTTTCCAAATTTGAGTATTTACAAATTTTATTATTTGTACTAGTTTGTTGGATATGAGGTGAACTCTGAGTTACTTTGATATTCATTTCTCCATGATTTGAAACTATTTTTCATATGATTAATGGTTTGCAATTCTTTTGACATTTTTCTAATTTATTATTTTTATTTTTAGCATTCTTTTTTTAAAATTTTCACTTCTGATTCTCTCATCAGTGGATTTTTTTTTTTTTTTTTTTTTTTTTTTACCAATTTTTGACCAATTGTATTTTTTTAAGGAATTGTTTTCTTCAGTCAATTTTTGTCCTTCCTTTTCCAGATTGTGACTCTTTTTTGCAAATTTTTCATTTCTTTTCCCATCTTTTTCTTCTACCTCTCTTATTTAACTTTTAATATCCTTTATGAGCTCTTCCAAGAAGGGTTTTTGGACTTGAAGTTTCATATGTAGGCATTTTGTTCTCTTCTGAATTGGTGTTTCAGTCTTCCCTATCATCATAATAACTTTCTATGGTTAAGGTTCTTTTTTATTTCTTGCTTATTTCCTCCCTCTCTTCCTTCTTTCCTTCCTTTCTTCCTTTCTCCTCCCTTCTTCCCTTCTTCCCTCCCTCTCTCCCCCCCACCCCAATTTCTTGACTTTTAAATGAACTCTTCTCCTGGGGTAGAGGGGGCTCTGTTCCAAACTTCTTATGCATCTTGGAGCCTTGGCTTTGAGCACATGGCTTCCTTGTGTTTAGTAAGTTGCTCATAGCGCTGGGGTAGGGAGTAGGGATAGCACAACCTAGTTCCCCTAGTTTTTTCCTGCTTTCTAGGCTGGCAATTTGCCTTCTACACTGGGACTGGAGGCTACCCCACTGGGTCTGCTCTGCTACTGAACCAGGTTTGAGGTCTTAGTTGCTGATCCATAGTGATTAAGATTTTCCCACTGGCTTTCCCGGACACTGTCTGTGCTGGACTGTGTACCCCTTTGATCCCAATGACACTGACCTTTCTTAAAAGCCTTCTGACCTTTTTTGAGCAGAAAAATTGTCTTTGTGGGCTCTGTCCTTCCAACATGTAGTGATGGACTTAGGGGTGGGAAAGCCTGAATTCAAATCCAACCTTATTCACTTCTTAGCTGTGTGACCCTGGAGGAGTCACTTAGTCTCTATCTACTTCAATTTCCTCATCTGCAAAATGGAGATAATAGTAGCATTTGTTTCCCAGAGTTTTTATGAGGATCAATTGAAATTATAATTGTAAAGTGCTTAGCACAGTGTCTGGCTCATAATAAGTGCTATCTAATGTTAGTCCTTATTATTGTCATTTTATTATTTACTTCATAGACATAAAGTCTTTAAATTATTTTTCTAACTTGAACTACTTCTGGTTTGTGGTTGGTTTGTGGATAAAGAGTCCTGTTTCAGGAAGTTTTGCCCTAGATCTTGCTATGCTTTTGTCCTAATTATGTCATTATTTCTGAAGCCATTTTCCATTGTACTCAAGTATAATCTTTAACAATGACTAGAACTTTCATCTAGGTACAGAAGGATTTTTTCCTAGCAGCAGAGTGGTCTTTTAATTTGCTTAATTTCTCATTACTTTTTCATTATATACTTAATGTTTCATTGTGTACCTACAACTTTTAATCTTTCTCATTAAATTTAGAGTAAAATTGGATGTTTAAATGGGTCAGAAGTCATTAATCTGGCTTCCACTTATGACAGGCCCTGACTTGATGTTGGAATGTAAGCATTTTTTTTTTTTAATCTTCTCTGCCCCAGCTTGTGATTTGGATCCTTTCATAGGGCTGGTCCTAAAGTTTATTGTAATAGTTGCTTAGTGCTTTGAGTTTATGGAAATTAAAAAGTTACAAGATTGACTATTTAGTCACTGTAGATGTTTGAGATTATCTTTTCAGATAACTATCTATCTAATTCATATATGTAAAGACTTAGGTACTTGATCAATCAATTTCCAGCCTCATGAAAATCCATTCTGTCAAGGATGCTAAATATTTTTTGTAATATTGCAGGTTTTGTTATTTTTCTCCCTTTAGCATCACCTCTTATCTCTATAAAACGTATGCTTTTTTTCTTTCTTCCTACTCTAAGAGAATTCCCCTAAGAAAAATTGCTGTTTTCTTCTCACAGAGTCCTGGGCCACTTTGAGAAGCCACTGTTTCTGGAACTCTGCAAACACATGGTTTTTGTGCAGTTACAAGAAGGAGAGTACATCTTCCGTCCTGGAGATCTTGACAACAGTATTTATGTGGTGCAGGATGGGAGATTGGAAGTTTGCATTCAGGAAAATGTAAGAATGTCCATTGGCCAGTGTTGGCTGAGCTGAGGATCTCTTATAGTATTTGTGGTGAGGCTAATGAGTATATAGTTAGATGTTAGAAACCTTGAGTTTATTTCCATGCCTCAGGCTCCCTATTTTTCAAAATATGTATTTTCTGAGTTACTATCATGTAATAGTAAGATATAGCCCATTCTCAAAATGAGTTTGTAAACTAGATAGGCTTGTAATCTGTGTCTTACTTAAGGAGATAGGTCCTTTGACTTCAGATGACTTTTATAAAGTTTTTTCAGTGGTCTGCATGAAATATACTTTCCTGAATGAACAAATATAGAAAAACTTCTCACAATGTTTAGTTCAGCCTATGTGGAACTGACATGTAATTATTGGTGAGGGAAAAATCCCTCCTTCTAGCCTAAAAATACCAGCATGGTTTACTGTAGGTATACCAGGTTAGAGCTTTCTTACAAGGGTTTGACACTGGAACTTGGATGCTGCTAATTCCCTCTCACTAGAATAAGTTTCTGAGGACCTGTATGAACTGTTGTATTCTTGCTAGCAATTTCCTCCAAATGACTTAAAGTAATTATTCTCTGTCTTGTGGGTGTGAGTCTAGGAAATGAGGAAATGTTGGCTCAAACAAGCTACTGCTGAAGGGTGGGAATATGGCCCACACAGAGCAAAGAGGTTTTCTTCATTCTTTTCTGAAATGATGTTAGGTTTTTATATTCAAAGCCAGAAAAATTAGCACAGACTCTGCTTCAGAGATTTAAAGCAGGCACTCTAGGCCCGCACATTTCACCCAAGTGTTAAGCTGAAGCTTGTAGAATGAAGGCAGTTGGCTAAGGTCACGCGGCTAACAAGTAGCAGATCTGGGATTTGCATCCAGGGTTTAGGTTCCAAATTCCACTAGAGCTTGTATCTTATATCACATCTGACAAATTAGGTGTTTACATTAATCTTTCTTTACTCTGCTTTCCAGCTATCATGTATATAGTAACCATGTAGATAGTACTCACTGTTACCCAGCACTAGGGCTAAGTGCTTTATAATTTTTAACTTTTTTGAACCTCAGTAGATACTATTATTATTCCCATTTTACAGATGAGATAATAGACAAATAGAGGTTATGTGACTTGCCTGGGGAAGTGTACTCCAGCACCAGAGTTTTGTCTGCTGAGCCCACTGGGAGCCCTGGCATAAACAAACTCATGTAAAGTCAGTTAATGTACAGGTTCAATTCCATCTGCCTTCTATCTGCAGGATGGTACCGAGGTCGTGCTGAAAGAGGTCCTGGCCGGAGACAGTGTCCACAGCCTCCTCAGCATCGTTGATGTCATCACCGTGAGTCCCTCCTGGACACCCATCACCCGGGGTCTGGTTCTGTGTGTGTCTATGTGTTCAGCCTGAAGCCCTCCTTTTCTCTTTTCTTTATGCTAATTGGGCCTCATGCTGGAGGATGGATAGCTGGGCTTTAAAACTTCTTAGTAAGTCATCATTCCTCTTAGTCATATGATATAAGATGAGTTCAAGCATAGAACTAACCCTTATTTTCAGAGCAATTGAAAAGCAATCATTTAAGTAGAGTTAGGCATTTGAAATGACAGCAGTGTTTTTAACCTTCTTATCAGAGGTTACATCTTTACCATCATTCTGAGCTGAGCCCTGAGGGAACTTTCACCTTAATTCCTCTTAACAGCTTCAGGGTACTGCTGAGAAGCCATGATAGCCTTGGCAGGAATGCTGTGGAGCTGTCAGAAATCATGGATCAATTTCTATGTCATATTGGAATTTATAATGTTGCTCTAAGTTGGGATATTCTAATTAGATCCCGATTCTTATGTGTATTAAGAAGTTAGCAAACTACAGGTAAATCGGTATTTGTATATCTTATGCTAATTTTCTAAATAAAAGCAGTACTTTCACTTTCTCCTTTTGTAGGATTTATGCTTTGAATTTGCTTTCTCATATCTGCACTTTCCAGTAACATAGAGATAAGGACCAGACCTGTGATTTCACTGGTATAAGGAATTCCCAGAAGAAGTAACTTAGCTTGCTACCGCAAGTTGGCCCCTTTTCTGCAATATGTAGTCTGAAGGAGTTGTCTAGAGCACTGATAGGTTAAGGAAGTTACTCCTGAGTCACTGAGTCAATATGTATCAGGTGTAGGACTTCAATTGAGGCCATCATGTTTATCTTGATTTGATCACATTTATGTAGGGAGCTCTTGGTGAGGAAATTCCTTCTATCAATGTATTTAGCCAACTATGCTGCAACTCACAGGTTGCCTTGAAATTTTGGGTGTTTATGTGATGTATAAAGGGTTATATAAATAACCTTTATGCATCCAAGTCATATGAGACTAAGATCTACCATTTATTCACTATACCATGCTACACCTTTAAATTATACTCACTGCTAATATATATGTAATCTTTTAAGGTTTATAAAGTATTTTTCTTACAACCCTTCTGTGAGGTAGGTTGTTTGAGTTTATGATCTTTGTGCAGATGAAGAAAGGTTTAGTAAGTTTGCTCATTTTCTCAAAGCCAAGCAAATAAACAGTGGAACTAGGATTTAAAATCGTCTTTTCTAACTTGAAATCCATCAGCACTCCATGCTGTCTTTCTTCTGGCCCTGCTTATGACCACTGGTATATGATTGTAAGATAGTTGACTAGTGTTAGGGATATGGCTTCTCTCTGGGGTGTGTTTTTTGGGAGGAAGACAAAGCTGAATATTTAAAGATTGATGGTTTTTAAATAGACTATCTAAAATTAGCATAATTGGCAAAAATCTTGTGGGGAATGGTTTGGTTTAATACTTGGAACTTGAGATTAAGAGGAATAAGGATGACAGGAGGTGCAGGCTTGTGAATATATGGAAGGAATATAAAGATGGAGATCTTTTTCCAAATTGGATTTGAAAAAACTAAATGGAGGAGGGTATAGGATCATGATAGCAGCTCCTGCCCAACATGACCATTAAGGTAGATTTCAGCTGGGATGGCTTCTTTGAAATGAAATGTTGGATATAGGAAAAGATCTGAGAAACTTTATAGCTGAGGTTTTATTCAGATTTCTTGATACCTGCTCTGAGAAGGAACTAGAAGATATATTCAGGTGATATGTTTATGTTGTTGATGTTTATGTGATTTTCTTGAAGGATAGAATTTCAACATTATTTTAGCTATTTTGCTTCCACCTAATATTATGGCCTTTATTTAGATATCTCAGTTAGTAATTATCCTGTTGAGAGTTTGTTATACAATTTTCATCTCTTTTTAATGGGAGCATCTTGTTAATTTTTCTTTTTTCTGGGAGCATCTATCGTGTTGTATTCATGGTATCAATAAATATTTTGTCTGTGAGAAATGATTCATTTGGAGCTCTACTCTGTTCCATTAAGTATTAATCAATTTGCTATGATTTTGTAGGGGTAGCGATTATACGCTCTACATATTAGGCCCCAGAATTGTGAACTGAATATTCTAAGTTCATTTGTTTAATAATTTTTCCTTGAAGTGGTGATCAAGCCCAGCATGGCAAAGATGACTGAATGACATGAAAAATCTCCCAACTCATTTTTGCATCTCTAGGCCATTCTCTCTTGTCCAACTTGAGCAAGTAACCATCTTATAACCACTTGTACAATAGGATGCCCATACTTTGCCCAACTTGAGACCTCCCTGCTGACATACCATTTCATATTTTGGCACACATAGCAAGATCTGTTAACTAGTGGAATTTTGTACTTTGTATAGCCTCTTTAGAATGTTCAGGTATAAAATCTGGTATCAAACCTTATAAAAATAAAGCGTTAGAAGAAGAGGGCATCCTCCACTTCATTAGAGGAGACCACGGATCTTTTAATAAAGTGCCATTGACTCATAACTCTGCCTCAGCCTCTTTTACTGTAGCTTGGATATCAGTCTCCTTAAAATATTTTTAAACTTTTGAGACTTCCTTTAGATTCCCCTCATTCAATAATCTTATTTATCCTACTCCAACATGATATTTGGAGACCTGATTCACAAGAAGTTTTTATCAGGCTCTCCTCTCCAGAGAGGAGATTTGGATCTGAATTTGCTTAGAATTTCAAAACCTTGTTTGTGTCTTTTGTGTTTTAAATCTCTCACTAGGTAAAAATAAATCATTCATTGATAGCATGAAATTATACCACAAAACCAACCTTTTATTTTTAGATTTCTTTATTTCATTAATAGATCTCCTGTCCAAGAGAAGGAAGATTCATAATTTGTGCTCCTTTGCTGGGAATTAATTTGATTGGCTGCTGACTACCTAGCAAGCTATCAGTAACTGCAAGACCAGAGATACATAGTATGAATTTGGACTAAAGATTAGATAGAATTTTTTAAATCAAAGAGTCCTAACCAATTTTTTAATAGTAAAGCAAGGTGGTAAGTTGAGGTCTTAAAGATAGTGTTGTGTGGGGCAAGCAATGTGGTTTCTCAGAAGCTGTCTGCTAAAGTAAGAGAAGCCTTGACCTAGAAGAAATGAAACTTTTTATGTAGTTACCTCATCTCTAGTCAGTTCATTATTACTCTACCCACCCTATAAGGGAAAATAAACACAAGAGCCAATCCAGACTGATAGCTTTGCATAAGGAGCTTTTTGGGAAGGAGTCAGGTAGTGCTTGCTTATTTAACTAAGCTCTCTGCTTCTGTAATCCGGTCTCCTCCTTCTGGACTTCCCAGAGGTAAGGACTGGCCGCTTCTCTAGGGATTCTAATAAAAACTTTCAACCTTTCACTTTGAGAAATCTCTGAATAGTCAATTTAGGTTAGGATCTCTGTACCCCACACAGTGTGGAATAATGAATAGTGGGTTGGTTAGCTTTGGAGTCGAGTAGAATTGGATTCAAGTCTTGCCTAAGACATATAGTCAGTGCCTCGAGTATTGAATAGAAAGTTTTCTGTTTAGAGCCCTTCATAATTTGTCCTCCTCCTACCTTTCCAATCTTTTTTATACCTAATTCCCTACCATGTACTCTTTGATTCAATGACATTGGGTTCCTGTCTGTTCCATGAATAAAACATTCCAGTCCTTGACTTTGGGCGTTCTCTCTGGCTCTTTCTCATGCCTAGAATGTTCTCCATTTCCATTCCAGCTACTGACCTCCCTGGCTTTCTCTAAGTCCCAGCTACAATCTTGCCTTCTATAGGAGGCCTTCCTTAATCCTTCTAGTGCTTTCCCTTTTCTAATTATTTCTTATTTATTCTATATATATAGAGCTTGCTTCATAAACACACACAAATATACATGTGTACATATAGATATATACGTATCTATATGTGTGCATATCTATAACATATATATGTGTAACACTCACATATATATTTACATGTTGTCTCTCCCATTTAATAGTAAACTTCTTGAGGATAGGGATTGTCTTTTGCCTCTTTTTGTATCATTAGTGATTATTATAATACCTTGTACAAAGTTAGTGCTTAATAAGTATTTATTTATTGATTGATTTTTGGGTGCTGTGATCAGAAAAGCAGAGAATTACAATTTGAAGAAAGTAGGTGGAAGTAAGGCAGACACAAAAAGAATAATACTTTATTTTGAAAATATTTTGCAAAGAGGGAAAAAACTCTAACATAAACAATCAGCTTAATGAGTAAGCTAAGAAGGGAGTTTATTCTTTGTTCCTTTTTCTGCAGCTGATCTTTACTTCACTATTGTGTTTCTTTATGAAACCTCATTTGTTACAAAGAACATAATGGATGATGCTTGACCTATGATATGAATTGTGCAGCTGGGAATGGCAGTTATTATATGAGCTCTTAAATTAACTTTGAGTTTTAGTAATCAATCTGTCTGGGACTATTCATTCCCTTCCCAGCCTGTTGTGATGAAGTCTTGTCACAATGTCAGCAGTGATTCCACTTGCTTAGTGACAAGAATAGATCTTTTTCTTAGTGTAGTGGGAGTGGAAAATTTATGGGGTGACATTTGAGTGAAAAAATATACTATGTTGTGATTAATTGATCATTTTGAAAGATATCATCTCTTGTCTCACAAAACATTAATGTTTTGGTTGGAATATTTTTTTCAACCAAAGTAATCTGTGGATTTGAAAATTAAATGTGTGTGTGTTTTTTTTTATCAATTTCCAAAGGGTTAATCTTATCTTCTTTCCTTCTCCCCCTTTCTCTTACACCATTTTTTTTCCTCACTCTAGGAACAGGAGTGTGATTTGGGATAGGTTTTTCTGTTTCTCAATCATTACCTCATAGGACATTTGTGTTTAACTCCAAATCTGTATTAAAAACTTGATGTTTGTTTTGGGGGCAAAGAGGGGAAAATAATTGATATTTCAGGATATTTAGAGCTAGCCAAAGAAAATTATAGGAATCTGGTATTTAAAGCACAGAAATTAATGTTCTAAACCCTCTTATTATAGAATTATAATTTTAGTTTTTAAGTTTTTAGTTCTAATTTAATTTAATTTAATTTTAATTGCAGCAAACAACAAATTCTTGTGGAAAGTTCAGAAACACATACAGCTAGAGCATTTTTGTTTTACTATTGTCAAAGAGAAAACGCTTTGAATAAGGTTTGTGTAATTTTTATATGACAGCTAAGGCTAATAAAAGGAGAGGACTAAGTTCTCAACTGGATTAAATTTTGGTTCTTTGGAACTATCAGAACCCTTGGTAATAGGCTTTTAAACAGGTAGCTGATGAGCCCATTGTGAACTGGTTTCCTGTTTTTCATGAAGTAAAGATTGCAGATCCCTTCATTTTCTTCTTAGAAGACAATTTTCCCAGTCTAAGAGGTTTTATAGTTGTTTTTAAAAAAATACCTAGCTAGTAGTGAATAAAAAAATTTTATGAATCTCATTATTTTGATCAGAATGTATACTGAATAAGAACCCCTTGTTCAGATTTTAGTGTTTGCAATTGACAAAGCATTCTGAATAGAGTCCTATAATAGAAATGAATCATTAACTAGGTTTGGGGAAGAACAATGTTCAGAGAATTGGGAATCAGCTGGTTTTAGTTGGAATTCCCTGTGATGTGGCATTACAGACTGTGTTATTAAAATATATTTCAGTTATGTTTATTAAAGAACCTCTTCCATTTAGGTGAACTGTTTGAGCTAATATCTTTTGAGTAATATGCTAGAGTGCTTAGGGCTAGCTGTCAGAGAGAAAGAAATGTGGAATTTGCTTGATTAGTTTTTCTTTGCTCTCTTGGTAACCCCGCTTTGAATAATAGAATCAAAAACCTGGCAGTCTAGGGCCCTGACCTCACCTTATTCCTTTCATATTCTAATCCTGAGGTCTTTTGGCTTTCTCTGGTACTGGCCTCTCCTTTTAGGTTTGACATTTCTTGACTCATGATGACTCATGCTTTGTTTGGAAGAGGGAACTGAAGATCTTGACCTTGCTAATAGTCAATTCTGATTTCTTTTTGGCTGGGCTGATCACCTACAATTTAAGAAATCTATCTAGAGTAAAGTTCTGGTGTATATTTAGAGAACTGGCTTCCTAACTTTTAGAAGTCCCTTTTCCTCCCAAGGATTAGGCTTGGCCTGTGATGATAAGCCTCTTATGCTGCTTGAGGGCCTCCTGTTGTATGAATTGTCAACACAGTCTAGAGAAAAGTTGCTTTTCTTTAGTCAGCCAGCATTTATAAAACACATGCTATATTCATTGCACTATACTTGGCGCTGAGGATACGATAAAAAAGACACTTTCTAGCTCACAAATAGCTTTTATCATCTTCCCCCTAAACCTACCTCTCTTTTTAGCTTCTCTGTTTTTCTTGAAGGCATCATATCTTTTATAACTGCTCAGGTTCTCAATCTTGGAGTCACCCTCAACACCTCATATAATTAATTAGCCCTTATAGTTGTCTATTTTTCTCCACTGATGTGGTTAGCATCCTCATTCAGACTTTTTATTATTAATTATTAATCACAGTTATATTGCTAGTATTTATTATGTTATCATAATTATAATCAATGTTATGAATATTATTAATTATTATTAATAAATACACAGCAGTTATTCATCTAACTCATCTTAACTAGGATTGCCATTCTGTTACAGGGCCATGCAGCTCCATATAAAACTGTCTCTGCCAGAGCAGGGGTACCATCTACTATTTTAAGGCTTCCAGCTGATGCTTTCCAAGGTATCTTTGAGAAATACCCTGAGACCTTGGTGAGGGTAGTACAGGTGGGTCAAATTTTATGTTCTTTTCTTCTTTAGTAGTTACTGGAAGGTTGCTCCTGACAACAGTCCAAGATTCCTCCCCTGGAGGGAACTTTTAGAGAGTGTTTTCAGGTCTGATTAGCAGCTTTGTTGATAAATACTACTAACATCCACTCTATTTTATGTTCTTAGGAAAAGAAAGGATCCAAATCCATTCATCAGGGCCGAATATGGGGACTATAAGAATACATGGAAGAAGCTGGGAAGTGGAAGGGAGGGGGTGGTCTTAGGAACTTTAAGGAATAATCTGAGTTTTGATTGGCAAATGGTTTGAGAGGAGAATAGCAGGAGATAAGAAGCTGAGTTGAGCATTGTGGGTACTTGGAAAAATCTCCATGGTTTTTCTGAAACATATCTGTCTAGGTGTGGGTACCTGACAAATTTTGAGCCTAATGTTGTTTTTTCTTGTCAGATCATAATGGTGCGGCTGCAAAGGGTGACCTTTTTGGCTCTACATAATTACCTAGGGCTTACCACTGAACTCTTCAACTCTGTAAGTAGAAAAATTCATTCTTTATATCATATAGATCCCAGTCCCTAGCATTCTCATTACTTCTAAACCTTGGAAATTTAATATTTTTTTTCTGGTCTCATGAAACACATTGAAGCAAACCTTGACCTGGGAAAATTATAAATTATGCTTTTGTTTGCTTTTTGAATCTTAAGACTATTAGTTTTTCAAAACTCCTTTTGATTGAGGGTTCAAATTCTGTTATATTTCTTAAGATGTCATGTTTTAAAAAATAATAGCTAGTACTTATATAATGTTTTAGGTTTTGCAAAATGTTTAAATAATACCTACTATCAATTAGGGAATGGCTAGACAAACTAGGCACAGTAATGTAATGAAATTTTACACTAAGGTAAGAAATGAATATGGAGAATTCAAAGAAGGCTTCTTCTCCTTTAAGTACTCAGTATTTTCCTCCTTTTTTAACCCTTATACCATAACTGGAAAGATAAAATACTAATCACTCTTACATGATCCATTAATTGATGACTCTTCAAAGTGAGTTTCAATTACTCACTAATTACCTCATGTTGACATTGTTTGATTTAGTAACATTTTTGTATTATCACCTACCATTTCTGTCACCTCAAGCTAAAATGGGTCCTGTGCTTCCATTGTTGTTTCTTATCTCCCTTAATAAGTTGTAGATAATGACAAATGTAAATGACTTATATCCTTAGTAGAGTTGTACACTAGTAAGATTAAAGTAGTCAGGGCCTCCATTGTCTCAAGTATTCCAATCAGAGTTTTTTGTTGTTTTTGATTTGCTTTTATTTTACTAAAACATATTGATACATTTTGTTTTGATACAAAAGATTTTTTTTCTAAAAAGATACCTTTTTAAAAAACTTTACAATTATTCCCTGATCTACCTTCCCTAGCAGCAAAGAAAATGTTAAGTAAAACCAAACAAAGCACTAATTATATCTGATTCCAAATACAACATTCTGTGCCAGAATTCTCCCAGAAGGAAGCCTTTTTTCCTTTCCCCGCTTTGTTCTCCAGAATCTGGATTATTATTGCAGTTAATCAGAGTTGAGCTGCTTCTTAGCATTGTTTTTATTTACATTATTGCGGTCATGCATATTGTTCTCTTAGTTCTCCTTTCTTTGTTCTATTTCATTTGATTAAATCTTTCTCCATTTTTCTGAATTACTAATGTTGCTTTTTCGAAATGCAACAAAATCCCATTATTCTACTGTACTACAATTTGTTCAGCCCTTCAGATTTTACTTTTTAATTTTTTTGCTACTACAGAAAAATGCTGCTTTGAATATTTTGCATTTATGGAATCTTTCTTTGTATATTAACTCTTTTTGGTCTATTTTGTTGATTCTATAACTTCATATAAGTTTTGCCTGTTTCTGTGAATTCTTTGTATTCATTCTTCTTTACAGTACTTTTATTTATGTTAATGTATTATAGTTTGTTCAGTAGTTCAGTCAGTAAGGACATTTGTTCTCCAGCTTCTTTGTTATCACAGATAATACCACTTTTAATGTTTTTGTATATATGGCTGTTAGTAACACTCTCAGGATATAATTCCAGTAGTAGCACCTCTAGGTTAAAAGTAATCAATAATTTAAAAACTTTTTTGTATAATTCCAAATTGCTTTCTAAAATAGTTGAATAATTTTATAGTTCCACCAGTAGTAGATTAGGGTGCCCATAATCCACAGAAGCTCATTTTGGCTTTTAAAAAAATTGTTTATTGTATGCTAACTTATGCCTATATAAGGCAATTTGGTATTTTAATGCCATGTATTTTTCTTTTTTAAAATTAAAATTTTTTTAAACGTTATTTTGCATTCCAAATTCTCTTCCTCCCTCCAACTCATGGCCCCACCCATTGAGAAGGCAAGCAGTATGACTCCTACTGCACATGTGAAGTCATCAAAATGTATTACCATTTTTAGCCATATTGCAAAAAATTTTTTAAAGCAAGAAAGTGAAAATATGAAATAAAGAAAAATAAAGGAAGTCAAAACAATTGTGCTTTAATCTGTAATCAAAATTTATCACTTCTTTCTGTGGCAGAAGATAGCATTTTTCATCATAAGTCCTTTGGAATTGTCATGAATCATTGTATGGAATAGTCTTTCACAGTTACTTTATTGTTACTGTATACACTGTGCTCCTGGTTCAGCTTACTTTACTTTGCATCAGCTTATGTGTTTCCCCAAGTTTTTCTTAAACCACTCCATTTATCGTCTTATAGCACAATAGTATTTTGTCATAGTCATACCTTGTTCAGTCATTCCCCAAATGTTAGGGATCTCTTTAATGTCCAGTTCTTTTAATATCATCAAAAGGGCTGCTATAAATATTTTTGCACATATATACTTATCCATAAATCTGACAGATAATTTGCTTCCCTTTAAGTCCAAATTATATACCCATTTTGTCCTTCTCTTGATAGACTGTATGAGATGTTGGTCTATGCCTGGTTTCTATCAGACTGCTTTCTAGTTTTCCCAGTATTTCATGTTGAATAGTGAATTTTTGCCCTTCAAGCTTAGGTCTTTGAGTACATTAAACATCATATTACTTTGGTACAGCTAGGTGGCACAGTGGATAAATTGCTGGCCCTGGAGTCTTGAAAATGCTAAGTTTAAATCTAGTTTTAGATGCTTACTAGCAATGTGACACTTAACCCTGTTGGCCTCAGTTTCCTCATCTGTAAAATGAACTGGAGAAGAAAATGGCAAATTACTCCAGTATCTTTGCCAAGAAAATCCCAAATGAAGTCATGGTGGGTGGGATGTGACTAAAACAACTCAAAAAAATTATTGTTGTTTTTACACACACACACACACACACACACACACACACACACACACACACACACACACAGTGTGTATGTCATCATATTGTCTGCAAAATGATGGTTTTGTCTTCTCATTACTTATTATTTTTCAATTATTTTGTCATATTGTATCATATTTCTATTGTTAGCTACTATACTATAGTATTGAATAATAATGGAATTCTTACTTTACCCCTGATCTTATTAGTTTATCCATATTGCAGATACTGCTTGTTTTTTATTTTGATATATACTACTTATAATTTTAAGGAAAGCTCCATTTATTCCCATACTTCCTAGTATCTTTTTTGCTATTCTAGGAATGGGTGTTGTTTTTTGTCAAAAGCTTTTTGATATAGTCATAAGACTTTTGTTATGCCATGATATGGTCAATTGTGCTTATAAATCTGCTAATATTGAACCAGTCTTTCATTCCTGGTGTATATCCCATTATATCATAGTGCATTTTCTTTGTTATATATTGGTGTAATCTCCTTGCTAGTATTTTATTTAAAATTTTTGCATCAATATTCATTAGGGAAGTTGGTCTATGGTTTTCTTTCTCTGTTTTGGCTTCCTGGTTTAGACATTAAAATCATATTTGTGTAATAGAAGGAATTTGCTAGGCCTGTTTTAAAACCTATTTTTTTTCCAAATAGTTTATAGCCTGTTAGAATTAATTGTTCTTTAAATGCTTGCTTGGTAGAATTAATTTTTGAATACATTTGGTCATAGAGTTTTTCCCTTGGGAAGCTCAATGATGGCTTATTGAATTTAATTTTTTTTCAGATAGGGTTATTTAAATTTCCTCTTCTGGGCAATTTATATTTTTTGTAAATATTCATCCATTTCATTTAGATTATCAATTTTATTTACATATAAAGGGGCAAACTGATTTCTAATATTTGCTTTAATTTCATCTTTATTGGTGATACATTCACCCTTTTCACTTTTGATACTGGTAATTTGGTTTTCTTTTCTTTTTAAATCAAATTAACCAATGATTTATCTATTCTTATTGTTTTTTTCATGAGACCAATTACTAGTTTTATTTAATATTCAATCTTCTTTACTTGCAATTTTATTAATCTTTCCTTTGATTTTTCAGGATTTCTATTTTGGTATCTAATTGGGGATTTTTAATTTCTTCTTTCTCTATTTTTTTATTGCATGCCCAATTCAATGATCTATTCTTTTCTCTCTATTATTCATGTAAGCATATATAAATATACATTTTCCCGTAAATTTGATTTGGTGTCTTGTCTCATTATTGTCATTACTTTGATGAAATTGTTGATTGTTTGTATGATTTATTCTTTGACTCACTCATACTTTAGGATTTGACTTTTAGTTTCCTATTAATTTTTAATCTTTGCTTTATAAGGCCCTCTTATTAAATGTAATTTTTATTGCATTATAGTCACAAAAGGGTACATTTAGCATTTTTACTTTTCTGTGTTTGTAAGGGTTTTTATGCCCTAATATATAATTAAGTTTTTTACCCAATTGCCATGTAGAGCTGAGAAAAAGATATATCTTTTCTATTTCCAATCATTTTTCTCCAAAGGTCTATCATATTCATTTCCTTAACTTGCTAGTTTTGAGAGAGCTAAAATGGGATCCTCCACTAGCAGAGGTGTATTGTTTCCTCCTGTAATTAATTTAACATTTTCTTTAAGAATTGGGTGCTATGCCATTTGGTATATATATTTAGTATTAGCAATGTATTGACTATGGTATCTTTTTATAATAATAGCTTTTTATTTTTCAAAATACATGCAAAGATAGTTTTCAACATTCACCCTTGAAAAATCTTGTATTCCATATCTTCCTCCCTCCCTCACCACTCTCTTTTCCCTAGATAACAAGTAATCCAATATAGATTAAATATGTGCAATTCTTCTGAACATATTTCCACATTCATCATTTTGCACAAAAAAATCAAATAAAAAGAAAAAAAAACAAGCAAGCAAACAACAACAAAAAAGGTGAAAATACTGTGCTGTGTTCCACCAGTTCCCATAATCCTCTCTTTGACTGCAGATGGCTGTCTTTATCACAAGTCTATTGGAATTGCCCTGATTGTAAGTTATGGTATCTTAAAAGAATACACACACACACACACACACACATACACACACACACACACACACACACACACATCTATATATATAAAATTTACTATTTCCCCTCTCCCCTGATTTTGTGTAAAAAGAATTTTTAACATTTTAAAACATTTTGAGTTTTAAATTCTTTCCCTTGTTGCCTCCCTCTCCTGTCATTGAGAAGACAAGCAATTTGATATAGGTTATATATTGCAGTCATACGAAACATATTTCCATGTCTGTCATGTTGTGAAAGAAAACACAGACCAAAAAAAAAAAAAAAAAAAACCAACCAAAAAAAAATAAAGAAAAAGTATACTTCCATCTGCATTCAGATTCTATCAGTTCTTTCTCTGGAAATGGGGAATGTTTTTCATATTAAGTTCCATCTAAAAAACTGGAAACTGAGTAGATGCCCATCAGTTGGGGAATGGCTAAATAAGTTACAGTATATGAATGTTATAGAATATTATTGTTCTATAAGAAATGATCAGCAGGATGATTTCAGAGAGGCTCAGAGGGACTTACATGAATTGATGGTAAGTGAAGTGAGCAGAACCAGATCATTGTACACAGCAACAAGATTATACGATGATCAATTGTGATGGACGGGGCTCTTTTCAATAATGAGGTGATTCAGGCCAGTTTCAATGGTTTGTGATGGAAAGAGCCATCTGCATCCAGAGAAAGGATGATGGGAACAGAGTGTAGATCATAACATAATATCTTCACCTTTTTTGTTGTTGTTAGCTTGCATTTTGTTTGCTTTCTTATTTTTTTCCTTTTTGATTTGTTTTTTCTTTTGCAGCAAGATAATTGTGCAAATATTTATGGAAGAATTGCACATGTTTAACATATTTTTGATTATTTGCCATCTAGGAGAGGAGAGGGAGGAAGGGAGAGAAAAAAATTTGAAGCGCAAGGTTTTGCAAGGGTGAATGTTGAAAACTATTTGAAAATAAAAAGCCAAAAATAAGTTCTATACTACCTCTTAGCAAAATTTAGTTTCTCTAATTACCCCTTTCAGTTAGGCCTATTTTTACTTTCTTTGGTAAGGGTGCTTCTTTTACCATTTGGTCAATTCTTATTTTTAAAGTTATATTTTTTTCAGTATTTTTTGTGCTGTTTCAAATCAAGCTATTAATTAATTCTCTTTTCATGTTTTTTTTTTTTTTTAACATCACTTTTATTTCTTTCCCCAGTTATTCCTCCTTTGCTCTTATTTGATTTTTGAAATAATTTTCATTTCTTTAAAAAAAAAAAATCTCTCCTAGGAATTCTTATTAGGCTTCTTTCTAGTCAGCATTTATGTTTCTGTTCCTTGTAGAAACTTTGTTGTCTTCTGAGTTTGTGCCTTGAGCTCCCCGTGACCATATTACCTTTTTATTTTCAGGTTCTGTTGCTTGCCTGTTTTTCTTCTTTCCTTCCTTCTTTCTTTCTTTCTTTCTTTCTTTCTTTCTTTCTTTCTTTCTTTCTTTCTTTCTTTCTTCTTTCTTTCTTTCTTTCTTTCTTTCTTTCTTCCTTCCTTCTTCCTTCCTTCCTTTCTTCCTTCCTTCCTTCCTTCCTTCCTTCCTTCCTTTCTCCCCGTGACCATATTACCTTTTTATTTTCAGGTTCTTTTTTATTGCTTGCCTGTTTTTCTTCTTTCCTTCCTTCCTCTTTTCTTTCTTTTTCTTTCTTTCTTTCTTCTTCTTCTTTCTTTCTTTCTTTCTTTCTTTCTTTTTCTTTCTTTTTTCTTCTTTCTTTCTTTCTTTTTCTTTCTTTCTTCTTTCTTTCTTTTTCTTTCTTTCTTTCTTCTTCTTCCTTCTTCCTTCCTTCCTTCCTTCCTTCCTTCTTCCTTCCTTCCTTCTTCCTTCCTTCCTTCCTTCCTTCCTTCCTTTCTTCCTTCCTTCCTTCCTTTCTCCCCGTGACCATATTACCTTTTTATTTTCAGGTTCTTTTTTGTTGCTTGCCTGTTTTTCTTCTTTCTTTCTTTCTTTCTTTCTTTCTGAGTTTGTGCCTTAAGCTCCCTGTGACCATACTACCTTTTAATTTTCAGGTTCTTTTTTGTTGCTTGCCATTTTTCTTCTTTCTTTCTTTCTTTCTTTCTTTCTTTCTTTCTTTCTTTCTTTCTTTCTTTCTTTCTTTCTTTCTTTCTTTCTTTCTTTCTTTCTTTTTTTCTCTTTATCTCTCTCTCTTTCATTCTTTCTTTCTTTCATTTCTTCTTTCCTTCCTTCCTTCCTTAGGCAATTGAGGTTAAGTGACTTGCCCAGGGTCACACAGCTAGGACGTGTTAAGTGTCTGAGGCCAGATTTGAAATCAGGTCCTCCTGACTTCAGGGCTGGTGCTCTATCCTAGCTGCCCATCCCCAGCCTTATTTCTTGACCTTCAACTTTAGTTAGAGGTAGGCTCTGCTCACTCGGGGTAGGAGGTAGAGCCCTGGTCTCTTTCCCAAGTTTCAAACTTTTATGCCTTGCTGTTTTTACAGTCAGTTCTGGGGGTCTTTAAGTTTTCAGTGCTTCTGGAATGTGTTCTGTTCCTTGCCCTTGTGACCATCCATGCTAATGCTCCCCTCTGCCCTGGAACTGAGTAATAGGCCATAATTACTGTGGCAAATGACAGCCAGTGCTGTAACTGTTGCTTTCATACTGGTCCATTGTTAGCTCTTTCTGAACCAGGTGTCTAATATTCTTATTGTTTCCGGGCATCAAGAGCTCCTAGAATTGCTTCTGTAGATCCTGTTGCTGTTGTTGTTGCTGCTGCTGGCTCCTATCCCAGTGTCACAGATCTTTCCTTTTGACCTCCCAAGTTGTGCTGGGCTGGAAAAATACTTAACCAACTTTTGTTGGTTACATTACTACAGAATTTGATCTAATATGTTATTTTAAAGTTTTAAGGGAAATATTAGGGAGAGTTCAGTTAGAATGCTTCTTTTGTCCACCATCTTGGCTCTGATTCCAATGTATTTCTCAAGTAATAGTTGATACATTTTGAAAATCTTTTTATTTCATTGCCAGAATGCTGCACTTTTAAGTTTTCCTTGTGTAATTCCTGCTTTGGACCTTTTCTTACCTGAGAGACAACAGTAGCTTTCTTCTTTGATTAATACCTTTTCTTTCCCCCTTCACCCAGGAAAGTCAGGCTATTCCATTGATGTCTCTGGCCAATGTAACATCCAACAAAATTAAGAAGCAGATGTCCTGTCCAGCATCAGATGAAGAACAAAAAGGAGAGAAGGTTGAGAAGTCCCAAGAATGCTCAGAATGCTCAGGTGATTATCTAGACAAAAGCTAATTGGACAATGGAGGCAGGTAGCAGGGCTGCCTTTAAAGCCATTGCAGGATAGCATGGGGTAATAGGAAGACACTCAGTGGAACTTAGAAAACTTGAGTTCAAGTCCTAGATCTTCCACTTACATGTAGGGTATGTCTCTTAATTGAATCTCTTTCCTCCTTTATAAAATGGAAAGAATTCTTTGATTTCTTCACAGAAAACTATTGTGCAAATCAAATGAGAATAATCTGTTTTATAAAAGGAGAAGTGCTATGTAAAAACGTAAATACTTCAATTGTTAATGCCACTTCATCATTACCTGTTAATAAATCATATATCCTTGCCATGTCAAAATTAGGTAGCTGTCTGTAAGTTTTGCTTTTCTTATGCATTTTTCTTCCTTTGCTGTCTCTATTTTCATTTCTTTCTTATGACTGTGCTCACCAATGTTTTCTTCATGTTGTTCTCCCAGTGCCTTTTCCTTAAATAACATAAATGTCAGCTGTACCAGAACTTAGGAAGAAGATAAAGTTTAGTGCAGACAGGATGCCCTAGCTTTAAGTTGGTACCAGTTCAGAAGATAATATTTTCAGAAGCTTTTCAATCATCAAGATAGTTTTGTCATGACAATATATTTTTGTGACAATTGTCCAGTAAGACTTGGTACTAGTTAAGACCAAATTGGTCTGAACTATAAAAAATAAGATAGTGATTGCTGTGGAATGAGGATCATGGTAAACTGTGTCTGTAGCATAGAGAAAAAATAATCAAAATCTTTAGTTTTTTTTTCATAGTAAAAAGATAAAGGATATAGCAGAGTTCCATTTACCATATAAAAGAATTAGGGCAATGAGGGGAAGACTTATTTTTTTGAAATTGGGAAAAGGCTATCTTTATGTACTGACAAGTGGAGATTGTAGGATTTAGAGCTTGAAAATACTTTAGAGGACCATCTGGTTTGATTCTTTAATTTTACAGATGGGTAAAATGAGACCTGGAGATGTTAAATTACTTTCCCACTATCATGTGGTTATGAAGTAGCTGATTTGGAATTAGCATCTGGGGTTTTGAATCCAAAACTAGTGTCTCTTCCACAATATCAAATGTTTCCAAATGCCCAGATTGGCGTTGTGTTGTGATTGGTGTACCATTGTATTGATGCAGATCCTAAGATAATGACCTCCTGCGTACACTTGACTGATCAGTCCTATTAGAAAGTCCTATTAGTGTCTTTGTTTGGTTTGGGTTTTTACAGAGTAGAAGGAGCAAGGGTCTGGGAGGTTTTGATTGTGGCACTGTAAAGATAAGGTAGGTTCCAGATGACTACATCTGGAGAGATTTGCCCTAAATCTTTTGTATAATTTGGAAAGGAAGAGGAGCTAGGTATCCTGAATATTTTGTATCAGTTGAAGGAAGTGGATTAGGAAACTTCTTAGAACAGAAGAGGAAGGAGTTCAATGGGGATTCTTAGTGGCTTTGGCTTATGTCCTGTTTCCACCTGACAGATCATAAGAGGGAAAGCCAGTTAGAAACCTGTTCGCTTCTTATGAAGCGGAGCTTCTCCAGCCCACTGCCTTCAATGCATGGAGAGAATTTTGATGAACTAGGAAAATTCCAAGGGATTGGACCTGACACACAGACACCTCCAGGTAAAAGAGGATTCATGGAGTCCTGGTTCTATTTGGCAGATTTAGATTGTCTCTTTGTTCTTTTTTTTCCTTTTCTTTTCTTTTCTTTTTTTTAAGTGTAGTTTGAGAAGAAAGTCCAAGGGGCTCCTTTCAGGGATGGGCTAAAATTCTTTGACAGATAACAGAGTGCTGACAAGGTGCTCTCTTTTTTTGTTGTGTTGGTGGTAGCCTGGGGAATCAGGAATTTACTATTCTTTACAAACTGGGAAATACAGGACTCCAAGCAAATAGTCTTCTAGTCAGTGATCAGACTTGAAATTGAACTTGGAACCCTATTATCTCCAATCTTTGGCTTATGTTCCAAGTGAGCAAGTGTTTTGTCTCCCTCGACATAAGATTTATTTTCTCTTATTATTTCCTGTAATCTCTATTATTTAGTTAATGCTATTACTTTTTAGAAGAGGAAGATATATGATAGCACTTTTATCAATGTATTGTTTGCACATGTCCTCTTTTTTCTCCAACCTAATCATTCTTTGACATCTTATCCTTCTTCCTATCTTCATTGTCACTAGTCAGTTTCAATGCATTATCACCTCATATTTAGGCAATTTGCAGTAGTCTCCTAGCCTGTCTCCTTGCCTTCAATCTCTCTTCCTCATATCCATCTTGCATATACTGTTAGATTAATCTTATTAAATCACAGAATTGATTTGTGTCACACATCACTCTATTCCCCATCCCAACCTCTATCCCCTACTTGAAATTTTTCAGTGGCACTCCATTTCCAAAGGAAAAAAATCTAAAGTCCTTAGTTTTGTAATTCAAGTCCTTCAGAATTTAGATCTAGCCTATTTCTTCTACCTTTTAATTTTTTTTTCAAATATTTTGTTTTTTTCCAATTACATGTAAAAATTTTTAATTTTCATTTTTTAAAACTTCAAATTTTATTTCTCCCTTTCTTCTCTCCCTTATTGAGAGGGCAGGCAATTTTACATAGATAATATATATCAGTCATAAAAAAACACATATCTCTATTAGTCATGTTGTGAAAGAAAACACAGACCAAAAAAAAAAAAATCCCATAAGAAAAATCCCCCACCCCCCAAGGCATTTAGAGTTAAGTGACTTGCCCAGGGTCACACAGCTAAGAAGTGTTAGATGTCTGAGGTTGCATTGGAATTCAGGGCCTCCTGATTTCAGCGATGGTACTCTATCTACTGTGCCACCTAGCTGCCCCCCAAATTTTAAAAAAAGTATGCTTTGATCTACATTCATATTCCATCAATTCTTTCTCTGGAGGTAGATAGCATTTTTCATCATGTGTCCTTTATAATTGTCTTAGATCATTGTATTGCTGAAAATAAGAAAGTCATTCACATTTATCATTGCACAATACTGCTGTTACTTTGTTCTCCTGATTCTGCTCATTTCACTTTTGTGTAAGTCTTTCCGGGTTTATCTGAAAGCAGTCTGCTTATCATTTCTTGTAGCACAATAGTAATCCATCAAATCATATACCACAATTTGTTCAACCATTCCCCAGTTAATGGGCATCCTCTTAATTTCTACATTGTCATTACAAGAAGAATTGGTATAAATATTCTTGTACATATAGATCCTTTTTTTTTTTTTTTTTTTTAAATCTCTTTGGGATATAGAGCTAGTAGTGCTATATTATTGGATCAAAGGGTATGCACAGTTTTAATAATTAATTAATTTGGGCATAATTCCAAATTGCAGTCCAGAATACATGAATCAGTTCTCAACTCTACCAGCAATGCATCAGAGTCCCAATTTTTCTGTATTACCTCTAACATTTATAATTTTTCTTTTTTGTCATATTAGCCAATCTGATAGGGGTGAGGTGGCATCCCAGAATTGTTTTAATTTTCATTTCTATAATCAATATTGATTTAAAGCATTTTTTTAGTATGATTATAGATAGTTTTGGATTCTACTGAAAACTGCCTATTCATATTCCTTGATCATTTATAAATTGGTAAATAACATGTATTTTTATAAATTTGGTTTAGTTCCCTATACATTTGCAAAGTAAAACTTTTATCAAAGAAATTTGCTATAAAAATTTTCCTTCAACTTTCTGCTTTCCTTCTACTCTTGGCTGCATTGGTTTTGTTTATGCAAAACCTTTTAAATTTAATGTATTTAAAATTATCCATTTTATATCTTATAGTTTCTCTATTTCTTGTTTGGTCAAAAATCCTTTATCCATAGGTATTAGAGGTAAACTATTTCCATGCTCCTCTAGTTTGTTTATGTGCTTATTTTGACCTTTATGTTGGTCTCTGCTTAACTTCTGCTAAACTGCTTTCTAGTTTTCCCAGAAATTTTTGTTAAATAGTGAGTTCTTGTCATAAAAGCTTAGGTCTTTGGGTTTATCAAACAGATAACTATGGTCGCATACTGCCATGTATTGTGTATCTAATCTACTCTGATCCACCATTCTTTTTCTTAGCCAGTACAAGATTTTTCTGATAATTATTGGTTTGTAATATAATTTGAGACTGATCATGGCTAAGCTACTTCCTTTACAATTCTTTTGATTACCTTGATATTCTTGATCTTCTGTTTTTCCAGATGAATTTTATTATTTTTTCTAGCTCTATAAGATAATTTTTGGTAGTTGATTGTTATGGTACTGAATAAATGAATTAATTTAAATAGAATTATTATTCTTATATTAGCTTGGTCTTTTCATGAGTAGTTGATGGTTTTCCAATTATTTAGATCTGATTTTATTTGAATGAAAAGTGTTTTGTAATTGTGTTCATATAGTTCCTGGATTTGTCTTGGCAGGTAGATACCCAGATATTTTATTTTGTCTACAGTTATTTTAAATGGATTTTTTCTTTCTTTCTCTTGCTGCTGGGCTTTCTTGATAATATATAGAAATGCTGATGTTTATTTTATATCCTGCAATTTTGCTTAAGTTGTTAATTATTTCATCAATTTTTAAATTGATTTTCTACAGTTCTGTAAGCACAGCATCAAATCACCTACATAGTGATAGCTTTGTTTGACTCATTAACTATTCTTATTCCTTCAATTTAATTTTCTTCTCTTATTGCTATAACCAACATTTGTAGTACAAATATTGAATAATAGCATGGGCATCCTTGCTTCACTTCTGATTTTCTGGAAATAATTCTAGCTTATTCATGTTACAGATAATGCTTGCTGATAGTTTTAGATATATACTATTTATCCTTTTTAGGAAAGGTCCATTTACTCCGGTGCTTTGTGTTTTTAATAGTAATAACTATCATATTTCGTCAAAAGCTTTTTCTGCATCTGTTAACTAATCATATGATTTCTGTTAGTTTTTTTTATTAATAGACTCAATTATTCTGATAGTTTTCTTAAAATTGAAACAGCCTTGCATTTCTGGTATATATCTCACCATTATAATGAATGATCTTTGTGATATATTGCTGTAATCTCCTTGCTAGAATTTTATTTAAAAATTTTGCATCAGTATTAATTATGGAAATTGGTTAATAGTTTTCTTTCTCTGTTTTTGCTCTTCCTAGTTTAGGTCATTAAAAGAATATGATAAAACTCTTTCTTCACTCATTTTCCTTTTGTAAAAGTTATTCTGTGCCACTTTTATGTAGGATAACTTACCCCATTCTCTTAGTAAATACAAATAATAGTTTCTGTTTTGACTTGAAACCTTGAAAAGTTTCCCTTCTCAGATTGACTTTTTTTAAAAAAACTAAATAAAAGAGGCTATCCTTTGCTTCATTTTTTACCTAGCTTTAATCATTGTATGGGTATTGCTTCAGTCAAACTGAAACCTGGGAAATAACTTAAAAAGGCCAAGTTCTTCTACTACATTTGGGGCCATCTCCAGTTATTCTAATAACTCCAGAGTAGAGAGTGAGGCTGGTGACTTTGCATAGCCCTCCCTCACTTAAATTCAATTTACTTGCAAATCATCACATCATGTGTCTGATGTGGTGGTCCTCTTCCAGAATGAAAGACAAAAAACAAACAACCACCACCTCTCCCTTCCCTCTGTGTTCTTAGGAATTAGATGTCTTCCTATAGAGGAATATAAATAGTTTAATCATTTCAAGGCCCATGTGATTTCTCATTCATGTTTACCTTTTTATGCTTGTCTTGAGACGTGTATTTGAATGTCAGATTTTCTATTCAACTCTGGTCTTTTCATCAGGAATACTTGCAATTCCTCAATTTCATTAAATGTCAGTTTTTTTCCCTTGAAGGGTTATATTCAGTTTTGCTAGGTTTGCTCCGTTGCTAAGTAATTCTTAGTTATATTCCTAAATCCTTTGCCCTCTGGAATATCATATTCCAAGTCCTCAGATTTTTTAAGTAGAAGCTGCTAAATTCTGTGTTATCCTGACTGTGGCTTCATGATATTTAACTTGTTTCTGGCTGCTTGTAATATTTTCTCCTTAACCTAGAAGCTCTGAAATTTGACTATAATATTCCTGCAAGTTTTCATTTTGGGATTTATTTCAAGAGGTGATTTGTTCTTTCATTTTCTCTTTTACTCTCTGATTCTAGACTATAAGAGCAGTTTTATGTGATAATTTCTTGAAAGGTTATGTCAAAAATTTGTTTTTTGATCATGGCTTTCAGGTAGTCTAGTAATTCTTAAATTATTTCTTCTTGATCTTTTTTCTAGATTATTTTTCCAATAAAAAATTTCACATTTTCTTCTATTTTTTCATTCTTTTGATTTTATTAATTCTTGATGTCTTTTGTAATTGTTCGCTTCCACTTGACTAATTCTGTTTTTTAGGGAATTCTTCTTTTTAGTGAATTTTTGTGCCTCTTTTGCCATTTGACCTATTCTGTTGTTGTTGGGTTTTTTTAAAGTATTATTTTCTTCCCCTCAGTAGTAATTTTTTGAATTACACATTTGAATTACCCTAAAATAGTTTTCCTCATTCATCTTTATAGGATTTTGAATTCCACATTTTTCTTCTCTTTTCCTTCTCCCTTCACAAGGCTGTAACAATCTGATATAAGTTATACACATATCGTCATCTTAAACAGTATTTCCACATTAGTCATGGTGTGAAAGAAGAATCAGAACAAAAGGGAAAAACCATAAGAAAGGAAAAAAAGTGGAAATACTATGTTTTGATTTGCATTCAGACTCCATAGTTTTTTCTGTCAATGTGAGATGTCATTTTCTGTCATGAGTCTTTTTGAATTGTCTTAGATTATTATATTGCTAAGAACTAAGTCTATTAAAGATGATCATCACACAATGTTGCTATTACTGTGTACTATGTTCTTCTGATTTTGCTCCCTTCACTCAGCATTAGTTCATATAAGTCTTTCCAGGGTTTTCTGAAGTCAGCCTGTTCACTATTTCTTATAGCACAGTAGTATTCCATTACATTCAGATAGCACAACTTGTTTAGCCATTCCTCAATTAATGGACATTCCCTCAATTTCCAATTCTTTGCCACCACAAAAAGAGCTGCTATAAATATTTTTGCACATGTAGGTCTTTTCCTCTTTTTTAATGATTTTTTTGGGATACAGACTTAGTAGTGGTATTACTGGATCAAAGGGTGTACACAGTTTTATAGCCATTTGGGTATAGTTCCAGATTGTTTCCTAGAATGGTTGGGATCAGTTCCACGGTTTTTAAGATTATTAAGGTTATTTTCTATGGCATTTTTTTTTTTTTTGGTGCCTTCTTTATCAAGCTATTTTCTCTTTTTTTCCCCATTATTTTCTTGAATTATCCTCATTTCTTTCCCCAATTTTTCCTCTACTTTTCTGATTTAAAAATCCTTTTTGTGCTCTTTTAGAGCCTGAAACTAAGTCACATTTTTCTTTGAAGCTTTGCATATAGCTGCTTTGATTTCATTGTCTTCTGAGTTTGTGTTTTAATTTTTTCTATCATATTAATTTTCTATGATCAGTTTGCTCATTTCCCCCTTATTTCTTGACTTTAAACTTTATGTTAAAGTTGGGCTTTGTCCCTGGGATGGAGGAGGCTCTTGTCCCAAGCTTCAGGTTTTCCATGCTGCTGTTTTCGGAGCCAGCTCTGAAGGTCTGCAAGCTCTCAGTTCTTTGAAGATGGTATGCTCTAAGGAGGGGCATGGTCACTTCTCTCCTGTCCTGTGCTCTAATCTGTGAGCTAGCACAAGCACCCTTTCTGTCCTGAAACTGTGAAAGGTCCTTGCTCTTGCTCAGGCTCCTCCTTATACTGCACTTGCAACCAGAGCCATGTATAGGCAATGTAAGCTAGTTTTGCTCCCAAGGCCAGCAAAGGCTCCCCTGTAATCTCTTTCTGATCAGTTGTCTTCTCTCTTTACCATCTATGGGCCTGCTGCTCCAGAAAATGCTGATGCAGATTTAGTTTAGGCCCAGGCTGCACTAGCAGAGCTTGCAATGGACTGCCCTTCACTCTCATTTCAGTGAAAGAGACTTTTCCTGCCAGACTTCCACATTGTCTTGAGCTGGAAAATCGTTTCACCTAATACAATTCTTTGTTCTGCCTACTGTTGATTTTATTTTGAGGTGTTATTTTATTGTTGTTTGGAGATAAATCAGGAGAGTTCAATTGAATCTCTGCTTTTACTCTGCCATCTTGGCTCACTGCTTCCTCTCCTCCTTTTCTAAGTTTATTTTTCTTTCTAACTTTGCAGCCTGTTTTTAGTCAAGCTGATTTTTAAATTTTCCTGTAATACACCTTGTACATTTCCATTTTTATACCATAGCTTATGCAGTTTTCTTTGCCAGTAATGGCTTTTCTTCTTCTCAGGTCAAATTCTCTTCATCCTTCAATTTTTATCTCAAGATCCAACTCCATAAAACTTTCTCTGATTACTTTGGTTCATGGTAATCTCTACCTTCTTTGGAATCTTAGAATGCTTATTTGTGATATTTATTAGATATTTCTCATAAACTACTTTGTATTACTTAACTTTTTAAGTGTACATGTCTTGTTTCTAAAAGTAATTCATAAGCAACTTGAGGGCAGGAACCAAGTCTTATGCTTCTCTTGTCTCTGTGTGAACCCAGCCCAGTGCCTTCTTCAGAGTAGGTGTCTCTTGTATGTACCATAAGCAGAGAGATAGAACAAAGACTGCCTTTCAGTTTTATTCTTCTCTATAGTTCCTGGCACTCTACTAGATATGCAGTAGATATTAATAAGTGTGTATTATGAATTCATCAGGACCAAAACTCATATCTTATATACTCTCTCCCCAGCATCTCCTGGTGCAGTTCTAGAAACAGGTAGGTGACTGTGAAAGTGTTGGTAAATTACTAATGACACATGAGAGTGATATGAGACATGGTGGGATGGCGGAGGGAAAGCTAGCCTCAAAGCAGTATGACTCCACCTCTAACGCATTCTCACTTTGTGACGCTGGACAAGGCACTTAATCTCTCAATGCCCCAGACAACCCTCTAAAACTTCAAAATGCAAAGTAGGTACTAAACTACAAAGATCCAGTCAGAAAAAAAATGAAAAAGTGTTTGGCCGAGTGACTCTGAACCACTTCTAACTGTGTAGCCAGCTCTCTGAAACACCGATGGAAAAGGATGCAAGATCCTTGCCAGCTGTTCTGGTACTTTTACTGAGTTCTCCTCTTTTATTTCTAGGCTCTTCCTTTGGTACTAAATCAGACTTGGGGATGGTATACAACAGGGCCAGACTTAATCTCCTTTCGGATGAACCTCCCGTGGTCTCCAATAAGGTAGTTTCCTCTATATAATTTTTGAGGACCCCTGAATTAACTACAGATCTTGGCCCTTTTTTTTGTTTTGTGACTTTATGGGAAATGAGGGTGGGAATGAGGGAGGGATAGACTGAGGAGAAGACAAGTAGAAAAATAAGGGGATAGAAGAGAGAAATTCCATTTCAGCATCTGCAGACACTAGGGCTCTTGGTATCAGACCTGACACTAAAGCATTAGTCCACATTCACCTTATGTTGATGATATCCGATGATTGTCTCTGCCAGTTCATATCTTCAGTAATCCTCTTCTCCTGTAAGTAAGCTTTGTCTGCTGACATTGAATATCTGTGTTCTTTTTAAGTCAAGGAAATCAGTAACATTGTCAGAGATCCCCTCTGCTGTCATCCATTACTCGGAAGACATTGAGGAACCTGGTATTAGCTGGAAGACGGATGCTATTTTCAAAGCGGCCAAGAAAGATCTTCTTACCCTGATGAAATTGGATGTAAGTTCCCCTTTCCTTCTCCAAGGAAGCTATTCCACTTGTTTGGGGTTTCATAGGTCTTTCTGTGTTCCCCTTGGATGGAGGGAGCTGTAAGACATGGTCCTCAGATGACATGCTCACTGTGTCTGTGTAGAAGGAAGCACCTACTTCTTGTGACTTCTGTTGATTTTTTTCCTTGCTCTTTTCCTGAATCGTGATGCCATTTCCTACCATATTTTGATGCTCTTTGTGCCAGTGCCATGCTTGATGGCAGCAGCAATTCAAAGGACAGGGAAAGGGTTTATTTATGGATATTCATTCACATTTGTATGCAGGCATGTGCGCACACATACACACATGCGCACACACACACCCCTTAAATCACTTGGACTATTTGACTGCTTTGTCTAGGAATTTATTTCTTACTTTCTTTTAACTTCTGCTGCTGGCATTCAGATTTCACTACTGGAAAATAAATTTTCTATTGTGTTTGTAGCAAGCTCAGATATTTACTCTTAAAAGGGACCTGTCAGTGGTAGAATAAATCTTTATTTCTTAATAATTTTCTAAAATGACTCTTGGGTATAAGGCCTAAGGTAGTTACTTTGGATTCCTGAACTTTTTAATGTCCTCTTGAGATATTCATTATACTTATTCTAAAAGCAGAAAATCATTCAGAATGAAGTATGGTAGAATTATATATCTAGAGCTGGAAAGAGCTTCAGAGGCTGCTTGGTCCTATTTCCTGATTTTAATCTGAGGCCCAGGGAGCTTAAGTTTTTTGTCCAAGTCCACACAGAGAGGGGACTTGGACTGAAGGCCTTCTGATCCCAGAGCCAGGGGAATCAGGATCATGCGACCACTGTCTTCCAAGGGGGGCATGCAAATGGGAAATTCTGACTGTATCTTTGTCCTGCACAAATTCGCACTGTTGGCCATATTTATGGATGAAGTATGTGGGGAGTGTGTGGGAGTGTTATTTCCCCAAGGGGCTGTACATTTCTTGAGTACATGGAGTATATCTTCACTTTCTTCAGATTGCCCCATAATGCTCAGCTTAATATTGTATACTTCGTAAGCATTCATGTTATTTAATGAATCGTCTTATGTGGGTCTGAGGAAAGAGATATGTTTTCAAGATCTATATATACACTACATACAGAGAGCTTGTGAAGTGTTCCTTTCTACCAAGTGAAGTCAGACTCATCCCTTGGTATGTCTGCCTTTTCTTTTCCCCCTTATGGGTTTAATCCATACCTAGTTCAAAAGTTACTGAAAGCAGCTGAGTGAAATGCTTTTGGCATCTGGGGAACTTGGACTTAGCAGTGGAGAAGCTGAGGATAAGAGGACAGTTAGTTTTTTAATCTAAAGATGCCTCTCTCTCATCCTTTGTCAATTTTTGGAATACTAGTTTTGGACTTACATGAGCTGCTTTTGTATTTGTATGCTTGATTCATGCTGGCAGGAGTTTTACAAGGAAAGGTGACAGCTCAGTTCAGTATTTCATGAGAGGGGATATATATTTATCTGGGGCTATTTACCTAGCATGTGGCAAAATAAGAACCAAGCCTTGTGAGTATCTTTAAATGACATGAAATTAGCCTGCCTATGGTACTATTGTGGTGGTACCATATTCGAAGAAAGACATTTCAACTTTAACTACTATGGTGATGCTTTTTCCTGGGATTGAAATATGTCTCTTCAGTTTTGTTTTGTTTTTTAACTTGGTTCAAAAGGTAATTCTATATGAAAAGAAAGTACTTGGACTAGTCCAGTATCTGGACTATTTTTGGAGTTAATGGAACATTCTGTGTCTTTACAACTGTGTTGACATAGCTCTCCTTAAAAGGAATGCTTACAAGCCATAAATAATGTTCATTTTTTTGTACCTTGAGTGGGATTTGGCATCAATATACCAGCAAGGGTATATGTCACTTAAGGCCTACTACAACTTAGGACATGATTGTAGAGATAAAATTTCATGTGTATTTCTAGTTGAGAAAGTTAGTAGTTAAGAGAGGAAAAGCTGGAAGTCTCGTCCTTGGTACTCATTCTTATATGGCTATTTGTTGGCCCAGCTCTCAGTTGTATGACTTTTTGCTAGAATGCTTTAAATAAGATTTAGACTTTGACAGTTTTTGTGATTATTAATGGTGTGGGAAGGGGAAAAGAAAACCATCCCTGATATAGTTTATATATTGTTTTCACTTAAAAATTTCTGACTTCAAAATATCTGAGTTTTAGCTTGCTCAAATTCAAATCAAAACTCAAAATCAAATTTTGAAAGATAAGACTTTTACCTTAAGGTGAATAAAGTCAATTGTGATAATGTTCCTTCTTCTGTATCAGTGAGAAAAAAAACCCAAACATTCATTTTAAAAATTCTATCCCTTGATTAGTGGTTTGCTTCAAATGTAAGATCATTTACATTTGATTGAGAATCACATTTCTGGAAAAATAAACCATGATTCTAGAATTTTAGAACCAGATTTATTAGATGAATTGAAGCTGTTATGTTATTTGAGAGCATCTGAAGGCCTTCTTTTTTGGTTGTTTTTATTTAGCAGATTTTTATTTTGGCATTTAATAATTAATTAGTCAAAATCACAGAAAACTGACTTTCTTACACATCATCTCCAGTGGTTCTAATATATCTTATGAGATATAATGGCAAAGCAAGTCATGGAGCAGAAACATGGTCATCCTATAAGGCAAGATATGAAGAATTTTTTTAATTAATTTTTTTTCAAATATGAAGCATTTGCTTTTTTCTACTGTCTTATTCCCCTCACTGGGTAAAAAAGAAAACCAAACCCCTTGTAACAAATAGGGAAGCATAGTTACGAAAATCAAGATATAAAGAATTGACATAATGTGGTGAGGTTTTGAATGTTGGTGATGTCAAGATTACTTATTGTAAATATGTGGACTCCTGATTTCTGACACTTGAGAAAGATGAATGTTATTTCCTCCAGATAATTACATTGTTAAAATATTTTGCTCCTAGATTCTCTAATACTTGAATAGCAGACTTGGTGGCTATAGTTGCTTTCTGTTTGTAATCGACTCAGAGCCTGACTTAGGTTTCACAAGGTCAGCCAGTTAGATGCTCTTCTGAATACAGACTAAAAAAGCCTTTGCTCGGCTGTGCTGGGTGTGAAGGTGGTAGCTGCCAGCCTCAGCGCCTGGCTTTTCCAGAAAGCAGTGTCTTCCTGTGGGGCCCCATTACCTTCAGGAGAAATCCATGATGGATTTAATCATTGTACTTGTCCAGATGGTGGCATCTGTTAGATCAGTTGATCAAGGCTAAGATTGGAAGACGGTGGTGAAGGATTGTTTCACAATTCAGAGCTTGATTGATTTGAGGCATATTTGAAGCTAGTGTTATTAGCAGTGAAAATGCATAATTATCTTACAAATTGAAATCACATTAGAGTTTAGTTCTGCATAGACTTCCCAGCAGCACTAAGAATTTATGACTTTAAAAGCACAAATCCAGGCACCTGTGCTCGAGCAGAAATTTTTCTAAATTGTTTTACATGGTCTTTGAGAGTACAGGTCAGATACTGTATCCTCCCAATTCAGTTAACATATTCTGTGTCCTGATTTCTCCTCTAACAGGATGCTTGAATGTTTGCCTCCTTTTGGTCATGAGGTAGGAAGAGTGGACGTGCCTCCTGATCCCAGAGTCACCTCTAGGGTCATATGTATGGATTGAGATAACTTTAAACAAGGGTCTGTTTCTTTCCAGCTGGGGCCGAGTATGAGACTAACTCTGAGTATTCTTGTTGTTAATACTTCAGAAATATCTTTCCTTGCTCATCTGCCTAAACTTTCCTATTGGGACACCACCATCCTCCCAGTCACCCAGACTCCCAAATTAGGTATCATCTCTGACATCTCACTCTCTTTCTCTCCCCATCACCAAGTCCTGTTACTTGCCTTCACAAATAGCTTGTATACATCTCCTCTTTTCAGACATTTCTGTCACTCTGACATAGGCCTTCAGTCTCACAACCTGAACTTTTGAAATGGTCTACTGGTTGGTCTCCCTGCCACAAGTCTCAATCTTCTTCAGTCCATCCTCCATTCAATAATAAAAGTGATCTTCCTAAATTACAAATCTTTATTATGTCACTCTCCTACTCAATAAACTCCAGCCCTCTTTTGTCTCCTGGATCAAATATAAAATCTTTTATTTTGCATTCAAAGCCCTGGCCCTCTTTCCAGTTTTCTTCTTATACCTTACATTCTTTCCCCAGCTCTCAAATACTCTATAATCTTGCTACACTGGCTTCCTGGTTATTTTTCCATCTATATCCAGAATCTGGGCAGTGCTCTCCCTTCTCTACACTGATTGTTGACTTCCTGGCTTCCTTTCAATCTTAACTAAATCTCGTCACCTGCAGGCAGTTTTCCCTAAAACTATTTATTCTAGTGTCTTTCCTCTGTTTATTATCTCCTGTTTATCCTGCATATAGCTTGTTTGTACATAGTTGCATCTATGCCAGGATCTCATAGGTAGTATCTGAAGTTAGATTTGAACTCAAATCTTCTTGACTTTTGACCCAGCACTCTATGTTTCCTTCTCTGAAGGGGAGGAACTCAAGTCTACTGGGGGAAATATGAACATTATATATGCAGGATAAATTGGAAATAATAAAGGTAAGAAAGGGGAATCAGGAAAGGTTTCTCATAGAAGATGGGGTTTTAGCTGGGACCTTGAAGGAAGCCTGAGAAGCTTGGAGATAGAAATGAGGAGGGAAAAGGCTCCAGGTATGGAAGACAGCCAATGAATGTCCAATATCTGGAGATGTAAGGAAGAGGAGGAAGGCCGGTGTTACTGAATTATAGAACACATATAGGAGTATAAGATAGGAAGCCTGGAAAGGTAGGAGGGGACTAGACTGTGAAAGGCTTTGAATGCAAAAAAGAAGATTTTATGTTTGGTTTGGGAGGTGATAGGGAACCACTGGAATTTACTAAATAGTGAGGGTGTCATGATCAAACTGTGCTTTAGGAAGACTTATTTTTTTTTTTATTATAACTTTTTATTGACAGTACATATGCATGGGTAATTTTTTACAACATTATCCCTTGCACTTACTTCTGTTCTGATTTTTTCCCTTCCCTCCCTCCACCCCTCCCCTAAATGGCAGGCAGTCTTATACATGTTAAATAAGTTATAGTATGTCCTAGATACCATATATGTGTGCAGAACTGAACAGTTCTCTTACTGTACAGGAAGAATTGGATTCAGAAGATAAAAAAAAAAGAAAAACAAAAATGCAAACAGTTTACACTCATTTCCCAGTGTTCCTTCTCTGGCTGTAGCTGATTCTGTCCATCAGTAATCAATTGGAACTGAATTAGATCTTCTCTTTGTCGAAGATATCCATTTTCATCAGAATACATCCTTATACAGTATTGTTGTTGCCATGTACAATGATCTCCTGGTTCTGCTCATTTTACTCAGCTTCAGTTCAGGTAATCCTTTACAAAAAGGGCTGCCACAAACATTCTTGCACATTAGGAAGACTTATTTTGAAAGTTGAGTTGAAGGATAAACTGGAAAAGAGGGAGATGTGAAGCAGAAGGCATGAGATGGTAAGGGCTCACAGCAAAGTGGCAGCAGTGTCATGAGAGAAAAGAGGATATAAAGTAAAGAGAGCACTACAAAGGTAAAATCCTTATGTCTTCCCAACAGAGTGGATGTGAAGGATGAGGAGAGAAGAATTGAGGATAACATCTAGGTTGGGACCCTGGGTGGCTAGGAAGATGCTGGAATAAGACAGCGGCAGAAGAGAGTAATAGGGAAATTTGAAAGGGAGAATTTTGGGAGGGAAAGATAAAATGGTTTCAGTTTTGGACCTGTTGAGTGTAAGATAACCATAGAATGTAGTGCAAAATGTTTAATAGGCAGTTAAAGATATAATTCTGAAGTTTAGGAGAGAGCTTAGGGAGAGAAAAGTAATTTAGAGACAATAACTGAAGCTGTAGAAAGTGATTCAGTAAGTAAAATACTATAGAGGAAGAAGAAAAAAGGGCCTTCCAGCCTGACCTGGATAAGGAGCCAGAGATTGTGAGGACCATCACATTTTCATCCCTGAAATGGAAAGACAGTTGCGGGGTGGAATGAATCCTGGATGTGCCAACTTGAGGCTTAGGTTTGATACTGGTTGTATCTGCTGATCCTGTAGTGAGCAAGGACCTATGAAGGGCCTAGTTATGTACTAGCCGCTGGAATTACAAGGAACAGTTCCTATTCTCAAGGAACTCAAGGTCTAATGGGGTTGTCAGCATGTAAACAGTTATGTAGAAATCAGCTATACAAGAGGTCAATTAGAGATGATCTCAGAGGGAAGATGCTAAGAAATTTCTGATTTGTACCTTGGAATAATGATACTGCCACTCCTCAATGTAAAGGTGCCTGCAAAAGGTACTTTGTGGATCCTAATGCTTTGCATCTGTTATCTCATTTGAACCTCATGACAACTTTGTGAAGTAGATACTTATAGGTTTTTTCCCCCCAACTTATATATGAAGCTCAGAGGGACAAAATAACTTGCCCATGCCCATCCAACTAATAATTCTTAGTCAATATTTGAATGCAGATCTCTCCTCATTCCAAGTTCAACCTTCTTTCTACTTTACCTCTCTACCACAGTTATGGTAGGACAGATAGTGAAACAACCAAATCCTCTGTCTTCCGCCTCATTTTACAGGAAGAACTTGCCAAAAACATGGATATGTGAGTTGGCAGATTCTTGTTGTCTTACTCTCATCAGAGATCCTTACATGGAAACTAGACCCCAACAGTTTGCAGATTTCTTTATGCTCAGAAGACCTGGCCATATGAGTTAGCTTCTGGAGTAGTTTCACAAGCATCAATCTCAAACCCAATTGAACATTAACTCTCAGACCTGAGAGTTAGTCTGGCAGACTAACAGAGAGACTCTAACATGTAGCTAATCTGTTAGCATTTAGGGATGCTCATTAAACTCTCCGGGGGTGGGATGTATGCAGAAAAGAGCACTTAAAGCTGTCAATGCAGCTCTTGCCTAGGAGAAACCTTGAGTTGGAACTATAGGAAAATATATACCAAGAACTTTTGGGACATGATATGTTTTTAATGTGGCAAAGCTGTCACTTTCAGGAAACTATAGCAGTGGACAGACTAATCAATCATACAACATTTGGGAACAAGGAGATACTTTTTTTTTTTTTGCAATAATTTCTTGCTAATTTTGAACTTGAATCTGTGATAGTGATTGTAGCTATAAATCGAAGTGCTATTTTTTCATGCATTTAATGTGGAAAGGATTGTATCTTATGAAGTATCATTTTCAGCTCCACTTATATACAGAACCATCTGTCATCAGTATCCTTTTACATACAAAGCATAATTGTGTACACAAATTTGTTTTTATCAAGGGATGTGAAAACAGAAGCTAGTGTCTGAGGACATGGGGAAGCAGGGATTGATCCTCCTTTTATTTTCTGTTTTGGAGATGTAGGGGGAGAATAAGATGACTTGCCAGCTGTCAGAAATATTACAGTGCATTTGTGGGCAAGGCCAAAGGAACTCCTTAACTGAAATAGGCTTTGTCAACACCAGTGAGTAAGGGTGTTATTGTATAATATCAACTTGGATGGAGCACCCTCTGAAAAGTATTAATTTCCACTTCTCACTATTGCTTCTCCACTATGTGACATCCCAGAGACTGGCTTCAAAGACTGAAACAAGTACCGAGCTGTTTTAAGATGCATTCAACTCTGGGAGTAACTAAGATTTGAACTGAAAGATAATAGGGAGAACAACACATAGATGGTGAGACTGATTTTTTTTTAGGTGAATTTTCTAGATTAATGGTTTTAAGCAAATCCATGAAAAAAAAAAAAAAACTACTGAAGATTACTCATCTGTCAATTGCTTTCTTGGTTTCACTTTTGTAAAATGTGTTAATGTCCTTTTCATACTTTAAGTAAATGATGAGAGATTTAAAGAAAACAGAGCAGCTGTGGTCAGGCTAAGTAGATTGCTGTGGTTTCATTTTATGTGTCCTCTCTCTTAACAGAGCATTGGCCAGTACCATAAAGAGTTTGAAGGGCAGCTGTTCAAGGACATGCGATTTTAGAGTAAGGCAGACTATTCAGATTGTGGATGATTTTCCTACTCCAAAAAGTACTGGAAATGAGAAATAGCAGTGATTAAGCATCCCCTATTCCTTTCCAAGATCTTTAGAATGCTACTAATTTTTTTTTTAAATTTTTATTTAATAATTACTTTATATTGATACTCGTTTCTGTTACAATTTTTTTCCCTCCCTCCCTCCACCCCCTCCCCTAGATGGCAAGCAGTCCTTTATATGTTGGATATGTTGCAGTATATCCTAGATACAATATATGTTTGCAGAACCGAACAGTTCTCTTGTTGCATAGGGAGAATTGGATTCAGAAGGTATAAATAACCCGGGAAGAAAAACAAAAATGCAGATAGTTCACATTCGTTTCCCAGTGTTCTTTCTTTGGGTGTAGCTGCTTTTGTCCGTCATTTATCAATTGAAACTCAGGTCTCTTTGTCAAAGAAATCCCCTTCCATCAAAATATGTCCTCATACAATATCGTTGTCGAAGTGTATAATGATCTCCTGGTTCTGCTCATCTCACTTAGCATCAGTTCATGTAAGTCTCGCCAGTCCTCTCTGTATAGAATGCTACTAATTGAATTAAGTTCTTTTTTTTTTTAATATTATAGCTTTTTATTTACAAGATATATGCATGAGTAATTTTTCATCATTGACAATTGAAAAACCTTTTGTTCCACTTTTTCCCCTCCTTCTCCCCACCCCCTCCCCCAGATAGCAGGTAGACTAATACATGTTAAATATGTTAAAGTATATGTTAAATACAATATATGTATACATGTCCAAACAGTTATTTTGCTGTACAAAGGGAAATAGTGTACAATTAACCTGTGAAGGAAATAAAAAATGCAGGTGGACAAAAATAGAGGGATTGGGAATTCTATGTAATGGTTCACACTCATTTCCTTGCGTTCTTTCGCTGGGTGTAGCTGGTTTAATTCATTAGTGTTCTATTGGAGCTGATTTGTTTCATTTCATTGTTGAAGAGGGCCACTCCATCAGAATTGATCATCATATAGTGTTGTGATTGAAGTAGATAATGATCTCCTGGTCCTGTTTATTTCACTCAACATCAGTTCATGTAAGTCTCTCCAGGCCTTTCTGAAATCATCCTGCTGATCATTTCACAGAACAGTAATATTCCATAACATTGAATTAAATTCTTAAGAGGAGATCACCATTACATAGGACATCTTGGGGTTCTAGATCTTGGCACAATCCAGTTCTAGCTATTTTGTGGTTCTGAAGAGCTGAGTTCAAATCTGCAGAGGCATCAGAAAAAGAGAATGCTTAGGAAAGAGTTTACTCCAAGTGTTGTGAGCTCAAGATATGTTCCTAATGACATTTGCACTGTGACTTTATTCACCATTTGAGTAAAATAGGAGTCTCATGCAAGAAAAACATGGTTCCCAGGAGATCATTATATACTTCAACAACAATACTGTTTGAGGATATATTCTGATGGAAGTGGATCTCTTCGATAAAGAGAGTTAATTCATATCAAAGATGGACAGAAGCAGCTCCACCCAAAGAAAGAACACTGGGAAATGAATATAAACTGCTTGCATTTTTGTTTTTCTTCCCGGGTTATTTCTACCTTCTGATTTCAATTCTCCCTGTGCAACAAGAAAACTGTTCAGTTCTGCACACATATATTGTATCTAGGATATACTGTAACCTATTCAACATGTAAAGGACTGCTTGCCATCTAGGGGAGGGGGTGGAGGGAGGGAGGGAAAAAATCGGAACAGAAGTGAATACAAGGGATTATGCTGTAAAAAAAATTACCCTGGCATGGGTTCTATCAATAAAAAGTTATTAAAAAAAATAAAAAAAAAGAAAATAAAAAGCTTTAATAAAAATAAAATAAAATTCTTAAAAAACAAAACAAAACAAAACAAAAATAAACAAAAAAAAAACTGTACTTAGCAACTAAATATCCTAAAAATAAAAATCTTAGATGAAAAAGAAAAAAAAAGAAAAAGAAAAAGATGGTTCCTATGCATCTAGTTAGTGAAGAAAAAATTGTGTTGTGTTGCTGCTTAGGAAACTGGGTTATAGCTGGGTGAATAAGTGCTATGGTTATGGGGACTAAAATGATTTACAGGAAATCAGTAGCAAATTTAAGAGTAGACCACAACTGTCATGACTCTAGACCTAAGCTCTACTTTGTTGATAAAGCACTTCCTCAATTTTACCCACCAAGGACCAATTCAGTAAACTGCATTTGCTCATACTGTATGTTCCAGCTTCCCCTTCTACTACCAGTCAAACCTTCTTTATCTGCACACTTGTCTCCTACCTTTCTTTTTTCTTTCCCCATTACAAGTAATTGTTAGTCCTACCATCCTTTACTTCTAGAATATTCGTGCTATTATTGTAAATTCCTTTCTCTGATCCTCTGTTTTGTAGATAACAGTTTTGAGCCCTAGGAACTTCATATGGTTCAATGGATAATCCCCTCCTCTCTCTTCCTCTGGTCCTTCCTACCATGTTGGAAAACTTCCATTCATAGTGACTGATTTTGTTTAATTCAACAAATATCTCTCAAATATATCTTGGATGCATTTTCCTATCTACTACTATCTTATTATCTACTACTATTTACATGTCAGGTATTTGGTGGTCAAGGAGTATGAAACAGAACCCATAACACATGATCTCCATCCTCAGGATGCTGGCAGTCTCACTGGTAACAAAGGACTTCTCTCTCATACACACACACACACACACACACACACACACACACACACCCCAAGTATAAAAACATTAGGTACTTAATAAGATACTAGTACAAGCTATACATATGATGAGCATTGAAGGAAGAAAAAAAACCAAAGGTATATAGCTTATGGGTATAGAGGAATTTCACTTAGATGATGTTTACTAAGTATTGATTCAAATCTTAAAGAAAGTATTATCTTAACTAAAATCTTAAAGAAAGTAAGCAAGAAAGAGCAAGGTCATTCCAAGAAGAGGAAATAGTATGTGGAAAAGTGCAGAGATAGAAGTCAATGAGAGATATATGGGAGAAGCCTGGTAAGAAAGGAGGGGCTCTGTTCAAAAGTCTAGAGAGGTGATATTGTTTATGTCAGTGGTGATTCATTGATAGAAAGGAAAGTATTAATGTTAGACTGAATCGAGGTTGGATCCCAGTATCAAGCAGAATTTCTACCCAAACGTCTACACAGGTAACTATTTGGAGTGAGTAGCTCCAAATGAGACATATCCTTAGTCTCAATACAACAATTACTGATGCCATTTGAGGGTAACTTGTTGAGCAGAACAAAGCAGATGTGTATCTAGAGGGGCTAAATGAGTAGAGATACAGGTCTCTCAGACTCTGGGATTCCTGATTACTCTTGACTATTTAAAACCCAGTTAATAACTTCTAGAATCTATCAGAATGGGTTGCTGACTTCTTAGGAAACGAATCGCTGAAAGAGAAAGAACAACTACATCTTAAGAATTTCCTAATCTAATAGTAGTATCTTTTTTTACAAATTAGTCTTAATTCTTTGTTCTACTGTCCTGGTGCTTTGAGCTTTCCCCTTGGAACTCATTAATCTAAAGAAGAAAACACTTAGGGTGAACGTGAATTCAGTTCAAACCATATACTGCATTGCACTAGATTCTAGAGATATAAAAGCAGATATGAAATGGTTCTAGTCCTCATGGATGTTATGTTTGGGGTAAGGGGAAAAGGATAATATGTTCACAAATAAGTACAATGCATATATTATTCATTTAATACAGCACGGTTTTGTGAAGATGGGAATGGAGAGAACACTTAACAACTTGGAGGTGGAAGATCAAGAGAGGTCTTATGTAAGAGGTGGCATTTGTGCTAAAGTGAGCTTGAAGTGAGTTAGGGATTCCAAGAGGCAGAGGTTTAGAGGGAGAGCCTTCCAGACCTGGATTATATCCTGTATGTCAGCATGAAGACAGGAGAAGAAATTTCATGTGTCAGGAAACTTCAAGTTAGCCAGTTTAGCTGGCACATAGAATGGGAGTCTGAAATATTGAGAAAAATAGTTCAAAGTAAGATTTAAAAGGCCATTAAATGCTAGAGTTTGTATTTTATACTAGAGGCAATGGGGAGCCACTGAAACTCCCTGAGTAGATGAGAGGCATAGTCAAACCTATGCTTTAGGAATATTACTTTGTCATCTAATTGGACAATGGTTTGGAAAAAGAAGTGACTTGAAGCAATAAGCCCAATTTGGAGATTGTTGCAGTAATTTAGGTTAAAGTTGGCGAGGGATGATAAGTTAGGGTGATAGAATGAAGTGAATGAGTCAGAAGACTTGAAGAGAGTAGATTTGTTAGGACTTGGCACCTGATTATTTATGAAGAATAAAGAAAAGGAAAGTGGTCAGGGATGACTGAGTTTGTGAGTTGCATGACTGGAAAGATAGTGGTGATTCCTTTGACAGAAATAGGGAAGTTTGGGGAGAAAAAATGAGTTGTACTTTCGAAAACTTGAGTTTGAAATGCCTATAATATATTATATATTATATTTTGATACAAATGTCTAATTAGTTGATTAGATGTGGGGAAAATGATAATTGGATATATTGAAGCTGTTGAGATCAGCGAGAGAGAATGTAATGAGAAAAGGATGAGTCCTAGGGCACATCCAATGAAAGGGGGCAAGATATGGATGATAAACTTTCAGATGAGACAGAGAAGGAATGGTCAATCTATCAATCAAAGCAATTATTAAATGCTTACTCTGTGCCAGGTAGTATGCTAAGCACTGGAGGATACCGACAATTTTAAAAAATTGCCCCTGCTCTTAAGCCCATCCTATTATAGGAGACAATATATAAATAATTAGACATATACATTATTTATAGAGAATAGATGGGTAGTAACAATAGAGGGTAAGGCATTAGCAGCCAAGTAGACTAGGAAGGACTTTATACAGAAAGTAAGCTTTGAGCTAAGACTTCAAAGAAATCAGGAATATTTAGTGGTGGAGGTAGAGAAAAAAAAATTCTACAAATAGGGGACAGCCAGTGCAAAGGCATGAAGAGAGGTATGTTATGTGCAATGAACAGTGGGACAATGTAGCTGGGTGGGTGGAAGGAGTAAAATGTAAGAAGATCAGAAAGGTAGGGAACATCTGGAGTATTAAGAGTTTAAATGCTAAACACAGTTTATACTTGATTCTAGAGATAATAGGGAGCCAAATAGGGAGAAATTTACTGCGTAAGGAAGTGACATTGGTATATTTTATTTTTAAGAAAAACTACTACAAGAAAGGGATGTAGATAAGAGATGTTGTGAAGGCAGAAATGATAAATTTTTGGCAACAGATTGGCTATATTGGATGTGTTGAAGTGAGGAGCCTAGGATGACAGGAAGACTGTAGGTTTGGGTGAGAGCTTAGGAAGAGTGACCAGAAAAGTAAAAGGGAATTCAGAAATAGATATAGTTTTAGAGAAAATACAAGGAATTCTGTTTTGGATATGTTGAGTTTGAGATGTCTGCTACACATCTATTTTAAGATGTCCAAAAGGCAATTGATATTGCAAGATTAAACATCTGAAGACTAAGCTGTAGATACAGCTAAAAGATATAGATACTTATATCTATATAGGAGGAAAGAAGATCATTGAGATCTTCAAATGAGATAGTAGAGAAGGAAAAGAGATAAGAGGCCAAGAGGCCTTGAAGTAGATATTCAGGGTTAGTAGATGTGACCTGGATGAAGAACCAGCTAAAGAACAGTCTGAGAGGTAGGAGGAAAGAACCAGGAGAGAACAGGATCATGAATATCTAGAAAGGAGAAGAAATGTAAGAAGCAAAAATGATCTATGGTATCAGACATTCAGAGCGGTCAAGAAGAATAAGAATTAGGGGAGAACCATTGGATTTAGTGATTAAGATATTTGCTTCTCTTTCATGGTAATTTTACATTGTTTTAATCATTGTATTTATTGTTTTCTTGCTTCTGCTTATTTTACTCTGCATCATATCATACAAGTCTTCTTGCTTTTTTCTGGGCATATCCATTATTTCTTACTGCATAATAATATTCCATCACATTCATAAGTTACAGTTTTTTCACTCATTTACTAATACAGCTTTTTCCTGATTTTTGTCAGTGAACGATATGACTACTTGAAGAGATGGTAATGTCCAGTAAAGTTTTTTGAAAGTTGAAGGAGATCTTGGAATGCTTATAGGTAGCATGAATGAGCAGATAGAGGGACACTGGCAAGCTCTAGCGATGGTGGGAATCAAGAACAATAAAGAGAGTTGCCCTTGGCAAAGAGAAGGAACACCTCTTTCTTTGAGACTGGAGCACAGAGAAATTAGGCATGGACCCACACTTAACACCATATACCAAGATAAGATCAAAATGGGTCTATGACTTAGGCATAAAGAACGAGATTATAAATAAATTAGAGGAACATAGAATAGTTTATCTCTCAGACTTGTGGAGGAGAAAGAAATTTGTGACCAAAGATGAACTAGAGACCATTACTGATCACAAAATAGAAAATTTTGACTACATCAAATTAAAAAGCCTTTGTACAAATAAAACTAATGCAAACAAGATTAGAAGGGAAGCAACAAACTGGGAAAACATTTTCACAGTTAAAGGTTCTGATAAAGGCCTCATTTCCAAAATATATAGAGAACTGACTCAAATTTATAAGAAATCAAGCCATTCTCCAATTGATAAATGGTCAAAGGATATGAACAGACAATTTTCAGAGGATGAAATTGAAACTATTACCACTCATATGAAAGAGTGTTCCAAATCATTATTGATCAGAGAAATGCAAATTAAGACAACTCTGAGATACCACTACACACCTGTCAGATTGGCTAAGATGACAGGAAAAAATAATGATGAATGTTGGAGGGGATGTGGGAAAACTGGGACACTAATGCATTGTTGGTGGAATTGTGAAAGAATCCAACCATTCTGGAGAGCAATCTGGAATTATGCCCCCAAAATTATCAAATTGTGCATACCCTTTGATCCAGCAGTGTTTCTATTGGGCTTATATCCCAAAGAAATACTAAAGAAGGGAAAGGGACCTGTATGTGCCAAAATGTTTGTAGCAGCCCTGTTTGTAGTGGCTAGAAACTGGAAAATGAATGGATGCCCATCAATTGGAGAATGGCTGGGTAAATTGTGGTATATGAATGTTATGGAATATTATTGTTCTGTAAGAAATGACCAGCAGGATGAATACAGAGAGGACTGGCGAGACTTACATGAACTGATGCTAAGTGAAATGAGCAGAACCAGGAGATCATTATACACTTCGACAACGATATTGTATGAGGATGTATTTTGATGGAAGTGGATTTCTTTGACAAAGAGACCTGAGTTTCAATTGATAAATGATGGACAAAAGCAGCTACACCCAAAGAAAGAACACTGGGAAACGAATGTGAACTATCTGTATTTTTGTTTTTCTTCCCGGGTTATTTATACCTTCTGAATCCAATTCTCCCTATGCAACAAGAGAACTGTTCGGTTCTGCAAACATATATTGTATCTAGGATATACTGCAACATATCCAACATATAAAGGACTGCTTGCCATCTAGGGGAGGGGGTGGAGGGAGGGAGGAAAAAAAAATCGGAACAGAAACGAGTGTCAATATAAAGTAATTATTAAATAAAAATTAAAAAAAAAAAAAGAGAGACTGGAGCACAGGAAGAAAGAATAAGGGATAATGTTAAGTAGATTAACCTGTAGAATTGGAGAGAAAATGCTCTTTAACAGGGTTGCCTCAGTTTTTCTCAATAAACTGAAGCTAGATCCTCTGCTGAGAAGGAGGTGAGATTAGAGAAATGTTTTAGCAGCTTGAGGAGAGAAGATGGGATTTATGCTTCAGGTGAGATAGACTATGTGATATCTGAAGTCCTTTTTAGATGTAAGATTCTTTTAATTCTATTTATTGGATAGGACAACTTTTCTTTGGGTTCCAATGCCCTGTCAGCTACATATGATTTAGTTAGATTTCGATTATCTTGGCCTGCCTTGTCATGGTTGGAAGGTCCAAGTGAGTATTTTATATATGTGTGTGTGTGTATGTGTGTGTGTGTGTGTGTGTGTGTAAGGAACTGCAGAGGGAAGAGAGGAAGAAGAATATCTTCTTTTATTTTAATGTTGATTTCTACTTTTCTTTCTCCCCTTGCTTCATAGTGCTTAATAGCTTTTTTTTTTTTTTTTAAACATATTATCTCCAAACCCTTAATTGTTTTTTTTGGTTATAGGAAAAAAGCAGGAGTCCTTATTAGCAAATTCCTTCTTATTCTGTTGTAACTCTCCTGTTTGAGGTGTTGTTTGTTAAAACCCTTTATATTTCCAATTTTCCTCCTCAGGATCCTTCACTCTTGGATAACAAAGTGACCTTGCTTCATGTTCCTGCAGGTACTATCGTGTCAAAACAAGGAGACCAGGTGAGTAAAAGGCTAAGGTACAAGGAGGGTGCTACCATCTAGATTCTAAGCTTTTTCATCATAAGGAAATTTTTGAAGAGGGGGACATATATTTAGAGAAGGGAAATTGCAGTTTTCAACACTGAGTTTAATTTCTCTGCTGAAAGGACTTTGGAGAAATAGAAGGAACATTTGGCCCAAGCTTAGACTGCTTACTGCTTCTGAACCTAACACACTATTTCCTGCCTTCTTGTCTTTTTGTGCACCATCTTTCATACCTGGAGCATACTCTTCCTCCTCCTCCTCCTTTTCTTCTTCTTTAATTTTTCTTCTTTTTCAATATCTTCTTCAAGATTCTGCTCAAGTGCTACCTCCTCTGTAGAAACTTGTGGCAATCTCCTTAAGCTGCCCTTCCCAGCTGAAACTGTGTGTCTGGATTTTCTCTTTGTGCTCATCACATCCTCCTCTACTATTAATCTATCTGTATATATGCCATGTTGTGTCTTATTAAGATGTGAACTCCTTTAAAGAAAGAATTTCATCATTTATATTTATGTACCTCAGCACCTAGAACAGTTGTTTTTACACAGTGGACATTACATATGTGTTTGTTGAATTGAATTGGACAGAAACAGGTTTCAGCTATTGAGAGTGGGCCAGGGAACTCAGAATCTTGGCCACTTCTGTATATGGCAGAACATGAAAAGTTGAAGAACTACTGCCTAACGGCTCACATGGGGGACGGGATTGGTCCAAAAAGTCATGGGAAGGCCTGTGATTTGTCACCTTGGTGATATTATGACATCTGAGTCAACAATTGCTACTTACTGATTTTCCTGGATATAGCATATATAGTCTCTATTTTTTTTTGTCATGCTTCTGATATTCTCCTGAAACTCTCTTCCCTTGGAATGGCCTTCCTCAGTAATGTGGTTTTACTTGTTTCTGTTCCCTTCTTTTTTCCCTTATTTTTTTTCCCTTTCATTCTACTTCAGCTTGAAGCTCTCAAAGGAGCCCACACTGACAAAGAGAGGCTTTTTGCTTTTCAGAGGAAAAACAGCATGTTAGCTGAGTACACAAAGCAGTGATGACTCACTCTTCCACCTGCTTTAGGCCTTGATGTGTGTTCAGGGAAAACTCCACGGGCAGATTTTTCTACTTATTTAATTTCAGCCCCCAGCCAGCCTTACTCTTAGATGTTTCAGTTCTCTCTGAAACAGTGAGTCAGATACATTTATTGAGTATCCATTATGTACAGAAATGGTTCTAATAATCCTGGGAGGCCACTGATCAGACAAGTTCAGTATCCTTAGGTACCTTAAAATTTACTTGTGGAGACACACGTACTGATATAAGAACATTAAGAGGGAATATCAATAAATATAAGATAGCATCTGAGTATCAATCAGTGGTGTACAGGGGGTTCAAAATTTAAACAGAATAGAGTGGAGTTAATTTGGGTAGTCAACTGTCAGCAAGTATTTATTAAGCACTTACTATGTGCCAAGTACTATGCTAAGCATTGGGGTACTAAAAAAAGCAAAAGATAGTCCCTTCCCCCCCAAGGAATTTTTAAAATTTTCAGATAGCAGAAAGCTGGGAGAGACATCTAATATATTGGATGAAAAAATAATTTTAAAAAATCTCAGGTTAAAAACAAAACAAAACAAGGTTTAGGAGGAAAAAAAGGTTAGAACAGTGAGTTACATCTAATTAGATGAAATTGAATAGGAAATGTAAAATCTGTACTTTGGCCCAAAAACCTGTGTCTGTGCAGAATGTGAAAGGCATGATGAGAGTACAACTTTTAAGAAAAAGACCCAATCTTAAAATGAGTCAATGTGATCTGTCAGCCAAAAAAGATTGCCTTAAGAAAAACTCATGTGCTTCAGGCTATTATCAATGGTTTTATGATGGAAAGAGACATCTGCATCCAGAGAGGACTGTGGGAACTGAGTGTGGATCATAGCATTGTATTTTCACCCTTTTTGTTGTTGTTTGCTTGCTTTTTTCTTTCTCTTTTTCCTTTTTGATCAGATTTTTCTTGTGCAACATGCTAATTGTGGAAATATGTATAGAAGAATTGTACATTTAACATATAGAATTGCTTGCCATCTAGGAGAGGTGGTAGGAGGAAGGAAGGGAAGGATTTGGAACACAAGGTTTTGCAAGGGTGAATGTTGAAAATTATCTATGTGTTTTGAAAATAAAAAGCTTTAATAATAAAAAATAAAAATAAATTTAAATTTTTTTTTTAAAAAGAAAGAGCTCCTGTTCAATACAAGGAAGGTTTTATCCTGATATATTCTGTACTGCTCAGCCTATATCTGTAGTATTGTGTCCTATTCTAAGTGTTACAGTTTGACAAGCTGGAACACATCCATCACACAGCAGCTCTAATGGTGACAAAACTGACAGCAGAGTAGTCTGTTTTTCTGAAGATGAAACTTTTTCTCATAGCTCAGCAAAAGTATATAGAAAACATGACCCAGGAAATTTTTGTCATCTTGGTTAGACTTTCAGAGACAATGAAGATTATTATTTTGATTGCAAAGCCCCTTTTACTTCTGCTAACTAAGCTTCTGCTAATCAATCCTGAGCTTTGTCTTCCTAGACTATATTATTTTTCTCTTCAAAATCTCTCCTTGTTTTATAATCTTCACTTTTGCATGGTAAATTTTTCATCTGTATTTTCAGAAGCCTTTTACTAAGCTAATGTCTGATTTTGTCTTGGCTAGGATGTCAACATCCGGTTTGTGGTCTCTGGGATGCTACATGTATATCAGCAGAAGATTGACAGTGAAGAAAATACATGCCTATTTATCACCCATCCTGGGGAACTGGTAGGCCAGCTGTCTGTACTTACTGGGGAGCCACTTATCTTTACCATCAAGGCCAACAAAGAATGTTGCTTCCTCTCCATCTCCAAGTCTAATTTCTATGAGTGAGTCCCTTATACAGATGCCCTATTTTTGTTTCAGGGGCAGATAACATTCCATAAGTAGATGAGCAGGTTATAAGCAATATTGAATGCTAAACAACCTGTTACTTCCTTGGAACTATAGAGTGATAATGTTTAGGCCTAGTGACAGTGCTATTATAAAAGCTGATAGGTGTTATGTTTGGACCCAATATGCTGATAGTGTGTAGTTGGGAGTTGCTTCTTAGTTAAAGGGCTCTCTGCTAAATTTAAGATATTGGTTTTTTTACCCTAATGAATTTTTTTTATCCCAGGATACTGATTTTCTCATCCTAGGATTATAGGCTGTAGAGCTGACAGAGACCTTAAGGATCATCTGGTCCACTTCTATCAAATGAGAGAGTTGAGACAATAAGTCCAGAGAGGTTATTTAATGTATTTGCCCAAGTTCACATAAATAGTTAATAGCAGACCTGAAAGTTGAACCCTCTGATTTTAAGTTGCGCCATTTGTACCAATTCAACCAACTATATATCAGGGCTGCCTTTTGTCTTCTTTCTTAGTTCAGTTGAATTTCTGGCATTTGTCATAATCTTGAGCAAAATAATTTCCAGCAAATTAAAATTTTTCCTAAAGGAACACCAGAAGGAATAATTAGTCATGAAGATACACCAGGGCTCAGGGAAGTGCTTTGTGCAATTCTGTTCTCTATCTCTGGATCATACTTTGCTCTGTGAACTCCACATTCCTTATTCTTGTTTAGATCTGGTCTACTTTGTCCTTTGATTTCTTTTTCTGCTGTTCTTTCTCAAAACTACCCCAATAATTTCCTTGTAATAATGTATTTTAATTTTCTTTCTTACATGAGTTGTTTCACATTTGTCCTTGAATTATCCCCTTTACCAACATGTCAAAGTAATTTAAATTTTAATCTTGTTTTCTACAAGGTGCTAGCCTTTTCCAACTGAGTGTCATCCACAGCTTTAATTTTTTGTTTCCTATTATCTTAGGATGAAAGTGTTATATAATCTCTTTTCTGTTGTGTTTGGGATTGCATTCTCCTACTTGTGTTAACACACCCTTTTCCTGCATCACCATGGTTTATTGTTGGACAGAGTAACAGATGCTGCTGTTAGATTTGGGGGAGTGAATTGAGCTCAGTCACACTTCAAGGGGTTTGTTGGGATTTTCTTACGCTCTATTTTCATCTTTATGAATCCAAATAAGGGATAGGGAGGGAGGCTTTAAGATATATATACCAGACTGAATTATCTATCTACTGGGGACCCCCATTTAGCAAAAAGAGAAACCTTCATTCTGGGAGATCTGTTCAGAGTTGTTGGAAACCTTTGGGTAAAAAGATGAATCTGGGTACTGAGGAATTTGATTTTATTATTTTGAAAAAGAAAACAGATGTTGTACTGAAAAATATTTGTGGCTACAAGGATTATACTATGGGTGGCACAAACTTATGACCTGACTGTGGTTCTTCAACTGTGCCTTGAAGCTTAGTCTGAGCAAGGGGAGTTAAAGGATCTCTTTAATAGATGCAGTGTGGGGAGGGAAGGCAGCTTGGGTGTGTTCTTTCTATGAAAAAGATAAACTTAATCACTTTTTCCTGGGCATTGGCATGGAGAGCTGAAACGCTTGTCATCTTTTCACTTTGTCCAGAGAGAGACTCTGATATCTCATAGCCCAGGGTACCATACTGGTTCAGGGCCTGGGCATGTCATAAACACAGATTAGTCTCCTGCATCAGAAGCCTGGCTCTTCCTCTTAATATTGCTTGGCACTAAAGTGCCTTTGACGACCACTAAGGGTACCAAGGCAGTTTGGGTGACCCTTCAGATCTTACTATGAAGATTTAGTTAAACTTGCTGCCATGCCAGGAGTTGTTTTTAATATGAGTTAATTCTCAGTGTCAGGTAAAATTTCCTGACAGGAAAGTCAGTTTCAGTATAATATCTTTCAGTGTTTTAATTTGAATTGGGGGAAGTGTTCTTTAAGAAACTAGAACTCCTTCAGGTCATCTAGTACCATTCAAAGCTCTGAGAATTGTATCATCTTCCCAGATCCCTTGACTAAATGCCAGTTTGGATCCATAGGCACACCATGGGCCCTAGAGAACCCATGGTTTCCCCTGAGATAAGACATAGAGAGAAAGGATTTTTACAAAAAGGCAACCCTTTTGGCTATATCCTTATAATCTCTTCTGTCTAGTTCTTAGATTGTCACTTTTAATCTAAACTTGTTCTAGTCTGAGAATTTTGGGATGCCAAAAAAGAAATGGAGACTGAAATAATAGGAGAATGTAACAGAAGAGCAGCACAAGATTGGACAGTCTAGAAATGGAGGATATAGCTTGGTAATGCAGATTTCCTTAGTGGGAAATAGTAGGTCTGCAATGACCCAATTGTTGTCTTCTTCCCATATAATCATGGTGCTCTGAGTTCTTTTATTAAGCCCAGGAGTGCTTTTGAGAGTGAGATAGGAGTTGGTTAAGAATTGAACTAACATCCATGAAATCTGAATTTTAAAAGGTGCTACTAACTTTAAGGAGATGGTAAAATGTCCTATTTACCAGACCTTTTTTTATTTCTGTAGAATTACAGCAGTGACTAGACTATGACATAGATTATGGATAACAAAAATATTCATAGTATAGTTGGAACATCTGTCACAAAGCTAAAGTATTTACAAATTGTGTGTCTATTCTGATTTTTTTTTTTTCCTGGAAAAGGTTGTGATCTTGAAACTTTCTGAGCATCACACTCTGTGGGTGGGGCTGAAATAGTTATATAACTTGGACACTTGAGAAAATTGGAAAGCTTGGGAAGCAAAATGGTTCAGGAAATATATAACACTTCTGTTTTTTACTGCCCACGTCTCCCTTCTCTTCAGAGTGGTGATTCCAGGGAGCATGGCTAGTATTGAATTCTTGTCTCTTTTCTGTGAAGGCATTTTAAGGACAAGTCTCTTTGGGAGAAATCATGAAGTTCTATGAGTCCTTAATGGAAAGCTTTCAGAAGGCTGGACATCAGGGTCAAAATGAGTTAAAGAACTATACCCACTAGGGTCTAGGAATTGCCTACTTAAAAACCTCGTCATTTATCAGAAAGACAAATCCAGTATTAGATGCAATAAATTTCTATTTTGTTTTCAGTAAATTAAATACAGATAACTGTAGCTTTATTAATAGTTAGGAAAAAAAGAATGCATCTATCTGTAGGAATGTATCCCTGATTTTTCTGCAGTTGCTGTTATCTTAATGTTATTGCCTTTAGTCAGACACTTTCAGGGTACTGAATTCTGAATTGTGAATCTTCCTTGAGTTATAAAGGTATCCTCTGTCCATTATAATTGCATACACAAAGTATATGTATACATTTGCATAAGTATGTGTATACCTAGAAATACACACATACATACATGTATATCTACACATATACAGGTGTGTGTTTATCTCCAAATATGACATTTGATTTTCAAATACTATTCATCAACCTGACAGCTTCTACATAAAGCAGTAGAAAAAAACTTTCCTCTGTTTTTTTCAAGGGACACATTATACTCATCTCTTGATATAGTTTGTTCCCTGTGAGGCACATGATAGCCCCATGAAGTTAGTTGGAATATCTGATTAAATCAGGAGTTCCTAATTGATAGTGTAGGGATAGATTTCAGGAATTCTGTGATCTTGGATGGGAAAAATTTCATCTTTATTTTCAGTAATCTCCAAATGAAATGTATAATACTTCCTTATAAAATGTATAATACATTTTAAAACATTCTGAGAAGAAATCCATAGGTTTGTTAAAATGCCAAAGGCATCTATGACACACAAAAGAATTAAGAACCACTGATTTGAATGATAAATAATAATATTCCTCACTTTAATTCTGGGTCTGAGCAAGATGAATGATGACATTCTTTCTAATTGCAAACACCAAGACTTGAAATTTGTCACTATTGGTTGGTCATGGCACAACCTCTTTTAGTTTTGAATCAAGCGTGAACAATATTTCAATCTAACATGAATCTTGTGCTTTAATTCCACCCAGTAATAGGAAGAAGAGTAACCAGCAGGATGGTTTTGCTAGTGACTTCTCTAGAAAGTTGTTCTTGCCCAGTTGTGAATAAGGACCAGGTGTACTACCTTCTGCTTGGTTTTCTTTTTCTTATTGGGTTTCAGTTTCTTTTCCAAAAGGACACAACTGCAGTATAAAGACACAAGATTTGTAGGGGAATAGAATATCCTGCCAGCTATGTCAAATGTAAGGGGACCAATCTGTTCTGCCCTGACATGCCAATTGTAGGGACACAAACCCTTTGAGACAATAGTGTGATACCAAAGAAAGGAGGCCCATGTCAGCTTGGTAGTAAATATTTGTAGAAGTATTAGAGTTAGGTTAATTAGGTTGTTTAAAGGAGTTTACTCATAAGACCTATTTCTTGGTAGTAGGACAGAATGGTGTGATGGATCCTCGTACTAATCCCAGGTCAGGTCAGAAATTATATAGAAACAGAAGATATAGTACCAGGGTCACATGAAAGTTTTCCCATGGGATAGTTGGAAATTTTGCTGTTTTCATTTACTGAAGGTAATTTACTTTCTTTTGTAGAATTATAAGTCACATTTTCACTATGGCTTCTACTATACAGTAATTCAGGATTAGGAGAGAAAGGTGTTTCTATTCCTTTCTGTGCCTGTTCTCATCCAACTTCTTGGCTAGAAAAAGTCTTCAGTTGTTTAGAGGAGCCATTGTATTCTTTCTCTGCTTTCTCTAGCTTTATTAAGGCCATAGAAATAATTCTGATGTCTAGATCTCCCAGGAATAGTGTACAGCTAAGAGGAGATTTGAATTGTTTGAATGAATTACAAAAAATGAAATCTAGAAGACCAGTGGGAGGAATAAAATGATACAAAAAGGTATGTCTTAGGACATTTCTGGGAATACACATTTGGATGTTTAGTTTGTTCAATATAAAACAACCCATGTTTTGTATATGTGGATACTCTATCTCTTTCTTTTATCTTTCTGAGTTATAGACCTAGTAGTAGTATTCCTGGGTCAAAGACTACGCACAGTTTAACAACTTTTTGGGCACAATTAAAAAAATCACAATCTTTATCACTGTCCAAACTACACTTAGAAGCTACCCTAGAGTATTTATGAATGGTGATGGCAGTTTAGCTGCATGTACTAATGGTAAGGGCATACACTCCAAGTTGTCCCAGTCTCTATCATCTTATGTCTGAAATGAACCTTCGACAGACTGTCTGGTTGGATACAGGATATGAATGAAACCTCAAGAAAACTTCCACTGACTTATTGTATGATCTTATGCAAGTGATTTCTCTTGGAATTCTGATTTTCCATCTATAAAAGGATTTTGGAGTACATAATCTTTTTAAAAAATTATTTTCAGTGGGGCAGCTAAGTGGTTGGTCAGTGGATAGAGCACCAGCTCTGAAGTCAGGAGGACCTGAATTCAAATCTGACCTCAGACACTTAACACTTCCTAGCTGTGGAACCCTGGGCAAGTCACTTAACCCCAGTTACCTCATCAAAAAAAAAATATTTCCAGTACCAATCAGCACTAATACTATCACTCCTTCCCCACCCATTGAGAAGACAAGAAAAATAAAAACAATCCCATATACATACAGTAAAAAAGCAAAGTATAGCAAAAAAAAAAATGTTTAGCATATAGTCAAGTGAATCTGCTTTAGCATCTTCCAAAGAAAGAAAGGAAAACAAAAGAAGGAAAAGAAAATGTGCTTCAGTCTGCACCTCGTTCATAAGTTTTTTATTTGAAGTTAGAGGGCATATGTTATCATGAGCCCTTTCAAATTATTATCGGTAATTGTATTGCTCTATTTTAAAAGTGTTTTAAAGTTGTTTATCTTTATAATGTTGTTATTGTTGTATAAATTGTTTTTTTGGTTCTACTCAATTCATTTTGTATCATTTCATATACCTCCCCAGGTTTCTCTAAAACCTTCCCTTTCATAATTCTTATAGCACAATAGAATCCCATCACATTCATATACCATAATTTGTTCAGACATTCTTTAGGTGTCTTCAGTTTCTAATTCTTTGTCACCATGGAAAGAATAACTATAAATATCTTTGTATATGTGGGTCCCTTACCTCTTTCTTTGATCTTTTCAAGTTACAGACCTAGTAGTAGTGTTGCTGGATCAAAGAGTATGTATGGCAAGGCTTCTCAAACTACGCTGGCAGCTGAGGATGTTTTTTCCCCCTCACCCAGGGCTATGAAGTTTATTTAAACGCCCACAAAACAAAGTTTTTGTTTTTACTATAGTCTGGCCCTCCAACAGTCTGAGGGCCAGTGAACTGGCCCCCCTATTTAAAAAGTTTGAGGACCCCGGGCATAGTTCTTAATTGTTTTTCAAAATGCTGGACCATTCACAGCTTCACTAACAATTCATTAGTGTACTTAGAGTACTTTTTTTTTTTTTACCTGTTTTTTATTTTAAAGCTTTTTATTTTCAAAATATGCATGCATAATTTTTCAACATTGAACCTTGCAAAACTTTGTGTTCCAAATTTTCCCTCCTCTTTCCCCTATCTCCTCCCCTAGATGGCAGGTAATCCAATAATTGTTAAACATGTGCAATTCTTCTGTACATAATTCTACAATTATCATGCTGAATAAGAAAAATGAGATCAAAAAGAGAAAAAAAAATGAGAAAGAAAACAAAATGCAAGTAAACAACAAAAAGAATGAAAATATCATGTTGTGATCTACGCCCATTTCCCACAGCCCTCTCTTTGGGTACAGATCATTATCTTCATCACAAAATCATTGGAACTGGCCTGAATCACCTCATTGTTGATAAGAGCCACGTCCATCAAAATTGATCTTCATATAATCTTTTTGTTGCCGTGAGAGTACATAATTTTTAAGGTTGATTCTATTATGATATACAACTCTTGGTATCCTCTGACAGGATTATGCGCAAGCAACCGAATGTTGTCCTGGCTGTGGCTCACACAGTTGTGAAGAGAATGTCTCCATTTGTGAGACAGATGGACTTTGCCCTGGACTGGATGGAAGTAGAAGCTGGACGTGCAATTTACAGGTGAAGCATGAAGTGAAAATGTCTTTGAGGGAGTGTTGGGATGTTTGATCAATTCTGATCCTAAATTTTTTTAACCACTGTGGTCCTGATGCTCATTGGGCCTTTAATGGCATCATATCAATGTAGCCAGGATTCATATAACTGATGATCTTGCAGAGCTTCAAAATGGACGAATCAGTCAAAAATTTTTCACTCCAAGAGACCAACCATGGAGTTGTTGGAGGAATAGGATATATTCTGGCCCTAGTTTTATTGAACAGAACCTAATAGTTTTATTGTATTAGTCAATTAATGATTCAAGTTTAAAGTTACAACTCTATTTTATAAAATGTATTAGCTTACATAGAGCAGCCTCTTCTTAAATTTAAGATGAACATAATTTTTTAGAGTCCACAGTATTGAATTCTTAGTATAATGCATAAGTATCAAGTATATGGCCACTGGCCAGTCCAACCTATAATTTTGAAATAATTGTCCCTCAAAATATACTATAAAACATAAATAAGATTAACTTGAGGTTTTCTAATTTAACATGTGGCCATAGGGATCCTTTTCTTGTATTTTTGCAGGTCCTTTTCTACTTGAGTT